>NC_058082.1:486179057-486881598 GCF_014858855.1 Bufo gargarizans
ATGGGCCACTTTTATTTTTACATGACTCAATTTTCTGTGGCACTTTCTTTGTTATTAAGTTTTATCCCAGATTATTTTTTTCCTGCAGGGGGGAAGACCAAAGAATTTTTAATGTCTTTTAGAGTATTTTCACACCTGTGGCATGGCTATCCGGCAGGCTGTTCTG
The DNA here is from genome assembly GCF_014858855.1 of Bufo gargarizans. Taxonomy (NCBI): domain Eukaryota; kingdom Metazoa; phylum Chordata; class Amphibia; order Anura; family Bufonidae; genus Bufo; species Bufo gargarizans. The sequence continues at coordinate 486,179,224 of NC_058082.1, forward strand.
GCAGGTGAACGGCACGCCGGATCCACCATGCCGCAAGTGCCTGTGTGCTGCCGCTCCGTCCCCATTGACTGTAATAGGGGCAGGGGGCGGAGCTACGGCACAGCACGGCCAGAGATTGCTGGACTAAAAGTCCTGCATGTCCAACTTTTTAGTGTGGCGATCACTGCCGTGCTGCGCCATAGCTCCGCCCCCATCATAGTCAATGGGGATGGAGCGGCAGCACAGCAGTGCACGGGTAATTGCAGCATGGCGGATCCGGCGGATAGCCATGCCGAAGGTGTGAAACTACCCTTAGCTTGCAAATTTACACTTGCCCTGGTTTCACACCTAAGCGTTTCGCAAACGCGCGTTTTTATGCGCGATTTTGTCGCGCGTATTTATGCGCGTTTTTTTATAGTAAACGCGCGTTTGACGCGCGTTTGGGTGATTGACAGCAGTGTTGTCCAAAGAGTCTATGGCCCAAACGCGCGTCAAACGCGCCAAAAAAAGCTCCTGTACTTGTTTGAGCGTCGGGCGTTTTACAGCGCGTTCAAACGCGCTGTAAAACGCGAAAATGTGAACCAGCCCCATAGGGAAGCATTGGTTTTCATGTGTTGCGCGTTTTACAGCGCGTGGGAACGCGCTGTAAAACGCTCAAGTGTGAACTTAGGGTAACAGTGCTTTAACGCGCCAGATTTTGTGGCAGAAAATTTAGCGACTGAAAATCTGTTCCATTCATTTCAATGAGGCGGCAAGCACATGGATTTTTCCATGACTTCAGGTGGAACTGGTTTTCAGTCACTGAATCTTCTGCCACAAAATCTGCCACTTGTGTAGGTGCCCTATAATACATGATTAAAATAGGTTCCCTATTCTGTGTTGGTCATTTTGATATTTATGTAGTCTTGTGTGAATGGGGAGGATGTTTATTACAGTTTTAGGGAATTTTTTGTTTTAGTTTGTATGTGGTTCGACATGGTGCAGATTAGGTCAATTTCTGCACCTAAACCAAAGTGCAAATGAAATTTGAGTAATCTCATTTACACTCTGGTGGTACTGTATTACTCTGTGGTTTATACGTATGAAAAATCTGTGAGGAAAAAAACGCACTTAGGGTGCTTTCACACTTGCGTTGTGAGGATCCGGCAGGCTGTTCTGTCCCGCTGAATCCGTCACACCGCATGACAACTGAAAGCATTTGTAGACTGATCCAGCATGCGGATCCATCTACAAATGCATTGCAATTGCGGATCCGTCTCTCCGTTTGCTGTGCGTAGAGATGGATCCGTCGTGTCTTTTTTTTCCACTGTTTTAAAGGTCTGTGCATGCGCAGACCGGATGGATGGATCCGTCCTTCAGTCTTTTCTTAATGCCGGATCCGGCGTTCAGTCGTGTTCTGGCATTTCAGGATGGAGATAAAACCGCACCATGCTGTGGTATTATCTCCGTCCTGAAATGTCAAAAACACTGAACTGAAGACATCCTGATGCATCCTGAACGGATTTCTCTCCATTCAGAATGCATGGGGATAATCCTGATCAGTTTCTTTCCGGCATAGAGACCGATCAGACTGATCAGTCTTAAAAATGCTTTCAGTGTTACCATGGCAGCCAGGACGCTACTAAAGTCACCGGCTGCCATGGTAAAGTAGTGGGGAGCCGGGGGAGAAGATTCTTACCGTCCGTGCCACTCCCGGGGTGCTCCAGAATGACGTCACAGTGCCCCTACGTCGCACGGATCACGTGATCCATGCGATCATGTGATCCATGCGCTTGGGGCGCTCTGACATTATAGTGGAGCGCCCCCAGGTAAGTCCCAGAATTAGTAATGGCCACATTAGTGCCCCAGTAAGAATAATGCCCCCAGTAAGAATAATGCCCCCATTAGTGCCCCCTTCTCTGCTTTTGCAACAAAAAAAAAAAATAAAAAAATTTTGCGGTGAACATTCGGTGAACATTCGCTGCTGACTGCAAGCTCAGGACCGGTGCTCCAACGTGATGACGTCTTTTAGGTCCTGTCCTGAGCTTCTAGTCAGCAGGGAGTGTTCTCCACAGCGTGAGAAAATGGAGGTGGAGGTACATTAATTTTATTTATTTTTTTACTAGCACAAGTAGCGGTGGAGGTAAAGGCTGTACTAATGGGTGTTCCATGATGGAAGCGCTCATTAGTAAGGGTACTTTCACACTTGCAGCAGGACGAATCCAACAGGCTGCTCACCCCGTCAGATCCATCTTGCCACTACTTCACCGTGCCGCCTGCTCTGTGCCCATCGACTATAATGGGGATGGGGGCAGAGCTACGGCGCAGCACGGTGAGAGGCCACCAGATTAAAAGCACTACATGTCCGACTTTTTCGTCTGGCTGCCTCACGCCGTGCACTGCCATGCTGCGCCGTAGCTCCACTCCCGCTATAGTCAATGGGGAGTGGCAGTCCAGCGAAATAGCGGCAGGACGGATCTGACAGGGTGAACAGCCTGTCAAATCCGTCCTGCCGCAAGTGTGAAAGTACCCTAACAGTCCTTACAGGAAAATTCTGGCACCGGCAAGGGAACCAAAATACCAGTCTTGCTGCTGAACTACTGGCCGGGTGGCAACCCAAGCCACAGAACAGACATATGATAGTTTTGTTCCGCATCCAATTCCCATTATTGGGGCATTGGATGCGGACCCCTTAATTATAATGGGGCCACAAGAGATGCAGACAGCACACTGTCTGCTGTCTGCATCTTTTTCTGCTCCATTGAAACTAAGGGGTCCGCATCCAATGCCCCAATAATGGGAATTGGATGCGGAACAAAACTATCATGGTTTGATGGGGCTTTATTTAATTAGTTTACCTTTAATATTAAAGAAGATGGCCCAGGAGAGATGGGAACACGACACTGACTGGAGTCCTTTCCTGCAGTCAGTGACGTGTTCCCGCCTCTCTGTAGCCCTCTCCACGCCCCCCTTCCTTCCCAAATGGGACATTTATTTCATTGGAGGCAGTGGTGATGTCCCTCCCCTCTCCAGCAGCACGTAAGTGTCCTTTGGAGCTTGAAGCTCCCTTACGTGCTGCTGCTGCTGCAGGGGAGGGACGGACCTGTGAGCGCACTGAGGGAGAAAGCTCCCTCCACCTGCAGGTGCCGTATGAAAGCGCTGGTGCCTGCAGGTGGAGGGAGCCGTCTCTCACTGCGCCCCAGAGTGTGCAGGAGGAGGAGCGCTACATGTCTCACTGAGCTCAGCGCTCTGGGAGTGGGACAGGAAGTGCGCCGGTAAGCTCCTCCTCCTGCACAATACAGTGTGCAGGAGAGGAGGAGCGCCCTGAGGAATGGCCAGGGTCCGAACAACTGGCGGCCGCGGTCTGTATTTGGACCGCGGTCCGCCAGTTGAGTACCCCTGATCTAGACTTTTCTGACCTAGCTTTTAGGAGGTGCCAAGAGCAGTAGATCCGCAAATGCATGCACATTGTTTTTGTATTGTTTAACAACCACAAGGAATTTTATGATTTGTAAGGCGGTAATTATGACAACATCCTTTCTGAAATACAGTACTTGGTGCACCATGCTGCCCAGCAGGTACAGTAATAGGGAGGAGATGAGGCAGCAACAGACACTGAATTCGGGACATCAACAGGATTGGGAGTATGTATAAGTTGGGAAAAAGTAGGGCAGATGCTGAAAAAGTGAGGAGTCAAAGATGCCTCTGTTGCATACCTTGAAGATAAAAATTGTGGCTGGAAGAAGTTTTCAAAGTGGTCTAGTCCAGATGGAAAAGGCTGAAAAAGTGAGAGACTCCAATTGGAGAACACAAGCACCAACTGTAAGTCCGCACTGTAACTAGAGATCAGCGAATTGAAGTTGACAAAGTGGAATTTGATCCGAATTTCAGAAAAAATTTGATTCGAACCGAAGTCGAATTTCCTCACGCTTCAATATTCGACTATTCAATATAGCGAATATATAGCACTATATTCAAAATATTTGCGAATTCTCGAAGTTGCGATATTCAAGATAAATATTCGTCATTCAAATATTCGCGCTCAACACTAGCAATGACCAAAGTTTGCACTATACAACCAAGTATACATGGAGGATATGTAATATGGCGTCTTCTTTGAAGAAGACATTCTTAGCAGTACAGTACTTCCATATTTCCTATAATATTCCATATAAAAACACAAGACTACCATTATATACCGGTATGCTGTAACATGCCCTAGTTTCTTCTCAAATTCTTCAATGTCTGTTTTATGATCTAAGCTACATTTCTACGACCATATCTAGGTCTATGACAAACGTTGTGAATTGCTCAATTCAGTTTTTTCTTCATTTTTTTTTTTTTTGTGCAACAGGTTCTGATGGCAGAAATCCATGCAGGAACAGGAACCCGCATATGATGAGCCTATAATCCGCTCATCATGCTTATTTTTTTTATGGTAGGGCGCATAGAAGACAGGCACGAGCCAATAATTGTAGAACAGCTTTTTACAGTATAGTATTATATATAGAAGTGGTAAGTAAGTACATCATCTGCTTAATTTTTACGGACTATAGGATAAGCTACTTGTTCACCAGGGGGAGGACATGACTGGACAGTACAAGCCTCAAAATTTCTGCCTAGGGTGAGAGAAAGTTGTCAATTACTGATCAGAAAGTAATAAATAATTTTTTATTAAATAAAGACTATTCTGGCAAAGCCAGACAGGCAAGCTCTCACAGACAATATCTTAATTGTAACATTTGCATTGTTTATACTCTACGCATAAAGATCATCCCTTAATTTTTTTGACCAGAATGATGTTTCTCAAAACCAAATTGCTTTGAATCTAAGCAGATTGAATTTTTTCATTTGCCTCTAATTACAGGCACCGCCATGGGGAACCTATTCATCCTAAAGTTTTTTTTGTTTTACATTTTTACTTGACAATTTAGTTTCTTTTTAAATCTGCATAGCAGTACTTTATATCTTGTGAATTCCTCTTTTCTGTAGGTAGAATTTTGCAATTTTTTTGTATTTTTTTATATTGTGCAACACAGAGTCATATAAACACCATTTATAAAAATGATTGATTTATCCTTGCTTCTCAAATCTTAGTTCCTTTATTTCTCTGAATTTGCTCTTAAATGGTCTTAATACAGTTTCTAAATACATTCTAGAATTAAATAGGGAATACCGGTAGATAGAATATTCTGAAAAGTTGTTATTTTTTTTTGCATATGATTTTTTAAGTTATAAAGTAAGTTACTTCATTTGACATCTATCCTGAGTTTAACGTATTTATAGAGGGAGAAATTCTATTTCTGTTTTATCTGGAGATTTTGCAAGATAGAAGACATTTTAGAAATAAGCATCATCTTTCTTTCAGCCTTCCAGCAGGTAAATTGCTCCATAATCAGACTGGGCACTAAAATGTCAGAACATGATGTACTGTCTGAATTGTTCACACGACAGTCAAAATTCTGCATTACGTCAAAGTAAAAAAGATGTGGTTCGAAAGCAACTTTAAAATACAGTATATCATTATCTGACTCGTTTCACTTGATATGCTGCGAAAACTTGTTAGCTAAGAAGATGGAGAGACAAAAACTAATTAACACAGGCACATTCCTTGGATTATGTTCATAAAATTACAATTGTTTTTTTAAGTGCCATACTCATTATTCTAGCTCCTTCTGGGTCCCCTGCTGATAGTGATCTCAGACATTTTGAAACTAGAATGAAAATTAAAAGGTGGTCATCTATGCCCCTGGATTCAAGCCGTAAGATGGCATCTGAGTCTCACCTATTCAAATATATCTCAATTTTCTCTAATTTCTTCCAGTAATAGAGACAAGTAGCAAGGATAGAATGGCCCACAGCTTCTTTACAGAGCTATGCCTGGAGCTTAGCACCACCTCCTAAGGTTAGGAACCCTTTACTCTAGTAGCTCAACATGAACTAACAGTATAGCAGTCAGCTCTTTCATATAGCTTGCAGGATATTGGTCAACTTTGCCACTAAAGTGCAACAAAATATATTTCCTGGATCTATGGATAACTTAAAGGTGTCTTCATCATACCTTAGGCTTCTTTGACACTGGCGTTAGGATTGTCCAGCAGGCTGTTCTGGCAGGGGAACAGCCTGCCGCATCCGTACTAACATTTGCACACGTGCGCTTACCGCATCTACAGCCCATCCTCATTATAGTGAATGGGGCTGGGGAAGACTTTCGGCAGCACATGTGTGCCAATGTTGGTACGGATACGGCAGGCTATTCCCCTGCTGGAACATCCTGCTGGACAATCCTAACGCCAGTGTCAAAGAAGCCTTAAAATAATACCACCATGCAGTAAACAAATAACACAATCAATAGGTAAATGAATAATAAAGATATGTAGTGACCAAATAATACCACAATGCAGTGATCAAATAGTACAACCAAACAATGGCCAAATAACAGTGTCATGAATGGTTGCTTTTAGAGTATGATCAGTGCCATAAAGGTGGTTTGCAGATTATGATCATGTTGCAGTAATATAGGTTCAGGAATATAGTACTGATCAGGTGCAGGTTCAGTAAAAAGCACAATAAACAATTATCAAAAGGGATTGTCTGACAGCAGTCACATGCCTTTCATGCACATATCAACCCTTAGGCCATTGATTGGTCGGCATCGGTCATGTGCATGTATATTGCACCTGACTCTTTCAAGTATAGTGGAGACTTGTAACAAGCTGCATGTTTTTTTCTTTTTACATCCTGTATAGCCCCCTATTATATTTTTCCAGTGTTGGACACCCCCTTTAAATGCAATAAGTCATAGTTGAGGTCTTTTGTAATTGTAATTATTCACTTTTACTCTCTTTTGCTGTCAGTTTGTCCCCAAATGTCATAAAGGCGTCCTCCAGATACAGTACTACTCAGAATTTGTCACATAGCTATCTTTGGCTAGTCTCTTTTTTTTTAACACATCCCCACCCTCTCATGTACTATAGATATCACCCTTTTCAGGGCCCTGGTAACATAAACCCCACCTCAACAGCAGGACTTGTGTAGTGGAACTTGAAAGTTTGTAAACCCTTCATAATTTTCTATATTCCTGCATAAAATTGACCTAGAACTACATCAGACTTTCACACATGTCCTAAAAGAAGTTAAAAGATAAATGAGTAAAAAATATTATACTTCGCCTGTGGCAGGCCTTCCAGCATTCTATTTCGACAGAGGAACAGAAAACCAGGATTTCCATATTTGGCAAAGCAGGACACCACCAGGGCCCACTGGATCCCATTCAGTAGTAAAACAAAACACAGTATCTATGCCAGATACTGCAATTCTGGTATTCTGTTCATCTCCTGGAACCAGAATGCCTGCTGCAGAAGTGGACTTACCCTAAGGCCTCATTTACACTTGTATTTACCAGTATTTTGTTTGCTCCATTTTTTAAAACCAACGCTAAAAACATTAAAAAATGTTAATTTGGACTTCAAATATATTGGAGGCATTAGTAGAGAGAACTTGAGCAGTTATGTAAAGGTTAAAAACAGTTCAACGCAAAAGCAAGCTTAACCCCTTTCCCATCAGAAACGATTTTCTTTTTTTTTTCTTTTGGTTTCTTACTCCCTGCTTTCTAAAAGCCATAACTTTTATATTTTTCTTTTCAAATAGCCTTATGAGGGCACCATGTAATATTCCATATGTTGCCGCAGCTGTGTTTTACAGGCTTCGTTTTTACACATCGGTTTTATACATTGTTTTATAGGCTTCGTTATGACACATTAGGTCAGTAAAATTACTGTACAGTGATGACAAATGTACATAGTTTTTGTTAGATTTTAAAAATAAATGGAGACCATGAAAAAATGTCTTTGCTTTGCTATATTTTGATACCCATAACTTTTTAAAATATTTCTAGCTGTGTAAATTCACTTTTTTACGTGACTATCATTTAACTAACCATTGATACCATTTTGAAGTATGAATGACTATTTGGTAACTTTAAATTACATTTTTGGAGGGGCCAAAGAGACCAAAAATAGCAATTCTACATTTTCTGTTACAATGTTCACCTTAAGTGAAAAATACTTTTATATTTTGATACTTCTGCCATTTTTGATGTAGTGATACCAATGATGTTTATTTGTTTTGTTTATTTTTATATGTAAAGTAGGGAAATTAAGTTAAGTAGTGATTTTTATTCTTTTTAATATTTCTTTTACAAATGAAAAAGAATAGCTTTTTTTCAGCCCTGTAGGGGACTTACATATGCAATTGTTATATTGCTTCTACCATAGACTGAAGGGCTCAATTTGAACTTTTCTATGGAAGCCCTGGGACCCTTCAGAAGGCTTCCAGATGCCATAGCAACCGAACAAATCCTGCAACTTCATTGCATAGGGGCCGTTCGATTTCAGGGAGGAACTTACTCTCAGTAAATGATCCCTCAGATGTTGTGGTCGCACCTGTCTATAGTATGTGAGGGGGCCAATGCCTATGATTGACGTTGCCTCCAAACAGGTGCCATCTTTGAAGACCCAACACCTGTCAAACATGTGTAGTGGATGTTGTGAAGAGGGTTAAAATGGAAGGAAAAAATTCATAGGTAACAGAAATATTGAAGATGTCATCAACATTAATAGCATAAAGGTGGCATCTATAATTATATAAATGTTATGCAATGATATAAAAGAGGTTCTATACATTGCTGCAGGCTTGGACTGGCCCACAGGGGTGAAGGTGAATCCCCTGGTGGTCCCTGAGCCAGTTTGGGCCCCTAATCCCCCACCTCCTGCACAAGTGACATGTCACAGCACATTGACTGCACTACACACAGATAATCAGCGAACAGCTTCTCAACAAGAATTTGCAGCCATATAAAAAAACTGGGTAGTTATACAGTTTTTATTATAGATGTATTTGTTGGCTGACCTCTATGCAAAAAGGCAGGCCAGCCAGTATACTCTTTCCCCAGAGACCCGCCTTATCAATGTCGCTGCAGGGGCCCCCTCAGCAGTCTGTCTCTGTGTGATAATGTGTTCCTCCCTAATACTGCATAGAGGGCCCTAGACCAAGGCAAGAGCCAGTCAGCAGGGTACTGCCAGGGTCTCCGAGACAGACTGGTCTGAAGCACAGACTAGGCAGCGGGCTGCTACTGAAGAAAATTGGCATAGTTTTATTGATTTTTGTAAATGGGGGTCAGTTAATATTTGCATGTAGCTATACAGTGGGCCCCAGAATAAATTTTACTGGTGGACCCTAAGCACCCCAGTCTGAGACTGCAATCCTGGGCATACATAGCATTCTGTTTTGTTTGCCACAATGTTTAGAAATATCGCAATGTTCCAGAGTATTAAAGGGATTGACCCACAATGAAATATTAATACTCGAAAACGTAGATGCTTATTATGTCACCCTCTGGTGTTCTTCTGAGTCTCTCAACAAAATGTCAATCTAATGTGTCCAGTGCTGATGGTCACACATGGTCAGCATCTCAGTCAGACTGTCTACATCCACTTGTACTGGGGCGGCTAAGGTTATTCTTCTTATTGTGCCGCCAGCCAGTAAGAGTTGAAGAGGTATTCCCATCCTAGCGATATGCCCGCAATGTCTTATAGGTGCAGGTCCCACCTCTGGGACCCCGCGAAGTACTGGAGTGCGCACCGCGCATGCACGGCCGCCCTCCATTCATATCACGGCATGCTCAACTATTTTCAATAGTCCCATTGAAATGAATGGGAAGTGCACCATGCCAGCACAGCCACCATTCACTTCTATGGGACCAACACCTATCAGACATTGGGGGCATATCCTAGCGATATGCCCCCAATGTCCGAGATGGGAATAACCCTTTAACACACATTGAAAGTTGCTTTTTATCACTATCAATAGACACATAAGGTGGACGATCTGTGAGGGAATAAAAAGAACACCAGGGGGTGCCATAAACAATTATTTAACAGCAATTATTTCCCATTTACATTTGTGTTATTCTATTTTGCATGATCAGAGAAACATAGAAATATAACAGAAAACCGAGAAATATAACATTTCATTATAGGACAGCGCATTCATTGTTTGCTTGATGCATGCTGAATGTAAAAAAACGTTTTCGCTAGAAGTTCCCTTTTAGTCCTGTGGTTCTAAAATTTGAAAGGGATGTAGGTCAGGGGAGCTAGAACAACACAGCCACTTCAGTCAGTAATTTCCCAGCCAATACAGAATCAGATTTGCTGTTAAGAAAAGCGCATTAATTATGATTTAATGGATTAAGGGTATTGATTCACCACGGGGCAGACGCTAATTAACCTTCCTTCACTGCGCTGTTGTGCTGAGTGTTACTAATGGCAGCATTGTGTGGGAAGGCCAAGCTCCGTTTCTCTGCACCTGTAGCTCACTTCGGAGGTTGAAATGCTCTCACAGCCCTGCACCCTTGAATTGTTCAAGGGGATTTTGAAATCAAGATTTAAAAAAAATATTACATTTAGAAAGGACTCATTTGAGAAGCAGGTTGGACTATACTGTATCTTTCGATGTTAGAACTGAATCTTCTTCACAGTGAAAGTGAGATCAATTATTCGTTGCATTTTTGAAGAGCTGTGGTTGGAAAGGCGTTCCCTGACAGGATAAAATATTTCCTAAAATGTGTACAAATGAAACAGCTGGTCTCGAATGTACAGAATCCCAGTTTATTATATGTACAGTGTGTATGTGTCACTGGCTGCATTTAAAAGTAAATGTCACCGGTCATCAAACTATCAGGGGTATTAGGCTACTTTGACATCAGAGTTTTTGCTGGATCTGGCCGGTATCAGCTTGCAGTGGTTTTGGGTCCTGGGTGGGAACAAACGGAACAGAATACATTCTGGTGCACTCCGCTCCATTCAGTTTTGTTCCCATTGACAATGAATGGGCACAAAACCGAAGCGTTTTCCTCCCGTTTTGAGATCCTATGATGGTTCTCAATACCGGAAAGGAAAACACAGATGTGAAAGAAGCCATAAGGGTTAGCAATTTTAAGGGTTTGTCCAACTTTATACAAGTGATCGCCAATCCTCAGGATAGCACCCGCACCCCCACTGATCAGCTCTTCTGCTTTAGCTCCAGCGCCGGAATTCAGCATTGTAACTGCATAACTCTGTGTTAAGTTAAGTGAAGGTGAGCAAAGCTAGCGTAAGCGGCCACTACACAGTAGATGGAAATGTTTAGTTTTGGTGCTGGAGCTACTGATTATCAGAATCCTGGTGTCAGATAGTGATGGGCTAGCCTCAGAAAACTCCTATAAATTCCGAACCTTTTCCTCCCCTGATAGTTTGATGATCAGTGATATCTGATCTATGGATTGTATTGTTTTACTGTCTTATGACAAAATTAACCTTTTTTTTTCTTCTATAGGAGAGTTCTACCGAGTACATGGGAGGAAGCACAGATGCCCCAGACAGAGCAGTTTTGAGATCCATGAAGACAGTGAGGTGAGGGTATTTTCTTATACTTTTATTTCTTGATTGTAAAAATGAAACAACCTCCAATATCAAAGAACTCATGTAGCCAAGATACTTGTCCTAACATTGAGCCGCAAAATGCCTTGGAACTACTGTGATATATGGATTAGCAAATGGCCACATAAAAAGTAAAAATGATTTTCTAAATAGCTTATCCTACCTAAGCAAGTGATGGCTAGGCACCCCACCAATCACCAATCATGATATTTAGGCCTCTTTCACACGAGCGTGACGGATTAGGTCCGGATGCGTTCAGGGTGCGTTCAGTGAAACTCGCGCTATTTTGCAAGCAAGTTCAGTCAGTATTGTCTGCAATTGCGTTTAGTTGTTCAGTTTTTTCCGCGCGGGTGCAATGCGTTTTGATGCGTTTTTCACGCGCGTGATAAAAAACTGAAGGTTTACAAACAACATCTCTTAGCAACCATCAGTAAAAAACGCATCGCACCCGCACTTGCTTGCGGATGCAATGCGTTTTTCACGCAGCCCCATTCACTTCTATAGGGCCAGGGCTGCGTGAAAAACACAGAATATAGAACATGCTGCGATTTTCACGCAACGCAGAACTGATGCGGGAAAAACAACGCTCATGTACACAGACCCATTGAAATGAATGGGTCAGGATTCAGTGCGGGTGCAATGTGTTCACGTCACGCATTGCACCCGTGCGGAAAACTCGCTCGTGTGATAGGGGCCTTAGGGCCGCTTCACACGAGCGGATGCCTTGCGTGGCATCCGCTCCGTGACAGAGTGCCAAGACCCGCTGCAGACTGCAGAGGCACGGGGCAGTAACATGACTGTTAATGCTCCGTGCCTCTCTGTGATCTCTTTACTACGAAATCACAGTGACAACTGTGATTTCATAGTAAAGAGATCACAGAGAGGCACGGAGCATTAACAGTCATGTTACTGCCCCGTGCCTCTGCAGTCTGCAGCGGGTCTTGGCACTCTGTCACGGAGCGGATGCCACGCAAGGCATCCGCTCGTGTGAAGCGGCCCTTAGGGTTGAGCGAATCGAAGTATCTGAAGTGGACTTGAATCAAAATTTTAGGAAAAATTAGATTTGCCATGAAGCAGAATTTCTTCGTGCTTCATGGTAATGAATCTATTTTCCCTGAAATGGCGGCAAAAAAAAATTCATACTCACTTCATCCATTTGAGCTCGAAGAGGCCTCCCTGGCCATCTTGATTGAAGATCCCGTGCAAAGTTTTGTGCGTGGTGACATATGGCGGCACCACACCAGCCAGTATGATGTCATCACACAGTGGGCAAGATTTTGCGCAGGATCTTCAATAAAGATGGCCGCTGCGGCCTCTTCACGCTCAGATTGATAAGGTTTTTTATTTTTTTAATGGATTAACCCATGAAAGTCCTCACTATTCTCAGATGACGCGTTCAGGGGTTCAATGATGGAGATGGAACAATCACCATTCCCCGTCATAGCGCCCGGTACTTACAAAGAAATCATGACAAAGTAAGGGTACTTTCACAACTTGCGGCAGAGGATTCCGGCGAGCAGTTCCGTCGCCGGAACTGCCTGCCAGATCCGGCAATCCGGACATAAACGGATGGCATTTGTCAGACGGATCATGATGCGAATAAGTTTGACAAATGCATTGAAATACCGGATCCGTCTCTCCGGTGTCATCTGGAAAAACGGATCCGGTATTTATTTTTATTGCATTTTTAAAGGTCTGTGCATGTGCGGACCGGAAGAACGGATCCATCAATGCGGCAATTTTAATGCACTAATACATTTCAATGGAAATTAATGTCAGATCCGGAATTCTAGCAAGTGTTCAGGACTTTTGGCCGGAGAGAAAAATACAGCATGCTGCGGTATTTTCTCCGGCCAAAAAACGTAAGAGGGACTGAACTGATGCATCCTGATGCATACTGAACTGAATGCTCTCCATTCAGAATGCAATAGGATAAAACTGATCTGTTTTTTTCGGGTATTGAGCCCCTAGGACGAACTCAATACCGGAAAAGAAAAACGCTAGTGTGAAAGTACCTAATACGTCATGAAGCGGATTTCTTTGTGAAATTCGGTGAAGCAGCCAAATCTAATTTTTCTAAACTTCGCTCATCAATAATCATAATAAACAGGGAGAGGTCACTTCAGCTTTGTAGCACTCAAAGGAACATTTCCTAAGACTGTCTCCTTTAAGGACACTGGGGGTAATTTATCAAACTGGTGTAAAGTAGAAATGGCTTAGTTGCCCATAGCAGCCAATCAGATTCCTCCTTTCATTTTCCAAAGGAGCTGTGAAAAAAGAAAGGTGATATTTGATTGGTTGCTATGGGCAACTAAGCCAGTTCTACTTTACACCAGTTTGATAAATTACCCCAACTATCTTCATGAATATAAAACTTGTAATAGCTTGTAATAGCTTACCTTTGCTAAAGTATCAGTACCTGATAGAGCTGAAGCAGTGTTAAATCCATTGCACTGCCGACACCACTGGCATCCAATAAAACCCATTAAAGGGGTTCTGTGGGAAATAATGACTTTTTATTTAATGCCCACAGACTACCTCCATAAAGAGAAGATTCATAGATACCTGCTCCCATGCTCCACTCTGGCTTCGACATGTCCATGTTCTGGTCCCTGGACTGTTTACATATGGCACTGCATGTGCATGGTCACATGCTCCTCAGCAGCAAATAACTGGCTTCAGTGGTGATATGCTGCTTTTGGCCACGTCACCCCTGAAGCCAGTTATCGGGTGCAGCAGAGCTTCTGACCATGACCATGCAGTGCCAGTTGTAAACAGTCCAGGGACCAGGACATAGACTTATGAGAGCCAGAGCAGAGAACCAGAAAGGCTAGGGGGCAGGTAAGTATGAGAATTCTCTTTAACAAGGCAGGCAGCAAGCCTGAGAAAAAAAGTCATTATACCCCGGAGCCCCTTTATCTACCAGTTGAATACTTCGAGCTGACAAGCTCCTCCAATTCTCCAACATTTTGACAGGAAAAACAATAAAGTGTAAAGGAAATCTGGGACAGAGCCTCCGGCGCAGATGTGAACATAGTTTAACTTGGAACAGTAAAATCAAAATGTCCTTATTTGTTTTTGTTTTTTTCCCATTAGGATGTGGTCTCCCAAGATAGCTGTAAAACACATGTCCTTGCTCTGGTCCTTCATGGAGGCAGTATACTAGACACAGGAGGAGGGGATAGCAACAGCAAGATGGCCGATGTCAACACCTTCAGCTCAGTATTCGAGAAGGTGACCAGAGCTCATTTTCCAGCAGCTCTTGGACACATCTTAGTTAAATTGGTCCCTTGTCCTGCAATATGTTCTGAAGCCTTCTCACTGGTTTACAAGTAAGAATTTAAATCCACTTGTAATAATCTAGAATAAAATATATGAATCCATAAGGTAATAATACATACATGTCAACATATTAGAAAGACAAAGATGAAAAGCAGGAATTGTTTTATTATTAGCCTCTAGCCTGTTATTATTATTATTATTATTATTATTATTATTATTATTATTATTATTATTATTATTTTATTAGCCATTCATTATCACTTTAGCTAATACATTAACATTTTAAAATTTGAAGAAAACACAGGACACATATCTTTAGAACTGAGATGAGGTTTGGGTAGTTTCTGCACTGCATAAATCGTCTACTATATACTAAGGATGGTTGAAAGGTAGATACCCACCTGAATATATCATCAGGGAACTGGTAAGACCATTCCATTGATTACCGGTTATTGTCTACCCTGTTTAGCGTTTCTAATTGTCTTTTAATCTTTTTTCACCGTTGTTTTGAGCACTTTGTGGGATATTTTTTAACCATAATTAGTAAAAGTTATGTTTTAACATAATAAGCCAAGGTCTATTTTGAGGAGTTGGGTTTCTGCACTGATCAGAATTATGTACCTTGGCAGCAATAAATTTAGATTGTGTCACAGTATGTGACACAACAGCCTTGGAGTAGAGGCTTTTTGTAGTTTCTTGCCTGACCTGATGTTTTGACCGAAACCTGATGAAAGTTACAGATTTTTTGCAATTTTTGAATGTTTTAGCAGTGACACAGTAAATCTTTTTCTGTTGGACTACTATAAGCATTTGGAGAAATCAGGAAATCATGTGATGTGAGTAGTGAGCTGATAATTGCTTTTATTTTGCGGGTACAGCCTGTCCAGAGTAGTAGGGGTTACCTCGTCACCCCTGTCAGACAATCACATAGACTCTATTATACACTAAGATGCTTTGTGATTGGCTGATAGCTGATGATGATTGTGTGCCAGAGTAGGTTGTAGTAACATACTACTATGAAAAAGCAAGAGAAAAGCAAAAGTTTCAGAGAGAGAGAGAGAGAGAGAGAGAGAGAGAGAAAAAGCAATCTTAGAGCGAGATAAAGAGAAAGAGAGAGAGAAAGAGCATTCTTAAGCCATCAACACAGGCACCATTTGTGGTTCGCCTTAGACCACCTAGGATGTCTCCAGTAAAGTCTATCATAGGCCACCAAGGATGTTATCACTTGCCCCTTCATAGATCACTTGAGATTTTATCATGAACTTCTGTACTATTCTAGAACACCAGCATTAGTATTACTAACCTATTTACTGCCCAAAATTACCAGAGAGTTACCTACTCAAATTCAGTACCCTTTTATTATTTCCTGTATGGCTATAATAGAGTGGTGTCTCCTGCCTAAGACTCCTTCATTACCTAGATCAGAGAGTTAGTACAAAAAGTAGCTTGCCATCTAGACCTGTACATGTCAATGCTTGCTCTGTATTGCTGAGGAGTAAATGAACATTCACCATTGTGTATTACAGTCCAGAGAACTGCAACAGTGGGACACCCCTTAACCCTAAGAGGACTGGGCGATTTTCAGTTTTTGCGTTTTCATTTTTTATTCCCACCTTCCCAGAGTCATAACCTTTTATTTCTCCATTCACATAGCCTTATGAGGGCTTATTTTTTGCGGGACAAGTTGTACTTTGTAATGACACCATTTCTAGTTTCATACAATGTAAAACAAAAATCCAAATGCGCCCTTTTTATTTATTTTTTTACAGCATTCACTATGAGGTAAAGTTGGCCTGTTAAGAGACAGTAAATTTGAAAGGGCTCACACTAGAGAGAAATGGATACCGGGGGTTCTCCACCCACTGGATCAGCCTCAGTCCAGCAGAAAAAACTAAAAAATCTATATAGAACGGGCAGGCAGACCCCCTTCTCATATTGCAGGAACACAGTCTAAGGGAAATCGAATATATTTTAAAAGGTAAAAATGTGTATCTAATACATATATTCTAAAACAAAACTAAAAGTAAATAGATTAAAAACATGGATAACGAAATCCCCCCTTTTCATAAAAAATGCCCAGATAATAATAATATATAAATAGATCAGTACATATATCATATATATAGTAAATTCACTCTGCAAATGTCAGACAACCGTTAGGTATTAGTTGTAAGTAATAATTAATAGGCGAACTGCGATTAGTACGTAGTACACGCTATAAAGACCATTGCTCAAAACAGTTAATTCTGATGCTGAATATAGATGATGCCCAGTACAAATCCTCTCTCTGGTTAGATACGCATTATCAATGCAGCTGAATATATTCACTCCACATATAAGTGGCAAGTGTCAAATATCCCGGATAATCCGTGCTTAGCAATGAAGGATTGATACACAGTCTGCACAGTGTTAGTTGAGGCGGTTAGTAATAATGTGGAGTAATGATAGTCATTAGTGAAGTAATACACATTTATATACCACGTTAGTTGGAGCAGTTAGCAATCATATAGAATAGTAGTGATCGTTGGTAGTAATCCTTTTCTATAGTAACATATATATACACTTACCTAAGTAATTATTAGGAACACCTGTTCTATTTCTCATTAATGCGATTATCCAGTCAACCAATCACATGGCAGTTGCTTCAATGCATGTAGGGTTGTGGTCCTGGTCAAGACAATCTCCTGAACTCCAAACTGAATGTCAGAATGGGAAAGAAAGGTGGGCTACAACAGCAGAAGACCCCACCGGGTACCACTCATCTCCACTACAAATAGGAAAAAGAGGCTACAATTTGCACAAGCTCACCAAAATTGGACTGATGAAGACTGGAAAAATGTTGCCTGGTCTGATGAGTCTCGATTTCTGTTGAGACATTCAAATGGTAGAGTCCGAATTTGGCGTAAACAGAATGAGAACATGTATCCATCATGCCTTGTTACCACTGTGCAGGCTGGTGGTGGTGGTGTAATGGTGTGGGGGATGTTTTCTGGGCACACTTTGGGCCCCTTAGTGCCAATTGGCCATCGTTTAAATGCCACGGGCTACCTGAGCATTGTTTCTGACCATGTCCATCCCTTCATGGCCACCATGTACCTATCCTCTGATGGCTACTTCCACAGGATAATGCACCATGTCACAAAGCTCAAATCATTTCAAATTTCTTGAACATTTCAGGTTTCTTGAACATGACAATGAGTTCACTGTACTAAAATGGCCCCCACAGTCACCAGATCTCAACCCAATAGAGCATCTTTGGTATGTGGTGGAACGGGAGCTTCGTGCCCTGGATGTCCATCCCTCAAATCTCCATCAACTGCAAGATGCTATCCTATCAATATGGGCCAACATTTCTAAAGAATGCTATCAGCACCTTGTTGAATCAATGCCACGTAGAATTAAGGCAGTTCTGAAGGCAAAAGGGGGTTCAACACCGCATTAGTGTGGTGGTCCTAATAATTCTTTAGGTGAGTGTATATGTCCGCATCCTTTGCTCCGTTGCTCCGTTACATGGCCCCGCCCAAAAAATAAAGCATGTCCTATTCTTGTCCGTTTTGCGGACAAGTATAGGCATTTCTACAATGCAGAAAGCACACGGGCGGCTTCCGTTTTTTGTAGATCCACGGTTTGCGGACCGCAAAAAACGGAACGGTCGTGTGCATGAGGCCTTACTTTTAGTTTTGTTTTAGAATATATGTATTAGATACACATTTTTACCTATTAACCACTTCACATCCAGGCCATTTCCCCCTTCCTGACAGAGCCATTTTTTACTAATCTGACATGTGTCACTTTATGTGGTAATAACTTTAAAACACTTTTGCTAATCCAGGCCATTCTGAGATTGTTTTCTCGTCACATATTGTACTTCATGACAGTGGTAAAATTGAGTAAAAAATTTCATTTTTAATTATAAAAAAAATACCAAATTTACAAAAAAAATTAAGAAATTAGTAAATTTCAACATTTCAATTTCTCTACCTTTAAAATAGTAATACCTTAAAAAAATAGTTATCACTTTACATTCCCCATATGTCTACTTCATGTTTGGATCATTTTGTGAATGAATGTCATTTTTGGGGTGCATATGACTTTTTGATCACTTGTTATTACACTTTCTGTGATACAAGGTGACAAAAAATGGCTTTTTTTATACCTTTTTTTTTACGGTGTTTACTTGAGAGGTTAGGTTATGTGAAATTTTCATAGAGCAGCTTCTTACGCATGTGGTGATACCTAGTATGTATACTTTTTTATTTACTTAAGTTTTACACAATAACAGCATTTTTGAAACAAAAAATATATATTTTAGTGTCTCCATGGGAGCCATAGTTTATTTTTATTTTTGGGGCGATTGTCTTAGATAGGGGCTCATTTTAATACTGAAAAATACTGGAAAAAAAAGTAAAACCTTGAAAAAAAATTTAAAAAAATCATCACCATATTATAACCCCTATAACTTTCTTGTAGTTATGTGTACAGAGCTGTGTGAGGGCTAATTTTTTGCGGGATGATCTGTACTTTTTCTAGATATAATTTTGAAGTGTGTGTGATTTTTTTTTATCACTTTTTCTAAAAGTTTTTAGGGGAGTTGAAGTGACAAAATGGCTAATTGGATGTTTTAATTTTTTTCCATTCGCCGTATGAAATTAATATTGTCATATTTTAATAGTATGGGTGTTTTTGCACGTGATTATGCCCATGATGTGTATTTTTTTATTGGTTAAGTATTTAAATTTTGGGGAAAGGGGGGTGATTACAACTTTTATATATTTTTTATTTATTTTTTTTACTTTTTTTACTTTTTTAAATCACCCTGGGTGAGAATTACTGGCAATCATTAGCTTGCCCATGGTGTTTATTGATGGCTATATAGCCATATTTGAACATTTCATTTTCAATATAACAATACAGTGCTGCCACCTGCATGAGGCTTCACACTATTAGCATAGCCTTACATGTTCCCAGATCTCATCCGGCTGGAGCACAGCATCTGAGGGATGAAATGTATGCGATCAGCCTTATGGCTAATCGCATACATGTGCCGCAGGTCTCTGCAGTTTGAAACAGCAGAAACCCAGCAGCTATGGCACTCGCAAAAAGTGTGAACGGGCACCATGTTTAAAGATCCACTTTCACAGTACATATATGGCAGAGGTCATGAAGGGGTTAAAGGGGTTTTCTGAGTACTTTTTACTGCTGTCCAATCCTCTGGATAGGTCGTCAGATCCCCACCGATCAGATACTGATGTCCTATCCAGAGGATAGGACAGCAGTAAAAAGATGTTGGGAAATCCTTTCAAAATAATAGTGAAAACCAATCTAATAAAAAATGAATGGGAATATTTTGTAGAATCACTATCTACTTTCAATGTGAGGAAATGTACTCACAATATTATGACAATGATTGAGGCGCCAGTACATTTATTGAAAAGCGGCCCTGAGATTTCAGTGTCAACCACTGGTTCACAATATGCACCAGGGAGGGAAGGGTGTATGCACCTCATACAGCCCTACCCTGGGCATTAGGAGCCACCCTGCATTAGTAATATAAATTAATATAAAGTATTGCATGGAAGCATTTGTAAGGTACAAGAAGTTTGACATTCTGTTTTTCTGAAGCCCATTGCTGTTTGGTGGGACGTAAAGTTAGCGTAGACTTGAATGTGTATAGCTGAATTGCTCAAGCACGTTTCAATGCCCCGAACATACGAAACTAAAAGATAGAGACCTATATTAGGCTTTAGTTACAGTGCAAAAAATAATGGGCCACAAATCAGTATTGCTTTTCACACATCACACAGCGCTAAGAGCAGTTCCAGTAAGTAAAAAAAAAATAGCCCAACTCCCTTTTGAATATTACAAAGCAGCCTTGCTTTCCATTTTGCTTCCTAATCACATGCTGTGCTTCAAAGTGAAAATCTTCAGCGATTCCTGCTTCTCAGAATATGAATGCACGTTTTAGTGTTTTCAGATAAATGGGCCTTTTTGTTGTTTTCTTTAATAGGTTTTTTAACTTATCACTGTGCTGCACATGAAGACCACAATAGACCCTCATAGCGCATGCACAACCCATCATTAGTATGAAATATGCAGGTTCAGGGATTCGGATTCATAGAAGTCCTAGACGGCCATTCCTTTTAGCTTGAATGTGAAATTTAACTGTCTCGAAACACAGGAAAAATAGAGATATAATAATGATATATGTGCAAAAGTAAATAACTACCACATGATATCAGTGTTCCATCATGTACAATGGCGAGGGAAAGCTCATATCATCTAGCAATAAAGGAGAAAGGAAAAAGATACAATATCGTTACGGAAATACATTGTAATACATGCATGTTTATATGAAGGCAGTTAACCCATCGCCTAAGGTAACAGTATGTTATCTAATATATTTCATGCGGCTTTAATTTAATTTTTTGATTCTGATTCTAAGGCCTCATGCACACGGCCGTTGTTTTGGTCCGCATCCGAGCTTTGGCGGCTCGGATGCGGACCCATTCACTTTAATGGGGCCGCAAAAGATGCGGACAGCATTCCGTGTGCTGTCGGCATCCGTTGCTCCGTTCCGTGGCCCCGCAAAAAATATATAACATGTCCTATTCTTGTCCGCGCTTTGCGGACAAGAATAGGCAGTTATATGTAAAGGCTGTCCGTGCCGTTCTGCAAATTGCGGAACGTGCACGGACGCCATCTGTGTTTTGCGGATCCGCGATTTGCGGAAGGCAAAACACACCACGGTCGTGTTCATGCGGCCTAAAGCAGATATGTACTCTACAAATGCCAACTGTTGTTCATATTGCTGCCATAAATAGCAGCATAGAATATATATATTAAAGAGGTAGGCCACTTTCAAAGAATCCATGCTGAATAGTCATGCCAGTCCATGCTGTGCCACAGTATCAGATACCTATCTTTCAGCGCACCTGTGCTGCTTGTCTCAAGGCTCACACTGCCCGGCCCCTAACTATGTAAACATCTCCCTGTCATGACTGCCTCATCCATTAGGACTAAAATGGCAGCTGTCATGTGGTAATCTTGTCAACCTGTCTAAAACTGCATCCTCTTTACTACACCAGACAGTACTTTGAATGGTCCAGAGGAGGATGTGGCCATGGATGCACGTATGGGTAGGAAAATGGTCAAGTCCTCATTACCATTGCCATTTTGGTAAACATAGATGCAGCTACTATGAAATTCTTAAATAGCCAGAGGACGGTCAGATAGGAGCACACCATGCCTATTCAGCCTGGGTTCTTTTAAAGTGGCTAACTCCTTTAAATCATGGTCGGGTTCTTTCAGATGCCCATGTATCAACCAGTCAAATGTATGACCAAAGGAGTATACTGTATTTGGTTAGTAGAACTATATGAACACATAAGACTGATTTGTGTAGACATTAGGAAATTATGTAGACAGGAAAACCAAAAGCCCATCTTCACTATTAGTTATGAGCGGGAGGTGCCATATTCGATTTCGCGAATATTCAAATGAATATTCGTGTTATATTCGTCTAAATCGAATATTCGTAATTATTCCAATTATCGCGAATAATATGCAATTTAATTAATCGCGTATTGCGATTTTTCTTTTGATTGTATAAGGCAACGTTCCCATGACTAATTGACTATGGCTAGGCTAATATGTGTATTTTACAAAATTTCGTAATATTGCTCTAACTTCGTCTTTTAGAATATTACAAATATTCTAAAAGACCAAGTTAGAGTAATATTACGAAATTTCGTAAAATACACATATAGATTGTAATTTAGCTAATATAGTGCTATAATTTTTTTTCTAAATTTTTTTTGCCTCTTCTGAACTTGTTTTGTAAAATATGTACACTATTAAAATAATTACTATAGCAGTATATTAGCTAAATTACAATCTATGTGTATTTTACGAAATTTCGTAATATTGCTCTAACTTCGTCTTTTAGAATATTCGTGATATTGCTCTAACTTCGTCTTTTAGAATATTCGTAATATTGCTCTAACTTCGTCTTTTAGAATATTCGTAATATTGCTCTAACTTCGTCTTTTAGAATATTACGAATATTCTAAAAGACGAAGTTAGAGCAATATTAAGAATATATGTAAAAAGTTGAAATCGCAATGCGATTAATATAACTCGAAGTAATCGCATGGCGATTTCAACTTAGCACTGCTATATTCCATATTAGGCTAGAATTAACGAATATGGAATATAGCAGTGTGTTAAAGGGGAATATTAATGACCAATATTTATGCAAATATTGATACTTAATATTCATAAATATGTGCGAATCGTCTAGTGATGACTCCGCCTATTTATGCCTTTATCATAATATATAAATATAGATACCTACCTCTGTTACCTATACACTACACTGAACTACACTACGTGCAACTTACTATCAGGGATTAATGCTGCAGCCAGGGGTTAGGGGATGGTTGGTACTCAGCCATTTCCTGGAGCATGTTGCCTCTCTTCCTTCAGGGGGCTGTTCTCTCCCATGTGTCTCTCATTCTAGTCTGGTTGCAAGAGACCCCTGTTCCTGGTTTCAGGCTCCTATATCAGCCTCAGAAACAGCCCACCTCCCCCCTCCTCAGGGATGTGACATCATAGTGTGACAGCTTATTCACCCCAATTTGAGAATCAAGGCCTAATAGATTTGCTTATCTATTTAAAAAGTTGGACACCCCAATAATAGGGATGAGCAAACCCGAACTGCAAAGTTTTCACTGAAATCCCGGTTTGGGTAATTTTATTATTTTCGGTGATAACATGGTTATATCGGCAAATAATAGCATTCTTAAAACAGAATGCAAAAGACTATGGCCATTTATGGGTTCAAAAACTCACTTCATCCACTTGATCGCGCTGCAGCAGTCTCTTCTATCTTCATTCAGCAGGACCTGCCAAAGGACTTGCGATGTGCCAGATGATGTCACCAAGCTCACAGCGCTCACCATGTGAAAATCCAATTAATTTGAAAGAATTACACAGTGAAAAGTTCAACATGAAAGGGTATTATTTTGTCTGAAGCCCCTACCTTCACTTCCGGGTGCACCCAAAGGTTAGGGGCACATGCGCAGTCAGTATCTGAGCTGCTAAGGTAGAAGCAGCAAATTCTCTACACTTGAGCCAATATTTGAAGAAACACTGCATGCACGAGATTGAAAACATCTAATCTGACCCTGTCAATTAAGGGGGGGAGGGGATTCTCTTGAGCAGCAGGGCCAGAAACCCTCGGTGATCCGGGAGCCTTATTTGGAAGCAAGTAGATTTGTTAGAATCAATCCAATCATCTCTAGTTAGCATAGTTAAATGGGTTATCCGATACTTAGATATTGATGACCTAAGGCCAATTCACACTACATTTTTGGCGATGTTTTCCATGTGGAATCCGCACCAAAAAGCGGCTCTAAAAAGCTAAAAAAAACTGCATGGAAAAAAGAAGCAGCAGATTCTAACCTGGAGCAGAATCCACACTGATTCTCCCATTGAAATGTGGAAAAAATAGGAAACTGAAAAAAAAAAAAAACACCAGAAACCACACCAGAAATGATTAAATTAAAGATGATGAGGGGCTGACACCCGGCACTCCCACAATCTGTTGTTTTGGGCAGCTGCTGACCCTTGAAACAACACTGTGGATGGAGGCAGAAGCAGAAGGCACTATGCACTGCGTAGCAGCCATGTTGGGGTACTGCAGCTCAGCTTCCATTCAAGTGCATGAGAGCCGATCTTCAGTACACTGGCACGGGAAACTACATGGTGGGTGGAGCCTGCCATCCACCATCCACTGTATAGTTTCCGGCATTTGCGGCTGTCCGAAACAGCTGATTGTTGAGGTTCTGGGTGTCGGACCCTCACCAATTTGATACATGTCCGTACAGCATTAAAATGTATGGCCTTCGGTGAGGTGAAATTAATTATCACCAAAGTCTTCGGCATTCAATTTTTAAACTTGAAAACCATTTTAAAATATGAATCCGAAGTCGGCTCCGTTAGCGGCTGGTACCTTGGTACTGAAGCTGGCTTCGGATCCAAGTTTTGAAATGGTTTTCAAGTTCTAAAATCAAAGTCCAAAGTTATTCACTGCAGTCTTGGGGGATAACACATTTTGCCAGAGCCCATACATTTGAATGCTGTACGGAGACAAATCTCCATACAGCATGGAAACAAAGTTTTGAGCGAAACGACTTCGGCTCTATGATCTGAAGCTCAATGCGCTCAACACTATTAATGACCTATCCATAGGATAATAGGTCATAGTCCGTCGATATCTAAGGGCTCATGCACACGACTGCATGTATTTTGCGGTCCGCAAAAACGGATTCGCAAAAAATATGGATGACTTCAGTGTGCATTCCCTATTTTGCGGAACAGAACAGTTGGCCCCTGATAGAACAGTACTATACTTGTCCGTAATGCAGACAATAATAGGACACGTTCTATTTTTTTGCGGAACGGAAATACGGACATACGGAAACAGAATGCACACAGAATGGTTCTGTATACGGTCCACAAAAAAACGGAATGGACACGGAAAGAATATACATTCATGTACATGAGCCCTAAGTCCTGGAAAAGCTTTTTAAGAAAACTGAGGACTGTACATTCTTAAAGTCACCACTGCGGGAATTCGAATCTTCTTCGGTGTCGCAGACCAACCGTGTGATGGGGGTGATTTTCACAATAAGTCTCAGAAGATTTAAAAGGAAGTCGCGCTGCCATGCACACTTCAAAGCATCAGAGTGAAAAGTCAAGGAAAAGCAACAGTTCTTTTTGTGTAGCTATGACAGACTTCCACCAAAAGGCAATCTCTATCGTCCGAGTTCCTCCTGTGGATTACAAAGTTTCGCCGCACATAGTGAAGTTCAACCAATCTTTATCTCTCAAATTCTTTTTAATATACTCACAAGAGTCGTTTAAATTCAGGCATTTAAACAATAAAATCTGTAGCACCCGGGTCGGGCTGTGCTACAGATTTTTATTTAAATGCCTGAATTTTAACAACTCTTGTGAGTATATTAAAAAGTATTTCACTATGTGCGGCACAACTTTGTGCCTGGCAGCGTGACTACCTTTTGAATCTACTGAGGACTGTACATGTCACTTTCACTGGGTCTGCACACACCGCCATGAATTGTGAATTGTGTGCGCCATATTCATTATCTTATGCAATAGAAAGTTTAAATAAAAAAGGATTTAACATCTCATGCCTACATTAATCCATGATAATTGTAGTATTCTACCAAGCCCCGAAGAATAAATCAGATTTTTTTCTAAGACTTTGATTAGAAACAGAAAAATCTTAACTTGTTGAATATATTAATTTACATTATCAACCTATAATATTTAAATGTCAAATTTTGACTCTTTTTGGGCCAGAACAGAGATGAAAGAAGCATCAGGAAACTGACTGCATTTTACCACTAGTGCACTCCGTGGTTTGTTTTAATGCCATGCCTGAATAAGCTAATACGTGCAGTCACTGAGCCATTCTTTATTAAAGGTTTGAAGAGGGATATCAGTTTGATTTCAGGAGCTTAAGTTTTCTTTTGGCTTCCAAGATTACTCAAGGGACAAGGATTTTGAGTACAAAAACAATGACGATATTGACGTAACATCAGCAGATGTTTTCTTTTACCAGTAGAGAAGGTGTCACATATATAAAATAGTATGTGACCTCTACGTTACTGCCACGGTGTATATGACAATGGTAGACTTTCAACAGAAGGCAATAATTTGAGGTAGAAAAAAAAAAGAGCAAGGATTTTTTCAAGGTAAAAAATCTCATATATTATATTCTACCCCATCACTGAGCACCAGGTTCCCTTTTTCAAAATAAGTGGAGTGCCAACCATTTTCTTTTTGTATTAAATTTCTGTCTGTCTGAGTCCCGCCAGTTGATGGCTTATAAAATGAGATTTTTTACCTTGAAAAAATCCTTGCTCTTTTTTTTGTACAAGTTGCAGTAGGTTGGGGAGTGAGGTACTGTTTTTGGGTTATTGTAGGCTCTAATAATTTGAGGTAGTACAAGTGTGGTAACAATAACAATCTGAAAATCCTAATAGATCTTATCTTTAAGGCTATGAACACCTTCAGGGACGTTTTTTTAATTATTGCATTCTACTAATTTAGGGCTTAAAATTATTTTTTAAATGTAGCTTTATTAAAAATTTTCTGCATTGTTGAGATACAGGGGTTAAATTTCAGTCTAATATAGAAGATATCAAGGTACATGGTTATGATGCAAACATTTTCTAGCTGTTATATAAACATCCAGTTACGTTGATGTTGGCAAGGCCAACATTTCGGTCCTACCAGAACTTTGATCACGGCCTATAAGCCTCCAGAGAAATTGGCTGGCTGGATGTTGGCGTTCCAAAACTGGAGGTTTTAAAAAAAAAGCTACAAAATGTTTGCATCATAACCGTGTGCCATAATATCTATATATTATATTCTACCCCATCACTGAGCACCAGGTTCCCTTTTTCGAAATAAGTGGAGTGCCAACCATTTTCTTTTTGTATTAAATTTCAGTCTGTCTGAGTCCAGCCAGATGATGGCTTATATATAGTTCTTATCTCTGATCACCTGACCTCATAAACACTCATTTAACCCAAATTCTTATAAATTTGCTTACAATGTAGCTATAATGAGTGTATATGAGATCAAGAGATAAGAGATCTACATGAGCAGTCATCTGATGGGACTCAAACAGAAAGTGACAGAGTGAAGTTTAATCCCTTTACCTATTTTAATTCAGTAAATTTTGTGTGACCGTCGCAATTATAAATACATTAACAATTAACAAAGTAATAGTAAATAGGGAGTTATGATTTAGAGAACTCCTTTTAAAATACCCTATTTGGGGTGTTCTGAGTTAATAAAAGAGGGACTTTCATTTAGTTACATCTACCCAGATCTCATAGGATTCCATAGTAAAATTGAAATATAATATTTTTTTTTAATTAAGTGGATAATATATTTAATAAAAAGGCACACTTCACCTCCCCCAATTGACCCCACTTTTGTGTCAGAAAAGGTAGAACAGGTGCTTCATAAATATTGCACTCATTCTGACCACCATATTTCAACGGAGAATGAATACATAAATAAATCTTCATATAGCTCTTAATCTCCTTTAGTACATAATAAAATTGACTGCCTGCAGCCACCATTAGGGGGCGGGGGGGCTAAGTGCATAGAAATTGATACAGTTACCATTGATATCAATGCAAACTTAACAATCTCTTCTACGCACTGAGCTCCACCTTGTGGTGACTGCTGGAACATGCTGTGGATTTATGACATAAGAAGGAGTTCAGTGCCAAGCCACTACGGGTCTACCTTCATGGTAAGTACGCTACTGATGTTTATGGATTACATGAACAGCCCACCGACTGCAATGGTAAATAATTAAAGGAGGTCTCCCTTTTGACTCCATACTCCAGGGAGCTGTGGGGGAATCATTAATTCAACTGTCTAATAGTGTTAAAGGCATCTTCCAGTATAGAATCTTAAAGGGAACCTGTCACCAGGATTTTGTGTATAGAGCTGAGGACATGGGTTGCTAGATGGCCGCTACCACATCTGCAATACCCAGTCCCCATAGCTCTGTGTGCTTTTATTGTGTAAAAAAAACAATTTGATACATATGCAAATTAACCTGAGATGAGTCCTGTACATGAGATGAGTCAGGGACAGGACTCATTTCAGGGTAATTTGCATATGTATCAAATCGTTTTTTTTACACAATGAAAGCACACAGAGCTATGGGGACTGGGTA
Source organism: Bufo gargarizans (assembly GCF_014858855.1). Taxonomy (NCBI): domain Eukaryota; kingdom Metazoa; phylum Chordata; class Amphibia; order Anura; family Bufonidae; genus Bufo; species Bufo gargarizans. The sequence goes on from NC_058082.1 coordinate 486,207,730, forward strand.
TTGCGGATGTGCTAGCGGCCATCTAGCAACCCATGTCCTCAGCTCTATGCACAAAATCCCAGTGACAGGTTCCCTTTAACCTAATTTGCTTCTATCATACTGTACATTAAAGAAGTTCCCTACTTCAATGTCTTTTGAAATCAATAGAATTCATTGTCCTTTCTGAGAGCCCAGTGAGCCTTGAGATGAAGATCTGAGGCCTGTTACCTGACAACTTCAATAATATAATCACCCTATAAGGTGGTTGTCAGTTTTCATCAAATAACAGGGAAAAATATGATCCGAAGGCCAAATTTGTCAGTCCGTAAAACACTGGATCTAATTTAACTTATATTGTGTGACAGATAACGTGTTAGTGTCTTGCTCACAGGATAGGACCCCACGGTCAGGTTTCCTGATGCAGTTTTGGAAGCCAAAATCAGGAGCAGATCCCAAAAGGAGAGAAAGTATTAAGGACAGATATCACTTCTCATTTTGATGCAGTTTTTGAATCCAAACATAGGAGTGGATTAACAAAGGAATACAATATTTCCTATACACTCCCATCATGATGTAGTCCTGACACTGGCTTCAAAAACTGCATCAAAGCAGCAGGTGTAAAAAAGTGGTGAAACTGAGACCCTCCATAAAAGAATAACTAATACTGAAAGTGTGAATTGTTATTATGACTTCAAAACCGTCAACACACTCCACGTCTAATAGGACACATGTGCAGAAGGTTCGGAGCTTGGTTGTCTTCTGAAGGCAAAAGCACAACAATAAGTCAGTTGAGCTCACAAGCCAAAATGATTGTGTACAACGTGAAGCTGAAAAGGCCGCTTTGAATGCAACCCTCCTCTCATGTATGCGTTAGTATGATCAAAGAGCCGACAAAGAATAGAAACAAAACAGCTTTATTCCAACTTGTCTGAACTTCCTTGGCGTGCTGCTTTTCTCCTTTTTTTCACCCTGCGTGGTCATCATATGCTTTTTAGCTATGTAGGCAGAAAACGCAGACCAATTTTTTTTCATGATGAAAATGAAGTCGTTTATTTTTATCAGTGTAAATAGCTGCCAAATAAACAGATATAGTTCACATGTGGGAATATTTTAGAAAAACTTGTTCTTTCATTGATTTATTTTCACCCATTTAGCTCATGATGGGGTGAGGTTCCGTACTTTCAGACCCCCTACTACACCACTCACAAAAAGTTAGAGATATTTTGCTTGTTTTATTAGTGGTTTCCATTTAAAGGGGTTCTGCACTTTGTTTAAACTGATGATCTATCCTCTCGACACCCGGGACCCCCGCCGATCAGCTGTTTGAGAAGGCAGTGGCGCTCCTGCAGCGCCGCTCTAGTAGCGCTGCAGCCTTCTCACTGTTTACCGCAGGCCCAGTGATGTCACAACTAGTATCACTGGCCTGGGCGGGGCTAAGCTCTGTTCACTTGAATGGAGTTTAGCCCCGCCCAGGCCAGTTGATACAAGTCGGGACGTCACTGGGACTGCGGTAAACAGTGAGAAGGCCGCCGTGCTGCTGGAGCGCCGCTGCCATCTCAAACAACTGATCGGCGGGGGTCCCGGGTGTTGGACCCCCGCCAATCAGATGCTGATGATCTATCCAGAGAATAGATCATCAGTTTAAACAAAGTGCAGAAGCCCTTTAAAATAGTAAAGGGTGTATAACCCAAATCATAATGTACAGTCGGCCCAGCTAGAGGTGTGGGTATGTAATATACACATATTCACGTGTGACTGCGTAGATGTGGCACAGCTTCGTGCTGCACACTACTTGTAAGGCCCCTTTCACACGGGCGAGTATTCCGCGCGGATGCGATGCGTGAGTTGAACGCATTGCACCCGCACTGAATACCGACCCATTCATTTCTATGGGGCTGTTCACATGAGCGGTGATTTTCACGCATCACTTGTGCGTTGCGTGAAAATTGCAGCATGCTCTATATTCAGCGTTTTTCACGTAACGCAGGCCCCATAGAAATGAATGGGGTTGCGTAAAAATCGCAAGCATCCGCAAGCAAGTGTGGATGCCGTGCGATTTTCATGCACGGTTGCTAGGAGATGATCGGGATGGAGACCCGATCATTATTATTTTCCCTTATAACATGGTTATAAGGGAAAATAATAGCATTCTGAATACAGAATCCATAGTACAATAGCGCTGGAGCGGTTAAAAAAAAATAATAATAATCTAACTCACCTTAGTCCACTTGTTCGCACTGCCGGCATCTCCTTCTGTCTTCATCTGAGCTTTTTGTAGCAACAAGGACCTTTGGTGACGTCACAGTCATCACATGATCCATCACATGATCTTTTACCATGGTGATGGATCATGTGATGACTGTGACGTCACCAAAGGTCCTTGTTGCTACAAAAAGCTAAGATGAAGACAGAAGGAGATGCCGGCTGCGCGAACAAGTGGATTAAGGTGAGTTAAATTTTTATTTTATTTTTTTAACCCCTCCAGCACTATTATACTAAGCATTCTGTATTCAGAATGCTATTATTTTCCCTTATAACCATGTTATAAGGGAAAATAATACAATCTACAGAATAACGATCCCAAGCCTGAACTTCTGTGGAGAGGTTTGGGTACCAAACATGCGCGATTTTTCTCACGCTAGTGCAAAACGCATGACAATGTTTTGCACTCGCCCGGAAAAATCGCAGGTGTTCCCGCAACGCACCCGCACATGTTTCCGCAACGGCCGTGTGAAAGAGGCCTAAATGTATCAGTAAAGTGAACTAATCCTCTAGATGTCTATTTGCAAACTCTGTCAAAACGATAGTGCAAATAGATACACAATCCATTGCTGGAGGTAATGATTGATAGTGTGAGCCCACACTAGACGGCATAGATGTCGCATAAGCTTGTACCGCGCATCTATTGATGATGGTCAGTTAAATACAATCAATCTTCCAGCCACGCTAGTATCCACAAACAGGATCAGTCAGAGCATCAATGTTGCAGATGGATACAATTAGGCTACGTCTACACGACGACATCTCGAATGGATTTTCTGCGACTGTTGCGTCCCCAATAGCTGAGGACCCCTATTCATTAGTGCATTCACTCAAGCCTGTAGCAGGGCCATGCGGGTATACGGCATGTGACTGCAGCAGCTGATCACTGTGCTCAGCGGTCTTAGGGCTCACGCACATGGCAGTATTTTCTCTCCGTGTTTGTTCCATTTTTATTTATTTTTTGGACCGTATGCAGAACCATTAATTTCAATGGGTCTGCAAAATAAAACAAAACGGAAGTTACTACGTGTGCATTTCGTTTCTGTATGTCTGCAAGTTGTTTCCGCAAAATAATAGAACATGTCTTTTTCTTTTCCATTTTGCGGACAAGGACTGGCATTGTTACAATGGATAAAAAAAAAACGCATGCAATACGGACGTCACACGGATGTCATCTGTTTTTTTTTATGCGGATCCGAGTTTTGGGGACCGCCAAATACATACGGTCATGTGCATGAGCCCTTATATTGAGCATAGTGAGTGGCTACAGAGGTTAGGTTCCAGTGTCAGTGACGTGTACAGCACTTGACTGTAGCTTGGCAGTGGCAGAAGGATCAAACCGCCACCACAGAGAACGGTGCTGATGAAAGGGGTAAGTATAAGATTTTTTATTTTATTTTTTAAATTTTTTATTATTTCTGGCAACCCCTTTAAGAGGCCAGATGTAGTTCCAATGTACTGCAGCTCTCTGCTAATGCTATTTACCCAAAACATATACCAAAGTGCGTAAAAATGCCCCAAAAAATACTTGTGGTGCATTTCACATTTTCCTAACCCCTAGCTGCAGCCTTTTTTATTCATAAAAAAAAATAAAAAATCTACCATGTGCGAATCTAACTTTATTAGACCGGCGCTACACGACTGCACCGTCAGAGGTTTGCCAAATACAATGATTGATGTATACATGCAGCATGCTGAAAACCGCCGATAGTATCTGCTTATCTGCAATGTGTGATTTTCTACTGACTTCTGCCGACTACAGGTGACAATATGATGTTGTGTCTCTCCAGTCTTAACCCTTACAGCTACGATGAGAACTGCCTGAACATAAGTGAAGATCACATCCCTCTAGCTGCCTTGCCACTGCTGGCCATCTCTTCCCCTCAGTACCAGGATGCGGTTGCTATGGTGATCAGCAGAGCAAACCAAGTTTACAATGAATTCCTCAAGTCTCCAGATGGAGCTGGATTTAATGGACAGGTGAGATTGCAGCACGCTGCTATTCTTGAAGGGGGGGGGGGGGGAATTATATATATATATATATAGTACGTGCAGATGCAGTATATCAAATGCTGCAGATATGTATAATATGTAGGCTCTATGAAAATAATAATTACATTAAAATATACATGGTGTGCCGTTATTATTGCCTATAAAGGATTATTTGTCTTTCTGATTCTGGTAGTTTCAAGTTAATAGCGTTAAGGCTGGGTTCACATCACGTTTAATGCCTCCGTTTGATGTATACGTTACAAAAAAAAGGATACAAGACGCAGCACACCACGTTCTTGTATCTGGAAAAAAAAAAGTATATATTTTTTTTACAATGGAACTCTTTGGTGAACGGATGCCACTGCATGGCATCAGTCTGGGGCATCTGTTTAACGTATACATCCGTTTTTTGTATACGCTAAATGGATGTGAAAAAAAGTTATGTGAACCGAGCCTTAGATCAGTGGGGGTTCTACCGCTGGGACCCCCACAGGCAGGGGCTGACTGGCAACTTTTGTCCCAGGGGGCAAGTAACACCCAGAGGCCCACTGAGCCCCCCTCCTGCTTTCCCATTTCCCCTGCCTCCTCCTGAACCCCCCCCCCCCCTTGCCACTTTCGTCAGCCATGTAAATTCCAACACAGGAAAACAAAATAAACTAGGAATGCTCCGATATATCGGTCGCCGAAACATATCAGCCGAAAATTGAATTTTTGGTATAATGCCGAAAGGGTCATTTTCTGGCTGATACAGTGTTGCATCCGTGTATTCTCTCCTCCCCGCTGGGCGCTGCTCTGTGTCCCCCCCATGACACTTGATGACTTTTGCAGAAGAAAATGTATATTGTGGGGCACGGTATATGCTATATGTGTATAACATAAACATATTTCATATGAAAACTTACAATTACTTGGCTTGACCCTTGGGGATCTCAGACACCTCCACACTTTGGCCGGGGGCTCGGCGGAGCTGATGTGTTTTATCCTAATGAGAAAAATTTCATAATAAGGATTTGGAGAAGAGGCAGAGGGATAGCAGAGCAGAGAGAGGCTGGTGCTGCTACTAGAGGGCTCAGACCATGGGGGAGTAATAAAGCCCACCATAATGCCCCCCCCCCCCAGTAGAAATAATTCTCCTTATAATAGTGCAAAAAATACCCCCTTGTAATGTCCCCAATTGAGCTAATGTCCCCATAGTGCCCCCTATAATGTGCCAGTAGCCAATAGCCCCCCTATAATGTGCCAGTAGCTATAGGCCCCCCTATAATGTGCCAGTAGCTATAGGCCCCCCTATAATGTGCCAGTAGCCATAGGCCCCCCATATAATGTGCCAGTAGCCATAGGCCCAGCACTATAATGTGCCAGTAGCCAGATAGTGCCCCCTATAATGTGCCAGTAGCCAGATAGTGCCCCCCTATAATGTGCCAGTAGCCATAGGCCCCCTATAATGTGCCAGTAGCCACAGGCCCCCCTATAATGTGCCAGTAGCCATAGCCCACCATATAATGTGCCAGTAGCCAAATAGTGCCCCCCTATAATCTGCCAGTACCCATAGGCCCCCCTATAATCTGCCAGTAGCCATAGCCCCCCTATATTCTGCCAGTAGCCATAGGTCCCCCTATAATGTGCCAGTAGCCATAGGTCCCCCATAATGTGCCAGTAGCCATAGCCCCCCCCATATAATGTGCCAGTAGCCATAGCCCCCCCCATATAATGTGCCAGTAGCCATAGGCCCCCCTATAATCTGCCAGTAGCCATAGCCCCCCCTATAATCTGCCAGTAGCCATAGCCCCCCTATAATCTGCCAGTAGCCATAGCCCCCCCTATAATCTGCCAGTAGCCATAGCCCCCCTATAATCTGCCAGTAGCCATAGCCCCCCCTATAATCTGCCAGTAGCCATAGGTCCCCCATAATGTGCCAGTAGCCATAGGTCCCCCATAATGTGCCAGTAGCCATAGGTCCCCCATAATGTGCCAGTAGCCATAGGCCCCCCTATAATCTGCCAGTAGCCATAGCCCCCCCTATAATCTGCCAGAAGCCATAGGTCCCCCATAATATGCCAGTAGCCATAGGTCCCCCATAATGTGCCAGTAGCCATAGGCCCCCCTATAATCTGCCAGTAGCCATAGCCCCGCCTATAATCTGCCAGTAGCCATAGCCCCCCCTATAATCTGCCAGTAGCCATAGGTCCCCCCTATAATCTGCCAGTAGCCATAGCCCCCCCTATAATCTGCCAGTAGCCATCGGTCCCCCATAATGTGCCCGTAGCCATAGGTCCCCCATAATGTGCCAGTAGCCATAGGCCCCCCTATAATCTGCCAGTAGCCATAGGCCCCCCACTAATGTGCCAGTAGCCATAGGCCCCCCACTAATGTGCCAGTAGCCAGATAGGGCCCCCCCACTAATGTGCCAGGAGTAGCCAGATAGGGGCTCCCCTATAATGTGCCAGGAGTAGCCAGATTGTGCCCCCCTGCCCCCCACCCCCCTCATAAAGTGCCAGCCCAGTAGCCAGATTAGGGGGGGCCCCCCTATAATGTGCCAGGAGTAGCCACTAGCCAGATTGTGCCCCTGTGCCCCCCTGCCCCCCACCCCCCTCATAAAGTGCCAGCCCAGTAGTAGCCAGATAGGGACAGAAATAAAGAAAAAAAAAATAATAATGGCAGTCAGACTTATACTTACCTCCCTGCTTCTCTGGAATACTCCGGTCCCGCCTCCAGCCAGCACAGATGCAATCACTTTATGGCAGCGCAGCGGCTCAGTTAGGCCGCAGGACCGGCGCAGGTGGCGCGATGACGTCATCGCGCCGCCTGCGCTGGTCCGGCGGCCTGTCTGATAGGCTGCCGGCAACACGCCTCCCCTGCTCCCCGTCTCCCTGGCATAAAGTGGCTGTTTATTCCGGCCCGGCCGGCCAGGACAGCAAGCCAGGGAGGCCCGGGGGGCAATTGCCCCCCTGCCCCCCGGCCCAGTCCGCCCCTGCCCACAGGTCATGAGAACCAGGGCCCCGTACCCCCTGCAGCCCACCTGAAAGTAACTGAGCGGCTGGCAGCTCCATTCATTTCTATAGGAATTCTGACTTCTATAGGAGCGCTGTACTCGGCTATCTCCGGAACTCCCATAGAAATGAATTGAATGGCCGTGCGCATGTGCAACCATTTATTTCAGGGGTGCTGCAGTGGGTACAGGGCCCCCGTACTCATGATCAGTGGGGTCCCAGCAATAGGACCCCAACCGATCTAATAGGAATCTATAACTTGAAACAACCAGAATATCCCTTTAAGGCCTCATGCACACGGCTGTTGTTTGGATCCGTAACCGAGCTGTGGTTTTGCAGGTAGGATGCGGACCCATTCACGTGTGCTGTCCACATCCGTTGCTCCGTTCCGTGGCCCCGCAAAAAAAATTGAACATGTCCTATTCTTGTCTGTTTTGCGGACAAGAATAGGCATTTCTACAATGGGCCGCCCGTTCCGTTCCGCAAATTGCGGAAGGCACACGGGTAGCTTCTGTTTTTTGTGGATCCGCGGTTTGAGGACCGCAAAAAAAAAACGGAACGGTCATGTGCATGAGGCCTAAAGGAGATCTATCAGAAAATACTGCTAAAAACTGGTTTAAAAAATAACTTTTTAAGGGAATGTTTGTAAAATATGCAGTGTCATACAGTAACAGCTAGGCACATGAGATATTCAAAATCTCATGTGCACAGTGCGGAAATTTCCTACGCAGAAATTGACCTGCGTTTCGGATTTTGAAATCTGCAGCGTTTCAATAGTTTGTGCGGATCTTCAGTGCAGATTTTACTGTTTGCAATGCAAAGGGTGAGATCTGGGGCAAATCCATGTCAAAATCCTCAAGTAACCCACGTGGATCATGGTGTGGATTTGGTGCGGTAATGCAGCGAAAACCAAACATACCCATAAATCTGTGCAGAAAAGCCCCATAAACGACACTGTCATGCGCAGCATGTGTTTTCACACAATAGTTTTTGGATGTAGTTTCCTGAGCTGAAGCTAGAAGTGGATGCAGCAGGAAAGAGAAGGAGAAGGCTACATGGCGACATATGTCGCACGACAATAAGGTGCGCAACAAAAAGGGAACGACTGCATTGTAACGTGTGGCTTGACATTCTTGTCGCACCACTTTTGTGCAACATTTACTCTAATTAGTCTATGACAGTCGCACAAAAATCCAGAAGACAGTCGTAGTGTGTCACATGTCTCAGAGCGACACTATAGACCAGTGGTGGCGAACCTATGAATTGGGTGCCAGAGGCGGCACTCAGAGCCCTCTATGTGGGCACCCACACCCTGGAAAAAGTCTAATGCATGCCAATATGCCTTAGACCTTTCCTGCCATTCATCATTGCAGGGCACGCTATAATGATAAAGTACATGAAAGATATACTATATTGGACTTTGCGATCAATATGTGGGTTTTGGGTTACACTTTGGGCACTCGGTCTGTAAAAGGTTCACCATCACTGCCATTGACTATCATTACATAGACTTCTCTTCTTTGACCTGCTGTGCTGATTTCGAAATCTGCAGAATGCCAGTTGTGTTCTTCTTATGAGAATTTCAGCCATTCCAATAGATGAGCTGCAGAAAATCTGCATCAAATCCACACAAAAAATGCCCCAGAAACGCTATAAATTGTGCAGATTTATGTGTGATTTTTGTGTGGTTTTGGGCCAGGTTTCATGCAGATTTCTTGAACATAAATCTACACACTGTGCAGCCACCCTTACCCTGCTTTCACACCTGAGCGTTTCCCAAACGCGCGTCAAACGCGCGTTTCTGACGCGCGTCTTTTGTAATAGTAAACGCGCGTTTGTGTCATTGACTGCAGTGTCCTATGGCCACAAATGCGCGTCAAAACGCCCCTAAAGAAGCTCAAGTACTTGTTTCAGCGTCGGGCATTTTACAGCGCGATCGTACGCGCTGTAAAATGCCCATGTGAGAACCATTCCCATAGGGAAGCATTGCTTTTCATGTGTTGAGCGTTTTACAGCGCGTTTGAACGCGCTGTAAAACGCTCAGGTGTGAACTTAGGGTCAGGGCCAGTTAACACAACTGATTTTGAAAAAAAAAAAAAAACGCTTAAAAACTCAGTGCGGAATCAGCGTGTTATTTTCTCAGCGCAAAAATACACGTGTTTTTTTTTTTTTTTTAACCAATGGGTGTTCTCTTCAGTAGAAAGCTGAATTTTCCTCTTGAGGTTTTTGAAGTAGATTTGAAGCAGATCTTCGCCCAAAAATGCATGGAAAATTTAGAAAAGGAGTTTACCACAATACATGCAAAAACAGTTTTCCAAACTCAGAATGATATCCCCACACAATTTGGTTTAATACTGTTTCATTGTCTGCCACACGTGGAGATATTCTTCAGAAAACCAGGCAGCAATAGGCAGATGCATAACCTACCTGCATATTTGACTATAACATATGAAAATGTGTGCGGCTGACAGACATATTGTATTTAGTGTAAATGTTTTCTGTTGCGGTCAATTCATCCTTTTATGAACCCACTCTGCTCATATTGAATAAATCCCAGATTTTATAACACAGATCCAAGCTGCTCATCTTTAATCAGATTTACCATCTGTCTATGAGGGAGATAAAATAAGCTCCAGTCATCGACTCTCATGGCCATTTTTCAAAGGAATGCAAAAAGTTTGAAATTTTTACAAAAGGCACAAGATTTTGATGCAGTGTGAAAATTATTATTTCTTTGTATTTAATATTCTAAAGGGCTCATGAACACGGCCGTAGCCATTTTTGATGTCTGTAAATTGTGGATCCGCAAAACAAAGATACCAGCCACGTGCGTTCCGCATTTTACAGAACGTCCGACCCATAATTGAACAGTCCTGCATTGCGGACAACATTAGGACGTGTTCTATGGATCTACGGATGAGGACAGCATATAGTGTGCTGTCCGCATCTTTTGCAGCCCTATTGAAGTGTATGGGTCCGCATCTGTTCTGCAAAAAATGCGAATCGGATGCGGACAAAAAATACGTTTGTGTGCATGAGCCCTCTTTCACACGAGAGTGATGGATTGGCTCCAGATACGTTCAGGGTGCGTTCAGTGAGACTCGCACCATTTTGCAAGCAAGTTCAGTTAGTTTTGTCTGCGATTGCGATTAGTTCAGTTTTTTCTGCGCGGGTGCAATGCGTTTTGATGCGTTTTTCACGCGCGTGATAAAAAACTGAAGGTTTACAAACAACATCTCCTAGCAACCATCAGTGAAAAACGCATCGCACCCGCACTTGCTTGCGGATGCAATGCATTTTTTATTGAAGCCCCATTCACTTCTATGGGGCCAGGGCTGTGTGAAAAACGCAGAATATAGAACATGCTGCGATTTTCACGCAACGCAGAACTAATGCGTGAAAAAAACGCTCAAGTACACAGCCCCATTGAAATGAATGGGTCAGGATTCAGTGCGGGTGCTATGCATTCACGTCACACATCGCATCCACGCAGAAAACTCACTTGTGTGAAAGGGGCCTAAGGATGATTTCACACATCTGATGTTTTTGCATTTGTGCTTCCAGATGTTACTTTTAATTTGTAAAATATGACATTACTAAATATTTTCCATGTCACTTTGGCACTTACAAAAATTCTGAATACTCTAGGTATGGTGTTTTTAGGTATTTTTTCGATCAGATAGCTCTATAGGAAATGGAAAAGGATAGAAAATTACCGTATTACCGAAAATATACCCCATATGCCTCTCATCAGCCCCCATTGCTTCTTATCATCCCCCATTGCTTCTTATCAGCCCCCATTGCCTCTTATCAGCCCCCATTGCCTCTTATCAGCCCCCATTGCCTCTTATCAGCCCCCATTGCCTCTCATCAGCCCCATATAAGCCCCCATGCCTCTCATCAGCACCCATTTGAGCCCTCATGTCTCTCATCAGCCCCCATATGAGCCCACATGCCTCTTAGAAGCTCCTATATGTACCCCCATGCCTCTTAGAAGCTCCTATATGTACCCCCATGCCTCTTAGAAGCTCCTATATGTACCCCCATGCCTCTTAGAAGCTCACATATGTGCTCCCATGCTTCTTAGCAGCCTCCATATGTGCCCCCATGCCTCTTAGCAGCCTCCATATGTGCCCCCATGCCTCTTAGCAGCCTCCATATGTGCCCCCATGCCTCTTAGCAGCCTCCATATGTGCCCCATGCCACTTATCAGCCCCCATCTGAGATCACATGCCTCTTAGCAGCTCTCATATGTGCCCCCATGACTCTTAATTTGTAAAATATGACATTACTAAATATTTTCCATGTCACTTTGGCACTTACAAAAATTCTGAATACTCTAGGTATGGTGTTTTTAGGCATTTTTTCGATCAGATAGCTCTATAGGAAATGGAAAAGGATAGAAAATTACCGTATTACCGAAAATATACCCCATATGCCTCTCATCAGCCCCCATTGCTTCTTATCAGCCCCCATTGCCTCTTATCAGCCCCCATTGCCTCTCATCAGCCCCATATAAGCCCTCATGTCTCTCATCAGCCCCCATATGAGCCCACATGCCTCTTAGAAGCTCCTATATGTACCCCCATGCCTCTTAGAAGCTCCTATATGTACCCCCATGCCTCTTAGAAGCTCACATATGTGCTCCCATGCCTCTTAGCAGCCTCCATATGTGCCCCCATGCCTCTTAGCAGCCTCCATATGTGCCCCATGCCACTTATCAGCCCCCATCTGAGATCACATGCCTCTTAGCAGCTCTCATATGTGCCCCCATGACTCTTAGCAGCCCCCATATGTGCCCCATGCTTCTTAGCAGCCCCCATATGTGCCCACATGCCTCTTAGTAGCTTCCATATATGCCCCCATGCCTCTTAGTAGCTTCCATATGTGCCGCCATGCCTCTTAGAAGCTCCTATATGTACCCCCATGCCTCTTAGAAGCTCCTATATGTACCCCCATGCCTCTTAGAAGCTCACATATGTGCTCCCATGCTTCTTAGCAGCCTCCATATGTGCCCCCATGCCTCTTAGCAGCCTCCATATGTGCCCCATGCCACTTATCAGCCCCCATCTGAGATCACATGCCTCTTAGCAGCTCTCATATGTGCCCCCATGACTCTTAGCAGCCCCCATATGTGCCCCATGCTTCTTAGCAGCCCCCATATGTGCCCACATGCCTCTTAGTAGCTTCCATATATGCCCCCATGCCTCTTAGCAGCTCCCATATGTGCCGCCATGCCTCTTAGAAGCCTCCATATGTGCCCCCATGCCTCTTAGCAGCCTCCATATGTGCCCCATGCCACTTATCAGCCCCCATCTGAGATCACATGCCTCTTAGCAGCTCTCATATGTGCCCCCATGACTCTTAGCAGCCCCCATATGTGCCCCATGCTTCTTAGCAGCCCCCATATGTGCCCCCATGCCTCTTAGTAGCTTCCATATGTGCCGCCATGCCTCTTAGAAGCCTACATATGTGCCGCCATGCCTCTTAGAAGCCTACATATGTGCCCACATGCCTCTTAGTAGCTTCCATATATGCCCCCATGCCTCTTAGCAGCTCCCATATGTGCCGCCATGCCTCTTAGAAGCCTCCATATGTGCCCCCATGCCTCTTAGCAGCCTCCATATGTGCCCCATGCCACTTATCAGCCCCCATCTGAGATCACATGCCTCTTAGCAGCTCTCATATGTGCCCCCATGACTCTTAGCAGCCCCCATATGTGCCCCATGCTTCTTAGCAGCCCCCATATGTGCCCCCATGCCTCTTAGTAGCTTCCATATGTGCCGCCATGCCTCTTAGAAGCCTACATATGTGCCGCCATGCCTCTTAGAAGCCTACATATGTGCCCCCATGACTCTTAGCAGCCCCCATATGTGCCCCCATGCCTCTTAGTAGCCCCCATATGTGCCGCCATGCCTCTTAGCAGCCCCCATGCCACAGAGAACTTAAAATAAAAAAAACATTTACCTCTCCTGCTCCGGACGCTGCCGCTCCTCACCCACAGCGCGATCCTCTTCATCCTGCTGTCGGCTGTGATCTGATGCGCACAGCGTGAGGTCACAGAGCGCCCTCACGCTGTGCGCAGCCACTGCACAGATGACAGCCGAGGACCAGGAAGCAGTGAGTACAGAGCCTTCTACACTTCCCGCTCCTCCGGTACTATGGAGCGCTTCCATAATGGAAGTGCTCTTTAGTATTTACCCCATAAGACGCAGGAGCATTTTTCGCAGGGGGGAAAATGAGTCTTATGGGGTGAAAAATACTGTATACTTGTTTAAAATTTTACAGTTAAAAAAACACTGAAAAATCAAAAATATGCATAGAATTTATTTACTACAAAAAAAGGAAGAAAGACTAAAGCATGTTTCAAAATAAGGCTGCTTTCACACGAGCGAGTTTTCCGCGCGGGGGTAATGCGTGACGTGAACGCATAGCACCCGCACTGAATCCTGATCCATTTATTTAAATGAATGAATTTTTTTTTCATGCATCAGTTCTAATGCAGTATGCTCTATATTCTGTGTTTTTCACGCAGCCCTGGGCCCATATAAGTGAATGGGGCTTCAGTGAAAAACGCATTGTATCCTGAAGCCAGTGTGGATGCAATGCGTTTTTCAATGATGGTTGCTGAGAGATGTTGGTTGTAAATAGAGATGGCCTTGCAGTTCCCCCAGCGGTCGTTTCACAGTGAACTTTGCTCGTTTGCGATTTGCCAAACATGCAGACATATGGCGATGTTCACATGCGCCATATTCTTTTTCATTACGCCAAACTTTTACCCATGACACATCCATCAGGTGGGACAGGACAGCCAATTGAGACGTTCCAGCACATGGACCCTATAACAGAACCTGATCTGTCAGCCATTTTACATTCTGTGTTTTGCCAGTGTAGGGAGAGGTTGCTTTGTAGAGCAGGAACAGACTGTTAGGGACACTAAATGCTAGCTAATAGGGCCACAAAAGTTATTTTAAGGACTGGTATAGGTGTGCTATCGATAGGTGTGATATACTGAGGGGTGTGATATACTTATAATATACTTTCTAACATAGAAAGTATATTATAGTGCATTTGTATTGTGCAGCAGTTGTGTGCGAATCTGCTGCGATACCGCAGCTATATAGAGGGACAAACGCTATTGGAATAACTAATTGCAATTGGTGTGATATACCTGTTGCCCCCCAAAAAACTGATTGAGGGGTGTGATATACCTGCTTCCACAAAATATTGATTCAGGGGTTCTATATACCTGTTTCCACAGTATACTGAATGAGGGGTGCAATATACCTGCTTCTATAAATTAATGTTCAAGGGGTTCTATATACCGGCTTCCACAAAATACTGATTGAGGGGTGCGATATACCTGATTCCACTAAATATTGATTGAGGCCTGCGATACACCGGCTTCCACAACATACTAATTAAGGAGTGTGATATATCTGCTTCCACCAAATATTGATTCAGGTGTTCCATATACCTGCTTCTACAAAAAAGTAATTGAGGGGTGCGATATACCTGCTTCCACAAAATACAGATTAAGGCCTCATGCACACGACCGTTGTGTGCATCCGTGGCCGTTGTGCCGTTTTCAGTTTTTTTTCGCGGACCCATTGACTTTCAATGGGTCCGTGGAAAAATCGGAAAATGCACAGTTTTGCAGCCGAGGCTGTGATCCGTGTATCCTGTCCGTCAAAAAAATATGACCTGTCCTATTTTTTTGACGGACAACGGTTCACGGACCCATTCAAGTCAATGGGTCCGTGAAAGAACACGGATGCACACAAGATTGGCATCCGTGTCCGTGATCCGTGGCCGTAGGTTGCTTTTATACAGACGGATCCGAAGATCCGTCTGCATAAAAGCTTTTTCAGAGCTGAGTTTTCACTTCGTGAAAACTCATATCCGACAGTATATTCTAACACAGAGGCGTTCCCATGGTGATGGGGACGCTTCTAGTTAGAATACACTACAAACTTTGTACAAGACTGCTGCCTGGCAGCACCCGATCTCTTACAGGGGGATATGATAGCACAATTAACCCCGTCAGGTGCGGCACCTGAAGGGGTTAATTGTACTATCATATCCCCCTGTAAGAGATCAGGGCTGCCAGGCAGCAGGGGGCAGACCCCCCCTCCCCAGTTTGAATATCGTTGGTGGCACAGTGTGCGCCCCCCATCGGGCCCCCCTTCCTCCCTCTAGTGTAATAAATCGTTGGTGGCACAGTGTGCGCCCCCCATCGGGCCCCCCCTTCCTCCCTCTATTGTTATAAATCGTTGGTGGCACAGTGTGCGCCCCCCATCTACCCCCCTCCCTCTATAGCAGTAACAACATTGGTGGCAGTGTGCGGCCTCCCATCCCCCCCCCCCCGATCATTGGTGGCAGCGGAGTTACGATCGGAGTCCCAGTTTAATCGCTGGGGAGCCCTGGTTGCCATGGTTACTTAGCAATAGTACAACAGTAGAAGATTCATACTTACCTGCTTGCTGCTGCGATGTCTGTGACCGGCCGGGAGCTCCTCCTACTGGTAAGTGACAGTTCTTTAGCAATGCGCCGCACAGACCTTTCATTTACCAGTAGGTGGAGCTCCCGGCCGGGACACAGACATCGCAGCAGCAAGCAGGTAACTATGAGTCTTCTACTATTGTACTATTGCTAAGTAACCATGGCAACCAGGACTGCAGTAGCGTCCTGGTTGCTATGGCTACCGATCGGAGCCCCAGCGATTAAACTGGGACTCCGATCGGAACTCCGCTGCCACCAATGATCGGGGGGGGGGGGGAATGGGAGGCCGCACACTGCCACCAATGTTGTTACTGCTATAGAGGGAGGGGGGCCGATGGGGGGCGCACACTGTGCCACCAACGATTTATAACAATAGATGGAGGAAGGGGGGCCCGATGGGGGGCGCACACTGTGCCACCAACGATTTATTACACTAGAGGGAGGAAGGGGGGCCCGATGGGGGGCGCACACTGTGCCACCAACGATTTATTACACTAGAGGGAGGACGGGGGCCCGATGGGGGGCGCACACTGTACCACCAACGATTTATAACAATAGAGGGAGGAAGGGGGGGCCTGATGGGGGGCGCACACTGTGCCACCAACGATCTATAACAATAGAGGGAGGAAGGGTTGGCCCTGATGGGGGGCGCACACTGTGCCACCAACGATTTATTACACTAGAGGGAGGAAGGGGGGCCCGATGGGGGGCGCACACTGTGCCACCAACGATTTATTACACTAGAGGGAGGATGGGGGGCCCGATGGGGGGCGCACACTGTGCCACCAACGATATTCAAACTGAGGAGGGGGGGTCTGCCCCCTGCTGCCTGGCAGCCCTGATCTCTTACAGGGGATATGATAGTACAATTAACCCCTTCAGGTGCGGCACCTGAGGAGTTAATTGTGCTATCATATCCCCCTGTAAGAGATCGGGTGCTGCCAGGCAGCAGGGGGCAGTCTTGTACAAAGTTTGTAGTGTATTCTAACTAGAAGCGTCCCCATCACCATGGGAACGCCTCTGTGTTAGAATATACTGTCGGATCTGAGTTTCACAAAGTAGCTCATATCCGACAGTATATTCTAACATAGAGGTGTTCCCATGGTGATGGGGACGCTTCAAGTTAAAATATACCATTGGATTGGAGAAAACTCCAATCCGATGGTATAAAAGAACTCCAGGCTTTACATTGAAAGTCAATGGGGACGGATCCGTTTGAAATGGCACCATATTGTGTCAACATCAAACGGATCCGTCCCCATTGACTTGCATTGTAATTCAGGACGGATCCGTTTGGCTCCGCACGGCCAGGCGGACACCAAAACGACTTTTTTTTCATGTCCGTGGATCCTCCAAAAATCAAGGAAGACCCACGGATGAAAAAACGGTCACGGATCACGGACCTACGGACCCCGTTTTTGCGGACCGTGAAAATAAACTGTCGTGTGCATGAGGCCTAAGGCAGTGGTTCTTAACCTTGTTGGAGGTACTGAACCCCACCAGTTTCATATGCGCATTCACCGAACACTTCTTACTTGGAAAAATTAAATATGATTTTTTCAAATTCAAAACATAGGTATATATTTATACATAGGTGCACAAAGTGAATAAAACCATTAAAGAACAAAACCATAAAGAACAATGAACAAAACCATTAAAATATGATTTTCACACAAAAATAAAAACATAATTATGAATATTTACTGCAAATCAGTGTGACTTCTGCTGTTGTCTTTCAGAGACCAGGTCAGAAATGCGCGGCTTTACCTTGGCAAGTGCCACTCTCATGTCATTTTCGCAACAAAGTCTGTTCCTTTTCTTCGTTTTTATGTCCAGCATCCTTGAAAAGGATTGCTCGCAAAGATATGTTGTAACAAACGGTATGAAAAACTCCAGAGCTTTCTTAGCAATAACAGGGTACGTTACCATTTGTTGACACCAAAACGTTGAAAGCGTTGTTGTTCTGAAGAGTTGCTGTTGAACCTGGCTCTGCTGAAGTTAAATGATTTCATCAAGGTATTCATCATTGACATCTGTTGTCTCAACACTAAATGTGAGCGGCTGTCTCACCCATGCTGGATATGACTCTCTTGTAGGGAAGTATCCATCAAGAGACGTTGCAAGCTCATCTAAGTGCGTGGCAATTGCTTGCTTCAGTTCCGTGGGTACAGAAATGTCTCCGATTCCAGATACATCTTCGATCTTACTTACACAGTCGTCTAGCAGGGGAAAGTTTGCGAAGTTATCGTTCTCTATTCGCCGTTTCCATAACGGTAGCTTTTTTGAAAAGCTTTCAGGTTTTCTTCCGCTTCGATGAAGTTGACTCCACCGCCCTGCATCTGTTGATTGAGATGATTTAGAGCTGCAAAGATATCAGTCATGTACGCTAAAATGAGAATGAACTCTGAATCTTTGAAGCAATCTGCATGACAATGTTGGTGCTCTTGCAAATACAGGGCTAATTCCACACGCATGGCAAAAACACGATTCAACACCTGTCCCCGGGATAACCACCGAACGTTGGAATGGTACAGAAGTACCTCAAATTCAGATCCCATTTATTTACACAGCTCCCTGAAGATGCGGTGCCTCAGAGCACTATTTCGCACATAGTTCACACATTCCACTACAATTTTTAATACTTCTGTCAGTTTTGGAGACAAGGTTTTTGTTGCCAATGCATGCCTATGCAGAATACAATGCGCAACAATGATGTGTGGTGCATCGGCTTTCACTAGCGCACCAAAACCAGACTTTCTTCCCAGCATGGCTGGAGCTCCATCCGAACAAACTGCAGAAACCATATCCCACGAAAGATTGTTGTCTTTGAAGAAGTCATCCACAAGTTTCTTCACATCGGCTGCCTTAGTTGTTGTTGCAAGAGGCTTACAAAATAAAAACTCTTCCTTTATCACGTCGTCTTTCACATAGCACACGAATACTGCAAGCTGGCTTAGATTGGAGACGTCTGTGGTCTCGTCGAGTTGAAGGCTGAATTTTGCCGGGCTTGAAATCAGATCTGCAACTATTTGAGCCAAGATGTCTTTGCTCATGTCCTCTATTCTGTCGCTGATGGTGTCATTTGAAAGAGCAATTTGGGATAACTTAACTTCAGCCGCTTTTCCCAGCATGATATTCGCCATATTCAACACAGCTGGTTTTATGAGTGTTTCACCAATGGTGTGGGGTTTGCCCTGCTTTGCGATCAGGTAAGCAACTTCGTACGATACTATGAGGATCGGTTTGTTGATGGGTACAAAGCTGAGAACAGGCAGACTAGCCTTTTCATCGAATCTGGCTCTCCTCACCTTGAATTCAGTGAGCGTTGTGTTCTTGTATTTTCCATCTCTATGCAGCTTAAGGAAGTGTTCTCTTAGTTTTGCCGGTGCTAGACTAGAATTGCTCAACTTGGCATTGCAAATCATACAGTTAGGACGCTGACTCCCATCACGTTCCGTTATACATGTGAATCCATATTGTACATATTCGTCCGACCACTTTCTTTTTTTGCTCGACATAGTTAGTATGAAGGGATAGGCCAAGCGATGTTGCGTGATCACCTGCAGCCAATGATGGACAAGCGGGGTGAGTCGGGTGTGTGTCTTGACCTCCAGGGCCTGACTGGGGATACAAAGCAGCCCTGGAAAAAAAAATCTATGTCAGCCCCATAAGTCACTGCGCCTAATATACTACTGCCCCCCCTCTCCACTATCTAATACACTGATGACCCCCCTTCCCCTAATACACTGATGATCCCTCTTTTGCCTAATACACTGCTAACCCCCTTCCCCTAATACACTGCTAACCCCCCTCCAATACAATGCTGACCCCTTAAATACAATACACAATAGGTCCTCCAAGCCCCTTTATTCTTACCTGTAGTACAACAGGTCAGCTTAGCTCAGTGATGCCGGTGTCTGTGTGCAGGAGGGACAGGATGCTGCCGCCACCATGCTGTGCAGTCACTAGATCTGCCACCGCGCAGCTGCCGGATATGACGTCATGTCGTCATATGTCGCTCACATCCGGCGGCTGGTGAAAGCAAAATTATTGCGCTTGCTCGGCTCTTCTGATCATGAGCCGCAGCGGGCGCAAAAGGAGTCTGAGTAACAGGAAATAAATATTTTCCTGTCTTGTGGCAGCCACCTATCAAAGCGGCCCCCCAGGGCCGGCGGCCGAACCCGTGAGGCTGACTCAACGAACCCCTGGGGTTCGATCGAACCCAGGTTAAGAACCACTGGATTAAGGGGTTTGGCATCCCTGCTTCCACAAAATATAGATTGAGGGGTGCGATATACCTGCTTCCACCAAATATTGATTCAGGTGTTCTATATACCTGTTTCCACAAAATATTGATTGAGGGGTTCTATATACCTGCTTTCACTAAATAGTGATTGAGTGGTGCAATATACTTGTCCGACTTTTTAGTCCGGTGACCTCT
This sequence comes from Bufo gargarizans, assembly GCF_014858855.1. Classification (NCBI taxonomy): domain Eukaryota; kingdom Metazoa; phylum Chordata; class Amphibia; order Anura; family Bufonidae; genus Bufo; species Bufo gargarizans. The sequence continues at coordinate 486,227,896 of NC_058082.1, forward strand.
CGTCGCGCACTGCCGTGCTGCGCCGGAGCTCCGCACCATCCCCATTATAGTCAACGGGGACGGAGCGGCAGTCCGGCGGCACGGCAAAATAGTGGCAGGACGGATCCGACAGGGTGAACAGCCTGTTGGATCCGTCCTGCCGCTAGTGTGAAAGTACCTTAAGGGGTTCTATATACCTGCTTCCACAAAATACTGATTGAGGGGTGTGATATATCTGCTTCCACCAAATATTGATTGAGGCCTGCGATACACTGGCTTCCACAAAATACTGATTCAGGTGTTCTATATGCCTGTTTCCACAAAATACTGATCGAGGAGTGCGATATACCGGCTTCCACCAAATACTGATTGAGGCCTGCGATATACCTGCTTCCACAAATACTGCTCTTCTCTAGGGACTTTGGCAAAGGGTCATTTATAAAATGACAGGCAGAGGAAGAGGCAGGCCGTTCCGCAGGGGTGGTAGGGGTTGGGCAGGTGCACAAGGCCGGAGCCTGAGTGGAAAGTTGGAGAAGGTGCGTGCGATTACGTCAAAGGATGCACCAGAGTTGGTTGAGTGGCTCACTCAGCCTTCCACTTCTGCACCCTCCTCATCCTCTGTATCTGCACCCTCCTCACTCTCTGCTGTGTGAGTGCCCCACCACCATAGCCCCTCCACTTAAGTCAGAGGAATTATTTTCCCATCCATTCCCAGACCTTACCAATCCGCAGCCATTCTTGGCATCGGATGAGGAAGAGTAGGTAGCAACAGCTGCCACCCAGCAGTCTGACGACAGTACCCCAATCAGCCCAAGGAGGGTGGTCCCCCCTGTTGCTGCCTACTCCGAGATCTCTAATGTCAGTGGTGGTGAAGGAGACAATGATGACGTGTCGATGGACATCAAGTGGGTGCCCACAAGAGAGTAAGAGGAGGGGAGTTGAGAGGGAGAGACGGAGCAGCAGATAGGGAGGAGAAGCAGGCAGAACTCGCAGTGCACAGGAGGCAAAAAGCAGACTGCAAATGTATCTGGAGCGAGCCATCCACCATGCACGGTCACATCTTACGCTCCCAGGACGCTGGCACATGGCTCCGCAGTGTTGACTTTCTTTTTTAACGTGTCAGCTGCTGACAATAGTGTTGCCATCTGCAGCATGTGCTGTCAACGCATAAGTCGCGGTAAGCCCATCACTCACCTAGCCATCACCGAGCCCAGTGGGAGCAACGCCGTCAGAACCCACAAATCCACACTTCCGGCGCTCCACGTCCTGCATCTTCTCCTTCTCCTCTCTCCTCCCATTTGTTCTCCACTCCACCTTCCACCTGCCGTTGTTGCATTCATCTGGCAGAAGGCAGGCTTCTGTGGCCCAAATGTTAGAGCGTAAAAAGTTGATGATGTCGGATAACCTTCTTGCCCAATAGCTGACCACTGGCTTGTCGCAACTACTGGCATATAAACTGGTGGACTTTGAGGCCTTTAGAACATTTGTGGCCTTAGGCACACTGCAATGGAAGGTCCCCGGAAGGAAATATTTCTCCAAGAAGGGCATCCCAGAGCTATATGGTCACGTTCAGCTGCAAGTTAATATATCTCTGGCACACAGTGTTGGTGCCAAGATACATCTGACCACAGACACCTGGTCTAGCAAACACGGGCAGGGAAGGTACATAACTTTTACTGCCCACTGGGGGAAACTTCTGACGACCGTCAAGCATGTAACCTGTGGCACTCGTGTGGATTTGGTGTTACCGCCACGGATTGCATGCAGGCCTGCCTCTTCTTCTCCTCCTCCTACTCTATCCTCCGTCTCCTCCTCAGCTAACTCCTCCTTTTCCACTACTATCTCTTCTTCTGCTGAACCACCCAAGCTCCTCAGAACCTATTCGATGTGCCAGGTGAGACGTTTCCATGCTGTGCTGCTGCAGTTGTGCCTGGAAGCCAAGAGCCACACCAGTGCTGCACTGATTTCAGCTCTGTGGTCACAGGCCAATCAGTGGCTAACCCCACTCAATTTGACAGTTGGTAAAGTGGTGTGCGGCAATGGTGCCAATCTGCTGAGAGCGCTGAAACAGGCCAAAATGACACACGTGCCATGCATGGCACACGTCCTGAACTTAGTCATGCAGCGATTTGTTGCCAAATACCCCGGGTTACAGGACATCTTGTGCCAGGCCAGGAAAATCTCTGGCCATTTTAGAAAATTTTACAAGGCCATGGCTTTTACAAGCCCATCAGATGTCTGATTTGTGACAGCCGGACGCGCTGAAACTCCACCTTGTATATGCTTCGATAGGCTGCTCCAGCAGCAACGTGCCATTAACAACTACCTGTACGAACTCTGCAGCAGGACAGGTTCTGGGGAGCTTTGTTTGTTTTCACCGTGCCAGTGGCTGCTCACACATGCAGACTTCTGCAGCCATTTGAAGAGATTACCAAACTGGTCAGTCACAGCCAGGGCACCATCAGTGACATTGTACCTTACGCCTTCTTTCTGAAGCATGCATTGCGTCGTGTTATTGATCAAGCCGTCGAGGAGCAGGAGCTGGACGATGAGGAAGTCGCAATGCTGAATGAATTCCCGGGGGGGGGCTACTGAAGAGGAGTCAGAGGAGGATGGTGGTGTCACTGCCTGCCCTGTGAGGGATCTGATAAGATCGGATAGACTTGCAGCACATGAGTCTATCTGACAGGTCTTTCTTTGTTGCCTTTCTGTTGTTGTTGTGGGCAGGATTCCACCTCTCCACAGGTTCTGCTCGTTAGCTGTTTAAGAGGCTCTATTTAAGTCCGCCTCTTCCTGCTGACTTTGCGGGTGATATTTTCGTTCTGGAGTTCTATACTGGTTGTTTGTGGATCCTCTACTTCCCGTTCGTCTCAAGCTAAGTCCTCCTGTTTTCTCCTTTGTGCGTGTATTGCTTCTAGGTCTCAGGGAGACACTGGTCTCTTTACGGTGGAAGATACCGGCTGTCTCATTCCCTGCTCTGTAAGTTAGGGTTTGTAACAGTGTCCGCAAGGCTTAGATTCTAGCGTATGAGTTCGTTCACCATCAAGACTTGCTCATACTGTCAGCAGTCAGGAAGAGGCTCAGGGATTGTTAGGAGGTTACCATTCCCTTCGCCCTAGCTTTCGGGCCTAGCCTGTTTTCCTGTTGCTGTTCGTTTACTTGGTGTTCCTCTTATCCCCATCTACCATTACTTTATCAACCGTGCCTACCATCAATATTTTCTTTGCTTTGTGCAGATATGGATACTGTTAATGCACTGGTGGATCGCATTGGTCAGTGGGAATCAGGGCAGCCTTGAACCTAAAGTGGCCCCTTCCAGATAGGTTTTCTGGGGGGAGTGATAATTTAGTTTGGTTCAGAGAATCTTGTAAACTGTATTTTCGTCTGCGTCTGCTCTCCTCTGGGGACGAAAATCAAAGAGTGGGGATTATTATTTCTCTGCTGAAAGGTGATGCTCAGTCCTGGGCCTTTTCTCTACCGATCGTTTCCCAATCCCTCCGATCGGCTAATTAATTTTTTAGAGCCCTGGGCCTTATATATGATGACCCAGACCGGGTTTCTCTTGCCGAATCTAAGCTGCGTAGTTTGAGTCAGCGAGAACGTTCTACAGAGTCATATCGCTCTGAATTTAGGAGATGGGTGACTGATTCGGAGTGAAATGACCCAGTACTCCGTAATCAATTCTGTCAAGGGCTGTCTTAGAGACTAAAAGATGCCCTGGCATTCCACGAAAACCCTGATTCTTTGGAGGCGGCTATTTCCCCGGCCGTACAGATTGATAGACACCTGAGAGGGAGGTGCAAGGTTCCTCTCACTTGGGATGTACTACCATATGGGGAAACAGCTTCTTATGTCACGTGGGGTACAGAGACACTCGAGCTCGTGTCTGTGATGTGCCTATGCAATTGGTACAGGTCTCTTCATGCACTGGTAATAGGAACTTCAGGGTTCAGAGAAGACTTCGTTTTTTTTTTGTGGTAAAGAAGGACATTTTATTAACGTATGTCCATATATTAAACCTCAAGGTGAAAAAGAAAAAAAAAAAGGTTGTAACTAATGGGTCTAGTTCTCTTACTCTTGGCAGTGTGAGTGGAGAGTCGGAGAAGGTATTTTAGTCTTTTACCGGTAGTACCTGATTTCTCCTGCCTGCCATGGTGGCGCTAGACTCAGAAAATATTGAATTGGAAGTATTTGTTGACAGTGGGGCAGGGGTTAACCTTGTGGACTATCAGTTCGTTTAGAGTCATAGTTTTAAAACAAGTGCATTAAACAAGTGGATATCTGTGTTTGCTATTGATTTCCCCCCTCTCTCGCAAAAGTGTCTGACTCATATGGTGCATGATATTCATTTGAAGGTGGGTGATTCCCATGTTGAGTCCATGACCATTTCTTATTTTGTACTAAAGGGTTTGCCTGCCCCTCTAGTGCTAGGTTTACCATGGTTGACCAGACATAAGCCTACCATAGATTGGCAAGCAAGACAGATTAGTAACTGGAGTGATTTCTGTATAGACAACTGTCGTGAAAGATGAACAACCAGTAATCCGTGTTGTCTAAAATGCGTATAATGCGCAGGTCGTGGGAAAGGCAGCCTAACATGAAGTCAGCCATGTGTTCCAGAGTACCAACAGGCAATACTTCGCTGTTGTCATCAGAAGGTGAGCTGACCCTGTAAAAGATTTTAGGTGAGGGCCTGCAGGTGAGCTAACCCTGTAAAACATTATATGTGAGAGCCTGCAGGTGAGCTGACCCTGTAAAACATTATATGCGAGGGCCTGCAGTTGAGCTGACCCTGTAAAACATTATATGCGAGGGCCTGTAGGTGAGCTGACACTGTAAAACATTATATGCTGTTCTGCCAGATTCCTTTACCTTGGCAGAATGCTATACCCGGAAGTGACGCAGCCGCACTGGAATCAGCTGGAGGAGGGTGTGTGTGAATCTGCACAAGCGCAAGCAGATCCGCAAGCGCAGATCCACTGGATTCATAAAAACAATTGCACCGCCGCGGGAGAAGCACCTACTTAATTTGCATGCGTGAAACCGTACACCGTGCGTGCGCACTCAGGAACCACATTCAGCTCTGCTATGTATTGACACCACCACCCCAATATCCTGCAATCACCTCTGCTATGTGGTGTCCCCAATATCTTGCACTCAGCTCTGCTATGTGGTGAGGTTGAATTGCTCCAGATGATGTGTCCGCGCGTGCACACTCAGGGGTAGTGATTTTGCACTGAAAAATCTTCCCGCCCCTGAGTGAGCACGCGCGGTGTACGGTTTCGCACATGCAAATTAAGTAGGTGCTTCTCCCACAGCGGTGCAATTATTTTTACGAATCCAGTAGATCTGCTCTTGCACAGATCCACACACACCCTCCTCCAGCTGATTCCGGTGCAACCGCGTCACTTCTGGGTATAGCATTCTGCCAGGTATAGGAATCTGGCAGAACATATACGAGGGCCTGCAGGTGAGCTGACCCTGTAAAACATTATATGCGAGGGCCTGCCGTTGAGCTGACTCTGTAAAGGATTATATGCAACGTTTTGCAGGTGAGCTGACACTGAAAAACATTATATGCAAGGTTTTGCAGGTGATCTGACCCTGTAAAACATATGCGAGGGCTTGCAGGTGAGCGGACCCTGTAAAACATTATATGCGAGGGCCTGCAGGTGAGCTGACCCTGTAAAACATCATATGCGAGGGCCTGCAGTTGAGCTGACTCTCTAAAAAATTATATGCGAGGGCCTGCAGGTGAGCTGACCCTGTAAAACATTATATGCGAGGGCATATATGCAATGACATTATATGCAACAAATAAGCATTTTGATATGATGGAAGAGGAGGAGAAGGATAAGAAAAGGAAGATTTAACCATATACCCTTTAATGTGGTGGAAGGGGTGCGTGGGAACACAGTGTATTTACAGTCATGTGAAAAAATTAGGACACCCTTTGAAAGCATGTGGTTTTTTGTAACATTTTTAATAAAAGGTTATTTCATCTCCGTTTCAACAATACAGAGAGATTAAAGTAATCCAACTAAACAAAGAAAACTGAAGAAAAGTCTTTTCAAGATCTTCTGTAAATGTCATTCTACAAAAATGCCTATTCTAACTGAGGAAAAAGATAGGACACCCTCACATGTATTCCCTCTTAAATTGGCTCAGATCTCACACAGGTATATCACACCAGGTGCACATAATTAGTAGATCGTTACTCTGCATGTTGAATGAGGCTTGCCCTATTTAAACCTCAGACATTTAGTTTGGTGTGCTCCTGACTGTTGAAGTGAGAGTGAGCACCATGGTGAGAGCAAAAGAGCTGTCAGAGGACTTCAGAAAAAAGATTGTAGCAGCCTATGAGTCTGGGAAGGGATTTAAAAAGATCTCAAAAGATTTTGAAATCAGCCATTCCACTGTCCGGAAGATAGTCTACAAGTGGAGGGCTTTCAAAACAACTGCCAACATGCCCAGGACTGGTCGCCCCAGCAAGTTCACCCCAAGAGCAGACCGCAAGATGCTAAAAGAGGTCTCCAAAAACCCTAAAGTGTCATCTCGAGAACTACAGCAGGCTCTGGCTACTGTTGATGTAGAAGTACATGCCTCTACAATCAGAAAGAGACTGTACAAGTTTAACTTGCATGGGAGGTGTGCAAGGAGGAAACCTTTGCTTTCCAAGAGAAACATCGAGGCCAGACTGACATTTGCCAGAGATAAAGTTGACAAAGACCAGGACTTCTGGAATAATGTTCTTTGGACAGATGAGTCCAAAATTGAATTATTTGGACACAACAGCAGAGGACATGTTTGGCGTAAACCAAACACAGCATTCCAAGAAAAGAACCTCATACCAACTGTGAAGCATGGAGGTGGAAGTGTCATGGTTTGGGGCTGCTTTGCTGCAGCAGGACCTGGTCAGCTCACCATCATAGAATCCACGATGAATTCTACTGTGTATCAGAAGGTGCTTGAAGAACATGTGAGACCATCAGTTAGAAAATTAAAGCTGAAGCGGAACTGGACCATGCAACATGACAATGACCCAAAACATACTAGTAAATCAACCAAAGATTGGCTGAAAAAGAAGAAATGGAGAGTCCTGGAATGGCCAAGTCAAAGTCCAGATTTGAATCCCATTGAGATGCTGTGGGGTGACTTGAAAAGGGCTGTACGTGCAAGAAACCCCTCAAACATCTCACAGCTGAAAAAGTTCTGCATTGAGGAGTGGGGTAAAATTTCCTCAGACCGATGTCGAAGACTGGTAGATGGCTACAAGAACCGTCTCACTGCAGTTATTTCAGCCAAAGGAGGTAACACTCGCTATTAGGGGCAAGGGTGTCCTATCTTTTTCCTCAGTTAGAATAGGCATTTTTGTAGAATGACATTTACAGAAGATCTTGAAAAGACTTTTCTTCAGTTTTCTTTGTTTAGTCGGATTACTTTAATCTCTCTGTATTGTTGAAACGGAGATGAAATAACCTTTTATTAAAAATGTTACAAAAAACCACATGCTTTCAAAGGGTGTCCTAATTTTTTCACATGACTGTAGTACATTAAACAACACATTTAGAGTGCCTTTGTTCATCCGCTTTTCTCTGGTGGAGTTGAGAAGTCAGGGATAATCGACCTGTCAGCATTTTCAGTTGACAGGCGGATACGCTTGTCTGTTATAATGCCACCAGCTCAGACAAAACGCTGGCGGCAGGGCAAGCCAGCACCTCCAAGGCGTAGAGCGCAAGTTCATGCCACGTCTACAGCTTGGACACCCAGTAGTTGTAAGGCACTGAGGGATTACTGAGGATGCTGACACGGTCTGCTACGTACTCCGTCACCATCTTCCAAAACCTTCTCCCTCCTTGTGACACTAGGCCGCGCATCAGGGTGAGGGTGCTGGCGGGGTGTCATGAAACTGTCCCAGGCCTTGGAGAGTGTTGCCCTGCCTCTGTTGGAACTGCTGTGTGTTCCCCTCGTCTCCTCGGTTGCCCAAGGAAGTACGAAGTCTGCCGCCAGCGTTGTCAGATGGAAATTTTGGGAGCAATTTTTCAACAAGGACCTTCTGGTATTGCACAGTTTTGCTCATCCTCTCCACCAGAGGAATGAGAGATGACAAGTTCTCTTTGTAGCAGGGGTTGAGGAGGGTGAACACCCAGTAATCCGTCTAAAATCCGTATAACAGGAGGGTCACGGGAAAGGCACCTAACATGAACTCAGCCATCTGTGCCAGAGTACCAACAGGCAAGACTTTGCTGTCCTCATCAGGAGGATGGATCTCAATCTCCTAATCCTCTTCCTCCTCTTCTGCCCATCCATGCTGAACAGAGGAAATAAACCTGCTATGGGTACTACCCTCTCCTGCTCCTCCTCCTCATCATTAGTGATGAGCGGCAGGGGCAATATTCGAATTCGCGATATTTCGCGAATATTTGGGCGAATATTCACCATATATTCGAGAATTCGGGATCTCCAGGAATTATTTTCTTGATTGCGAAAATTCGCATAAAATTCGCATGTACTGGTATTTTCCCGAAAATCTATTTTTCGCAATTCCGAATATATTTTGCGATACTCAAAATATTTGCGAATTCTCGAAGTGCCGATATTCGCGATTAAAATTCGCAATTCGAATAATCGTGATCAACACTACTCATCATCCAATTCATGCTGAGAAGACGAACTGAGGGTGGTCTGGCTATCACCCTGTATACTGTCTTCCCCCATTTCCAACTCTTCCACATGCAAAGCGTCTGCCTTCATTGTGAGCAGCAAGCGTTTCAGTAGACACAGAAGTACCATGGCTACGCTCATAATAGCATTATCGCAGCTCACCATATGTGTTGATTCCTCAAAGTTGCGTAAAACCTTACAGAGGTTAAAGGGACACTGACAGGGCCAATAAGCATATTGAGGTATATATGTCACTACAGGTCTTATAATGGGTATTACAATCATATAAGTATCCCCCCTGTCCACATTATACAAACAGTAAACTTTAAGTTTTATAACCTGCTCCAACGGTCTGCAATCTGCCCAAGGGGCGGCGTTTCACTTCTCTTGCGCCCAGCCAGCCTCCCCAACTGCCGATTTGAAGCGCCGCCCAGCTCATGAATATTCAGTTTGCTGGGCGGCTTCTGCGGTCCCCGCTCTGAAGCGATTCGCTTAACAGTGCCCTGCGCATGCGCCGGATCTTGTGAAGTTGGGGACAGTAAGCGCCGCCCAGCGAAGTGAATATTGATGAGCCAACATGTGGAATGTGGAGTTCTAGCGTGTGCTCACGTCGCACAACAGTCGGAAAGCTGGCAATTGCAAGTGTTGCTGCAGCGTTGCCAGACCGGCAGCTGTAGATGACTTTCAGGAAAGGGGGGAAAAAAGGCGCACCTTTACCAGTAGCTCAGGCAAATTAAACCGCTAAACCACTAAGTTTAAGACGTAGGCTAGGCATGGGATGTGTGTCAGGTCCAAAGCCGCCACCAAGTTACATTATACAGGAGATATAGTGCAGGTAATTTTGTTGTTACCAGCAATAAAAAAATTAATCTGAATGTCAAAATATTTAGGATGCGCAAACGTTATACAGGAAATGTAACGCAGGTAATGTCGCCGTCAACAGCGGCGAAAAAATTACACTGAATCTCAAAGATATTTAGGATGCGCAAACATTATACAGGAGATGTAGCGCAGGTAATGTCGACGTCACCAGCGGCAAAAAAATTTCACTGAATGTCAAACATATTTAGGATGCGCAAACGTTATACAGGAGATGTAGCGCATGTAATGTCGCTGTTACCAGCGGCGAAAAAATTACACTGAATCTCAGATATTTAGGATGTGCAAACATTATACAGGAGATGTAGTACAGGTATAATGTCGCTGTCAACAGCGCTAAAAAAATTACACTGAATGTCAGATATTTAGGATGCGCACATGTTATACAGGAGATGTAGCGCATGTAATGTCGCTGTCAGCAGCGGACAAATAATTGCGCTGAATGTCACAGATATTTAGGATGCGCAAATGTAACACAACAGATGTAGCAGAGGTTGTGTCACTGTCTGCAGTGGCAACAATTGCACGCAATTTAGCGAAAGTTGCACTAATAATATAAATTGCAGCCAGATAAAACAGACTTTTGGGTCTCTAACACCTTTCAAGACTAAACACTGCCTAAAAAAAATATAATTCCTGTCCCTACACTATCTGTCCCTTCTGCTGCAGCTCTCCCTGACTAAGACTGAACCATGTGTCATTGGGTGCTATGACGCGTTCCGGCCAGCCAATCAGTGTAATGCCAGTAACCAATATGGTTACGGCATTACAGTGAGTGCCAGTACTTACTCACACGTTTATTGGCTGCGTAGCAGCCAACAAACGTGCGGGGAGAAGACTCGAGCACCCGAACACCGCGATGTGCCGAGCATCGCGATGCTCGAGTAAAAATGGTGTTCGGCCGAGCATGCTGGCCCAATACTAGTCATTAGTAGAGTTGAGCGAACACCTGGATGTTCGGGTTCGAGAAGTTCGGCCGAACATCCCGGAAATGTTCGGGTTCGGGATCCGAACCCGATCCGAACTTCGTCCCGAACCCGAACCCCATTGAAGTCAATGGGGACCCGAACTTTTCGGCACTAAAAAGGCTGTAAAACATCCCAGGAAAGAGCTAGAGGGCTGCAAAAGGCAGCAACATGTAGGTAAATCCCCTGCAAACAAATGTGGATAGGGAAATGAATTAAAATAAAAATTAAATAAATAAAAATTAACCAAAATCAATTGGAGAGAGGTTCCATAGCAGAGAATCTGGCTTCCCGTCACCCACCACTGGAACAGTCCATTCTCAGATATTTAGGCCCCGGCACCCAGGCAGAGGAGAGAGGTCCCGTAACAGAGAATCTGTCTTCATGTCAGCAGAGAATTAGTCTGCATGTCATAGCAGAGAATGAGGCTTCACGTCAGCCACCACTGCAACAGTCCATTGGCATATATTTAGGCCCAGCACACACACAGGCAGAGGAGAGAGGTCCCGTAACAGAGAATCTGGCTTCATGTCAGCAGAGAATCAGTCTGCATGTCATAGCAGAGAATCAGGCTTCACGTCAGCCACCACTGCAACAGTCCATTGTCATAAATTTAGGCCCAGCACCCAGGCAGAGGAGAGAGGTCCCGTAACAGAGAATCTGGCTTCATGTCAGCAGAGAATCAGTCTTCATATCATAGCAGAGAATCAGGCTTCACGTCACCCACCACTGTAAGAGTCAATTTTCATAAATTTAGGCCCAGAACCCAGGCAGAGGAGAAAGGTCCCGTAACAGACAATCTGGCTTCATGTCAGCAGAGAATCAGTCTTCATATCATAGCAGAGAATCAGGCTTCACGTCACCCACCACTGTAAGAGTCAATTTTCATAAATTTAGGCCCAGAACCCAGGCAGAGGAGAAAGGTCCCGTAACAGACAATCTGGCTTCATGTCAGCAGAGAATCAGTCTTCATATCATAGCAGAGAATCAGGCTTCACGTCACCCACCACTGTAAGAGTCAATTTTCATAAATTTAGGCCCAGAACCCAGGCAGAGGAGAAAGGTCCCGTAACAGACAATCTGGCTTCATGTCAGCAGAGAATCAGTCTTCATATCATAGCAGAGAATCAGGCTTCACGTCACCCACCACTGTAAGAGTCAATTTTCATAAATTTAGGCCCAGAACCCAGGCAGAGGAGAAAGGTCCCGTAACAGACAATCTGGCTTCATGTCAGCAGAGAATCAGTCTTCATATCATAGCAGAGAATCAGGCTTCACGTCACCCACCACTGTAAGAGTCAATTTTCATAAATTTAGGCCCAGAACCCAGGCAGAGGAGAAAGGTCCCGTAACAGACAATCTGGCTTCATGTCAGCAGAGAATCAGTCTTCATATCATAGCAGAGAATCAGGCTTCACGTCACCCACCACTGTAAGAGTCAATTTTCATAAATTTAGGCCCAGAACCCAGGCAGAGGAGAAAGGTCCCGTAACAGACAATCTGGCTTCATGTCAGCAGAGAATCAGTCTTCATATCATAGCAGAGAATCAGGCTTCACGTCACCCACCACTGTAAGAGTCAATTTTCATAAATTTAGGCCCAGAACCCAGGTAGAGGAGAAAGGTCCCGTAACAGACAATCTGGCTTCATGACAGCAGAGAATCAGTCTGCATGTCATAGCAGAGAATCAGGCTTCACGTCAGCCACCACTGCAACAGTCCATTGTCATAAATTTAGGCCCAGCACCCAGGCAGAGGAGAGAGGTCCCGTAACAGACAATCTGGCTTCATGTCAGCAGAGAATTAGTCTGCATGTCATAGCAGAGAATCAGGCTTCATGTCAGCCACCACTGCAACAGTCCATTGGCATATATTTAGGCCTAGCACACAGGCAGAGGAGAGGTTCATTCAACTTTGGGTAGCATCGCAATATAATGGTAAAATGAAAATAAAAATAGGATTGAATGAGGAAGTGCCCTGGAGTCCAATAATATATGGTTATGGGGAGGTAGTTAATGTCTAATCTGGACAAGGGACGGACAGGTCCTGTGGGATCCATGCCTGGTTCATTTTTATGAACGTCAGCTTGTCCACATTGGCTGTAGACAGGCGGCTGCGTTTGTCTGTAATGACGCCCCCTGCCGTGCTGAATACACGTTCAGACAAAACGCTGGCTGCCGGGCAGGCCAGCACCTCCAAGGCATAAAAGGCTAGCTCTGGCCACGTGGACAATTTAGAGACCCAGAAGTTGAATGGGGCCGAACCATCAGTCAGTACGTGGAGGGGTGTGCACACGTACTGTTCCACCATGTTAGTGAAATGTTGCCTCCTGCTAACACGTTGCGTATCAGGTGGTGGTGCAGTTAGCTGTGGCGTGTTGACAAAAGTTTTCCACATCTCTGCCATGCTAACCCTGCCCTCAGAGGAGCTGGCCGTGACACAGCTGCCTTGGCGACCTCTTGCTCCTCCTCTGCCTTGGCCTTGGGCTTCCACTTGTTCCCCTGTGACATTTGGGAATGCTCTCAGTAGCGCGTCTACCAACGTGCGCTTGTACTCGCGCATCTTCCTATCACGCTCCAGTGCAGGAAGTAAGGTGGGCACATTGTCTTTGTAGCTTGGATCCAGCAGGGTGGCAACCCAGTAGTCCGCACAGGTTAAAATGTGGGCAACTCTGCTGTCGTTGCGCAGGCACTGCAGCATGTAGTCGCTCATGTGTGCCAGGCTGCCCAGGGGTAAGGACAAGCTGTCCTCTGTGGGAGGCGTATCGTCATCGTCCTGCCTTTCCCCCCAGCCACGCACCAGTGATGGACCCGAGCTGCGTTGGGTGCCACCCCGCTGTGACCATGCTTCATCCTCATCCTCCTCCACCTCCTCCTCATCCTCGTCCTCCTCGTCCTCCAGTAGTGGGCCCTGGCTGGCCACATTTGTACCTGGCCTCTGCTGTTGCAAAAAACCTCCCTCTGAGTCACTTCGAAGAGACTGGCCTGAAAGTGCTAAAAATGACCCCTCTTCCTCATCCTCCTCCTCCTCCTCCTGGGCCACCTCCTGTTCCATCATCGCCCTAAGTGTTTTCTCAAGGAGACATAGAAGTGGTATTGTAACGCTGATAACGGTGTCATCGCCACTGGCCATGTTGGTGGAGTACTCGAAACAGCGCAACAGGGCACACAGGTCTCGCATGGAGGCCCAGTCATTGGTGGTGAAGTGGTGCTGTTCTGTAGTGCGACTGACCCGTGCGTGCTGCAGCTGAAACTCCACTATGGCCTGCTGCTGCTCGCACAGTCTGTCCAGCATGTGCAAGGTGGAGTTCCACCTGGTGGGCACGTCGCATATGAGGCGGTGAGCGGGAAGGCCGAAGTTACGCTGTAGCGCAGACAGGCGAGCAGCGGCAGGATGTGAACGCCGGAAGCGCGAACAGACGGCCCGCACTTTATGCAGCAGCTCTGACATGTCGGGGTAGTTGTGAATGAACTTCTGCACCACCAAATTCAGCACATGCGCCAAGCAAGGGATGTGCGTCAAATTGGCTAGTCCCAGAGCTGCAACGAGATTTCGCCCATTATCACACACCACCAGGCCGGGCTTGAGGCTCACCGGCAGCAACCACTCGTCGGTCTGTTGTTCAATACCCCGCCACAACTCCTGTGCGGTGTGGGGCCTGTCCCCCAAACATATGAGTTTCAGAATGGCCTGCTGACGTTTACCCCGGGCTGTGCTGAAGTTGGTGGTGAAGGTGTGTGGCTGACTGGATGAGCAGGTGGAAGAAGAGGAGGAGGAAGCCGAGAAGGAGGAGGTGGCAACAGGAGGCAAAGAATGTTGCCCTGCGATCCTTGGCGGCGGCAGGACGTGCGCCAAACAGCTCTCCGCCTGGGGCCCAGCTGCCACTACATTTACCCAGTGTGCAGTTAGGGAGATATAGCGTCCCTGGCCGTGCTTACTGGTCCACGTATCTGTGGTTAGGTGGACCTTGCCACAGATGGCGTTGCGCAGTGCACACTTGATTTTATCGGATACTTGGTTGTGCAGGGAAGGCACGGCTCTCTTGGAGAAGTAGTGCCGGCTGGGAACAACATACTGTGGGACAGCAAGCGACATGAGCTGTTTGAAGCTGTCTGTGTCCACCAGCCTAAATGACAGCATTTCATAGGCCAGCAGTTTAGAAATGCTGGCATTCAGGGCCAGGGATCGAGGGTGGCTAGGTGGGAATTTACGCTTTCTATCAAATGTTTGTGAGATGGAGAGCTGAACGCTGGCGTGTGACATGGTTGAGACGCTTGGTGACGGAGGTGGTGGTGGTGGTGTTGGTGGTACAACCCCTGTTTGCTGGGCGGCAGGTGCCAACGTTCCTCCAGAGGCGGAGGAAGAGGCCGAGGCGGCAGCAGCAGAATAGGCCGAGGCGGCAGCAGCAGAAGAGGTAGCAGGGGGAGCCTGAGTGACTTCCTTGGTTTTAAGGTGTTTACTCCACTGCAGTTCATGCTTTGCATGCAGGTGCCTGGTCATGCAGGTTGTGCTCAGGTTCAGAACGTTAATGCCTCGCTTCAGGCTCTGATGGCACAGCGTGCAAACCACTCGGGTCTTGTCGTCAGCACATTGTTTGAAGAAGTGCCATGCCAGGGAACTCCTTGAAGCTGCCTTTGGGGTGCTCGGTCCCAGATGGCGGCGGTCAGTAGCAGGCGGAGTCTCTTGGCGGCGGGTGTTCTGCTTTTGCCCACTACTCCCTCTTTTGCTACGCTGTTGGCTCGGTCTCACCACTGCCTCTTCCTCCGAACTGTGAAAGTCAGTGGCACGACCTTCATTCCATGTGGGGTCTAGGACCTCATCGTCCCCTGCATCGTCTTCCACCCAGTCTTGATCCCTGACCTCCTGTTCAGTCTGCACACTGCAGAAAGACGCAGCAGTTGGCACCTGTGTTTCGTCATCATCAGAGACATGCTGAGGTGGTATTCCCATGTCCTCATCATCAGGAAACATAAGTGGTTGTGCGTCAGTGCATTCTATGTCTTTCACCGCTGGGGAAGGGCTAGGTGGATGCCCTTGGGAAACCCTGCCAGCGGAGTCTTCAAACAGCATAAGAGACTGCTGCATAACTTGAGGCTGAGACAGTTTCCCTGGTATGCATGGGGGTGATGTGACAGACTGATGGGGTTGGTTTTCAGGCGCCATCTGTGCGCTTTCTGCAGAAGACTGGGTGGGAGATAATGTGAACGTGCTGGATCCACTGTCGGCCACCCAATTGACTAATGCCTGTACCTGCTCAGGCCTTACCATCCTTAGAACGGCATTGGGCCCCACCATATATCGCTGTAAATTCTGGCGGCTACTGGGACCTGAGGTAGTTGGTACACTAGGACGTGTGGATGTGGCAGAACGGCCACGTCCTCTCCCAGCACCAGAGGGTCCACTAACACCACCACGACCATGTCCACGTCCGCGTCCCTTACTAGATGTTTTTCTCATTGTTATGGTTCACCACAACAACAAATATATTAT
Organism: Bufo gargarizans; assembly: GCF_014858855.1. Taxonomy (NCBI): domain Eukaryota; kingdom Metazoa; phylum Chordata; class Amphibia; order Anura; family Bufonidae; genus Bufo; species Bufo gargarizans. Next base: position 486,243,872 of record NC_058082.1, read on the forward strand.
TTGGCCCAATGTATTGTATTCAAATTCAGCGGGATATAAATTTGAGGCCTAGTATTTAGGCGCTGGGTGACCGGTATGGATTTAGTGACAGAATTAGACTTGGAAATGCACAGAAGCGTGTGTGTGAAGTTATTCTGAATGACCCAATGTGCACCTTGAATATTATATACCCTTTTTGGGATAGATTTCAAATAGCTCTGATATAGCAGGAACCACTAAATTATGAAATTGCTAAATTGGGAATTGTACTTCAACCCAGAACAAAAAATGTGCTTTGACGGGCACTAAATAACTTTCCCAGCTACAACAGGACAGCGGTAACGAGAGATTTAGAGGGATTTAAATTTGAGGCCTAGTATTTAGGCGCTGGGTCACCGGTATGGATTTAGTGACAGAATTAGACTTGGAAATGCACAGAAGCGTGTGTGTGAAGTTATTCTGAATGACCCTATGTGCACCTTCAATATTATATACCCTTTTAGGGATAGATTTCAAATAGCTCTGATATAGCAGAAACCACTAAATTATGAAATTGCTAAATTGGGAATTGTACTTCAACCCAGAACAAAAAATGTGCTTTGACGGGCACTAAATAACTTTCCCAGCTACAACAGGACAGCGGTAACGAGAGATTTAGAGGGATTTAAATTTGAGGCCTAGTATTTAGGCGCTGGGTCACCGGTATGGATTTAGTGACAGAATTAGACTTGGAAATGCACAGAAGCGTGTGTTTGAAGTTATTCTGAATGACCCTATGTGCACCTTCAATATTATATACCCTTTTAGGGATAGATTTCAAATAGCTCTGATATAGCAGAAACCACTAAATTATGAAATTGCTAAATTGGGAATTGTACTTCAACCCAGAACAAAAAATGTGCTTTGACGGGCACTAAATAACTTTCCCAGCTACAACAGGACAGCGGTAACGAGAGATTTAGAGGGATTTAAATTTGAGGCCTAGTATTTAGGCGCTGGGTCACCGGTATGGATTTAGTGACAGAATTAGACTTGGAAATGCACAGAAGCGTGTGTGTGAAGTTATTCTGAATGACCCTATGTGCACCTTCAATATTATATACCCTTTTAGGGATAGATTTCAAATAGCTCTGATATAGCAGAAACCACTAAATTATGAAATTGCTAAATTGGGAATTGTACTTCAACCCAGAACAAAAAATGTGCTTTGACGGACACTAAATATCTTGCCCAGCAACAACAGTACAGCGGTGGGTAACGAGAGATTTAGAGGGATTTAAATTTGAGGCCTAGTATTTAGGCGCTGGGTCACCGGTATGGATTTAGTGACAGAATTAGACTTGGAAATGCACAGAAGCGTGTGTGTGAAGTTATTCTGAATGACCCAATGTGCACCTTCAATATTATATACCCTTTTAGGGATAGATTTCAAATAGCTCTGATATAGCAGAAACCACTAAATTATGAAATTGCTAAATTGGGAATTGTACTTCAACCCAGAACAAAAAATGTGCTTTGACGGACACTAAATATCTTGCCCAGCAACAACAGTACAGCGGTAACGAGAGATTTAGAGGGATTTAAATTTGAGGCCTAGTATTTAGGCGCTGGGTGACAGGTATGGGTTTAGTGACAGAATTAGACTTGGAAATGCACAGAAGCGTGTGTGTGAAGTTATTCTGAATGACCCAATGTGCACCTTCAATATTATATACCCTTTTAGGGATAGATTTCAAATAGCTCTGATATAGCAGAAACCACTAAATTATGAAATTGCTAAATTGGGAATTGTACTTCAACCCAGAACAAAAAATGTGCTTTGACGGACACTAAATATCTTGCCCAGCAACAACAGTACAGCGGTAACGAGAGATTTAGAGGGATTTAAATTTGAGGCCTAGTATTTAGGCGCTGGGTGACAGGTATGGGTTTAGTGACAGAATTAGACTTGGAAATGCACAGAAGCGTGTGTGTGAAGTTATTCTGAATGACCCAATGTGCACCTTCAATATTATATACCCTTTTAGGGATAGATTTCAAATAGCTCTGATATAGCAGAAACCACTAAATTATGAAATTGCTAAATTGGGAATTGTACTTCAACCCAGAACAAAAAATGTGCTTTGACGGACACTAAATATCTTGCCCAGCAACAACAGTACAGCGGTGGGTAACGAGAGATTTAGAGGGATTTAAATTTGAGGCCTAGTATTTAGGCGCTGGGTCACCGGTATGGATTTAGTGACAGAATTAGACTTGGAAATGCACAGAAGCGTGTGTGTGAAGTTATTCTGAATGACCCAATGTGCACCTTCAATATTATATACCCTTTTAGGGATAGATTTCAAATAGCTCTGATATAGCAGAAACCACTAAATTATGAAATTGCTAAATTGGGAATTGTACTTCAACCCAGAACAAAAAATGTGCTTTGACGGACACTAAATATCTTGCCCAGCAACAACAGTACAGCGGTAACGAGAGATTTAGAGGGATTTAAATTTGAGGCCTAGTATTTAGGCGCTGGGTGACAGGTATGGGTTTAGTGACAGAATTAGACTTGGAAATGCACAGAAGCGTGTGTGTGAAGTTATTCTGAATGACCCAATGTGCACCTTCAATATTATATACCCTTTTAGGGATAGATTTCAAATAGCTCTGATATAGCAGAAACCACTAAATTATGAAATTGCTAAATTGGGAATTGTACTTCAACCCAGAACAAAAAATGTGCTTTGACGGACACTAAATATCTTGCCCAGCAACAACAGTACAGCGGTGGGTAACGAGAGATTTAGAGGGATTTAAATTTGAGGCCTAGTATTTAGGCGCTGGGTCACCGGTATGGATTTAGTGACAGAATTAGACTTGGAAATGCACAGAAGCGTGTGTGTGAAGTTATTCTGAATGACCCAATGTGCACCTTCAATATTATATACCCTTTTAGGGATAGATTTCAAATAGCTCTGATATAGCAGAAACCACTAAATTATGAAATTGCTAAATTGGGAATTGTACTTCAACCCAGAACAAAAAATGTGCTTTGACGGACACTAAATATCTTGCCCAGCAACAACAGTACAGCGGTAACGAGAGATTTAGAGGGATTTAAATTTGAGGCCTAGTATTTAGGCGCTGGGTGACAGGTATGGGTTTAGTGACAGAATTAGACTTGGAAATGCACAGAAGCGTGTGTGTGAAGTTATTCTGAATGACCCAATGTGCACCTTCAATATTATATACCCTTTTAGGGATAGATTTCAAATAGCTCTGATATAGCAGAAACCACTAAATTATGAAATTGCTAAATTGGGAATTGTACTTCAACCCAGAACAAAAAATGTGCTTTGACGGACACTAAATATCTTGCCCAGCAACAACAGTACAGCGGTGGGTAACGAGAGATTTAGAGGGATTTAAATTTGAGGCCTAGTATTTAGGCGCTGGGTCACCGGTATGGATTTAGTGACAGAATTAGACTTGGAAATGCACAGAAGCGTGTGTGTGAAGTTATTCTGAATGACCCAATGTGCACCTTCAATATTATATACCCTTTTAGGGATAGATTTCAAATAGCTCTGATATAGCAGAAACCACTAAATTATGAAATTGCTAAATTGGGAATTGTACTTCAACCCAGAACAAAAAATGTGCTTTGACGGACACTAAATATCTTGCCCAGCAACAACAGTACAGCGGTAACGAGAGATTTAGAGGGATTTAAATTTGAGGCCTAGTATTTAGGCGCTGGGTGACAGGTATGGGTTTAGTGACAGAATTAGACTTGGAAATGCACAGAAGCGTGTGTGTGAAGTTATTCTGAATGACCCAATGTGCACCTTCAATATTATATACCCTTTTAGGGATAGATTTCAAATAGCTCTGATATAGCAGAAACCACTAAATTATGAAATTGCTAAATTGGGAATTGTACTTCAACCCAGAACAAAAAATGTGCTTTGACGGACACTAAATATCTTGCCCAGCAACAACAGTACAGCGGTAACGAGAGATTTAGAGGGATTTAAATTTGAGGCCTAGTATTTAGGCGCTGGGTGACAGGTATGGGTTTAGTGACAGAATTAGACTTGGAAATACACAGTAGCGGGTGTGTGTGAAGTTATTCTGAATGACCCAATGTGCACCTTCAATATTATATACCCTTTTTGGGATAGATTTCAAATAGCTCTGATATAGCAGGAACCACTAAATTATGAAATTGCTAAATTGGGAATTGTACTTCAACCCAGAACAAAAAATGTGCTTTGACGGACACTAAATATCTTGCCCAGCAACAACAGTACAGCGGTAACGAGAGATTTAGCGGGATATAAATTTGAGGCCTAGTATTTAGGCGCTGGGTCACCGGTATGGATTTAGTGACAGAATTAGACTTGGAAATGCACAGAAGCGTGTGTGTGAAGTTATTCTGAATGACCCTATGTGCACCTTCAATATTATATACCCTTTTAGGGATAGATTTCAAATAGCTCTGATATAGCAGAAACCACTAAATTATGAAATTGCTAAATTGGGAATTGTACTTCAACCCAGAACAAAAAATGTGCTTTGACGGACACTAAATATCTTGCCCAGCAACAACAGTACAGCGGTGGGTAACGAGAGATTTAGAGGGATTTAAATTTGAGGCCTAGTATTTAGGCGCTGGGTCACCGGTATGGATTTAGTGACAGAATTAGACTTGGAAATGCACAGAAGCGTGTGTGTGAAGTTATTCTGAATGACCCTATGTGCACCTTCAATATTATATACCCTTTTAGGGATAGATTTCAAATAGCTCTGATATAGCAGAAACCACTAAATTATGAAATTGCTAAATTGGGAATTGTACTTCAACCCAGAACAAAAAATGTGCTTTGACGGACACTAAATATCTTGCCCAGCAACAACAGTACAGCGGTGGGTAACGAGAGATTTAGAGGGATTTAAATTTGAGGCCTAGTATTTAGGCGCTGGGTCACCGGTATGGATTTAGTGACAGAATTAGACTTGGAAATGCACAGAAGCGTGTGTGTGAAGTTATTCTGAATGACCCAATGTGCACCTTCAATATTATATACCCTTTTAGGGATAGATTTCAAATAGCTCTGATATAGCAGAAACCACTAAATTATGAAATTGCTAAATTGGGAATTGTACTTCAACCCAGAACAAAAAATGTGCTTTGACGGACACTAAATATCTTGCCCAGCAACAACAGTACAGCGGTAACGAGAGATTTAGAGGGATTTAAATTTGAGGCCTAGTATTTAGGCGCTGGGTGACAGGTATGGGTTTAGTGACAGAATTAGACTTGGAAATACACAGTAGCGGGTGTGTGTGAAGTTATTCTGAATGACCCAATGTGCACCTTCAATATTATATACCCTTTTAGGGATAGATTCCAAATAGCTCTGATATAGCAGGAACCACTAAATTATGAAATTGCTAAATTGGGAATTGTACTTCAACCCAGAACAAAAAATGTGCTTTGACGGACACTAAATATCTTGCCCAGCAACAACAGTACAGCGGTAACGAGAGATTTAGAGGGATTTAAATTTGAGGCCTAGTATTTAGGCGCTGGGTGACAGGTATGGGTTTAGTGACAGAATTAGACTTGGAAATACACAGTAGCGGGTGTGTGTGAAGTTATTCTGAATGACCCAATGTGCACCTTCAATATTATATACCCTTTTTGGGATAGATTTCAAATAGCTCTGATATAGCAGGAACCACTAAATTATGAAATTGCTAAATTGGGAATTGTATTTCAACCCAGAACAAGAAATGTGCTTGAACGGACACTAAATAACTCGCCCAGCTACAGCACTAGGGACAGATTTAGCTGGATATAAATTTGAGGCCTAGTATTTAGGCGCTGGGTGACCGGTATGGATTTAGTGACAGAATTAGACTGGGATATGGCCAAAAAATAAACAGACTATTGCTGGTTAAATGCACTTGGTGTGACAGCTTCACCCTGATGTAGGCTTTAGCCAAAAAACAACCACACCATTGAGGGTTAAATGCACTTGGTGACAGGCGCAGCTTGCCCCTGATTTTGTATATGGCCAAAAAATGAACAGACTATTGCTGGTTAAATGCACTTGGTGTGACAGCTTCACCCTGATGTAGGCTTTAGCCAAAAAACAACCACACCATTGAGGGTTAAATGCACTTGGTGACAGGCGCAGCTTGCCCCTGATTTTGTATATGGCCAAAAAATGAACAGACTATTGCTGGTTAAATGCACTTGGTGTCACAGCTTCACCCTGATGTAGGCTTTAGCCAAAAAACAACCACACCATTGAGGGTTAAATGCACTTGGTGACAGGCGCAGCTTGCCCCTGATTTTGTATATGGCCAAAAAATGAACAGACTATTGCTGGTTAAATGCACTTGGTGTGACAGCTTCACCCTGATGTAGGCTTTAGCCAAAAAACAACCACACCATTGAGGGTTAAATGCACTTGGTCGCAGCTTGTGCTGGCGCACCACAAGACACAAAATGGCCGCCGATCACCCCAGAAAAATGAGACTGACAAACGGTCTGTGCAGCCTAAAAACAGTGAGCAATTGAGGATCAGCAGCTCAATGATCCACAGCTGCAGATCGATCAGTTAATCAAGTCCTTTGGAGGAGTTAATCTGCCTAATCTCGCCCTACTGTCGCAGCCGCAACCTCTCCCTACGCTAATCAGAGCAGAGTGACGGGCGGCGCTATGTGACTCCAGCTTAAATAGAGGCTGGGTCACATGGTGCTCTGGCCAATCACAGCCATGCCAATAGTAGGCATGGCTGTGATGGCCTCTTGGGGCAAGTAGTATGACGCTTGTTGATTGGCTGCTTTGCAGCCTTTCAAAAAGCGCCAAGAAAGCGTCACAAAAGCGCCAAGAAAGCGACGAACACCGAACCCGAACCCGGACTTTTACGAAAATGTCCGGGTTCGGGTCCGTGTCACGGACACCCCAAAATTCGGTACGAACCCGAACTATACAGTTCGAGTTCGCTCATCCCTAGTCATTAGTATTCAAATTTTAGACAACCCTTTTAACATTAAGTACTTTACATTGCAGGTAGAAGCTGCTGTATTATATGACAGTCCTACATTTATTTTTCTTGAATCGCTTTTACAAAGCATTTGTTACTTTGCACAGACTCTATGATTCAAATTCTTTCCTGCAAAATCGCTATATAAACCTTACAATCCACCCTGTTTCCTTTGAAGACAATCTGAAAAAGGTTGGGAAGGCCAGCAGTGAGTCTGCACTCTACAGAAATCCAGCTGTTAGATTCCATTTACAGCCAGACACTGGTAACACATCATTATTGCTAACTTTGGACAAATCACCAACATGCACTGAGACAAGCTACGATACGCAGCCTTTTTCAGAATGGATGCTGTGGCTACAAAACGTAATTTATTGTTAAAAGAAAAAAACATTCTATAAAGATCATCAATATGTGTGAAAACTGTAAAATGTTGTAAAGAAGATTGATTATTTTCTCACCTAACCAAACAGGGAAGACAAACCAATTAGAGATCAGCCGGAATCTGATTCATTACGAATTTCACATAAATTCTGCTGCTAATTGAATCCAGATGACTGCCGCCTGTGTCATCTTACTGTAAAAATTGGCGAGAATCAGGGCAGTGAGGATGACGATGGAGGATCACATGACCCTTGAAAATTAGTGGGAAACAGGGCAGGAAGCATGAAGATGGAAGATCACATGACCCTGGGCTTACCCTGATTGGCTCAGGAGCTAAAAGGCAGTCTGTGAGCCAATCAGGGGCAAGATTTTGGCAGGTCCTTTGGGCTCTAGGCTTGCTCAGAAGCATAGACAACATTCTGAGCCTAGTGGTTTATGTGAGAGGACATGTGTTGGATGGGTCTAGCAAACAGCAATTAGAGACACAAGCCAGGAAGCTTAGGGCGTTGTAGGGATACTTTAGGGACATATTTAGTTAAGTATATTAAATCAGTAGGTAGAAAAGTCAGAGTTTTGTCAGAGAGGGAAAGCATAGGGTCAGAGTTCTGTGTCTTTTATACTGAGGGGAGCTGCTGTAGGTGGAAATCTTCATGTCATTTACAGCAGTCAGCAAAATCCTGCACCAACTTAATTTCTGTACTTTGAGAGCCAGTCTCTTTTTAAACCTCTAGGTTTCTACAGTTCATAAATGTTTTATAGGTTTATTCCCAGCACCTTTATGCCATAAGCACTGCACAATTGTTCCTTTTTCTTTCTACAAACCAGTTGCAATTTTGCTTCCATTTATAATTGCGCATTTCAGCTCATTTTACTAAAGTGTTCATAGCAGCGCACATTTAATTGTGCTTCTTTTAATTGCCGAAGCCTGTTTCCATTTAGCTACAGTTTGTAACTGCACATTTCAGTACATCAATATTCCAGTGATTTAATGCATTGCATTGAGTCAATATACTAGTTATTGAACGCATTGTATTGCTTTCATATACCAGTTATTTAACACATTGTACATAAGGACTTTCACACACCGCCGACTGAGGAGGATGAATAAATGAAAATATGCATCACTTTGCTGCTCTTTGGAATTAGGGAAGGTGGTCTGGCAATAAATTCTATTCACCCTCCACATTGGAGCTCTTACTTATTAGTTTTATAATGGTTCTGATTCTTATAGGGAAGTTATACTTTATGCCAAGAGTGCAGCGTGGCCCCGGCGTTCATGAAAATTTATTTGAAGAACATCAACTTTGTCTTTATACCATTTGATATGTGCATCTGACAGGGAAATATGGAGCATAAAGGGATACAATGAGAAGCAATGGACAATTTCACTTCAAATGAAGAAGTAGCAGTCCCTCAATAATAGTGCCATTAAAACAAAGAACACCCACTTCGTCTACAATATAATCTGTTTGTTTCATAACTATAATGACTTTTTGGAGGCTATCTGAAATTCTGCAAACGGCTCTGGCGTAAAGCCACGTTAATAAGCACTAGCATACTACGCCTGCTGAGAGTGCTGAATAGCAAGATTAGGAAAAGAAATATTACACCAATTACAGGAGGGTATTAAACACACATGGGAAAATAGCATTCTCTTCTTGCAAAATGGATCATACTTTTCTTAAACCTTCCAATGCTTGAAGGGACAGTAAAGCATTATTCCTCAATGTATTGCAGTCTTCTAAATCTTTGATAACAGTAATGATTTATTTTAGAGGATATTCAAATTTTTGGAACAGCTCTGCGCAAATTAGATGGAGTATTAAAAATTATATGAAATAAGACACCATGCACAGTACATAGCCTATGTGTCTCCATACCATGTTCTGCCATATGAATGCCACTGCACATTCAGCATCTGATGGCGCATGCCAGAGATCCAACAGACAAAAAACTCTGTGTGCCTCTGTAGTTTCAGTAAGTTGCACATTTCTGCTGAATTATTACGCTTGGTAGATAAAACTGCCTATATGCTACATTTCCTTGTATAAGTGGTATCCAAGGAAGGGAACCTTTGTTTCTGCAACCACTGTAGAGTCACAGTGTAGAAATCACTGGTAATACTACATTATTCAAGGTAAAATCTTTGCCTTCCACCTGAACAGACTATTTGTATAATGGTCTCAATGGTGGAAAACTACACTTCATTAGGGTCTTCTGTGCCTTTTGGACTTTTCAATCAATAGTCACTATGTTTAAATCTTGTGTTTAAATCTTAAAACAACCTTTTTAACTATCCATCTATAGTATCCATTAGGTGTTTGTAACCCTTAGTGTATTTGTAGGCTGTTATACAGAAAACATAGACCCTGATTTATCAAAACTAGTGGAAAGGAAAACAAGCTTAGTTGCCCATAACACTTTCATTTTCCAAAAGAGCTCTGAAGAATGAAACAATCTGATTGGTTGCTAGGGGAAACTTAGTTTTTCTTTACACCAGTTTTGATAAATCAGGGTCTATGTTTTCTAGATAACAGCCTATAAATACACTAAGGGTTACAAACGCCAAATGTACAGTCGTGGCCAAAAGTTTTGAGAATTACATAAATATTGGAAATTGGAAAAGTTGCTGCTTAAGTTTTTTTAATAGCAATTTGCATATAATCCAGAATGTTATGAAGAGTGATCAGATGAATTACAAATTAACTTAATTCCAAAAAAAACTTTCCACTGCATTTTATTGCTGTCATTAAAGGACCTGCTGAGATAATTTCAGTAATCGCCTTGTTAACTCAGGTGAGAATGTTGACGAGCACAAGGCTGGAGATCATTATGTCAGGCTGATTGGGTTAAAATGGCAGACTTGACCTGTTAAAAGGAGGGTGATGCTTGAAATCATTGTTCTTCCATTGTTAACCATAGTGACCCGCAAAGAAACACGCGCAGCCATCATTGCATTGCATAAAAATGGCTTCACAGGCAAGGATATTGTGGCTACTAAGATTGCACCTCAATCAACAATTTATAGGATCATCAAGAACTTCAAGGAAAGAGGTTCAATTCTTTTTAAGAAGGCTTCAGGGCGTCCAAGAATGTCCAGCAAGCGCCAGGATCGTCTCCTAAAGAGGATTCAGCTGCGGGATCGGAGTGCCACCAGTGCAGAGCTTGCTCAGGAATGGCAGCAGGCAGGTGTGAGCGCATCTGCAAGCACAGTGAGGCGAAGACTTTTGGAAGATGGCCTGGTGTCAAGAAGGGCAGCAAAGAAGCCACTTCTCTCCAAAAAAAACATCAGGGACAGATTGATCTTCTGCAGAAAATATGGTGAATGGACTGCTGAGGACTGGGGCAAAGTCATATTCTCCGATGAAGCCTCTTTCCGATTGTTTGGGGTATCAGGAAAAAGGCTTGTCCGGAGAAGAAAAGGTGAGCGCCACCATCAGTCCTGTGTCATGCCAACAGTAAAGCATCCTGAGACCATTCATGTGTGGGGTTGCTTCTCATCCAAGGGAGTGGGCTCACTCACAATTTTGCCCAAAAACACAGCCGTGAATAAAGAATGGTACCAAAATACCCTCCAAAAGCAACTTCTTCCAACAATCCAACAACAGTTTGGTGAAGAACAATGCATTTTCCAGCATGATGGAGCACCGTGCCATAAGGCAAAAGTGATAACTAAGTGGCTCGGGGACCAAAACGTTGACATTTTGGGTCCATGACCTGGAAACTCCCCAGATCTTAATCCCATTGAGAACTTGTGGTCAATCCTCAAGAGGCGGGTGGACAAACAAAAACCCCCTAATTCTGACAAACTCCAAGAAGTGATTATGAAAGAATGGGTTGCTATCAGTCAGGAATTGGCCCAGAAGTTGATTGAGAGCATGCCCAGTCGAATTGCAGAGGTCCTGAAAAAGAAGGGCCAACACTGCAAATACTGACTCTTTGCATAAATGTCATGTAATTGTCGATAAAAGCCTTTGAAACGTATGAATGCGTGTAATTATATTTCACTACATCAATGAATTCAATGAAACAAAGATCTAAAAGCAGTTTAGCAGCAAACTTTGTGAAAACTAATATTTGTGTCATTCTCAAAACTTTTGGCCACGACTGTACACTATAGGTTACTCTAACATTTAAACATAATGTCACAGATGATGTTGCAGAAAGCTGGAACTTATAAATAAACATCTGACTGGCTTGATCCCAAACTAAGGAGCATATGGGTGGGCCCTATAAAACCCCTAGAGCTCTCCCTGACTGCTATGCCCATGCAAGGGTCTCTATGGTAGACGATTGCATGCCCACATACCTAATACTGTGTGACACCTGAAAACCCTATAATAGTGAGGGGACACGACCACCGGCTCCTTGTACTTAATACGGACGGAGTCAGGGTCACCTAGAATCAAGCCAGCAAGGAAACACAAATACAGGGAAAATACTTATCTGAGGAAACAGCAGCAGCCTCTAGCAGTGAACACCTAATCCAGGAAGTAGTATAAACTGCAAAGTGAGGCAGTAAGGGAGGGAATATAAAGGGAGACAATTAGTCTAAATAGGTGACACCTGGGAGAAGGAAAGGAGATGACAAAGTGAAACCAAAACAAAGAACGTCATGCAAGAGGTAGAGAAGAACATCTGCCAGATCTTCTCACAGAACTGGCGGTGACACATATCCTCTAACCATAGGATAAGGGATATGTTCTAATAAGTAGGGACCGGACCACTGGGACACGCACTAATCACAAGCACAAGGGTGTTGTGTCCCTCACCTATAAATGGAGTGATTTTTAAAGGGGTTGTTCCATGAAAAATATTCTACGGTTTTCAAACCAGCACCTGGATCTGAATACTTTTGTAATTGCATGTAATGAAAAATTTAGCATAGCCACTGAGTTATTCAATAAAATGTATCTGTATGGCGCCACCTGGTGTTCTTTTGTATTTCTTTGTTCCGCTCACTGAGAAGGCCGCACATGCTCAGTTTCATCCTTTAACTGCCACCTGACTTGTGATAGGGAGAGCATGGACACGCCAACTGAGCTGCAACAGAAAGGACACTCCCCTTGAGCTGTCAGATTGATATAAATCTAGCAGAGCAATGAATGGGGAGATCTCTGGATCCATGTGAGGTACAGGGATAGAAAGAGGTTGTCATTTGCTATATAATGTCTGATGTTCATTTTTTACATTGGGATAACCCCTTTAAGCATGCAATATTGCCACTCGAGGCAGTTCTATGAGTTTGCCAGAGATAGCCAAGTACAGAGGTCAGCTACTTCTGGCAGTCCCATAGAGATAAATAGAGTGGCATTCAACATGCTCAGTTGCTGCTCCATTTGTACGTGGGGACACAGGGCACCTGTTCTAGTGATTGGGGAGTGGACCACCACTGATCACACTCTTAGTCCCTATCCTGTAGATGGGGGGTAATTTTAAATATCAGGAGAAGGTCTTGAATTCTGTATTTGTAAGACCTTTCCAAAATCTTAAAGGGAACCTGTCACCTGGATTTTGGGTATAGAGCTGAAAATATGGGTTGCTAGATGGCCGCTAGCACATCCACAATACCCAGTCCCCATAGCTCTGTGTGCTTTTATTGTGTAAAAAAACCCGATTTAATCCATATGCAAATTAACCTGAGATGAGTCAGAGCTTGAAAATATGACTCTTCTCTGGTCACACAAGTAAGATATGACTCTTATGTTAATTTGCATAAAAGGCGTGAAGTACAAAAATGCATAATACTTATTGAATTCGTCTGCAAATGAAATTAAAAGTGTAATTTATATGTTTAGGGTAACACAATGAACATTTAGAAACGCTCAGTGAGGGTAGCATGGTAGAGGTGACAGGTTCCCTTTAATTTGCATTGTAATCAAGCCTATCTGTTTCTTAATATTTACCTCTCACATTCTCTCGTCTTTACTGGCAATAAAAGGTGTTTTTTTTGTTTGGCTTCTTTCAGGTCTGTCTGATCGGAGACTGTGTTGGTGGTATACTGGGTTTTGATGCTCTGTGTTACAGTGCCAAGACACCTGGAGAGAGTCAAAACAGCAGCCGGAGAGGCAGCGTCAGCAGCATACAGGTACATTACCAATGAGATGTGTTTTTTTTCCAGATTTTAATACTGATGATAGGTCATCAGTATCTCATCCATGGGGGTTTGACACCCGGGACACCGATGATCAGCTGTTTGAGATGGCACTGGTGCTCCTGTGAGCGCAGCAGCTTTTTCCACGCTCACCAAGCGCAGCGCTGTACATTCTAAAGTGGCTGTGCTTGGCCATGGGACAGATGAATGTGTCTTCACTCACTAGGAATAACTGAAAGAAGGCCGCAAACAGCTGATCGGCAGAGGTCCTGGGTGACAGACCACCACCGATCAGATGCTGATGACCTCTCCAGAGGAAAGGTCATCAGTATTAAAATTTTGGAAAACCCTTTTAATATTGAGTACTTTACATTGCAGGTAGAAGCTGCTGTATTTTCATATGACAGTCATACATTTATTTTTCTTGAATCGGTTTTACAAAGCATTTGTTACTTTGCACAGACTCTATGCTTCAAATTGTGCCCTGCAAAATCTCTATGCAAACCTTACAATCCATCCTGTTTCCATTGAAGACAATGTGAAAAGGTTGGGAAGGCCAGCAATGAGTCTGCACTCTACAGAAATCCAGCTGTTAGATTCCATTTACAGCCAGACACATTTACAGCCAGACACCTATCCTCAGCCAGACCTGAGGATAGGTCATCAGTATTAAAATCTCAGAAAACCCCTTTAATCATGCATTTTCTAATCGGATTTGCTCTTGACCTGAAGAAACCTTTTAAATATTGATGGATCTGTAATATCCAGAACATGGTGAATTTAACAGTTTAAACTATTAACAAAAGAGAAAAGATCATAATCATTTGGCACTGTTGTCCACAAATCACAGACATAATAGAAGAAACTACCACATAGTAAACACACCCAAAACCCAAGGCAGTTCCTGAGATTTAGGCTACTTTCACAAAGATCAGTTTTGTCCCTATTCATTGTCAATGGGGACAAAACTAAACTGAACGGAAAGGAGTGCACTATAATGCATTCCATTCCACTTGGTTGCGTTCCCATGCCGGACAGAACGTTTTTCTGTCTGGCATGGGATGCGGAGCAAGCCAGATCTGGCATGAAACACAGTAAAAGTCAATGGTGCAGGATCCGTTTTCCTTGACACAAAAGAAAACGGATCTGTTGCCTATTGACTTAGAATGGTTTTAGTGCTGGATCCATCATGTCGATTTTAGAGGTAATACAACCAGATCCATTCGTAACAGATGTAGCCGGTTGTACTATGATAACGGAAGCATTTTTTGCTGATCCCTGCTGGATCAGGAAAAAACGCAGATGTGAAAGTAGCCTTAATAGGGCAAACATAATCCCCAATCCCAGAGGGAGATCCTGAGATTTAACATGACTAGATAATCCATAAACCCAAAGGAGATCCTAAAATTTTGTATGACTAGATAGTCCTCATATCAGTTCATGGGCTAGACAAGCAAAGAGTGGAGGGTCTATACTATACCTTCTCAGTGGAGTCCAGCAGAAAGTAAAGGAGGGAATTGTCAGCCATTCAAATGTCAACTATTCAGAGCTCCAAGTTAAAAAAAAAATATGAAAAAATAATGGTGCCTCAGTAATGACAATTAGGGTGGATTACATTAGAAACACATGTTGTTTTTTCCAGAAACAGCCCCACTTTTGTCCATGAGAATGGAACTGAGCTGCAATACCAGACACAATCTCCTACCACCCCATTAAAACATAGGTACAGACAGGGGTGGAGTGAGCATTTCTAATTGTAATGTTTTGTCCAGCTGCCCCCATCACTCTGCTAAACTATGCCCATCACAACTCTAAGCTCCACCCTGTCATACCACTGAGCTCCATCCCATAAGACCATAGAGTTTTACGCTTGCTGGCCTGCTAAGCCCCACTCTCAGCTAAGCATTACAACCGGGTTACTTTTGTAAATGCTCTACAACTGGTAAGGGCGCCCTCTAACCCTAGGCCCTTGTGCAGCGGAACCGGCTACACAAGATGTATGTTTGCACCTTTACTCGTTTTTTCAGCCAACTAATTGTAGCCAGTAGGGGTCTTCTTGATATCTGGGGTGCCAAGCATTTGTCTACTTTTATGGTGGTAAAGTCCACCCTTGAGTCAGCTAGGACATAGCACAATAACAAAGAGATCAGTCAAATCTCCCACTTTAAAGGAAACTATATTGCCAGTTTACTTAACCACAACCAATACAGCCAGTATTTTCTCATCTCATTCTCATATTTACCAACCAATGTAATTCGCTTGGCAATGCCTATAAAACAGTTTATGCATAGTAGCCAACAGGGGTGGACTGGGAACTAAAAGTGGCCCTGGAAAAAAAAATTAAAGTGGCCCAGTGTTGTTGGCGAGTGCAAATTGACAGAAGACAGAGACAATAGAAGTAGGCAGGGCCAGCAATACCATAGTGCAGCACAAAATACCACCCCTGCAGAGCAAAATACCACAGTGCAGCATAAAACACAGCCCGCTTGTTGCAGTATTCAACTGTATCACTGTCCTGAGGACTGCAATATAGTTGAATTCCAGAGGATACCTGTGGCCACTGGCCAGGTGCAAAAGCACCTGATGTTCCTACTTTAATTAATACTGAGAGCATGAGAACGTGGTGTACCTGTATCGTGGCTGTGAGCAGGGCTTGGTTGCCCCCCTCCCCCCGAGCATCGGCCAGTCCGCTCATGGTAGCTAATGTGCACACACTGTATGTGGCATCTCATTGTTTTTTTATGATAACCATGCAGAATATCAATAAGTAAAACATATAGTGCAGGGAAAAAAGGGAACCTTCTGAATATTTTATTGGAAAGAATCAATGGCAACAAATGGAACTTTTGTTAAAATACAGACACAATGGATGAAAGAACTTTTATTCTTTTAGAAGACAAGGTCTTTGGACTACATGAAAATATAATAAAGCCTTTCAAAAGGCACAGAGGAAATTTTAAAGTGACACACTAGACGGCTGCCTGTAAGTGCTTTTGGCTTTTTAGCTATCACTCTCAGAGTTTTTCATACAGCCCTAATTCTATTTCAGTGCAAAAGGGGATATTATTGTCATAACTTTCTCTATGCCAAGAAATACCAGGAGGACCTGCAAACCAGATTATTACACTGATAGAGTGGAAGTCAGGGCCTTGAAGACTTCTAGAGAGGAACGCAGAAATGCAAGCTTCTTTAATCCACGAAGGAAAAAATATCCCTGATAACGCTACATTAGTACCCTATAGTTTTTATAGGATCACTATTCTTTGTACCAATGAACTAGAAATTAGAAAACTCAAGGATTTATATATACTTCAATGACTGTTACTGGCCAGTCAGTACTGAGCTAAGCAAGAATATACTGAAACGGGCAATATGGTAACATAGTACATAACATAGTACATAAGGCAGAGAAAAGACATTTGTCCATCCAGTTCGGCCTGTCATCCTGCAAGTTGATCCAGAGGAAGGCAAAAAAAAAATGTGAGGTAGAAGCCAATTTTCCTCACTTTAGGGGAATAAAAAATTCCTTCCCGACTCCAATCAGGCAATCAGAATAATTCCCTGGATCAACGACCCCTCTCTAGAAGCTATAGCCTGTAATATTATTACACTCCAGAAATACATCCAGGCCCCTCTTGAATTCCTTTATTGTACTCGCCATCACCACCTCCTCAGGCAGAGAGTTCCATAGTCTCACTGCTCTTACCTTAAAGAATCCTTTTCTATGTTTGTGTACAAACCTTCTTTCCTCCAGACGCATAGGATGTCCCCTCGTCACAGTCACAGTCCTGGGGATAAATAGATGATGGGATAGATCTCTGTACTGACCCCTGATATATTTATACATATTAATTAGATCTCCCATCAGTCGTCTTTTTTCTAAAGTGAATAACCCTAATTTTGATAATCTTTCAGAGTACTGTAGTTGCCCCATTCCAGTTAATACTTTAGTTGCCCTCCTCTGGACCTTCTCCAGCTCTGCTATGTCTGCCTTGTTTACAGGAGCCCAGAACTGTACACAGTACTCCATGTGTGGTCTGACTAATGATTTGTAAAGTGGTAGGACTATGTTCTCATCACGGGCATCTATGCCCCTTTTGATGCAACCCATTATCTTATTGGCCTTGGCAGCAGCTGCCTGACACAGTTTTTTGCAGCTTAGTTTGCTGTTTATTAAAATTCCTAGATCCTTTTTCATGTCAGTATTACCGAGTGTTTTACCATTTAATATGTACGGGTGACTTTCATTATTCCTTCCCATGTGCATAACTTTACATTTGTCAGTGTTAAACCTCATCTGCCACTTATCTGCCCAAGCCTCCAATCTATCCAGATCCCTCTGTAGTAGTATACTGTCCTCTTCAGTGTTAATTACTTTACACAGTTTAGGGTCATCTGCGAAAATTATTTTACTATGCAAGCCTTCTACAAGATCATTAATAAATATATTAAAGAAAATAGGGCCCAATACTGACCCCTGAGGTACCCCACTAGTGACAGTGACCCAATCTGAGTATTTACCATTAATAACCACCCTCTGTTTTGTATCATTGAGCCAGTTACTTACCCACTTACAGACGTTTTCTCCCAGTCCGAGCATTCTCATTTTATATACTAACCTTTTATGTAGTACAGTGTCAAATGCTTTGGAGAAGTCCAGATACACAACATCCATTGATTCGCCGCTGTCAAGTCTAGAACTTACCTCCTCATAGAAACTGATTAAATTAGTTTGACATGACCGATCCCTCACAAAGCCATGCTGATATGGTGTTATTTGCTTATTTCCGTTAAGATGCTCTAACATAGCATCTCTCAGAAAACCTTCAAACAGTTTACCCACAACAGATGTTAAACTTACCGGTCTATAGTTTCCAGGCTCTGTTTTTGGACCCTTTTTGAATATTGGCACCACATTTGCCATGCGCCAATCCTGTGGGACATTCCCTGTCAATATAGAATCTGCAAATATCAGAAATAAGGGTCTGGCTATGACATTACTTAATCTTATTGGTAACCTTATGTTTTATCAGTTGTTGCATTAGGTACTGTGGTATCTGTAATATGATCAATGAGCCAGTCACTTCAAAAAGCTGTGGTGGTGCTCAGTGACAATATTGGCACCACTGGCATTTGTAAAAAAAAGACATTGTCGCATAACTGCCATACAGAAAAGTTAATCTCTTTTTTTTTTTTTTTTTTTTTTTTTTTTAAGAGAAGCTCCACCTTTGATCAACTTCTGTAGCGGTCCACATGCGGTGGGGCTGCTCCCCCAATGAAAAACACGCTACAGTGTTAGGGGTTGAGCAGCTCCCCCAGATTTGCCACTATATTTCTGTGTTTGCAACTTCTGTAACAACCTAAAAACCACAACATGTTGCTGCTGACGGATCCATTGTTCTTATGATGTATTTCTGTATAGTACAGTCCTGATCAAAAGTTTCAAAAGTTTGAAAAATGGCAAAAAATCCTATTTAGCATGGCTGGATCTTAACAAGGTTCCAAGTAGAGCAACAAGAAGAAATGGGAGTGAGACAAAAAAAATTGAGCATTCAATTTAATGAAAACAACAAATAAACTGAAACAGGCTGTTTTTCAGCTGATCAAAAGTTTAGGACCACACTCCAAAAAAAAACTACCCCCCCCCCCAAAAGAGAAATCCAATTTCCAAACATGAACTCAGTAATGAGTAGCTCCGCCATTATTGTTTATCACTTCAAAAATTTGTTTCAGCATGCTTGACGCAAGCGTTTCCATGAGGTGAGTGGGAACATTTCTCCAAGTGGTGAAGACGGCCTCACGAAGACCATCTACTGTCTGGAACTGTTGTCCATTTTTGTAAACTTTCCTTGCCATCCATCCCCAAAGGTTCTCAATTGGATTTAGATCAGGGGAACATGCAGGATGGACCAAAAGAGTGATGTTATTCTCCTGGAAGAAGTCCCTTGTCCTGTGGGCATTGTGTACTGTAGCTTTGTGCTGTTGAAAAACCCAGTCGTTACCACACAGACGAGGGCCCTCAGTCATGAGGAATGCTCTCTGCAACAGCTAGACATAGCCAGTGGCCGTTTGATGCCCCTGCACTTCCTGAAGCTGCATTATTCCACTGAAGGAAAAAGCACCCCAGACCATTATGGCACCCCCTCCACTGTGGCGTGTAGAAAACATCTCAGGTGGGATCTGCTTGTCATGCCAGTATTGTTGGAAACCATCAGAATCATCAAGGTAAAAAAAATTCTCATCAGAGAATAAAACTGTCTTCCACCTTTGAATGTCCCATGTTTGGTGCTCTCTTGCAAAGTCCAAAAGAGCAGTTCTGTGGCATTCAAGGAGACAAGGTCTTTGAAGAAGTTTTTTGTTTTTGAAGCCCTTCAGTCTCAGATGCCGTCTGATGGTTATGGGGCTGCAGTCAGCACAAGTAAGGGCCTTAATTTGGGTCGAGGATCGACCAGTGTCTTGACGAACAGCCAATTGGATCCTCCAGCTCAGTGCTGATGACATTTTTTGGGGTCTTCCACTTGACTTTTTTGTTCCATAACCCTCAGGATCATTTAAGACATTCCAAATGACTGTCTTACTGCGTCCCACCTCAGCAGCGATGGCGCGCTGTGAGAGACCCTGCTTATGCAGTTCAACAACCCGACCACGATCAAAAAGGGAGAGTTTTTTTGCCTTTGCCATCACAACGTGTGACTACCTGACAGAAAATGACAATGAATCCACATCTTTGCACAGATTTGGCCTTTTAAAGGCATGTGGTCCTAAACTTTTGATCAGCTGAAAAACAGCCTGTTTCAGTTTATTCGTTGTTTTCATTAAATTGAATGCTCAAAATTTTTTTTGTCTCACTCTCATTTCTTCTTGTTGCATGTTGAAGCTCTACTTGTAACCTTGTTAAGATCCAGCCATGCTAAATATGATTTTTTGTCATTTTTCAAGTGGTCTTAAACTTTTTATCAGGACTGTATTTTCACTACATAATAGTGTCTGGCTGTGAATACATATACATGTGGGTAAAAACATATAAGTAAAAATATAATTAGATTTTTGCTTTTAGGCTACTTTCACATCTGCGTTATGCTGTCCAGTTTTGAGATCTGGCACAGGCTCTCAAAACCGCAGCACAACGCTTCAGTGTTGTGCTCATTCATTGTCAATGGGGACAAAACTGAACAAACCAGAACAGAGTGCACCAGAATGCATGCCGTTCTGGTTTGTTGCATTCTCTTCCCGGACTCAAAACTGCTGCAATTGGATCTGGTTGTATTAGATTGAAAATGAACATCCTGGATCCGGCACCAAAAACCATGTAAGTCAATGGTGCTAGATCTCTTTTTTTTCAGACACAAAAAAACACAGGGATGTGGTGCCCATTGACTTACAACAGTTTTAGTGCCAGATCCAGCATGTTCATTTTCAAAATTATACAACCGTATCCGTTCTGAATGGATGCAGCTGGTTGTATTATAATAACGCAAGTGTTTTGTTGTGGTTTTGAGATCCCATGCCAGACCTCAAACCGGACAGCAAAAGCGGAGATGTGAAAGTAGCCTTACTCGAAACTGGTTCACCCCCTAAGTTTAGATAATCAGGTGGTGTACAGTGTGGTGTGATTACTCTACTGTCCTGGAGATGAAGTAAGACTGGCTTCTAGGAACACGCATTCAATTTCAGACAATCTCCTTTGAAAGGCTATAGCTGTTAGGCACTCATAATTGATTCAGTCAAAGCTAGACTGATTGACATTGGCCTGAAAACAGTGAAGAAGAAAAGCTGTGAGGCAGCAGGAAGGCATGACGTTGCCCATTACATTAGCCTACTATAGAATTTCTTTAACAAAACATATTGATAGAAAAATCCCTATACAGAACTGTGCAGGGTTTAAAGGGGCGGGGAATGAGACTAAAAAGAGAACACCCGATCATGCCCTCTCCCCTCATACACTAAACTAAGCATAAAACAGTGGGGCAGATTCACAAGGGCGTCTGAATTCTCCTCAAATTTTTAAGGTCTATGAAAATGTTTTTAGCCTTCTATGACTAGGAGAAAAGGGGGTGTGGTGGAAAGGGGCGTGGCTTAGGATGGCACAACACGCACCAAATGTTTTGGCAAATATTTGGTGCTGAGTAAGCTCACCCATAGCTGGTGTAAAGTTAGATAAAAATGTCTAGGCATGCACCAAATTTATTATCCAACATGTACCACTGTGATCACTTTGGCACATTAGACTGCTTTATCTAAATACAGGTGTATATTAGACAGGATTAGCAAATCTGCTTCAGTCTATCAGTTTTTCCTTGGTTGAGTTTTCTAAATTTAATGTGAGGGTAAAAAACCCTGCTTATAACCTGCTTAAAATCAGAAGACAGGGAAGAATTTAGCAAATATATTGGTTTCTTTTTAAAAAAAAATGCTGTGAAATGATTATCTTTGCAAAAAGATTTTAATCATTATAGGTGCTAACAATTATACCAGGACCTTAAAGGGGGTGGCTCACTTCAGCAAATGGCGTTTATCAAGTAGAGAAAGTTAAAGGGGCATTCCCATCTTCACTTTTTATACTTACCCTTGTTGAGCGCGACGTTCACTTCCTGGACTCTTCTCCTGACCGGGCCGCGCTTGCGCAGAGGACTGAAGATTTTCTCCCGGCCGGGCTGCGCAATGTCCTGTATTATTTCCAAATGATCCACTGGACCCAGGGGATATAGAGGTACGGTTCAATAGTCTAAGACTATAATTCCTGTTTCTGGCCGTTTTTTAGAATTTTTAAAATATTACTTTTATTTCTATTTTAATAAACAATATAGCCACAAAAACATATATATTTAAAACTGACATATGGAGGGCAACTGCTGTTAGAGGACTATAGGTTTACCAGTCACTGTTTTTCTGTTGGTGGGCCGAGATTATTATTTATCTCTTGCAATCGAGTTAAAAGGTGCGTGTCTGTAATGTCAGCCGACATCAGACACCTTGCAGCTATCCCTCTTGCAAATTTGTTGCCCTACCTACAGTGCTGTATTGTGCGTGTCTGATATGTTATCAGGCATTCATAGCGGCTCCTACCGCCAGCACTTATACCTATTGTCTGCCCCTATAATGTGCATGTATATGCGGCGTCTGCAGATCGCCATTCAATTAGTCATTCATTGCCCTGCCATATCCTTTAAAAACTACTAGGGGAGCTGCACTAGTAGTTTTTAAAGGATATGGCAGGGCAATGAATGACTAATTGAATGGCGATCTGCAGACGCCGCATATACATGCACATTATAGGGGCAGACAATAGGTATAAGTGCTGGCGGTAGGAGCCGCTATGAATGCCTGATAACATATCAGACACGCACAATACAGCACTGTAGGTAGGGCAACAAATTTGCAAGAGGGATAGCTGCAAGGTGTCTGATGTCGGCTGACATTACAGACACGCACCTTTAACTCGATTGCAAGAGATAAATAATAATCTCGGCCCACCAACAGAAAAACAGTGACTGGTAAACCTATAGTCCTCTAACAGCAGTTGCCCTCCATATGTCAGTTTTAAATATATATGTTTTTGTGGCTATATTGTTTATTAAAATAGAAATAAAAGTTATATTTTGAAAATTCAAAAAAACGGCCAGAAACAGGAATTATAGTCTTAGTGCAATGTCCTGAACACGCACGCCGCGCATGCGCCATGGTGACTTATTACTGGCCTGTAGAGTACAGAGCCGGCGTGCGCGTTCGTGGCTCTGTACTATACTGGGCAGGAAGAAGTCATCATGGCGCATCCGCGGCGGCGTGCGCGTTCAGGACATTGCGCGGCACGGCCGGGAGAAAATCTTCAGTCTTCTGCACAAGCATGGCCCGGCAGGATTTGACAGGAGAGGTGGCCGTAACGAGGGGAGACGAAAGACAACGATCAGGTAAGAGGGGACTTATTTTCTCAAAAAGGGTGGGAATTGGGTAATTAAATGTATTTACAAAAATGATCACTGTCAAATCATTAACAGGTTTAACAGTGATCATTGTGATGGGAATACCCCTTTAATACCAGGCCCTTAATGTATTGTGATTGTTCATATTGCCTCCTTTGCTGGCATGATTCATTTTTCCATCAATTTATACAATGTTTATATCCATGGTTATGACTAGTGTTGAGCGAATCGAAGTCCACTTTGTGTCAACTTCCCTATAATATAATGTTCACCTCTTCAAATACTTTGTCACTGGTAAGCCCAGTGGCGTAGCTATAGGGGTTGCAGCGGTCAAAATTGTGACTGTGCCTCTAAGCCAGGGGAGCCCACAGGGCCCCCCTCGCCAATGGTGCACCGCCAATTACTGTATTGTTTGCTTTATAAGACGCAGTATATCTTATAAAGCGAATACTAGTGAGCGCTTCCATTATGGAAACGCTCACTAGTCTGCAGGAGGCAGGGGGAGCAGATCCAACCGTCTTCACTGCAGTCACACTTCCAGGTCTTCTATGGGCCACTCTGACGTTTCTGACTATGTACAGTGTCAAGACATAGTGTGCGCACTATGACCTGACTCTGCACGCAGTCAGGTGAGAAGGCCCCTTGAAAACCTGGAAGCGCAACTGCAGACAAGACTATGGGACCCAGAGAGTGGCGGTGGAGAAGAGGAGGTAAGTTAATTTATTTATTTTAAGGTCTGATATGGGGGTGTAACATGGAGGTCTGATGCAGGGGTCTGACATGGTCTAACATGGTCTGATCTGAAGATCTGATATGGGATCTGAGGATCTGGCATGCAGGTCTGATCTGAGGAACTGATATGAGGGTCTGATTTAAAGTTTGATATGGGGTTCTGATTTGAGGTATGATATGGGGGTCTGATCTGATATGGGAGTCTGATCTGAAGATCTGATATGAGAGTGTAGTTTGGGGTCTGATATGAAGGTCTTATTTGAGGATCTGATATGGGTGTCTGATCTGAGGATCTGATATGGGTGTCTGATCTGAGGATCTGATATGGGGGTCTGATTTGAAGATCTTATATCAGGTTCTGATCTGAGATCTGATATTGGGGTCTGATCTGAGGATCTGATATAGGGGTCTGATTTAAAGTCTGATATCGGACCTCCTGACGAAGCTGTATAGCAAAACGTGTCTCGAGGGTTTCTGCCACACGGGGCATACTGACAATCGCCAGTATGGGTATCTATATGATTTATTGAATTGATACTGCTGGTATATTTTGTATCGTGATTTTTGTCCATGCATTTATGCTATTTCTGTGGGGACCTCCTGCTGATACAGCGCATTAGTATTAATGGTGATTCACCCCTTCGCATTTAAGGATCTACTTATTTATATATGTGGATATATTACTATAGCGCTGCATTTTTTCAGTGACCCCCACAGAGTGTCCATATGATATATTTGGGATATATTTGATTAATATAATATTCAGTGGTTACACATAGGGTTGAGCGAACCCGAACTGTAAAGGACTTTTCAGTAAAAGTTCAGGTTCGGGTTCGGTGTTCGGCTATTTTATGGCGCTTTTTGAAAAGCTGCAGAGCAGCCAATCAACAGGCGTTTAACTCTGTGCCCTTAGAAGCCATCACAACCATGCCTACTAATGGCATGGCTGTGATTGGCCAGTGCAGCATGTGACCTAGGCTCTATATAAGCTGGAGTCACATAGCGCTGCACGTCACTCTGCTGTTACTAGTGTAGGGAGAGGATGCTGCTGCTGTGAGGAAGAGTATTGGAAAGAAACTTTAATCAGAACTGCAACTGAACTCAGCGATCTATATAGATTTAGTTGTGTGGGTGCAGTGCACAATCTTTTTACCCTGCCCTGAGCCCAGTGACAGAGGAAAAGAACTTTTAATTGTCTGTTAGTTAGGTGGGCGGCGGCGGTCATTTTATGGAAGCTCAGCGCACCAGCACAGCATCTGTGCTTTTGTGACATTGAAATCCAAGCTTGAAATACTGCAATAATTTTATGGCTTTTAAAAAACACCCATTTTTGGCAATAACCTCCATCTTAGGCCTCTGCCGCATTAGTCAGTGTGCAATTTAAGCTAGAAATACAGCTATAATTTTCTGGGTTTTAAAAAACACCCTTTTTGGGCAAAATGCACAATTATACAGCCCTTGCTGCATCTGTGCATATGAAATTCAAGCGTTTATATATTGCTGTCATATTCTGTTATTCAAAAAACACCTATTTTGGGCAAAATACTTAATATTGCAGCCTTTGCTGCATCTGTGATTGTTAAAAACAAGCTTGAAATACTTCAATAATTTTCTGGCTTTGAATAAACACCCATTTTTGGCAATACCCTCCATCTGGGGTCTCTGCCGCATTAGTCAGTGTGCAATTTAAGCTAGAAATACAGCTATAATTTTATGGGTTTTAAAAAACACCCATTTAGGGCAAAATACTTAATTTGTAGCCTTGTCTGCATCTGTCAGTGTGAGATACACTCTTTAGATACTGCTGTGCTATTCTGGTATTAAAAAAAACACCAATTTTGGGCAAAATACTTAATTTGCGGCCTTGTCTGCATCTGTACGTGTGAAATTCAAGCGTTATATACTGCTGTCGTATTCTGGTATTAAAAAAACACACATTTAGGGCAAAAATCTTAATTCTGCAGCCTTGTCTGCATCTGTACGTGTGAGATACACCCTTTAGATACTGTTGTTCTATTCTGCTATTAAAAAACCACCTATTTAGGGCAAAAAACTTAATTTTGCAGCCTTTGCTGCATCTGTCATTGTGAGATACACCCTTTACAGACTGCTGTGTAATTCTGGTATAAAAAAAAAACACCCATTTTGGGCAAAAATCTTAATTTGTGGCCTTGTCTGCATCTGTACGTGTGAGTTATATGTTGCAATAAAGCCCCCTATTAAGAATGGTGGAGAATAACTACCATAACTTAAGCCAAAGCTAAAGAAACAAGCCTGGGGCGAAAAACAATAAGGCCTCCCCCCCCCCCCCCCCCCATGACACTTGCTGACTTTTACAGAAGAAACTGTATATTGTGTGGCACAGTGTTTGCTATATGTATATAACATACATATTTCATATAAAAACTTACAGTTACTTGGCTTGACCCTTGGGGATCTCGGACACCACTTCAACACTTTGGCTGGGGGCTCGGCGGAGCTGATGTTGTGTTTTATCCTAATGAGAAAAATTTCATAATAAGGATTTGGAGAATAGGGAAAGGGATAGCAGAGCAGAGAGAGGCTGGTTCTACTACTAGGGGGTCATACCATGGGGGAGTGATAAAGCCCACCCCCCAGTAGAAATAATTCTCCTTATAATGTGACAGTGCAAAAAATACCCCCTTGTAATGCCCCCAGTTTAGCTAATGTCCCCATAGTGCCCCCATAATGTGCCAGTATAAAATACCCCTATATAGTGCCCCCAGTAAATGCCCCCATAGTGCTCCTCTCCCCCTCCCTCCTAGTGCCCCCCATAATGTACCAGTATAAAATTCCCCATATATAGTGCCCCAGTAGATGCCCTCAGTGTCCCCCATAATTTGTAAGTATAAAATACCCCTTCTCAGTGCCCCCGTATATGACCCCATAGTACTCCTCTCCCACCTTCCCCATAGTACCCATCATAATGTGTCCCAGTATAAAATGCTACTGTACAGAGCCCCCATATAAAATAGCTGTTATTTGTGGCCTCAGTAGATGCCCCTATAGTGCCCACCAATAATGTGCCAGTAAGAAGTGCCCAAATGTGCCAGTAATAAGTGCCCCCATAGATGTCCCCCAATAATGTGCCAGTAAAATGTGCCCTCATAGATGCCCCCCAATCATGTGCCAGTAATAAGAGCCCCCCCACCATCATGTGTCAGTAACAAGAGCCCCCCATATCATGTGCCAGTAGCCAGAGCCCCCCTATATCATGTGCCAGTAGCCAGAGCCCCACCTATCTCTTGTGCTAGTAGCCAGAGCCCCCCTATATCATGTGCCAGTAGCCAGAGCCCCCCCTATCTAATGTGCCAGTAGCCAGAGCCCCCCCATCATGTGCCAGTAGCCATAGGCCCCCTCGATCATGTGCCAGTAGCCAGAGCCCCCCATCATGTGCCAGCCCAGTAGCCACCAGTATTGACAACAAAACAAAAACTTATACTTACCTCCATGTCAGCGATGCGATGCAGGCCTCTTCCGGCTTGTGTCCCGCGCTGTACGGCTCAGGAGGCGTGATGATGTCATCGCGCCACCTGCGCCGGCCTCTGATAGGCTGCCAGCCTAGTGCCTGCAGCCATCAGAGGAAGGGGAAGGGACACACCTCTCCCTCCCCTGCCCTGCTGCACAGCCATCTGTATCGCTGTCCTGAGGACGGCGATACAGGTGACTGGAGATGAGCGCTTCCACAATGGAAGCGCTCATCTCCGTGTCCACAGTCCTGACTCCTGCCTATAGTTAGTTGCCGGCCGCCGCCCCTAAGGACTCTATGGAAGCGCCGACCCTGCTTACTAGAGCGGCGGCGCAGCATGAGGGGCGCCGCCGGCCACTTAAGCAATGCTTTTGTTTTGTTTTTAAACCGCACGGTTCCAGCGCCCCCTGCTGTGCAATCGGAGCCTGAAGCGAGGCATAAACGTTTTCAACCTGAGCACAACCTGCATGACGAGGTATCAAAGTGCAAAGCACAAGCTGCAGTGGAGTAGACACCTCAAAAACCAAGAAAGGTCTCTGGCTTCCCCTGCTTCCTCTTCTGCTGCAGTCTCGGCCTCTTCATCCACCTGTGGAGTGACAATGGCACCTGCCACCCCGCAAACAGAGGATCTGCCAGCAACGCCACCACCTGGGTCACCAAGCATCTTCACAATGTCCCACGGAAGCGTTCAGCTCTCCATCTCCTAAACACTAGAGTGGAAGAGGAAGTACCCCCCTACCCACCCGCCAGGGCCATCTTTTAATATTGATTGGACCCTGGGCAAAAGTTTACTTGAGCCCCCTGGATCCCGCCTTCCCACACCTTAGCAGGCAATCACACCCTCCACCACAACACACACACAAAAAATCCACACATCTGGTACAGTACAGTGAATGACTGTAAATACTTCCAGTTCTGAAGACTCCATCGGCTCAGGATCAGTGCTCTGGGTAGCTGGGCTCAGGCTGGAAGTGGGCACCGATCTGCAGGAAGGAGACCAGGGCTCAGCTCTCGCTAGTGTTACAGTGCACCCCAGCACCCCACAGTATGCAGTATAGCACCCTATAGTATACAGCAACCCACAGTATGCAGTATATCACCCTATAGTATACAGCACCACACAGTATGCAGTATAGCACCCCACACTATACAGTACCCTACAGTGTATAGTAGAGCAGTATAGCAGCCCACAGTATACAGCGCCCCACAGTATACACGATACAGCACCGCACACTATACAGCCCCCCACACTATACAGTACAGCAGTATAGCACTCCACAATATACAGCACATACAGTATACAGCCCCCCACAGTATACAGCCCCCCACAGTATACAGTACAGCAGTATAGCACTTCACAATATACAGCACCAACAGTATACAGTATAGAGCCCCCCCACAGTATACAGGCCCCCACACTATACAGCACCCCACTATACAGTAGTTTACAGTATATTAGCATAACAGCCCGTCACCTTTTTCTGATGTAATCTTCAAAAAAAAAGCTCCACAGTTGAGGCAAACTTCTACAGCAACACTCCTGGTAGAAAGCACCTTGATGACCTCATAGCCATGTGACCAGTAATATTGCTAGGTTACTGGTAACATGGTGATGATGTCATCTAAGGTCCTAGAGAATCACAGCTCTCGCAGTGGATAGCAGGGCTCAAGAGGCAGCTGCCTTGGGCCCCCCAGGAGCAACTGGGCCCGGGGCAGCTGCCCCTTTTGCCCCTTGTTAAAGACAGCCCTGCCACCTGCATTCCCTGGCCCTGAATGCCAGCATTTCAAAATGACTGTCCTTTGAAATGCTGTCATTCTGTCTGGTGGAAACGGAGAGCTTTAAAAGCCTTATGACACACAGTACGTCGTGCCCAGCGGCCACTACTTTTCCAGGTGTGCTATCCCTTCCCTGCACAACCAAGTGGGGGACAAAATCAGGTGTGCACTGCACAACGACATCTGTGGCAAGGTGCACCTCATTACGGATACGTGGACCAGTAACATCACACTGGGTAAATGCAGTGGCGGCTGGGCCTGAGGCGGATAACAGTTTGGCGCATGTCCTTCCACCATCGAGGATTGCAGGGCGCCTCAGTTTGCCTCCTGTTGCTTCCTCCTCCTACTCCGCTTCCTCATCCTCTACTGGCTCCTCATCTGGTAAGCGTAACACCTTCACCACCAACTTCAGCACAGCCAGGGGTAAATGACAGCAGGCAGCTCTGGGACTAGCCGGTTTGACGCATATCCCTTGCCTTGCGCATGTGCTGAATTTGGTAGTGCAGAGATTCCTTAACAATTACCCTGATATGTCAGAGCTGCTGCATAAAGTGCGGGCAGCCTTCCCGCTCACCGCCTCATATGTGACGTGCCCACAAGGTGGAACTCCACCTTGCACATGCTGGCCAGACTGTGCGAGCAGCAGCAGGTGATAGTGGAGTTTCAGCTGCAGCACGCACGGGTGAGTCGCTCTGCGGAACAGCACCACTTCACCACCAATGACTGGGCCTCCATGCGAGACCTGTGTTCCTTGTTGCGCTGTTCGAGTACTCCACCAACATGGCCAGTGCCGATAAAGCCGTTCTCAGCGTTACTATCCCACTTCTATGCTTCCTAAACGCTGCTGGCGATGATGGAAGAGGATCTGGCACGGGATGAAGAAGAGGGATAATTTCATAGGGTTTCCGGCCAGTCACTCACAAGTGGCTCCGAGGGTGGGTTCCTGCACCCACAAACGCCAGGTACACAATTGTCCAGCCAGGGCACAGTTCTGGAGGATGAAGAGATGGAGGATGAGGAGGAGGAGATGGAGGAGGAGGAACCATGTTCACAGCAGGGTGGCACCCAGACCAGCTCATGGCCATCACTGGTGCGTGGCTGGGGGGATACAGAGGACACAGACGATACACCTCCCACAGAGGACAGCTTTTCATTGCCTCTGGGCAGCCTGGTATACATGAGCGATTACATGCTGCAGTGTTTCCGCAACGACTGCCGAGTTGCCCACATTCTAACTTGTGCTGATTACTGGGTGGCCACGCTGCTGGATCCCCGTTACAAGGACAACGTACTGTCCTTAATTCCTGGAACACTGGAGCGTGATCGTAAGATGCGCGAGTACAAGCGCATGCTGGTAGACGCGCTGCTGGTGGCATTCCCACCTGACAGTCGGGGCACAGTGGAAGCACAAGGCGAAGGCAGAGGAAGAGGTAGCCAACGCAGCTGGGGAACCGCCAGCACCTCAGAAGGCAGGGTTAGCATGGCCGAAATGTGGAAAAGCTTTGTCAGCATGCCACAACAACCAGCACCACCAGCTAATATGGAACGTCTTAGCAGGAGGCAGCATTTTACCAACATGGTGAAGCAGTATGTATGCACACGCCTACACGTACTGAATGACGGGTCAGCCCCCTTCAACTTCTAGGTCTCCAAATTGGGCACTGAGGCCTGAGCTTGCCCTTTACGCCTTGGAGGTGCTGGCTTGCCCTGCAGCCAGTGTATTATCTATATATGTGTGTTTAGCATGGCAGGGGGCTTTATCACAGACAAGCGTAGCCGCCTGTCCACAGCCAATGTGGACAAGATCACGTTCATTAAAATGAACTAGGAATGGATCCCACAGGACTTGTCCATACCTTGTGCAGAATAGACATGTATACCGACCTTAACCAGCCATTGTTATACTACAGCGCAATTGCTATTGGATATTTCACACTCTTTTGGAGTGTACCCTAATAAAAATGAAAATAAATTAAAATTAAAACCAAAAGCCAGTGTTGGCTACCTTATCCTCCTCCACCGCTTCTTCCACCTACACAGTTATGTCCACCGCCTCCTCAAACTCCTACTCCATATGGACCTCCACCTCATAAATCAAGTTTTTTTTTATATGGATTTTATTTTATTTTATGTAATTTCACTTATTTACTGCTATACCTAGTGGACATGTAAAAAAAAAAAAGAATCACTAATTTGTCTGTTAAATTTTCGGGTGAAATTCACAAATTTTTGGGTGTGATTTGAGTTGCGTCCACACTCATCTGGGGACGAGACCCAGAGAGTGGATGTGATTATTTTGTTGCTTAAAGGGGACACCCAGTCTTGGGCTTTTTCTCTGCCGACTGGATCGCAGTCTCAGTAGATGCATTTTTCGGAGCTTTAGGTCTCATCTATGATGACCTGGACCGAACCTCCCAAGACTAAATTATGCGGCCTGCGTCAGGGAGAGCGTTCGGCGATCTATTGTTCCGAATTCAGGAGGTGGGCTACGGATACTGAGTGGAATGATCCAGCTTTCCGTAGCCAGTTTTGTCAGGGATTATCTGAGAGGCTGAAGGATGCTTTCGCCTTTCATGAGAATCCTGAGTCTTTGGAAGCCGCTACATCTTTGGCTGTACGTATTGATAGAGGTCTGAGAGAGAGATCTAAGGGCCCACTCTCTCAGGATGTTCTATTACATAGCGTACAGTATTCCTTTGACTCTTTGGGTGAAGAGACTCCTGAGCTTATACCTGAGGATG
Organism: Bufo gargarizans; assembly: GCF_014858855.1. Classification (NCBI taxonomy): domain Eukaryota; kingdom Metazoa; phylum Chordata; class Amphibia; order Anura; family Bufonidae; genus Bufo; species Bufo gargarizans. The sequence goes on from NC_058082.1 coordinate 486,276,040, forward strand.
AACCCATGCAATTAGGGGGAGCCACTCCGGGATCTGCTTGCAAAAGTAGGAGTCGCAAGGAGGGAGCATGTTTTTTCACCAGTCAAAGGGGACATTTTGTCAATATACAGTACAGACCAAAAGTTTGGGCACACCTTCTCATTCAAAGAGTTTTCTTTATTTTTATGACTATGAAAATTGTAGATTCACACTGAAGGCATCAAAACTATGAATTAACACATGTGGAATTATATACATAAAAAAAAAGTGAGAAACAACTGAAAATATGTCATATTCTAGGTTCTTCAAAGTAGCCACCTTTTGCTTTTATTACTGCTTTGCACACTCTTGGCATTCTCTTCTGGCATGGAGTTTCAAGAGGTAGTCACCTGAAATTGTCTTCCAACAGTCTTGAAGGAGTTCCCAGAGATGCTTAGCACTTGTTGGCCCTTTTGCCTTCACTCTGCGATCCAGCTCACCCCAAACCATCTCGATTGGGGGTCTGGTGACTGTGGAGGCCAGGTCATCTGGCGCAGCACCCCATTACTCTCCTTCATGGTCAAATAGCCCTTACACAGCCTGGAGGTGTGTTTGGGGTCATTGTCCTGTTGAAAAATAAATGATGGTCCAACTAAACGCAAACTGGATGGAATAGCATGTCGCTGCAAGATGCTGTGGTAGCCATGCTAGTTCAGTATGTCTTCAATTTTGAATAAATCCCCAACAGTGTCACCAGCAAAGCACCCCCACACCATCACACCTCCTCCTCCATGCTTCACGGTGGGAACCAGGCATGTAGAGTCCATACGTTCACCTTTTCTGTGTCGCACAAAGACACGGTGGTTGGAACCAAAGATCTCAAATTTGGACTCATCAGACCAAAGCACAGATTTCCACTGGCCTAATGTTCATTCCTTGTGTTCTTTAGCCCAAACAAGTCTCTTCTGCTTGTTGCCTGTCTTTAGCAGTGGTTTCCTAGCAGATATTTTACCATGAAGACCTGATTCACACAGTCTCCTCTTAACAGTTGTTCTAGAGATGTGTCTGCTGCTAGAACTCTGTGTGGTATTGACCTGGTCTCTAATCTGAGCTGCTGTTAACCTGCGATTTCTGAGGCTGGTGACTCGGATGAACTTATCCTCCGCAGCAGAGGTGACTCTTGGTCTTCCTTTCCTGGGGCAGTCCGCATTTGAGCCAGTTTCTTTGTAGCGCTTGATGGTTTTTGTGACTGCACTTGGGGACACTTTCAAAGTTTTCCCAATTTTTCGGACTGACTGACCTTCATTTCTTAAAGTAATGATGGCCACTCGTTTTTCTTTACTTAGCTGCTTTTTTCTTGCAATAATACAAATTCTAACAGTCTATTCAGTAGGACTATCAGCTGTTATCCACCTGACTTGTCCACAACGCAACTGATGGTACCAACCCATTTATAAGGCAAAATTATAAAACCTGACAGGGCACACCTGTGAAGTGAAAACCATTTCAGGTGACTACCTCTTGAAGCTCATCAAGAGAATGCCAAGAGTGTGCAAAGCAGTAATCAAAGCAAAAGGTGGCTACTTTGAAGAAGCTAGAATATGACATATTTTCAGTTGTTTCTCACTTTTTTGTTATGTATATAATTCCATATGTGTTAATTCATAGTTTTGATGCCTTCAGTGTGAATCTACAATTTTCATAGTCATGAAAATAAAGAAAACTCTTTGAATGAGAAGGTGTGTCCAAACTTTTGGTCTGTACTGTATGTCCAAGCATTCAGCGGCAAAAAGAGAAACAAAAAGAGGCGTCTAAATCCCATCTGACTATCGGAGGTGTGAGTGGGGATTCAGAGATTGTGCATTTGTCCTTTGCTGGTAGTACCCGATTTCTCCTGACTGCCGAGGTAGCGCTAGAGTTAAAAACTGTGAAAATTATAATATTTATCGACAGCGGGGCCAGGGTGAACATTAATGATGCTCAGTTTGTCCGCATGCACGGGTTATAATCAAGTAGATTAAAAAAGACATTCCTGTATTTGCTATTTCTTCTGCCCCATTCTTACTCAAATGTGCTTGTCGCAAGTTTTGCATGATATCAGATTAAGAGTGGGTGACTTTCATCAAGAAGTTATATCGTGTTTTGTCTTGGAAGGTCTCCCTGCATCTATGGTTCTGTGTTTACCATGGCTTGCCAAGCATTATCCTACTATCGATTGGCAAGCTAGGCAGATTCTGGATTGGGGGGACTATTGCATTGATAATTGTCTCTATACATCCTTTTCTGTGGTTACTACTAAGGCTGTACCCTCTTTTATATCCGAATTTGCCGATGTGTTTTCTGAGAGTGGATGCAGGATTTACCTTCCCATTGAGAATATGATTGCCCTGTCAATCTTATTCCCGGGTGTAACGGTCACGTACACACACACACACTGGGAAGGATAGGGACCACTGCGCTCCACCCTCACCCCTGGCCCTGCCTACTTGCCACTTGCCTCACGAGTCCTGATGACAGGGGACAACTGGACGACAGTCCCTTACTTAGGATATGTGCAGAGAAGACAGACAAGACAAAATACGGAACGTGATTGGACCGGGTCAGAACCAAGAGAGCTACGCAGTACAAAGGGTTAAGCAAAGAATGGTCAGGAGAAGCCGGGGTCAAATACCAGAAGAGTAGAGAAGTACCAGAGGAGTCCGCAAAGAGTAGTCAGGTGGGAGCCGAGGTCAAAATACCAGGAGGGATGCGCAGTACAGGAGGAGCAGGCAAAGGATCGTCAGGGAACAGGATCAGGTGAGTATTCAGTAGTCCAACAAATAGCTAGGAACCTAGAATTAACAGGCAACCTGTGGCCAGCAGGCTGCCTGTATTTATAGTGGGGTCTGAGGGTCATGTGACGTGGCCAGCGTCACATGACCGACAGATAGACAAGTCGAGTACCGAGTGATCAGCTCGGGCGCTCAAGGCAGACCTAGGAGCAGGGAGCCTCCCAGCTAGCAAAACCCTGGGAACGAGGCCAAACACAGATCCTCACTCCCAAAGCTAAGCAGCAGGTCTGCGGCTGATGGGAGACCGAGTGCGCTTTTGGTGCCCCATGACACCGGGGCAAAATTGCCTAAATCAAGGTTGTATAATTTTTCTGAACCTGAAAAGGCAGGCTATCAGAGAATATATTGCCGAGAGTTTGAATAAAGGGCACATAAGACCTTCCAAGTCTCCAGTGGCTCCAGATTACTATACATGATCCTTACCCTCTTTCTTTGATTCCCAATTTGTTTAACCAGATTATTGGTGCCAAGGTGTTCTCCAAGTTGGACTTAAGGGGGGCATATAATCTGGTTAAGATCAAGGAAGGGGATGAATGAAAGATGGCTTTTAATACTCCTGAGGGGCATTTTGAGAGCCTGGTCATGCCTTTCGGGTTGACCAATGCCCCAACAGTCTTCCAACATTTTGTGAATGACATCTTTCATCACCTGGTGGGGAGATTTGTGATAGTGTATTTGGATGACATTCTTATTTATTCTCCTGACATGGAAACACATCAGAACCATGTGAGACGAGTGTTACAGACTCTAAGGGATAATACATTGTTCACAAAATTAGAGAAGTGTGTTTTTTCGGTACACGAGGTGCAGTTCTTGGGAGACCTGCTGTCATCTTCGGGTTTTCGAAGGGATTCTGAGAGAGTCCGTGCTGTATTGGACTGGGATCAACCCGAAAATCCGAAGGCTCTTATGCGGTTTTTAGGATCCACCAACTATTGCCGAAAATGTATTAAGAATTATTTGACAATAGTAAAACCCTTAATGGACATGACTAAGAAAGGGACGGATGTCTCTGTATGGTCTGATTTGGCGTTGCAAGCCTTTTCTGTAATTAAGCAATGCTTCTCTTCTGCTCCCATATTGGTGCAGCCAAATGTGTCCCAACTGTTTATTGTGGAAGTGGACGCATCCGAGGTGGGGGTAGGAGCAGTTTTGTCACAGGGCCCAGGGTACCGGACTCATGTCCCTCTGGGAAACTATTTGTGCCACCGGAAATGAGTCACAAGATGTTGGAGTAACATCATTGTACGATTCTTACAGGACATCCTGGGAGTAGGTCCACTGCCAACCTCATATCTCGTAGATTCTTGTGGCCGGGGTGGCGTAAGTGTGTGAAGGACTATGTGTCAGACCTTCTGGATCTTTACTTCCGTTACCCATTCCGTCCAGACCATAGACTCATGTATCCATGGGCTTTATCACTGATCTACCTAATTCTTCAGGAAAGACAGCTATTCTGGTGGTAGTTGATCGCTTTAGTAAAATTGTACATTTTATTGCATTACCAGGCCTACCTAACCCTTGCACAGGTATTTGTTGACAACATTGTGGAACTTCATGGAATTCCCTCTGATGTGGTCTCAGATCGTGGGATTCAGTTTGTTTCCAGATTCTGGAAGGCATTCTGTACTCGTCTGGGAATTCAACAGTTTTTTTCTTCAGCTTTTTATCCTCAGTCGAACGAACAGATGGAGCACACTGATCAGAGTCTGGAGACTTACCGTATTTTTCGCCGTATAAGACGCACTTTTTCTCCCCCCAAAATGGGGGGAAAATGCCCCTGCGTCTTATACCGCGAATGCTGTCAGTTTTACATCGCAAGCTGCGATGTAAAGCGAGCGGGGACTCGAGGAGGGACTGGGAGGAGGAGCTGGGGGCCGGCAATAGCGGCGGGGCGGTGCAGTCACTGTATTATAGCCCCGCCGCTCCGGTATACTAATATAATATGTCTTATTTAATTAATAGTTATTAAATATGCCCCTTTATTTCTAATAGTACCTTAAATCCTAAGCGCTTCAGTACAATGCAGGCCGGGCGGGCGGCAGCGTAACTCCCTGATGTCACGTGCCTGCGCCGCCTACTTTATGAATGAAGCAGGCGGCGCAGGCAAGTGACGTCAGTGAGGGACATGCCGGCCGCCCGGCCTGCCTGCCTCCATTGTACTGAAGCGGTTAGGATGTATGGTACTATTAGGAGTTGGGGGGCATGTTTAATAACTATTAATTGAATAAGACATCTTATATTTGTAAACTGGAGCGGCGGGGGATCTGTGGATGGCACAGTTATGGGCTGGGAGGGTCTGTGGATGACACATATATAACAGTGCCAACAGTGTCCGTCATCCAAAATTCCCCCCCATAACTGTGTCCATCATCCACAGATTCCCCCCCATAACAGTGTCTGTCATCCACAGATCCCCCCATAACAGTGTACGTCATCCACAGATCCCCCCCATAACAGTGTCCGTCATCCACAGATCCCCAGTAATAGTGCCATCCACAGACCACCATTAGTTCCAAACCCACCAAACACACAGCACACCTTTTGGTTAAAAAAATTTTTTTTTCTTATTTTCCTCCCCAAAAACCTAGGTACGTCTAATGGGCCGGTGCGTCTTATACGGCGAAAAATACGGTACTTGATATATTTTGTATCTGAGAATCAGGAGGAGTGGTCTTCCTTTTTGTCTTTGGCAGAGTTTGCCATAAACAATCGTAATCAGGAGTCCACTGGTGAGTCGCCATTTTTCTGGGCCTATGCATTTCACCGCAGTTTGGCACATTTTCTGGTTCTAATACTTCTGGTATCCCTGAGGAAGAACGTTTTTCGTCATCATTGTCAACAATATGGTGAAAAATTCAAAATAACTTGAAAAATATGGGCAACAAATATAAACGTGTGGCTGACAGGAAACGTATGAATGGTCCGGACCTAAGTGTGGGTGATTCTGTGTGGCTGTCCACAAAAAACATTAAGTTGAAGGTACCTTCCTGTAAGTTGGGTCCAAGGTTTATCGGCCCATATAAGATCACGGCCATTATAAATCCTGAAGCTTTTCATCTTGAGCTTCCTCAGGCACTGAAAATTCATAATGTGTTCCATAGGTCTTTGTTGAAAAAATATGTGGAACCTTCTACAGCCATCTTCCTTGCCACCTGCTCCGGTCATGGTGGACGGTAATTTGGAATTCGAGATCGCGAAAATAGTTGACTCTCGAGTTCTCCATGGATCCCTTCAATATCTTGTCCACTGAAGAGGGCATGGACCGGAGGAGAGGATGTGGGTGGGATAAGGTCACTCCTGGGTTCCCAGAGGTCACCTGTAGAAGGTGGGGTACTGTCACGGACGTTCCCGTGGCAGGTACTAGGAGATCGGAGAGACTGGCAACTCATGGATTAAATTGACAAGTTCAATGTGAATCTTATTGTTTCTGTGTTTTGGTGAATGCCACACCCCTTGCTTCAAGTGTTGCTTGTTGGTAAACTACCTTTCCGATAGGTAGCAGCTTCTCACTCCTGGAGGTGCGATTTATAGAGTTTCTTCCTGCCTTCTAACTAGCTGGTCGGTTGTAATCTGTGGTGCTTCTGGAGTTGCCAGTTTTCAACTTTCAAATAAGGCTACTTTCACACTAGCGTTCGATCGGATCCGTTCTGAACGGATCCGATCATATTAATGCAGACGGAGGCTCCGTTCAGAACGGATCCGTCTGCATTAAAATAGCAAAAAAAAGCTAAGTGTGAAAATAGCCTCGGACGGATCCGTCCAGACTTTCAATGTAAAGTCAATGGGGGACGGATCCGCTTGAAGATTGAGCCATATTGTGGCATCTTCAAACGGATCCGTCCCCATTGACTTACATTGTAAGTCTGGACGGATCCGCACGCCTCCGCACGGCCAGGCGGACACCCGAACGCTGCAAGCAGCGTTCAGCTGTCCGCCTGTCCGTGCGGAGGCTGAACGCCGCCAGACTGATGCAGTCTGAGCGGATCCGCTCCATTCAGACTGCATCAGGGCTGGACGGCTGCGTTCGGGTCCGCTCGTGAGCCCCTTCAAACGGAGCTCACGAGCGGACACCCGAACGCTAGTGTGAAAGCAGCCTAAGTCTTGTCTGTTCTTATTGCTTTGTGTTTGTTATATTTCCTGTTGTTTGTATCTGGGCCTGAGACAGAGACTTCCATTCATCCATCTGGGGAGGAATGGGTTGTCTCTAGTCCTAACCTCATTCCAGGGTCTTATAGGGATATAAGGGCCTAGGTATACAGCATATGAATATTCCTACCTTCAAGGTCTATTCATATTGATAGGTAGTTAGTGCCCGGATTAGGGTTGTTTAGGGGGTGACCTGTTTCTTCTCTAGTTTCCAGGCCCAGTTACTGTACCCCTTCCCTCCTGTGATTAGTGTGGAGTCCCCCCCCCCCTCCCCACACTGATCGTGACACTGGGCTTATAGATCCTGCAGACTTGTAGGTTGCTGGTCCCATAAATGTTTAATTGGTGAAAAAACTGGTGGCCAGTCAGGCCAAGGAAGTGTTGCAAACTGGTGGAGACATTCATGCTGTGTGTGGACAAACATTTTTCTGCTGAAAAATGCCATTTGGAAACCTTGCCGTGAGAGCTAACACATGTGGGTGCAGGATATCCTGCACATATCACTAAGCTCTTAGTGTCCCTTGTAACATTACTAGGGATGACCGACTGTCATGTATGATAGATCCCCAGATTGTCACAACAACACTTGTGGCAGTGTGTCGCTCCTCATCAAAGACAGGATTGAATCGCTAAACACAAGATTTCCATACTCAAACCCAGCTGTTGTGGGATCCCAAACAGAGCCCAGATTAGTCGCTTAAGACTTTCTGGTTCCAGTCTGTAACAGTCCATATTTTTCTTTTACAACACCACTGCAAACAAAAGAGATGGTGGTTGGCTGTCAATGGCAGGACACCATTCTGTTAAGACTCTGGAAATTGTTTGAGCAGAGACAGGGATGTGTAATAAAGGTGCTACCTATGTCTGAATGGTGGACAACGAAACTGTGGACGCTGCTTTTTCTTGTTGGTGGATCTACTGGTCTACTGATCTACTGGTTTACTGGTTATAGCTAAATTGTATAACTGCATTGTGAATGAATGTTTGTTGATACAGTAGCTGCATGTAGACAACTGCACATAGTTTTGAACTGCATCACAACTGTGCTGTGTGGCAACACCCTAATGCTTTGCTTCGACTATAATGTTGGGTCCCAAAAGATTTTTGATAGAAAATCTTACTTGAAAACATACCAAACCTTAGAGAAAGATAACAATGGAACCTGTAGTCCATGCCAGATGGCGCTACCTAAGCTATAGTACAGTAGCTAAGCCTGACTAGACTCAGTTGGCTCTTGAACTTTGGTTCATAATTAGTTCGACTTACAAGTTACAACCTTTTATCTTGTCTGGTAAATCCTTTATTTTACATTTTGTAATGTCAAGTACTGACGTCAGGATGAAATAAATCTATATTGTAGAGAGTATTAGGTAATGTCAAGCCCATATTGATAAAGTAAGTAATTGGATGAGATGCATTAGAAAGACTGTCTTTCTCCTGACAATCCTGTCTAGATTGTAACCTTTAGTAGGAGAACAGGAATGGAAGCTAAATGTGAAGCTGAGGAAATAAATTAGGCAGGAAACTCATCTGAAGACAGCCTTTAAGGCAGTGATAAACTAGGCAACTGCTTAATAAAGATTTCATTGTATTATGCATTATTAATATTATAGTAAATATTTTAGTCTACTACAGAGACAAATGTGGTAGAAAATTCTTCACACACAGTGCAATGTAGGTTGTTCATTTTATAAGCAATAACTGAAACCCTAATCTATCTGCAGAATTATTCAAATATCCTGGAAATTTATGGAATAATTAGAAATAAATGAAGTTATATTCCTGAGCTGTCGCTATCTAAAGGGGACCTTATGCTTTAGATATGCACTACACCTCTGAGGAGCCAGTGCATAGGATGTGATTGGTAGAGGTCCTGATGAGATGATGTGTCACAGTGCACTTCCTCAGGACATTGTTTCCTGGGGATCAGTGCAGTGAAAAGTGGTATGAGGAATCAGGCCAGAATTAGAAGAATAAAAGTGTCCTACAAAGTAGGCGTTGTAGTATATTGATTGGTAGTTGTATACCGTGCAGTTTCACTTCCCAGATGATGAGGTGCAAGGGCTGGCAAAGTAGCTGATAATGGAACCTCTGGTATTCTATCTTTCTCATATAGCTCTCCTGAACATCTGTCTGACAGCTGTAAATTGGCACTTGTGGCTGTAAGTGTCTAATTGGTGAAAACACAGACTTTTATGAATTGGCCTGCCCTGGATGTGATTTAGGTGATAGATGTCTGTGTTGTAGTCCCTCACTTGCAGCAGGGTCTGTACAGCTGGGGTAGCTGGTCCCTCTGCTGCCTATAACACTGTAGTTTTGCAGATTTCTTATGTTTTGGGATCATTCAGTCTCTCTGAAGTAGTGGTCTCACAGATAAATTGGTTTTCTGATGCCTAATGCCCTAGGAGCAGAAGCAATAGGACACACTTCCTCACTCCTCGTTGCCCTAGCTAACAAACCTCTCCCCTGGCAGGAAGTAGGACCAGCCCACCCTTACCAAGAGGGGAGAAAATGGGTAGTTTGACCTGTCCTGATGACAACCTACCGCATGCTAGTGTACAGTTGAAATATGACATAAAAATACAAACATTACATAACAAATCAAACTCTGCAGATACCCACAGGTTTAGGGTGCTGCAGATAGAAGTTGGCTGGCAGCTATCTCTTCCAACTGAGCCATACACATAGATTTTGGCTGAGCGTGCATGTTTTCTTAGTAGGGAGGGTAGAATAAGTCTTTGCTAAACTATGGAGATGGCTTTTCTCCCAAGAACAAAAAGATGGGGTATTTTGAAAACCAGCAGCCCAATCCTTTTTTTCTCATGATATCTGCAGTAAGTGGAGATTGGGAGGCCACCAGACACATTACTTTTATTGGTAAACTACTGATTAGAGATTAATTCATTTCCCAAAATTTGTTTTGGGTCTGATGTAGTTGAAATGACCATCAGATTGATACGGTCTGAAGAAATTCAAATCCAAATTTAAGGTGCCCCCAGTTGCCCTGAAAAGCCATGTAGATGCTCTCAGATCTACTAAGGCTTCTTTCACATCTGCGTTATTAGGTCTCCAGCAGGGTGGACAAAAATGTTGCTTCCACTTTTGTCCGGCCGAATCCTGTCATATTTGCCAGGTAGCAGATGAATCTCAGCCGGATCCCATTATAGTCAATGGGGGCCAGCAGGCACACAATAACATGCCATTATGCCTAATCCAGATAACTCCAGTAGGCTGTTCTCTGCCGGTACAGCCTGCCGTAGACCTCTGACTAGGGATGAGCGAACCCGAACTGTATAGTTCGGGTTCGTACCGAATTTTGGGGTGTCCGTCACAGGGACCCGAACCCGGACATTTTCGTAAAAGTCCGGGTTCGGGTTCGGTGTTCGTCGCTTTCTTGGCGCTTTTTGAAAGGCTGCAAAGCAGCCAATCAACAAGCGTCATACTACTTGCCCCAAGAGGCCGTCACAGCCATGCCTACTATTGGCATGGCTGTGATTGGCCAGAGCACCATGTGACCCAGCTTCTATTTAAGCTGGAGTCACATAGCGCCGCCCGTCACTCTGCTCTGATTAGCGTAAGGAGAGGTTGCAGCTGCGACAGTAGGGCGAGATTAGGCTGATTAACTCCTCCAAAAGACTCCATCCAGTGATCGATCTGCAGCTGTGGATCATTGAGCTGCTGATACTCAATTGCTCACTGTTTTTAGGCTGCCCAGACCGTTTGTCAGTCACTTTTTTCTGGGGTGATCGGCGGCCATTTTGTGTCTTGTGGTGCGCCAGCACAAGCTGCGACCAAGTGCATTTAACCCTCAATGGTGTGGTTGTTTTTTGGCTAAAGCCTACATCAGGGTGAAGCTGTCACACCAAGTGCATTTAACCAGCAATAGTCTGTTTATTTTTTGGCCATATACTACATCAGGGGCAAGCTGCGCCTATCACCAAGTGCATTTAACCCTCAATGGTGTGGTTGTTTTTTGGCTAAAGCCTACATCAGGGTGAAGCTGTCACACCAAGTGCATTTAACCAGCAATAGTCTGTTTATTTTTTGGCCATATACTACATCAGGGGCAAGCTGCGCCTGTCACCAAGTGCATTTAACCCTCAGTAGTGTGGTTGGTCAAGCTGTCACACCAAGTGCATTTAACCATCAATAGTGTGGTTATTTTTTGGCCATATCCCAGTCTAATTCTGTCAGTAAACGTATACTTGTCACCCAGCGCCTAAATACTAGGCCTCAAGTTTATATCCAGCTAAATCTGTCGTTACCGCTGTACTGTTGTGGCTGGGCAAGTTATTTAGTGTCCGTCAAAGCACAGTTTTTGTTCTGGTTTGAAATACAATTCCCAATTTAGCAATTTCCTAATTTAGTGATTTCTGCTGTATCAGGCCTACTTTAAATACATCCCTAAAAGGGTATATCAGAATCAAGGTGCTGATAGGGTCATTCTGAATAACTTCACACACACGCTACTGTGCATTTCCAAGTTTAATTCTGTCAGTAAATCTATACCTGTCACCCAGCGCCTAAATACTAGGCCTCAAATTTATATCCCGCTAAATCTGTCGTTACTGCTGTACTGTTGTGGCTGGGCAAGTTATTTAGTGTCCGTCAAAGCACATTTTTTGTTCTGGGTTGAAATCCAATTCCCAATTTAGCAATTTCCTAATTTAGTGGTTTCTGCTGTATCAGGCCTACTTTAAATACATCCCTAAAAGGGTATATAATATTCAAGGTGCACATAGGGTCATTCAGAATAACTTCACACACACGCTACTGTGCATTTCCAAGTCTAATTCTGTCAGTAAATCTATACCTGTCACCCAGCGCCTAAATACTAGGCCTCAAATTTATATCCCGCTAAATCTGTCATCACTGCTGTACTGTTGTGGCTGGGCAAGTTATTTAGTGTCCGTCAAAGCACATTTTTTGTTCTGGGTTGAAATACAATTCCCAATTTAGCAATTTCCTAATTTAGTGGTTTCTGCTGTATCAGGCCTACTTTAAATACATCCCTAAAAGGGTATATAATAATCAAGGTGCACATAGGGTCATTCAGAATAACTTCACACACACGCTACTGTGCATTTCCAAGTCTAATTCTGTCAGTAAACCCATACCTGTCACCCAGCGCCTAAATACTAGGCCTCAAATTTATATTCAGCTGAATTTGAATACAATACATTGGGCCAAATAATATTTTTGTTGTTGTGGTGAACCATAACAATGAGGAAAACATCTAGTAAGGGACGCGGACGTGGACATGGTCGTGGTGGTGTTAGTGGACCCTCTGGTGCTGGGAGAGGACGTGGCCGTTCTGCCACATCCACACGTCCTAGTGTACCAACTACCTCAGGTCCCAGTTGCCGCCAGAATTTACAGCGATATATGGTGGGGCCCAATGCCGTTCTAAGGATGGTAAGGCCTGAGCAGGTACAGGCATTAGTCAATTGGGTGGCCGACAGTGGATCCAGCACGTTCACATTATCTCCCACCCAGTCTTCTGCAGAAAGCGCACAGATGGCGCCTGAAAACCAACCCCATCAGTCTGTCACATCACCCCCATGCATACCAGGGAAACTGTCTCAGCCTCAAGTTATGCAGCAGTCTCTTATGCTGTTTGAAGACTCCGCTGGCAGGGTTTCCCAAGGGCATCCACCTAGCCCTTCCCCAGCGGTGAAAGACATAGCATGCACTGACGCACAACCACTTATGTTTCCTGATGATGAGGACATGGGAATACCACCTCAGCATGTCTCTGATGATGACGAAACACAGGTGCCAACTGCTGCGTCTTTCTGCAGTGTGCAGACTGAACAGGAGGTCAGGGATCAAGACTGGGTGGAAGACGATGCAGGGGACGATGAGGTCCTAGACCCCACATGGAATGAAGGTCGTGCCACTGACTTTCACAGTTCGGAGGAAGAGGCAGTGGTGAGACCGAGCCAACAGCGTAGCAAAAGAGGGAGCAGTGGGCAAAAGCAGAACACCCGCCGCCAAGAGACTCCGCCTGCTACTGACCGCCGCCATCTTGGACCGAGCACCCCAAAGGCAGCTTCAAGGAGTTCCCTGGCATGGCACTTCTTCAAACAATGTGCTGACGACAAGACCCGAGTGGTTTGCACGCTGTGCCATCAGAGCCTGAAGCGAGGCATTAACGTTCTGAACCTTAGTACAACCTGCATGACCAGGCACCTGCATGCAAAGCATGAACTGCAGTGGAGTAAACACCTTAAAAACAAGGAAGTCGCTCAGGCTCCCCCTGCTACCTTTTCTGCTGCTGCCGCCTCGGCCTCTTCTGCTGCTGCCGCCTCGGCCTCTTCCTCCGCCTCTGGAGGAACGTTGGCACCTGCCGCCCAGCAAACAGGGGATGTACCACCAACACCACCTCCGTCACCAAGCGTCTCAACCATGTCACACGGCAGCGTTCAGCTCTCCATCTCACAAACATTTGAGAGAAAGCGTAAATTCCCACCTAGCCACCCTCGATCCCTGGCCCTGAATGCCAGCATTTCTAAACTACTGGCCTATGAAATGCTGTCATTTAGGCTGGTGGACACAGACAGCTTCAAACAGCTCATGTCGCTTGCTGTCCCACAGTATGTTGTTCCCAGCCGCCACTACTTCTCCAAGAGAGCCGTGCCTTCCCTGCACAACCAAGTATCCGATAAAATCAAGTGTGCACTGCGCAACGCCATCTGTAGCAAGGTCCACCTAACCACAGATACGTGGACCAGTAAGCACGGCCAGGGACGCTATATCTCCCTAACTGCACACTGGGTAAATGTAGTGGCAGCTGGGCCCCAGGCGGTAAGCTGTTTGGCGCACGTCCTTCCGCCGCCAAGGATCGCAGGGCAACATTCTTTGCCTCCTGTTGCCACCTCCTCCTTCTCGGCTTCCTCCTCCTCTTCTTTCACCTGCTCATCCAGTCAGCCACACACCTTCACCACCAACTTCAGCACAGCCCGGGGTAAACGTCAGCAGGCCATTCTGAAACTCATATGTTTGGGGGACAGGCCCCACACCGCACAGGAGTTGTGGCGGGGTATAGAACAACAGACCGACGAGTGGTTGCTGCTGGTGAGCGTCAAGCCCGGCCTGGTGGTGTGCGATAATGGGCGAAATCTCGTTGCAGCTCTGGGACTAGCCGGTTTGACGCACATCCCTTGCCTGGCGCATGTGCTGAATTTGGTGGTGCAGAAGTTCATTCACAACTACCCCGACATGTCAGAGCTGCTGCATAAAGTGCGGGCTGTCTGTTCGCGCTTCCGGCGTTCACATCCTGCCGCTGCTCGCCTGTCTGCGCTACAGCGTAACTTCGGACTTCCCGCTCACCGCCTCATATGCGACGTGCCCACCAGGTGGAACTCCACCTTGCACATGCTGGACAGACTGTGCGAGCAGCAGCAGGCCATAGTGGAGTTTCAGCTGCAGCACGCACGGGTCAGTCGCACTGCGGAACAGCACCACTTCACCACCAATGACTGGGCCTCCATGCGAGACCTGTGTGCCCTGTTGCGCTGTTTCGAGTACTCCACCAACATGGCCAGTGGCGATGACGCCGTTATCAGCGTTACAATACCACTTCTATGTCTCCTTGAGAAAACACTTAGGGCGATGATGGAAGAGGAGGTGGCCCAGGAGGAGGAGGAGGAAGAGGGGTCATTTTTAGCACTTTCAGGTCAGTCTCTTCGAAGTGACTCAGAGGGAGGTTTTTTGCAACAGCAGAGGCCAAGTACAAATGTGGCCAGCCAGGGCCCACTACTGGAGGACGAGGAGGACGAGGATGAGGAGGAGGTGGAGGAGGATGAGGATGAAGCATGGTCACAGCGGGGTGGCACCCAACGCAGCTCGGGCCCATCACTGGTGCGTGGCTGGGGGGAAAGGCAGGACGATGACGATACGCCTCCCACAGAGGACAGCTTGTCCTTACCCCTGGGCAGCCTGGCACACATGAGCGACTACATGCTGCAGTGCCTGCGCAACGACAGCAGAGTTGCCCACATTTTAACGTGTGCGGACTTCTGGGTTGCCACACTGCTGGATCCACGCTACAAAGACAATGTGCCCACCTTACTTCCTGCACTGGAGCGTGATAGGAAGATGCGCGAGTACAAGCGCACGTTGGTAGACGCGCTACTTAGAGCATTCCCAAATGTCACAGGGGAACAAGTGGAAGCCCAAGGCCAAGGCAGAGGAGGAGCAAGAGGTCGCCAAGGCAGCTGTGTCACGGCCAGCTCCTCTGAGGGCAGGGTTAGCATGGCAGAGATGTGGAAAACTTTTGTCAACACGCCACAGCTAACTGCACCACCACCTGATACGCAACGTGTTAGCAGGAGGCAACATTTCACTAACATGGTGGAACAGTACGTGTGCACACCCCTCCACGTACTGACTGATGGTTCGGCCCCATTCAACTTCTGGGTCTCTAAATTGTCCACGTGGCCAGAGCTAGCCTTTTATGCCTTGGAGGTGCTGGCCTGCCCGGCGGCCAGCGTTTTGTCTGAACGTGTATTCAGCACGGCAGGGGGCGTCATTACAGACAAACGCAGCCGCCTGTCTACAGCCAATGTGGACAAGCTGACGTTCATAAAAATGAACCAGGCATGGATCCCACAGGACCTGTCCGTCCCTTGTCCAGATTAGACATTAACTACCTCCCCTTAACCATATATTATTGGACTCCAGGGCACTTCCTCATTCAATCCTATTTTTATTTTCATTTTACCATTATATTGCGAGGCTACCCAAAGTTGAATGAACCTCTCCTCTGTCTGGGTGCCGGGGCCTAAATATATGCCAATGGACTGTTCCAATGTTGGGTGACGTGAAGCCTGATTCTCTGCTATGACATGCAGACTAATTCTCTGCTGACATGAAGCCAGATTCTCTGTTACGGGACCTCTCTCCTCTGCCTGGGTGCTGGGCCTAAATATCTGACAATGGACTGTTGCATTGGTGGCTGACGTGAAGCCTGATTCTCTGCTATGATATGAAGACTGATTCTCTGCTGACATGAAGCCAGATTGTCTGTTACGGGACCTCTCTCCTCTGCCTGGGTGCTGGGCCTAAATATCTGACAATGGACTGTTGCATTGGTGGCTGACGTGAAGCCTGATTCTCTGCTATGATATGAAGACTGATTCTCTGCTGACATGAAGCCAGATTGTCTGTTACGGGACCTCTCTCCTCTGCCTGGGTGCTGGGCCTAAATATCTGACAATGGACTGTTGCATTGGTGGCTGACGTGAAGCCTGATTCTCTGCTATGATATGAAGACTGATTCTCTGCTGACATGAAGCCAGATTGTCTGTTACGGGACCTCTCTCCTCTGCCTGGGTGCTGGGCCTAAATTTATGAAAATGGACTGTTACAGTGGTGGGTGACGTGAAGCCTGATTCTCTGCTATGACATGAAGACTGATTCTCTGCTGACATGAAGCCAGATTGTCTGTTACGGGACCTCTCTCCTCTGCCTGGGTGCTGGGCCTAAATATCTGACAATGGACTGTTGCATTGGTGGCTGACGTGAAGCCTGATTCTCTGCTATAATATGAAGACTGATTCTCTGCTGACATGAAGCCAGATTGTCTGTTATGGGACCTCTCTCCTCTGCCTGGGTGCTGGGCCTAAATATCTGACAATGGACTTTTGCATTGGTGGCTGACGTGAAGCCTGATTCTCTGCTATGACATGCAGACTGATTCTCTGCTGACATGAAGACAGATTCTCTGTTACGGGACCTCTCTCCTCTGCTTGGGTGCCGGGGCCTAAATATCTGAGAATGGACTGTTCCAGTGGTGGGTGACGTGAAGCCAGATTCTCTGCTATGGGACCTCTCTCCAATTGATTTTGGTTAATTTTTATTTATTTAATTTTTATTTTAATTCATTTCCTTATCCACATTTGTTTGCAGGGGATTTACCTACATGTTGCTGCCCTTTGCAGCCCTCTAGCCCTTTCCTGGGCTGTTTTACAGCCTTTTTAGTGCCGAAAAGTTCGGGTCCCCATTGACTTCAATGGGGTTCGGGTTCGGGACGAAGTTTGGATCGGGTTCGGATCCCGAACCCGAACATTTTCGGGAAGTTCGGCCGAACTTCTCGAACCCGAACATCCAGGTGTCCGCTCAACTCTACCTCTGACAATAGTTTAAAACTAGTGTTAGACAGTATCCAACTAATGCCAACACAGCATTAGTAATGTCAAAGTGACATACACATATATGGCTATAGGTAAGCAGATGGTAGCTGGTGGTAACAAACAGACTATTTAAAAACCCACTGCACTGTCAGATTTTTTTTTTGTTTTTTAATTACAAAAACTATCCCTTTTTGCAGATGACTTCTTATCTTGTCTTCTGACCTGTAAAATAATGGTGCAGACTCCAATCCACAAACATTAATTTAGGGGCTTCAAGCAACAAGACCTGCTTTGTAGACAGCTAACTGTAAGAAGAGCAGAGAAGGGTTTGTCCAAATGCACAATCCCTATAATATGAAAATTGCAAACTAAGCAATAGCAACTAATCAGATTCCATGTTTCATTTTCCAAAGGAGCTGTGCAAAAATGAAAGGTGGAATCTGATTGGTTTCTATGGGAAACTAAGCCAATTCTACTTTACACCAGTTTGATAAATGACCCCAATATAATCCCGGTGGTTCTGCTACATCAAACTGTGTTTATGACGACCACCAAATTGCTCCATGGAACCACAAGATCCAGATGACACATCAAAAAGGCGAAGCAAGAAAGTAATCCAGATAAAGATTATGGGTCAGGATCACGAATCAGTCAACAAAACGCAGGAATAATAGCCAAGTAAAAGATGTAACTTTATCTGCAGGAAAGAAGACTAAGCTGCAGTCCCCTTTAAAAAAATGGGGGTGAGGCTGATGTCAACCAGAGGCGCTGGTCATCATGGTAATCAGCCACAGCCAGGAGCAGGAAGACAAAGAGCAGATCTCAATCATGTAGTTTCCACAATGCTGGATCCAGAGAGACCCGGCAGGCTAGCCTAAAGATCACAGAGGACAACAGTGGTCACTCGCAGTGCTAATTGCCCAGCTGCATCTGAACTTGCCATAGTTTTCTATTTTTCACATGTATAGGTACTGACTTCATTTACAGATGTAGCAGAGTTAACAGTCAAACTTGGTGAACTATCACATCTAGTTAATGCGTTATGACTGTCACTGTTAACTTTGCTACATCTGTACTAGTTTGCGTAATTACACTGCAGACTCTGTGGTATCAACATGTGTCCTAAACCCTTCCAACATGAGATGGCAAATGGCCACACAATTTTGCAAGTAAGACAAGTATTAAGACAGGTACAGGTATTAAAGTTTTGCCACCACTGGCCAACACATGTTCACCTTATGCTTGTCTGGAATTACAGTAGTTTTAGGCTACGTTCACATATGCGATGTCAACGCCGACAGCCTGATCCGGCAGAGGGACAGACTTCAGGAGTAAACAATATTTGGCATAGCCAGACAAGGCTGTGCACCACCGGATTCCCATTGACTACATCCGATGGGGAGCAGGCCACTTACAGACATAAATGCTGGCTTTCAGCCAGACAAAAAGTAGTGCATCCATTTTGTAGAAGTTATTCCTTTTGTGGTTAGTCACAAAACTTGCAATGCTTAATTGATAAGCCTTTCTGAGTTGATTGGTGTTGTAAAATCAACATCCAGATGCACTGAGCATACAGAAGTTTAGATGTACAGAAATTTGCTCTCCATCACAAGCCCGCATTAACACCCCTATTCAGAAGATCCAATCTATATGGATCATAGTTAAAGGGATTTTTATAGCGAGCAACTCAAAAAAATTCTAAATGGTATTAAAGGAGTAAAGAAGGATTACTCCTTAGCTCCTTACATGGGATCCAACAGAAGTAGCCACTATTATTTTGGACAGCTTTGTCTGCAGAGTCCCATGCAGTGCACTGGTTGGATTTTATTATTATTATTATAATTTATTATTAAAGTGCCTTTCATTCCATGGCGCTGTACATATGATAAGGGTTATACATACATAATACAGACAATTGCACTAAGCATGAACAAGACGAGTTACAGACTGGTACAGAAGGAGAGAGGGCCCTGCCCGTGAGGGCTTACAATCTACAAGGTATGGAGGACAGACACAGTAGGGAGGGTAAAGCTGGTCATGGCGGTATAGCAGCAGCAGGGTCACTGGTTGAAGGCTTGTCTGAAGAGGTGAGTTTTCAGGTTTATTTTGAAGGATTCAACTGTAGGTGAGAGTCTGATATATTAGAGTAGAGAGTTCCAGAGTATGGGGATGCACGGGAGAAATCTTGGAGGTGGTTGTGGGAAGAGGTGATAAGAGGATAGGAGAGAAAGAGGTCTTGTGAGGATCGGAGATTATGTGTGGGGTGATTTATCGGGAAAGTATCTCAGATGTATGGAGGGGACAGGTTGTGGACGGCTTTAAACATATTTACTAGAATTTTGAACTGAATTCCGCGGGCAATGGGGAGCCAGTGAATGGATTGGCAGAGGGGAGAGGCAGAGGAATAATGGGGGGCAGAGGTGGATCAGTCAGGCAGCAGAGTTGAGGATATATTGGAGGGGTGCGAGAGTGCTACAGAGGAGGATGTTGGCCACAGAGGAGGATGTTGCATTAGTCTAGGTTGGAGATGATAAGGGCATGTACAAGCATTTTTGCAGACTCATGGTTGAGGAATGCGCAGATGCGGGAGATATTTTTGAGTTGGAGGCAGCAGGTGGTGGAAAGGGCTTGGATGTGCGGTCTGAAGGAGAGGGCAGAATCCAAGGTCACTCCAAGGCAGCGGACTTGGTTGACCAGGGAGAGTGTGCAGCCATTGATCATGATAGATAGGTCTGTTGGGGGGTTTAAAGGGACACTGACAGGCCTTATGAGCATAATTAGATCTTTATATGCCCCCTAGGTCTTATAATAAGTTTCCAATTCATATAAGTATTATCCCTGTGCGCATTGTAAAATGTGAAAAATAATCTTTATAATCACCTGTCCTTTCTGCCCAAGGGGCGTTCTTTGTGCCGCATTTGTGCCCAGCCCGCGCCCCAACTGCCGGATCCTTAGACACGCCCATCTCATTAGTATTCACTTCGCTGGGCGGTATTTTCCTGTCCCCGACATTCAGAGATCCTGCGCATGCGCCCGGCACCCTCGCTCGCCGGGATCACATTGCGCCTGCGTCCCCTATTGAGGCCGATGGCTGTAACTTCGTATTGGGCATGCGCGGGATTTCCGAATGTCAGGGACAGGAAAATACCGCCCAGCGAAGTGAATACTAATAAGATGGGCGTGTCTAAGGATCCGGCAGTTGGGGCGCGGGCTGGGCACAAATGCGGCACAAAGAACGCCCCTTGGGCAGAAAGGACAGGTGATTATAAAGATTATTTTTCACGTTTTACAATGCGCACAGGGATAATACTTATATGAATTGGAAACTTATTATAAGACCTAGGGGAACATATAAAGATCTAATTATGCTCAGAAGGCCTGTCAGTGTCCCTTTAAGCAAGATGGGAGAAAGATTATAAATTCTGTTTTATCCATGTTAAATTTAAGAAAGCAAGAGGAGAAGGAAGTTATGGAAGATAGGCATTGTGGGATAATAAGGTTTTGATGTCTGGACTTCAGTATCAGCATAAAAGTGATACTGAAAGCCATGGGACTGTATGAGCTGTCCCAGGCCTATGGTGTAGATAGAGAAGAGCAGGGGTCCTAGGACAGAGCCTTGTGGGATACCAACAGAGAGGGAATGATAAGAAGAGTTGGTGAGAGAGTGGGAGATGCTAAATGTCCGGTCTGTGAGGTATGACGGGATCTAGGAGAGGGCCAGGTCGGTGATGCCAAGAGATGAGAGAGTTTGTAACAGAAGGGAGTGGTCGATGGTGTCAAAAGCAGAGGACAGGTCAAGGAGGAAGATGACAGAGTAATGTCGTTACCAGGTCGTTGGTGACTTTGGTAAGGGCAGTTTCAGTTGAGTGGTGGGGTCGGAAGCCATATTGTAGCCGGTCAAAGAGGGAGCAGGAGGAGAGGTGAGAGGACAGTTCATAATGGTCATGTTGTTCAAGCAGCTTTGAGGCATATGGAAGAAGTTATATGGGGTAATAACTGGACAAAGAAGATGGGTCAAGTGAAGGTTTTTTGAGGATGGGTATAATGGTAGCATGTTTAAAACCAGAGAGGAAGACACAACAGGTTAGTGATAGGTTTAAGAGATGAGTTAGGGCTGGGATAAACACTGTGGTCAGGTTGGGGATGAAGTGAGATGGGATTGGGTCAAGTGCACAGGTGGTGAGATGTAATCTGGAGAGTAGGGTGGAAAATTTTTCTTCTGTAATGGTGGAGAAGCTGGTTTTGGGAGAAGAGGACTGAGCAGTTGTGTAGAGGGTCTGTGGGGACTGTGCACTGAAGCATTCTCTGATGTTGACGATCTTTTGTTTGAAGTATGTGGCAAGGTCCTCAGCTGAGATGAGAGGTGAGGGTGGGGGTGCTGGGGGACCGAGAAGAGAGTTGAAAGTGTTAAAAAGTTGTTTAGGGTTGTGGGACAGGGAAGATATGAGAGATTAAAGGTAGGCTTGTTTTGCATCAGTGAGTGAGGATTTGAAAATGAGGAGGGATTGCTTGTATGCAGTGAAGTAATCCTTAGAGTGGGATTTCTTCCATTGCCGCTCTAAAGCTGTGGAAGCTTGTCTGAGTTTTATTGTTAGGCTTGTGTGCCAGGGTTGTCTGTTGATTTTTCAGGTTTTGTTGTGTATGAGGGGGGCAAAAGAGTCCAGAGCTGTACTTATACAGAGCTGTGGTGTTATACAGAGTGGTGGCAGAATCTGCATCCTGGAAGGAACAAATGGTAGAGAGTGGCAGAAGAGAGTCAAGATGTTTAAGATTTCTGCGGGGGTGTGCTAGTGTGTGGACTGGGGGAGCAGCAGAAGAGATCAGTGAAGAGAAGGTGAGTAGGTTGTGATCAGATAGGGGGAGAGGCGAATTAGAAAGGTTAGATAAGGAGCAGAGGCGGGGAAAGATCAGATCCAGAGTGTAATCATCTCTGTGGGTGGGAGTGGAGGACCACTGTGAGAGGCCGAAGGAGGAATAGAGTGATAGAAGCTTAGAGGTGGCTGAGTGGCAGGTGTCAATGGGGATATTGAAGTCACCGATGATGAAAAAGGGGAAGTCAGCAGAAAGAAAGTGGAGGAGCCAAGTGTTGAAATGGTCAAGAAAGATGGTGGCTGGGCCTGGGGGTTGGTAAATGACAGCTATTTGGAGGTTGGAGGGATAGTAGATGTGAACAGTGTGTACTTTAAATGAAGTGAGCGTAATGGAGGGTGGCAGAGGGTGGCAGCGGAGTTTGGTTTTAGAAGCAGTTTTCTGATAGAAGAAGAACAATTCCTCTACCATGTTTGCAGCTGGGGCGGGGGGTGTCAGTGAAATGAAATCCGCTATAAAAGAGTGCAGAAGGGGAGGCAGTGTCAGCCATGTTTATGTTATACCCAGAAAGGAAAATTTGCGAGAGATGAAAAGATAATGAATGTAGGACAGTTTGTTACAGACAGAGCGAGCATTCCATTATTCTCCTGCAAAAAGGCACCAAGGGAGAAGGAGTGAGGGGAATGGTTTTCAGGTTTAAGGGGTTGCAGAAATTTTGTAGAAGGAGAGCGAGTGGGAGGTAGAGGTGATAGTGGGGATTTGCTGAGGAGGACTTGGATTTGGAGAGATAGCACCAGCAAGAAGGAGAATCTGAGAAAGTGTTAGTAGGTGGGAGTAGAAGAGGACATGAGGAGGCTCTGTGTGTTTGGGGAGGAAGTGTTTTATGTGTCCAAACAGGTTTGTGCAAACGGTCAGATGAGTAGGTAAGATGGAGGGAGAGATAAATAGTTCTTTGCTGGGTGAAGGGATGTAGGGGTATGTCAAGAGGTTTTGGAAAAGTATGAAAAAAATGGAAGCTTTGTTTGCATTAACTATTTCATTAGTTACCTTAGGTTCCATTCTGGTATAATTCAATATGTGCACTTAAAGGATCACACTTAAAAAATGTTGCATTGAAAAGACCAAGAATTTATGGTATGTCCACCCCTGATATTCACCATTCAGCCTTCTGTGGTAGCCGTACTATCAGCCATTTTGTTGTCCACCAACTGTCCTTGAAATATATAATCAGAATTAGCTGAATAGAATTTTAACAGTTGAACACAATAAGGTCCATAACTTATTTATTGCCTGTGTTCGCTCTTTAAAACTTCATTTGTAATTCAAGATGCACTTACTATTTCCATACTTCATTCAGAACACCCTAACCTTTACCTTGTGTCACTGGATACCTTTCAACCATCTCTAAGAAAACAAAATGATTTTCTTCTATCAGTTCAATGAACATACAGTAATTGAGACTGGAATGATGCATTAGTTGACAGGGTCACAAAGCTCTCATATGATGCATTTCCCATGGCACATACTGCTATTATTTTGGCCCATATGCAATGAAGCAATTAGTTTATTAGTTATTTCAGAACCTTAAAGTGAACCTGTCCTGCTGAACAACAAGTCTGACCTGGTAGCAACATGTTATATGGCAGGAGTTGCTGAGCAGAGTGATATATAGTTTTATGTGAAAAATATTCAGTATAACTTGTCATTTATTTATTAAATCTCTGCTCTGTCAATACTAAGGAGTCCAGTGGGTTGTCCCACTCAGTGGTTGACAACTCACTCTCTAGACTTGCTTATAGAAAAAGTCTTCCCATTGTACAGAGATTTCAATCAAAACTTTATGAGTTATGCTAGGTTCACACGTGCAGCTTCATTAGGACACACAGTTTACCACAAAAAAAAAACAGGACAAAATACTGCTGCATAAATCATAGAAACAATAAAGGAAACCTGACAGACCCCATTTTAGTCAATGGGATCCACGGGGCACTACTTATGTCCTATCCGGAGCCTCAATTTTTTTCTTCTGTTCGTGTATCAGGACAGAAAAATATAAAAGTGCCACAGAGGTGAACCTAGCTTTAGAATGATTTTTTTTCTCACACAAAATTATATATTATTCTGCTCAGCTTCTCTATCACTAAACCATGATGCCAGCAGCTTAAGCAGACTTTTTTTTTTTAAATCTTATCCCCAATACCCACCCACCACCAAGAGGGAGAGGGACGGGGAAAAAATTTCCATATTTCATCAATTTTTTCAGATTTTTTGATATAGCACTCAAGTCACCCGTTCCACTTTAATCAAGTTGACAACTGCTTCTCGCCACTGTCCCACTGTGGGAGGATCTTTCTTTACCCATTTCCTAAGTATAAGGAGTCTAGCTTGAAATAGTATTTTACCCAAAACCAATCGTGTCTCTTTATTTAACTTCAGATGTTCAGTTGCCCCTAATATACAAACTACTGGATCTTCAAAAACTTGAACCTCCAAAAATACTAATACTATCTCTGTTATTTCTTTCCAATATCTAAACAGTCTAGGGCATCTCCAAAAACAATGTATTAGATCTTTCTCTCCCCTACATTTTGGGCACTTATCTGAAGTTCTCACGCCTATTCTCTTTAACATCCAAGGGGATCGATGTAATCTATGCACTATAAAAAACTGTGATATCTTATGTGAACCCCTATCCGACACCATAGCATAACTTCTAAGAGCATCTTTCCATTTCTCTTCCGTAAAAGACTGAAGTTCTTTTTCCCATTTTCTTCTGGCAAGTATTGTAATCCGTTTTTTTTCCCCTCCATCAAAATCTCATATCTTTTTGCAGTTGTTCCTCTTTTTTCTCCTCCGTTGGTAAATTTATATAATCTGTCTGATTGTTCCTTTCTATATTTATCTACCTGCACCACTGTCCTCAAAGCGTTCTTAAGCTGGAAATATTTATAGATATCCTTTTGGGGGATCCCAAACTCCCTAGCCAGCGTATTGAAGTCCTTCAGTTTATCTTCCTCAAATACCTGGCCTAAATACTTCATCCCCTTTTTTTCCCAGTCTATATAAATCCTAATCGTTTGTAATTCCTTTAAATTAAAATTTTTCCAGATATGTGTATAGTGCAAAAAACCTTTAATCTCTAATATTTTTTTAACTTTTTTTAACACACATATATACTCCTGTGAATTTAATATTCTATTTCCTGTAATATTTTTCCCTAGTGTGCCCGATTCCAATACCTCTAAGTGATTACATTCCTCTCTCCAACCCAATTTATTTAATTCCTGCCTTCCCACTAAACCGTTCAAGCTACCTTTTATCTGACTATATTGTGTTATTAAATAATAAAAATAAACAGTTAGAAACAGCTAATCCACCCTCTCTTACTGGGAGCTGAAGCACTTCTTTTTTTATCCTAGGGATAGCGCCTTTCCAAATAAAATCCCCCATTAGACTATCAAATAGCCTAAAAATCTTCTGCAGTAATCTCAATGGGGCATTTTGTAGAACATAGAGTATTTTTGGGAGGAAAACCATTTTTATTAGGTTTACCCGACCCTGAATTGACAGCAGTAATCTTTTCCAAATATGTATTTTGGTTCTAAGTTCTTTTATTACGGGGAGTACATTTAGCTTTTCAGATTCTTCTATATTTCCGGAGATTTGTATGCCTAAATATTTAAAACTCTCGTGTTTCTCAAGCACATGCACCCTTAAATCTCCCCGTGATTGCACGTCTCCTAATATCATCATATGGTATTTCCCCCAATTAATATTTAAACCAGAAAAAAAAAAAACGTATCTATTATATATATTACTCTATTAAACTGATCCCCAGTATTGTGCATAAATAATAAAATATCGTCCACGTACATTAATAATTTTTCATCTCCTTCCACATATTGAAAGCCTTTAAACTCCCTATCATTTCTTATTATACTTGCCAAGGGCTCAATCGCAATAGCAAATAGTAATGGGGAGAGAGGGCATCCCTGCCTAGTGCCCTGATAATGGGCAAGAGGCAGGGACAAGCTCCCATCCACCATCACTCTAGCCCTCGGGTTGGAATATATAAGCTGAACCCATCTTATAAATCCCTCCCCTATACCGACCCTTTTCAAGACTGCCCATAAATACTCCCATTTAATACAATCAAATGCCTTTTGAGCATCCAATGAAAGTACAGCTTTCTCACCTGTTTCTGTGCTATTAGCCTCAATATTAAGGTACAACCTTCTTATATTTGAATATATCGTTCTACTGGGTATAAAACCAGTCTGATCGTCGTGGATTATAACTTTGATCACCTGAGAAAGCCTGCCAGCAGCTTAAGCAGACATTGACAGAATCCCTTTAAAAGAGTTGGATCACAATGGACATGTATCTCCTATCTACAGGAGAGGTGATAAATCTCCACTTGCTGGGGGTCCCAAGCTTCACATTTCTTGTCACTGCTGGGTGACAGAAGGAAGAGTTTCAATGGAGCTCAAAATCCAAAAATGAGCATCCTGTCCCATAAACAGTGAATGGAAATAAAGGGCAGATATTTGAGCCAGGAGGTATTTTGACATCTGTTCATGTGGTCCTTGTATGGTGTGTGGGCTGATTGCCAGATACTGGTGGTATGTATCTAGGGCCATGTGTCTGTGTGGCAATGCACTCCTATCTCTCTCTCACGCGTACTAGTCGCAGATATTTGGGGTGTCCCATTGTATGCTGTGTGAGCTGGTTGCCATATTCTGCCGGATATGTATCTAGGGCTATGTGTCAGTGTGGCAGTGCATGTTCGCCTCTGTGTGTATCGACACTATGTGGAGTGACCATTGTGTATGCCTCTCTGTTCTGTTCAGCAAGGCAGGGGTTAATTGCCCTGCCTGCTGTGTGTTCTGCGTTACATGTAGAAGTTATTCCCTGTTTTATTTTGTGTGCACCTGATAGTGTTTCTGGCTAATGAGTAGTGTTGGGCTCAAATGTTAGAATCGCAAATTTTAATTGCGAATATCTCCACTTTGAGAATTCACGAAGATTTAGAATACAGTGCTATATATTCGTATTCTCGAATATTCTAGATTTTTTTTTCATCAGTAACCTCCCTTCTTGCTTGTGGGCCAATGAGAAGGCTGCAATGTCTTTGTCTGAGCTTAGCAACATCCCTAGCAACCAATAGGAAAGTTGCCTACCCCTTACTATATAAGAACCTCCCCAGCAGCCATTTTCTGCAGTTCTGAGATACAGCAGTGTCATTGCTGTGCTCTGTGCTTTACTATTTAATTACATTAGTTAGTTAGTTAGTTAGTTAGTTAGTTAGTTAGATAGTTAGTTAGCTTATATATATATAATACAGATAGTTAGTGGGAGATAGTCAGTCAGTGTAGGTTAGATAGTGATATAGTGTAGCTGGTAGGTTCCAGTGCAGGGTGTTAGGTAGTGTGACAATACTTAGGGCACCAATCAGTAATATGTAGTCAGACCTGCTAAAATGTGAAGTTGCATGTATTGCAAAAAAATATGTGCATCATTAATTGCCGATTTGCGCAATCGCGAATATATTGGAGCACTATAGCTGCATATAAAGATATTGTAATGTTCTGCCGTGCCATTTTCTCCAGTCTCAGGAATTTTTTAGCAGCTTGAAAAATTTAGCAACAGTGACCCACGCCTGTATTGCACGCGCAATACACGGATATTACATTGCCGATTTTGACAAGCAAGAAAATACTCGTGAATTCTCAAATTCGCAAATATATGACAAATTTTCACCCAAATATTTGCGAAATATCGCAAATTTGAATATTGCCCCTGTCGCTTATCACTACTAATGAGCTCAGCTATATGTACTGTGTATCCTGCCCCTTGGCTGAGCAACATAAATAGTTCCTGTATCTGCTTCTGTTGCTCTGTTCTCTGTCCAGACTTTGCCAGTCTGTAAGTCTGACCTGCTCCTACCTGTGTTCCGTCTGTGCTGTCCTGCTTGTTTGGTCACAGTTTATTTCTGTTCATGGTTTGTTGTCCAGTCTGGTGTTTTGCTCTTGTTTCCGTCTGCCTGTTGTGTTCCAGAGTCCTGTGTTTTAGTCTTAGTTCCTCTTCTGAATGTACTGATTGTTTAGTGTTTTTTCTACTCCTGCCTGTGTTTCTGAGTCCAAGGGTCAGCTGTCAAGTATACCGGGACCATCTCAGGAGGGAGCGTTCTGGTCGCTAACCCGCAGCGAACGCCACATCCCTGTATAGAGGTTAAAGGGTGAATACCAGGAAGGCACCAGAATAATGTCCTTATGGTTTGGCCCAACTGGTTTCTTGGCACAGCGGTTCCACATTACCACTGGTCCACCTTGATCCGTAATTAGTGGATCTGTAACAGTAGGAATGGGTAGTCAGGACACCCATTCTGATGATTGATGGGGTCCCAGTAGTCGGGCCTCTAGAAATCTGATGTTCATAACCTATCCTAGAGATTGAATGCTTTACGCCAAGTGACAACATCATTTGTGTAGGAAAACACCTTTAACATATAGCTTTTGATAAACATATTCCGTTCTGACTGCACTTATTACTCATACACTATATCTCTCTCTACATACATTTATGGGGACCCAAGCAAAGTTATGTTGGGGGGCACCCATCGTACCACTAAGCTCTACCCTCATCAAATCGCTAAGCTATGCCTCTGTCAGCCCACTAAGCTATGTCCCTGATGGCCCACTAAGCCCCACTTTGGAAACTTCTGCTACTGCCCTTCCTCCCGGGCAGCAGAACTGGCTGCAAAAACAGTATTTTTGCTTCTTTAGTCAGCTTTTTCAGGCAACCATTTGTGGCCAGCAGGGGGTCCCCTGATATCTCGGGCCTCAAGCATTTGCATGATTTGTGTGGTGGTAAGCCACTGCCTACATAACACACTCATAGAGAAGAAACCTCAGATATATACTTTGTGTGGTCATTCTTAATGCTTTTCATTTTCAACACGGTGGCTCAAGGCTAGCACTGGTGCCTTGCAGCATTGGGGTCCTAGGTTCAAATCCAACCAAAGACAACATCTGCATGGAGTTTGTATGTTCTCCCCGTGCTTGTGAAAGAATGGATTTCCATTAGCCACCTAAACCTCTCTAAAATATTAGAAAACCATAACTAATTTTATTTACTTTACTTATATGGCACTGACATATTCCTTAGCATTTTCCTCACACACTACATGGACATAATGATAGGAAATCTAGATGGTGAGCTCCACTGGGGACAACAAGTGATGATTGATAACATCTGTAAAGAGCTACGGAATATGTCAGTGCTATATAAGTAAAATAAATAAAATTATTTATAGTTTTAGAGTGGTTTTTGTGCCTAATGGAATTCCATTCTTGCACATGTCTCAGTTGTCCCCATAATAACATAGGGCACCGGTGTTTGGCGGTAAGTCTAGTTTATAGTCAGTCCAAGTTATTCCAACTGTTGTGATTGGAGTCAGGGATCGAGTATCTCCCCACTAAGCTTTGCTGACAATTTGGAAAGCTGTTGCTAAACAGATGAAAGTTCTCAATGTCATTGTACATGGAACTAAGGGGCTCAGTCCAACTACTTCAAAATATTATCTTGCTGTTGTCGTTAGTCAGTGATGAGCAGTCTGTAGATAAATTTAAATTTTTTATGCTGTGTGATGTTCACATCACATCCATGTCAACTTTTCTTATACACTGATAAATTGTCTTGCAATATATACCTAAGACAGTGGCGTGTTTGCCCTCTAGTGGTAAAAGCTGACACTGCTATTAGAGACATAAAATTCTTACGTTTTTCTGCATCTGTATTTTCAGAATGTTTATCCCCAGGCTGTATTATATCTGTGCCACCTATTTTAGGTGACATATTATTTTAAGCATTTTATTAACATTTGAAGCATCTAAAGCAGGCATGCTCAACCTGCGGCCCTCCAGCTGTTGTAAAACTACAACTCCCACAATGCCCTGCTGCAGGCTAATAGATGTAGGCTGTTTGGGCATGCTGGGAGTTGTAGTTTTGCAACAGCTGGAGGGCCGCAGGTTGAGCATGCCTGATCTAAAGGATGTAATTACTGCCTCAGTTTACAAGGACTCCACAGTTACATTCTACTTATCAAAGGCTTTCTCTTTCTGTTATTCCATAAGGATAATCCTATCTTATCAACTGAAAGCACCACCAACCTGCGAGGTACTAAACGGCTCAGCAAAAGCAATATTGACATCTCAGGAGTTTTGGACAATGGAGAGCCCAGGCCTCCTTTACTAAGGAAACAGAGCGATTCTTCTACTTATGACTGTGATACCATAACACAACACCATGCCTTCCTGTCCAGGTAAGTATATGTTTTGCGGTCGCCTATGTCAGTGATGACTAACCTCTGGCACTCCAGCTGTGGTGAAACTACAAATTCCAGCATGCCCCATTCATTTCTATAGAGTTCTGAGAACAGCCAAGCAAGTGTGCATCTTGGGAGTTGTAGATTTACCGCAGCTGGAGTGCCGGAGGTTAGCCATCACAGGCCTATATCCTGCTGACCAGCTTTGTTTGAATGGAGAATTACCTGTATATCAGGTTATTGTATTTTACAAACCGGATTCCAAAAAAGTTGGGACACTATACAAATCGTGAATAAAAACTGAATGCAATGATGTGGAGGTGCCAACTTCTAATATTTTATTCAGAATAGAACATAAATCACGGAACAAAAGTTTAAACTGAGAAAATGTACCATTTTAAGGGAAAAATCTGTTGAATCAGAATTTCATGGTGTCAACAAATCCCCAAAAAGTTGGGACAAGGCCATTTTCACCACTGTGTGGCATCTCCCCTTCTTCTTACAACACTCAACAGATGTCTGGGGAGCGAGGAGACCAGTTTCTCAAGTTTAGAAATAGGAATGCTCTCCCATTCTTGTCTAATACAGGCCTCCAACTGTTCAATCGTCTTTGGCCTTCTTTGTTGCACCTTCCTCTTTATGATGCGCCAAATGTTCTCTATAGGTGAAAGATCTGGACTGGAGACTGGCCATTTCAGTACCCGGATCCTTCTCCTACGCAGCCATGATGTTGTGATTGATGCAGAATGTGGTCTGGCATTATCTTGTTGAAAAATGCAGGGTCTTCCCTGAAAGAAATGACGTCTGGATGGGAGCATATGTTGTTCTAGAACCTGAATATATTTTTCTGCATTGATGGTGCCTTTCCAGACATGCAAGCTGCCCATGCCACACGCACTCATGCAACCCCATACCATCAGAGATGCAGGCTTCTGAACTGAGCGTTGATAACAACTTGGGTTGTCCTTGTCCTCTTTGGTCCGGATGACACGGCGTCCCAGATTTCCAAAAAGAACTTCGAATCGTGTCTTCCATTTTGCCACACTCCATTTTAAATGATCCCTGGCCCAGTGAAAACGCCTGAGCTTGTGGATCTTGCTTAGAAATGGCTTCTTCTTTGCACTGTAGAGTTTCAGCTGGCAACGGCGGATGGCACAGTGGATTGTGTTCACTGACAATGGTTTCTGGAAGTATTCCTGAGCCCATTCTGTGATTTCCTTTACAGTAGCATTCCTGTTTGTGGTGCAGTGTCGTTTAAGGGCCCGGAGATCACGGGCATCCAGTATGGTTTTACGGCCTTGACCCTTACGCACAGAGATTGTTCCAGATTCTCTGAATCTTCGGATGATGTTATGCACAGTTGATGATGATAGATGCAAAGTCTTTGCAATTTTTCGCTGGGTAACACCTTTCTGATATTGCTCCACTATCTTTCTGCGCAACATTGTGGGAATTGGTGATCCTCTACCCATCTTGGCTTCTGAGAGACACTGCCACTCTGAGAAGCTCTTTTTATACCCAATCATGTTGCCAATTGACCTAATTAGTGTTAATTGGTCTTCCAGCTCTTCGTTATGCTCAAATTTACTTTTTCCAGCCTCTTATTGCTACTTGTCCCAACTTTTTTGGGATTTGTTGACACCGTGAAAATTTGAATCAACGTATTTTTCCTTTAAAATGATATATTTACTCGGATTAAACGTTTGATCTGTCATCTACGTTCTATTACAAATAAAATATTGACATTTGCCATCTCCACATCATTGCATTCAGTTTTTATTCACAATTTGTTTAGTGTCCCATTTTTTTTGGAATCCAGTTTGTATGTATTTCCTAATACATCAAAGATTAATGGCATCATCATTCACTTTGCAAACAGGAACATTTCTGAACTGGATCTGGAGTGCTAGTGTGAAATTAAATGATGTGCCTTTTATATGCAGGATTCATCACCAGAGTGCACCTTCTACTACATGCAGGAATGCGCCTGCGCCGGGTGTAGATGTGACGTCATCGGCGCAGGTGCACTGAGGAAGGAGCGGCCGAGCGAGCGTCCTCCTCTCAGTGCGCCTGCGCCGACTGAAGACCGGTACGGCGCAGGTGCGAGATTCAGAACGCAGACAGGGCCAGCCAGGGGACGAGAGCGCTCGCTGGCCCTGTCAATCAACAGGAGGAGGGGGCGTTTTTTTTAAAGCAGGATGCGGCTGCTACCAGCAAGTAACCGCCCTACTTGCTGGTAGAGAGGTAATTTACATATTATAAAAGTGCAGTTTTTAAATAAACTACTGAACGAAAAAGGGTAAGAGCACTATATAGTGAAAAATCGCAATATAAGGATTTTAAGTAGCCCAAAAATGAAAAATTACTTTTGGGGGGTGACAGAAGCCCTTTAATTACTCTGAAACACCTTAATGAACATCATAAGTGTCATTTTGAATGCTTTGATGGGTGACATTTATGGAGTGGTTCATGGTGGGGTTCTAATATATAGGTCCCTCAAAACCACTTCAGAACTAAATTAGTCCCTAAAATTTGGAAATGTTCTTGAAAATGTGAACATTGTCGCTGAACTTATAATATCCCCCCAAAAAATAAAAGCATCTTTGAAAATGATGCTAACATAAAGTGGAGATATGGTAAATGTTATTTATTAACTATTTTGTTTGTATGACTTAAAAGCAGAGAAATTAAAATTTTGAAAATTGAAAATGTTTTTAAATAGTTACATTATGGATTTTTTTTAAATAAAAGCACAATATATTCACTAAAATGTGCCACTAAGATAAAGTACAATGTGTCGCAAAAAAACAAAGTCCTAATTTCTTGAATACATAAACGCATTACAAAGATATTACCATACAAAATGGCATGTCAGATTTGAAATATGGGGTTGCATCTTCAAATCCAAAACTGGCTGTGTCCTACAAAAGCTGCACTTCAAATTCCCAGTTGACTGTGAATTGTACAATATTTTTATTACAATTTTTCTTGCATTCCAGCATCCATTCGAGTGTCCTGAAGGATGAAATTGACTTTCCCAGAACAGGAAGCTCGAATCTTTGTGAAGAAAACATGGGTCGTTTCGACTTTGAGGTGTCAGACTTTTTCCTGTTTGGTTCTCCACTGGGCTTGGTATTGGCTATGAGAAGAACGGTTTTGCCTGGACTGGATGGTAAGAATGTTTAGCAATATCAGTAATCACTATTCTGCTATAAAAAAAAAAAAAACACTATAAAAGTATGGCCAGCACTGGAAACCTGAAGGACTTAGGTGCACCGAGGGTCTAGGCACTACCAATTGGTATACTGAAGCCCTAATTTGCGCAAAGAATCAAAGTATTTTTTTTCTTTCTTGGGAATGCTGAAATTGATTTGCAGAAGACAGGTATCATTTTCATCAGCGGGATTAACCCTATAAGGCACCATGCCCAGTAAAATAGGGTTTATCCTTCTGGTGGGTGCTTTTTAACTCATGTATGGCTCATGAGATTGTGGTGCTTATCCCACAACACCTAGCACCCTCTGCACATTTTACCTTGCCCAACACTGGGTGCCCTTCCCTCACTCCCACATAACTGTGTGTCCTATCAACATACAAAAAGTGATTATTCACATATAGAAACACATTGTTCAGTATATTACATTTGTCGTTCCTCCTTCAGTTGGCATACATCATGGCTTCCTTAGGACTGCCTGTAGGCACATGCCTACTGTGGCTTTATGTTCAGTATATTTTTCCCTGATGAAGTATCTCTTTGCTTACATATTTTAGGGACTTTTACTCAGCAAATTCCTATCATAGTTGAATAAATAGATGTTAACCAAATCCAGATGAGTTATACATTTAGTTAGGCCATTTGCTTGATCACCTGTCGCTTGGTTTCTTGTATGTGACTCTTTCATCTCTAGACACCGTAAGATATCACTGTGACACTGAGAAGTAGATTATGTTGCTCTAAGCTATTCCACTCTTGTGAATGTGTCAGACAGTACTGAGCATTTAAATATTTCATCTGTATTTAGGTTCTGGTGGAAGAATATTCAGGAAAACATATATATATATATATATATATATATATATATATATATATATATATATAAAACAGCTGCTGCTAACTGTAAAAAGAGTCTATGACATTGGCAGTAACACAGCCCATGAAATTGCAATTTTGGAGCATTATCTCTCCAAACTCTGCATTGGATCTAGATACCACTGGTTATAAACCTGGAATGGTGGTTTCAAAAGCAAAGCCAACACCATTAGTTCATCTGCTCACACAAATTTAGAGCTTGCATCAGTTCAAGCAATGTATTCATAATATACATAAACCTTATTGTGATCTTTATCCAGAACAACATTAAAGGAGTATGGATAGTTTAACTGATGACCTGGGGAGTTTTGACACCTGGGATTCTCCCCCAATCGGCTGTTTGAGAAGGCACCAGTGCTCGCAGTAGCATCACAACCTTCTTGGAGCTTTTCCTAGACCATGTGATGCCACATTCATTGGTCAAATTACCTAGGTGCAACTCAGCCCCATTGAAGTGAATTGGGCTGAGCTGTGATGCCAAGCACAGTCGTTATACAACATACAGTGCTATGCTTAGTGAGCTGAGAGAAGGCTGCGGAGCTACTGCAAGTGCAGTTGCCTTCTCAAATAGCTGATTGGTCGAGGCCCTGGGTGTCAAACCCCCACCGATCAGATAAAAAAATCTCGGAAAACCTCTTTAATACTGATCTCTAAATTGTTGTTATTATTCTCTATATTCACATCAGGTGATATTCTATGCCTACTAGTAGTTTCCATTTGTTTTATTAAAGACACAAAAAAATATTTCTTTACTGTCAAGTTCTGGGCAATTTTTTTCACATGCAGAATAACTGAAAAGACATTATAATTATTTATGGGTGAAAAAGTCAGATATCTGTTTAGAAGAGAGATTTGCGCTCTCGTCAATATATAGCAAAGAATCTGATAATCTGTTGTGAATGGTTGACTGGTTCAATGAGGAATTTGTGTCAGTAAAACTAACACAATTACAAAAATTTTTACTACGCCTTTTGTGCAGACTGGATTTAGCTTCAGTTACATCCTGTTTAATCCAAGAATACAGTGGGATGCAAAAGTTTGGGCAACCTTGTTAATCGTCATGATTTTCCTGTATAAATCGTTGGTTGTTAAAATAAAAAATGTCAGTTAAATATATCATATAGGAGACACACACAGTGATATTTGAGAAGTGAAATGAAGTTTATTGGATTTACAGAAAGTGTGCTATAATTGTTTAAACAAAATTAGGCAGGTGCATAAATTTGGGCACCACAAAAAAGAAATGAAATCAATATTTAGTAGATCCTCCTTTTGCAGAAATTACAGCCTCTAAACGCTTCCTGTAGGTTCCAATGAGAGTCTGGATTCTGGTTGAAGGTATTTTGGACCATTCCTCTTTACAAAACATCTTTAGTTCATTCAGTTTTGATGGCTTCTGAGTATAGACAGCTCTCTTTAAGTCACACCACAAATTTTCAATTATATTCAGGTCTGGGGACTGAGATGGCCATTCCAGAACGTTGTACTTGTTCCTCTGCATAAATGCCTTAGTGGATTTTGAGCAGTGTTTAGGGTCGTTGTCTTGTTGAAAGATCCAGCCCCGGCGCAGCTTCAGCTTTGTCACTGATTCCTGGACATTGGTCTCCAGAATCTGCTGATACTGAGTGGAATCCATGCGTCCCTCAACTTTTACAAGATTCCCAGTCCCTGCACTGGACACACAGCCCCACAGCATGATGGAACCACCACCATAATATACTGTAGGTAGCAGGTGTTTTTCTTGGAATGCTGTGTTCTTTTTCCTCCATGCATAACGCCCCTTGTTATGGCCAAATAACTCCATTTTAGTTTGCATCCCACTGTATACTCTGTCCATTTACAATCATCACAGTCTCTCTTGAATTTATTTAGTTTGGTCTCCTTGATAGCATTTTCCATTTTGAATATATTATCCTTTGATCTTTAACTAGTCCAATTCTTTTAATGGCTCCAACTCAATATAATCAGGTAATGAATGTTGCAAAGATTTATTTTGTGGATTGTTCATAGGAAATAATAAGTCTTAAATAGCAGTCTGTTAATATAATATTTCATTTTATTTTAAGTTCCTATGAATAACTGATTACGCATTTTTAGGCCCCGAGGAATCAGTTTCCTCTATGTAAGACTTCAACGTGTTAAAAGCCCAACACAGTTTCAGCATTTTGGTCATAAGGGATTTTGCCTGGTTCATTAGGGAAACCAGTTCCTGTGATATCTACAGTAGTTGGAAGAACAAGAATCTGAATCAAATACAGTCACCACGTTATCAAAGTCTTATAGTGAAATTTTCAAAGTTCATTAGGCTGTCATTGATGATGCGGTGTGGGTGGGAAACTCCACACCAAGCACAGGAGGAAAGGGAACAGGAACTAGGCCTGGAAACTAGGGTAAAGGAGAACGTCACCTCCTAGAGCAACCCTAATCCAAGTCCTGACTAACTATCAGTATGAACTGACCTTGATGGTAGGAAAGTTCATACATAGGAACCTAGTGCCCTAACACACCCTGTAGGGCCCTGGTATAGTGACAGGACTTGAAACAACCTATTCCTCCACCATAAGGATGAACAGTAGTCTCCCTCAGACCTAGATAAAAAGACAGGGAAATACAACAAACAAAATACAAATAGGGAAGATGACACTTGACTTCACGTGGAGCAAAGGCAACGCCAGGAGCTCAATCGAGATCCAAAAACCAGCTAGACCACAGTTCAGAAACTGAAGCTATAAACTGCACCCCCAGAAGGGGTAAGCAGTAATAAATAGGGAAGGTTAAATGACCATACCAAGAACACCTGAGGCAAGGGGTGTGGTCATTACCAAAACAACACAGACACAAATGATCCACAAGGAACCAGTCACATTAACCCACGTGTTGCCAGGCTCTCTGATCTCCTGACACCTGACATGGGAGCATTCATGACACAGGCATATTGATGTCTTATTGATAAAATGTTCTGTGTTATTGTTCATCCATTAAAGAGTCCACACAAAGAAACCCTGCAGTTGGCTTATATGTAAGCCACAATACACATTAGATCATGGTTCGTGGCAACCATCCTACTGAAAAGGAACCGATAGCTCGTCTGTTTGGTTATCTGTAGTTGTAAGCTCAGCGCCGAATGGCCCAGTATAAAAGCTCCTATAATCTAGCAGGAACAAGTTGAGTCCCTGGCAGTCAGTGATAGTGGGTACCCCGAAGAGAAGACAGAAATTGTTTTTTTACTGCTTTTATTACTGCCTTCTCCTTTCTCCTGTACATAGTGCTTAATGAGTGCTATGCTGTGAATAGAGGAAACGGCATAGAGGAAGCATGATCGCTGGGGGAGCATTGGCTGCCCAAATTACAGTGGGAAAAGTAAAAAAAATGTATCCCGCAGAGGTTTTTTGATGATTTCTTGGGGGACATATTATTTATCAAAAATAAATGTAAAAACTATAATAAAATACAAATGAAATAAAAAAAATAAAAATGCACATGCCAAATGAAAACAGCACCACTATAGCCCTGTCTATGTGAGACAATGTATTTTACCATATGTTTCGCCCTATAAGAAGCAGGTTTTAGAGGAGGAAAATAAGAAAATATTTTTCATTAGACCTCAGATCAGACCAATAAACAGACCCCCAATGGTAATCAGACCCCCAGTGTTTCTTAGACCTCATAACAGACCCCCAGTGTTGATCAGACCCCAGTATTTCTAAGATCTCATATTAGACTCTAAAACAGACCCCCAGTGTGTCTCAGACCTTAAATCAGATTTCTCACATCTAATATAAAAAAAATATCTAGTTATCTCCTGCTCCGGACAACACCATCACCTGGGAGACACAGACTAGCGAACAAAAATGTCTCAAAAATAATTTTGGTAGTCAAACAAATAAAAAAGTTACAAACCATTAAAGGTCATCTTTCAGCAGATGTGTACTTATGAAACTGGCTGACCTGTTGGCATTAGTGATGAGCGGCAGGGGCAATATTTGAATTCGCGATATTTCACTAATATTTTGTGAACAATATTTGTTGAATATTTGCGAATTCGAATATTCGTTATATTCTATATCCTTTTTTTACTCGAAAATCGGCAAGGTAATGATCGCGTAATATGCAAATATTACGTGATCAATACAGGCGTGGGTCAAAAGCTAATATATAACACTATAGAATATAGTGCTATATATTAGTTTTTAGAATATTCATAATTTTTTCCATCTGAACACATGATTGGCCCAAAAGCAGTTTAAAGAGGAATCATTCATTACTTCAGATGGAAAAAAATTCTATATAGTGCTATATATTAGTTTCTTAGAATATTCGTTAATATATAGCTCCTCAGGTATTCACCAGTTAACCCCCTATACAGGGATCTGGACTTCACTGCAAATAAAACACCAGCTGCTACCTCTTGGAGTAGTCTCAGTTCAAGTGACTACTCACCCACTAGGATCAGGAGACACCAGTGCAGGGCACCTAGTGATCAGACAACAACTGTAGTCAGGGACAGGCCGAGCAGGGATGGACACAGACAGCAGAGAGCCCTTGGCAAAGAATGTGTCTTGGCCCCCCTTTTCCTCAGTGTTTTGGGGTGCACTTATCCATTATGCTGCCAGAAGTAAAAATTGAAATGGTGCCCCCCATGCCAAATTCTCAACTTAACCCCTTCCCTCCAGCCCTACTGTTAGACATACTAGGAAACCATTACATAAAGCACCACGAACATACAGGAGAATACAATGCACGTACCTCTTACATCCAGTGATGTCTTCTCTGATTTACACATTCTCTTTCCTTATCTTCTCTATTCAGACCAGACCACCATGATGACTTCTTTCAGCCATCTCTTTTCTCTGCAAAAAGACAATACAAAAATAACAATAACAAACTAGCAAAATAAAAATAACTGTGCCTAGGAGTTAGTAAGTGTATCCATGTCCCCCAAAAATAATTGCGCTAACCTGATACTGTGCCAGGGTGCCCACCACAGCAATAATGCTCCCCAAAGTCCCACCAATAGAAATGATTATCTGCTAGAGTGCATTCAGTGTTAACAGTTCCCCCAATAGTAATAATGTCCCTATTGTGCCCCAAAAGTAATAATGCCCCCATAGTGCCCATACTAGTAATCATGTTCCCCATAGTCCCCCAGTAGTAATAATTCTCCTTACAATGTTTGCCAGTAGAAAAATGCCCCCTTATAATGTGCATTAGTACAAAAATATAATGTGTGACAATACAAAAATATCCCCCTTGCTTTCAGATAAGACCCCCATATCAGACCTCAAATCAAACCGCCATATCCGATCCTCAAACACAAATTTCAGATCCTCAGACCTCCTTAGCAGATCCTCAGACCCCCTTATCAGATTCTCAGACCCTCATATAAGATTCTCAGACCTTAAGATCAGACCCCCATATCGATGCTCAGCCCTCCATATTAGATGCTCAGACCTCCATATCAGATGCTCAGACCTCCAAATCAGATGCTCAGACCCCCATATCAGATGTTCAGTCCCCCATATTGATGTTCAGACCCCCATATCGATACTCAGACCCCCACAGCTTTTATCTCCCTTGCCTCCTGCAGACTAGTGAGCGCTTCCTTAATGGAAGCGCTCACTAGTTTTCAAGAATTGGCCCCTGCCATACTGGGCCCCTGTGCAGCTGAACTGGCTGCACAGGTAGTATGTTCACCCCTGAGGCTGAGGTCACGGCAGGCAGAGTTAATGCAATTCGATAAACAGGCTGAGGTCAGGGAGTGCAGCTCAGAATCAGAAAAGAGAAAAGGTGGAGGTCAGGTAAATGGAACAGGCAAGTGAACACAGCATATGCCCTACGGGCCGAGAGGGTCATTGTGGGCAGGAAGCATGCATGGAAGGAGCACTGCAACTCCGACAGCCAGGACCACCAGGCAGGAAGAGAAAGAAGCCGGCGGGACCAAGCCATTGGAGTTCTGCAGCTAAAGAGTAGATGAGCAAGGTGGACTGCTGCCATAATATTAACGTTATGTGACTATTTTATGTATTTTTTTTATTTAAAAAAAAAGGGGTGGATGGTTTTCTGGATATCATTTTTTAGATGTAATTTTCTGAAGCAACTCCATATATTATCCTGGCTTTCATCTTTGTTTGAATTTTTAGGGGGGCAGACAGTATTACTTATCTCTCACAGTCAGGCCATCACTTTGGCCAGAGAAGAGGGATGGCTGAATTAGAGCATCACACATTACACTAATCAAAGTGATGCTCTTCTATAGGCATCTTTATTTAGGCCTATAAAGGGAACAGTAACGCTGTCATACTGTTTCTCAATTCGACACCTACTATTATAATGAGGATTAGCTTGCAAGTAGCATCTTTCCTTACAGCAGCAGTAAACTGCCAATGGATTACCTATTTATTTAGGTGGTTTGATGAGTTGTATGTTACAGCTACAGAAGGACAATGTTTTGTATTTTATTTTCAATGGCATAATACTGCTGAAATGAAAAATAAAAATAGTCCAAAATTAGCAAAAAAAAGTTTTCTATGAATTTTGAATTAAAAAAAATATTTTCTGGGAATGTGTCCCTTTAATGGGAACTCCTGAGAGATTTTCCTTCACTGTAAATTTTGACCCTCCTATTTTACACTTTTTCTTCTTTGACTCAACAGTCATCTATTGGAAAAACATTTGTAGTATTGACTTCCAATGACAAAAACAAAGCACTAGACTATTAAACCTATGCTTAACGTTATAGTATTCCTATAGAACACATGGCTTCTTTAAGAGTATGGTATGTTTCATCTTTAAGAACCAAGAGGAAAAGTGCAGCCCATCTAAACTTATTATAGTGTATTTTTTCGGCCCTGAGTAGTACAGATTACTCAGATTATCCTTGATGGATACATAAAATGATTCCATAGCTCTATGTTTTTGAAGTCTATACTACAGCACAAACAACTTGTCAATAATTGTACGCTATATAGCTACTAATGGTAGATTGATTTCACTAAAGCAAAAATATGTGTTCTAGAATTTACAGAGATCCTGTGTGATTTATGAAACTATACAGTGGATGATCAATCATTTCTATATAAAAAAAAAGAATACGACTCATGTATAAAATGATATTCTTTCTTGTACCTGGTAGTCTTTAAAATTTGTCATAAAAGGATCTAATAAGAAAAAAGTGGAAAATAACCATGTACTGTAGCTCTGATATGTACAAATCAGCAAACTTCCATTTCATGAGTAAAGGGGTTCTTTAGAATATACATATTGATGACCTATCCTCAGGATAAGAAATCAATATCAGATTGGCGGGCTTCTGAATTCTGGGATCAGCTGTACAAAGAGGCCTCAGCACTCTGTCAGCATCTAGTCCTCTTTCTAAGCCACGTGACATCACATTTATAGGTCACATGGCTTAGGTGCAGCTCAGCCCCATTCAAGTGAAGGGCTTAGCAGCAATACCAAGGACAGCCGCTATACAATGTACGGCACTTGTGCTTGTTAAGGTGCGAGGAGGCTGAAGCACTCACGGGAGCACTGCAGCCTCCTCATGCTGACCTATCCTGAGGATAAGTCATCAATATGTAAATCCTGGAAAACTCCTTTAAATGACTGCACAGTGCAGCTAAATCACTGCCAGAAGATCCTCGGGGGATGAAACAAATGATGATTGCAATTCTAAGAAAATTACTACTTCGGTTCTCTTGTTATTTTAGTGGAATTAAATGTAGAAATGAATTAGTATCTGTAGCAGCAAATGATCTCTAAATCTGCATTTTGTACACAGTGGATATAGCCTAGTTATTCATTTTATTTCAGCTTCAATAAATTCCCCTGTGGAAAGGTAGAATTTCACATAGTTTGCCTAGTTAGTGGTCTGCTTCATTAATATTTTCCAGAGTCTACTTCTAGAGGTCTGCACTCTTTTAAGACATACTGCACATTGGAAAATAAATGTATCTACTAAATCACCTCGGCAGCAATTTTATTAAAGTATCCTAATGAATAGTTGAGATGAGCATTATGTAAATTCAATTAAAATCCTGTTTCTTTTCCCACTGAATTCAATTTTATCAGATTCTCACCTGGTTAATAAGTGTTTAAAGGTAGCTGTAAAAAGTTAATGAAATCAAATTCTAATGTGAAATATGTTTTCTTACACCTATTAAAATTATATCTTACTGGTTAAAGAAGTATCAGCTTGACACTAATTAACAAGATTAACTAAATATAATATAATATAATAAATCCATGAAATAATCGTTTCTTTATGTAAGTGTTGAATTTACAACGTATAACTGCTGTGGATTGTATGTGTAGTTGGTATTTCTGAGTACTTTATTACAAAGAGCTATAGAAGAACACATAGGTATCTAAATAAGAATAATACAATGACATGCAAATGCAAACATAGGCACAAACTTTAAAAGTACTAGGTGATAGATTATAAGTAGCGATGAGCGAATCAAAGTCAACTGAGTGGACTTCGATCTGAATTTCAGGATAAATTTGATTTGCCGCAAAGCTGAATTTCCCCGTACTTTGCGGTAGCAAATCAATAAATGGCGGAATAAACAAAATAATACCTGATCCATTTACTCGTGAAGTGCCGGCCACTATCATCTTGCTTGCGTATGACGTCACCACGCCGGGTGGTGTGATGATGTAATCTCGGGCTGCGAAAGGTTTCACACCAGACCTTCAAGTAAGATGGCGACGGCCAGCCTGTCGCGAGCAAATGGATCAGGTAATAAAAAAAAAGAATGTACACTGTATTATTCCTATCAGATACCGCGATCAGCTATAAACGCGGCATCTAAGGGGTGCAAAGATGGGGAGCGGTTTAATCACCCCTCCGTGTCATTGCACCCACTAATTTTTTTATTTTTTTTATTTGGCGAAGCAGCCAAATTGAATTTTACAAAACTTCACTCATCTCTAATTATAAGTGTCTGATTGCTGGTCATTCCACTGATGTACTTGGCTATCTTTATCAGTCATAGGGTTTGCATGGAGCATCAGCTCCCATGCTTGACTGACGCTACATTCACAGAACATGAACACCTCCTTGTCACCAGTGGAAGCTCTAGTGGTGGGAAGCCTAGCAATCAGACTCTTATAAGCTATCCTATGTCTGTGTCCAAACATAAAGAAGCATCACCCCAATAATTTAAATTAATGTGGGATGTATTCACGCAGTGTACAGATCATCAATATTTCAGTTCCTCACTAGAACCATTTTCAAACCATTTAAATGTCAAGTGAACGACTGTTCCATCTGTGTACTGTAATATTACTGTGCATGCAGTCAGGCAGGTGTGGAAAAATGCTGTAAAGTAAGGCCGATTTCACATGAGCATATTCAATGTGAGAAATATGCTCCATATTTCACGTCCTGAATGCTGCTCTTATAACATGGACGGTGGACCCACGTCATTATAATGAGTTATAATGTGTGTTCCTGTCCAATCTCATATAATGCGGTTAGTACAAATCTTGAGAGTTGGGATCAGACAGGAACACACAGTATTATAAATCATTATAATCCTGTGGTTCCATGTCATAGGAGCAGCATTCAGGACAGGAAATACCTCTAACACAAGGAGCGTATTTCTCGTACTAAATATGATCATGTGAAATTGACCTAAGAATGCTTTCAAGAATAGAAGTGTTAATAGTTTATTTTTATCAGTTAACAAAATGCAAAGGGAATGAACAAAAGAGAAATCTAAACGAAATCAGTATTTGGTGTGACCACCACCCCTTGCCTTCAGAACAGAATCAATTCTACTTGGTACACTTGCACACAGTTTTTGAAGGATCTTGGCAGGTAGGTTGTTCCAGACATTTTGCAGAACTAACCACTTTCTTGATGATGTTGAGATCAGGGCTCTGTGGGGTCACTTCCAGGACCCCTTGTACTTTATGCTAAAGATAGTTCTTAATGATATTGGCTGTATGTTTGTGGTCATTGTCCTGCTGACCTGCTGCAGAATAAATTTGGAGGCAGTCAGATGCCTTCTTAGTGGTATTGCATGACGGCTAAGCTTCTGCCTTTATCTCTCAGCATTAAGGATACCATTAAGGCCTCTTTCACACTACAGTTTTTTGCGTTCCGTATATGGTCCGTTTTTTGCGTTC
Organism: Bufo gargarizans; assembly: GCF_014858855.1. Taxonomy (NCBI): domain Eukaryota; kingdom Metazoa; phylum Chordata; class Amphibia; order Anura; family Bufonidae; genus Bufo; species Bufo gargarizans. Next base: position 486,320,473 of record NC_058082.1, read on the forward strand.
CGTATACGGTCCGTATACGGAACCATTCATTTCAATGGTTCCGCAAAAAAACGGAATGTGTTCCGTATGCATTCCGTTTCCGTATTTCCGTTTTTCCGTTCCGTTGAAAAGATAGAACATGTCCTATATTTGGCCGCAAATCACAGTCCGTGGCTCCATTCAAGTCAATGGGTCCGCAAAAAAAACGGAACACATACGGAAATGCATCCGTATGTCTTCCGTATCCGTTCCGTTTTTTGCGGAACCATCTATTGAAAATGTTATGCCCAGCCCAATTTTTAATATGAAATTACTGTATACTGTATTTGCCATACGGAAAAACGGAACGGAACAACGGAACGGAAACGGAACCACAACGGAAGCAAAAACGGAACAACGGATCCGTGAAAAACGGAACGCAAAACACTGAATTCAACATACTGTAGTGTGAAAGAGGCCTTACCCTGACCAAATCCCCAACTCTATTTGCTGAAATGTAGTCCCAATCTTGCAAGACGCATCATTCTTAGTAACTTTTGAAAACAGATGTCCAGCAGTTACATCAGCTCAGAATTAACAGAAACAATGGAACTCAGAATTGCACCCAAAAATCCATATCTATATGCAGACAACGCCAAGAAACATAGGAACTGGGGTGAAGAAATTTGGCTATAATATAAGGCAGGGGGTTCGCCAAAGGGCTGGAGAAGTGTACAATAATGAGTGTCTGCAGTCAAAAACAAAGCATAGTGAAGGTTTGGGGGTGCACATCAGCAAATTTCTTATTTTTTTGTTTTTTTTATTTAGGGAAAAGCTTACAAAATGTTTAACAAAATGCAAATGTTTTTTTCTTTTGTAATTTAATCTAATTATTTCAACTAAAATGTCCTATAGCAAAGTTTAATCTACTCAATCTTATATGTATAGAAAAAACACAAATGCCCTATAATGCCCAAAAAACTAAGGAAGCTTCTTGCATTTGGGTCCTAGTACTAAATACAGTGCTCACTCTAGGGTAAATTTATCACAACTCAAAAAGTCACAAAATAGGGCTCTGCAAGTTTTGAGGCTCATTTGGTCAACAGTGTTGCCACTTTTTGCATTTTTATACCACTCACTCCAGTCTTGAAAAGTGGGTGGGAAAGTTGGTGTAGTTGGCTATGTTAATTAGTTTTAATTCAGATATTTTACTGCAACTTTTTTAAAAGTCTGAAACAGTCCGAAACTCACTCCAGTCATAAAAAGCACCACATTTAAAAAACAACATGCAACATTTGATACATTTGGTGCAAAGTACACCAACTCAATCTCAAACTCAAATTGACTTCAAATACAGTATTCGGCCTCAGGCACACAAACGTATTTATTTTGCGGTCTGCAAAAAAGGGATCCGCAAAAAATACGCATGACATCCATGTGCATTCCGTATTTTGCGGAACTGAACAGCTGGCCCCTGATAGAACAGTCCCATCTTTGTCCGTAATGCGGACAATAATAGGACATGCTCTTTTTTTTTTGCATAACGGAAGTACGGACATACGGAAACGGAATGCACATGGAGTAACTTCCTTTTTTTTTGAGGATCCATTGAAATTATTGGTTCCATATACGGTCCACAAAAAAAATGGAATGGACACGGAAAGAATATACGTTCATGTGCATGAGGCCTTATCCTCGTGAAAAATTCACCCATTTGAGTGCGGTTTTTAACCTTTTTTTCTGACAGGGAGCTGGTCATTTCAGTTTCCTTTCATCTCAGAATAGTAAGCTGACATTGTATGAATGGGATCTTATTAATGGCATAGCCCCATGCCGTTCGATGTACCATTACACTAAGCACTGTAAACCGTAGCTACAAGAAAAAAGTAAGTGGACTCTTGGGGATTACCTGGGTTTCTGCATTGATTGCTACGTTGTTTGCTGGCTAAGTCCCAGTTATAGGCAAACATTTTATAACTATAAGGCTACTTTCACACTGGCGTTTCTGGGTCCGCTTGTGAGATTCGTTTCAGGGCTCTCACAAGCAGCCCAAAACGGATCAGTTCGGCCCTAATGCATTCTGAATGGATAAGGATCCGTTCAGAATGCATCAGTTTGGCTGCGTTTGGTCTCCGTTCCGCTTTTGAGGTGGACACCAAAACGCTGCTTGCAGCGTTTTGGTGTCCGCCTGACGATGCAGAGCCAAACGGATTCGTTCTGACTTACAATGTAAGTCAATGGGGACGGATACGTTTTCACTGACCCAATATGGTGCAATTGAAAATGGATCCGTCCCCCATTGACTTTCAATGTAAGTCAGGACGGATCCGTTTTGACTTAGACTTTTTTTTAAAGAATAATGCAAACGGATCCGTTCTGAATGGATACAAGCGTTTGCATTATCGGTGCGGATCCGTCTGTGCAGATACAAGACGGATCAGCACTAGAGATGAGCGAACTTCTGTTTTAAGTTCGGCGTCTAAAGTTCGGGGGCGGGTTAGCGGAGAATCCCGATATGGATCCGGATATGGATTCCGACTTCCGTTGTGGTCCGTGGTAGCGGAATCAATAATGGCCGATTATTGATTCCGCTACCACGGACCACAACGGAAGTCGGAATCCATATCCGGATCCATATCGGGATTCTCCGCTAACCCGCCCCCGAACTTTAGACGCCGAACTTAAAACTGAAGTTCGCTCATCTCTAATCAGCACTGATCGCAGGTGTGAAAGTAGTCTAAATAGAGATGAGTAAATTGATTGGGCCTACTTGGGACATTAGCTGTGCCGCCCATCTTTCTTCTCACTTTATATATAATTTGTTGAAAGTTCAAGTCGGCTGATTCGCCAAATTTCACCAAATAATTCGCTTTGTGACGAATTACTTCATCACGAAGCGCATTTTTTTGTAAGTAACGGGTGCAATGACAAAGAGCTGCAATCATTGTACCCCTCAGATGCCGCATTCATACATATCAAACTTACTGCCTCTATTTGCTCGCGATGGGCCAGCTGCCATCATCTTACTTGAAGATCTCGGCCGAAATCCTGTGCGGCGCGAGATTACGTCATCACGCCGGCTGGCGTGGTGACGTATGATGTCATCACATCTGCCGGCATGATGATGTAATCTCGCGCCGCACGGGATTTCAGCCGAGATCTTCAAGCAAGATGGAGGCTGGCGGCCTGTCGCAAGCAAATGGAGGAGGTAAGTTAGAATTTTTTAGTTTTTTGCTTTTTCAGGTTAAATTTATTCGCTGACACGAAGCACGAGAGAATTCGGCTTCTAGGTGAATCAAATTTATCCTAAAATTCGGATCAAATTCCACTTCTTGGGATTCAATTCGCTCATCTCTAACTATAAACTAATAACACAATTCCTGTCTTTTATTAAGCACATTTAGCAAACATACAGAGTGCGGGGAGAAAAACTAATTGAACCTTTGTAAAGGTGATTTCTCCAAGAGCTAATTGGCAAAATGTGTTTCAATTAAAGAGAAGAGATTGGAAGCGTGGGATGCAAACAGATATCGGAAGACCTCAGAAAATATGTCATAGAGACACATCACATAGGGCTAAAAAAGCATTGTAAAAGAGCTGAGTGTACATCAGTATCTGGTTAGAAAATGTATATACAAATAGAGAAAAACAAGGACGGCTGCTACTTTCCTTAGGAGTTGTCATCCTGGTAAGATCAGTCCAAGAACACAGCGGGCAGCCCTATAAGCAGTGAAGGGATAACAGCAAAAGAGCTACAGAAAACTATACAAACTGCAAAACCCTCTGTTCTTGTGTCCAATATAAGAAAAACAGTGATCAAGAATAGTGATGGACGAACCTTGGCCGGGGCGGTCAAATGTTTGCGAGCCGCAAGTTTGCGGCTGGCCCCATTCACTTTAATGGCAGGCGAACCTGAAAAACCTTTAGCTTATATTTGCAGCCACCAAATACTAAGTGTGCAAATAGTCCCACAATATGGACAGAGACATACTAGAGGGGGATCAATGACAAAATTTCCCACAAAAAATATATATTTTAAGGGAAATTCTCTGAAATGTGCCCTGTTGGAGCCTAGAAATTTTTTATTTCAGGCCACAGGAGTACGGGCCTTAAAAATTAGGCATTCACCTGACTTGAAATAAATTGTGATTATGTGGCTCGAGGTACATTATGCGGTCACTGAATAACAATTTTACTGTAGCCCACCTTTTTTTCACTTTTTTGGGTGGGGCAACCTGTATATGACACCAGTAGAAATTATTTGTTCCAAAAGCGTTTGTCCCTATCTGTAGCTGAGGTAATGCAGCTAAACCGCAAACAAATGCTGCTGTACCCAAGTGCACTATATAGAAAGTACATTATTGGTATATAACACCGCTGCTTCAATAATTTTTTTTTGTGGGGCAACTGGTATTTCACACCAGTAGAAATTATTTGTTCCAATACAGTTTGTCACTATCTGTAGCTGCAATAAATGCAGAAAAACCACAAACCAATGCTGCACTACCTAAATGCACTAAATAGAAAGTATATTATTGGTATATCGCACCCCTTCTTCAATCAGTTTTTTGGGGGGGCAACTGGTAAATCACACCAGTAGAAATTATTTGTTCCAATGTCGTTTGGCACTTTGTGTGGCTGCAGTATCGCAGCAGAACCGCACACAACTGCTGCACAATACAAATGCACTATAATATACTTTCTATGTTAGAAAGTATATTATAAGTATATCACACCCCTCAGTAAGTCACACATATCGATAGTACACCTATACCAGTCCTTAAAAGGACTTTTGTGGCCCTATTAGCTAGCGTTTGGTGTCCCTAACAGTCTGTCCCTGCTCCACACAGCAACCTCTCCCTACACTGGCAAAAGACTGAAAGTAAAATGGCGCCCAGATCAGGTCTATTTATAAGGTAGGGGGTTTGTCCATGTGCTGAAACGTCTCAATTGGCTGTACTGTACCACCTGATGGATGTGTCATGGGTCAAAGTTCTTCACAATATAAAAGAATATGGCGGGCGCGAATATCGCCATATCTTCACATGTTCGGTGAATCGTGAATGCGCAAAGTTCGCCGCAAGGGCGAACCGCAAGGCCATCTCTAATCAAGAAAATTATTCATGTAAGAATGTAAAAGAAGCTGCTGATGTCCAAACGAAACTTTATCAAGATCACTTGCATGTCCCACAATGGATAGATGAGACAAAAGTGGAACTTTTTAGGACTAACCCTCAACACTATGGGCGAGATATATCAACTCCATGTGCTAGAAAAGTGGTAAAAAGTCATAAACACTGACTTTTTAAATGCAACAGAAAAAGTCACAAATGGTAGTTTTATACCGCTCTCCACACTTTTCAGAAAGGGAGATTGACAAGGGGTGAGAAGGGGCATGGCCAGCTGCAGCAACACATTTATCCTCATATTTATCCACATTCATTTTCTTGCACAAATGAAGCCAGAAATCTAAGGCAGCTCAGAGCTCCCATAGATTTCTGGTTAGGCGGACAGACTGCCAGAGGATGTGCCTCGTCATGAATGTGGCACATCCCCTGGCAGTGCAAGGGACAATAAAGCTGACGCAGAAAATGCCTGGCTTGTTAAATATTCCCCTAAGTATGGAGGAAAACGAACTGGACACACCAAAACCTCATTTAACTGTGAAGCATGCTGGAGGGAGCAACATAGTAAGGGGCTGGATATCTTGCGATAACTGAAGGAGTAATAATGAATTCTAAGACAGATCAAAAGATTTTACAGGAGGATTTAAGGTAAATTCCCAATTCATGACCTCAAGCTAAAGAGACATTGGGAGATGAAAGAAGACAATGACTCAAATCACTCAAGTGAATCAACTAAAGAATGGTTGAAAAAGAAGAGTTGTACAGTTGTGTTCAAAATAATAGCAGTGTGTTTAAAAAAGTGAATAAAGCTCAAAATCTTTCTAATAGCTTTTATTTCCATACACCCAAATGCATTGGGAACACTACACATTCTATTCCAAATTAAAACATGAAGAAAAATATATAAAATTTGTGTTGTTCCTCTAAAATTTTTTAAGAAAAGTGAATATTAGACTGTTCCAAAAAAATAGCAGTGTTTGTATTCTTCTTTACAAACTGAAATATTCATTATATAAACTGAGAAATGTTTTAAGATTTTGCTTTCCTTTGAATCACTTCACTAATATTTAGTTGTATAACCACTGTTTCTGAGAACTGCTGTACATCTGTGTTGCATGGAGTCAACCAACTTCTGGCCCCTGTGAACAGGTATTCCAGCCCAGGATGATTGGACTACATTCCACAGTTCTTCTCTATTTCTTGGATTTGACTCAGAAACTGCATTTTTTATGTCACCCCGCAAGTTTTCTATTAGCTTAAGATTATGGGGATTGGGCTGACCACTCCATAACGTCAATCTTGTTGGTCTGGAACCAAGATGTTGCACGTTTACTGGTGTGTTTGGGGTCGTTGTCTTGTTGGAACACCCATTTCAAGGGCGTTTCCTCTTCGGCATAAGGTAGCATGACCTCTTCAAGTATTCTGATGTAGTCAAACTGATCCATGATCCCTGGTATGCGATAAATAGGCTCAACACCGTAGTATGAGAAACATCCCCATATCATGATGCTTGCGCCCAGTGGCATGCTCAGGGGGTGGGGGTGGAAGCGCTCATTGCTGAAGCGCTGACACCCGTGACCCAGTCCCACATACTGCGGTGGGGCAGGGAGCAGAGCGCATAGTTCCCTGCCCCGCCACCGATCACCGCCATAGGCTTCAGGCCTAGTAGGCCTGAAACCTATGCGGTAGTGAAATCCCGATGCAGGTGCACATGATGACATCATCACGCGCGCCTGTGCCGGGACTCAGCAGCACAATGCTGGGACTCTGCGAGCAAGCCCAGGTAAGTATTTAGCTTTTAGTTTTTTTTTCTTTTTTTTTTTATGTGCCAACTTTGGGGGACATGAGGGGGCCGGGGTGCACACAGGACAGAGGACGTGGGGGCAAACTTTTATTTTATAATGTGCCAACTTTGGGGGACATGAGGGGGGTGCACACAGGAGGACATGGGGGAATATGGTTGGATACTGTGTGGCACAGTGGGGGAAATTTATTATAGGAGGGATGGCAATGTGGGGGGCAGTGTGGGGGACACTACTGTGTGGGGGGGCAGCGTGGGGGACAGTACTGTGTGGGGGACACTACTATGTGGGGGGCAGTGTGGGGCACACTACTGTGTGGGGTGCAGTGTGGGGGGACACTACTGTGTGGGGAGCAGCATGGGGGACACTACTGTGTGGGGGGCAATGTGGGGGACACTACTGTGTGGGGGGCAGCGTGGGGGGACTACTGTGTTGGGGGGGCAGCATGGGGGGCACTACTGTGTGGGGGCAGTGTGGGGGACACTACTGTGTGGGAGACACTACTGTATGGGGGCAGTGTGGGGGACACTACAGTGTGGGGGACACTACTGTGTGGGGCCAGCGTGGGGGGCACTACTGTGTGGGGGACACTACTGTGCGGGGGGCAGTGTGGGGGACACTACTGTGTGGGGGGCAGTGTGGGGGACACTACTGTGTGGGGGGCAGTGTGGGGGACACTACTGTGTGGGGGGCAGTGTGGGGGACACTACTGTGTGGGGGGCAGCGTGGGGGAGACTACTGTGTGGGGGGCAGCGTGGGGGACACTACTGTGTGGGGGCAGCATGGGGAAATTACTGTGTGGGGGGCAGTGTGGGGGACACTACAGTGTGGGGGACACTACTGTATGGGTGCAGTGTGGGGGACACTACTGTATGGGGCAGTGTGGGGGACACTACTGTGTGGGGAGCAGTGTGGGGGAAATTACTGTGTGGGGCAGTGTGGGGGAAATTACTCTCTGGGGGCAGCATGGGGGCCTTTCTATTGGGGAGACACTGTAGGGGCCAGTCTATTATTTCTGGGGACACTATACAGGGATTATTGCCTAGAGCACAGTATTGGGTGTTATTATTATTTGGGGCACTCTAGGGGACATTATAGCTGCTGTAGACACTATAGGAACATTTGGGGTCATTTATCAAACTGGTGTAAAGTACAACTGGCTTAGTTCCCCATAGCAACCAATCAGATTCCACCTTTCATATTTGACAGCTCTTTTGGAAATTCAGTTCTACTTTACACCAGTTTGACAAAGGACTCCAATTATGTCTATTAGGGTCACTATTTTTTCAGCAGTATAGTACCTGGGGCATTGGGGGGAGCAACAGGCACAGGTATTGGGGGTGGCAGCAGGATCACACTGTGGGGACACCAGGATGGGGAGGTTGATGGAAAAACTGAGAAATCTAACGTGTCTGTGTTACAAACTCTGTAAAGACGAGATGCGGCTAATATAATTTCTCATGGCGGTCTAACAGAGGAGAAGAGGAAAGAGAAGGTCTACATGACAGAAGATGTCCCTGGATGTAAGAGGTATGTGGTCAAGTATTGGGGGGTGACAGAGAAATGACCCGCCCCGGGTGCCAAACACCCTGGGCACGCCACTGCTTGCGCCACCATGCTTCACTGTCTTCACAGTGTACTGTCGCTTGAATTCAGTGTTTGCAGGTCGTCTAACAAATTGTCTCTGGCCACTTGACCCAAAAAGAAGAATCTTACTTTCATCAGTCCACAAAATGTTGCGCCATTTCTCTTTAGGCCAGTCAATGTGCTCTTTGGCAAATTGTAACCTCTTCAGCAAGTCTTTTTCAACAGTGGGACTTTGCGGTGGCTTCTTGCAGCTAGCTTGGCTTCACATAGGCATTTTCTAATTGGAACAGTACTCACAGGTAACTTTAGACCTTCTTTGATCTTCCTGGAGCTGATTGTTGGCTGAGTCCTTGCCATTTTGGCTATTCTTCTATCTATTCGAATGGTAGTTTTTTGCTTTCTTCCACGTCTCATATTTATCCACATTCATTTTCTTGCACAAATGAAGCCAGAAATCTAAGGCAGCTCAGAGCTCCCATAGATTTCTGGTTAGGCGGACAGACTGCCAGAGGATGTGCCTCGTCATGAATGTGGCACATCCCCTGGCAGTGCAAGGGACAATAAAGCTGACGCAGAAAATGCCTGGCTTGTTAAATATTCCCCTAAGTATGGAGGAAAACGAACTGGACACACCAAAACCTCATTTAACTGTGAAGCATGCTGGAGGGAGCAACATAGTAAGGGGCTGGATATCTTGCGATAACTGAAGGAGTAATAATGAATTCTAAGACAGATCAAAAGATTTTACAGGAGGATTTAAGGTAAATTCCCAATTCATGACCTCAAGCTAAAGAGACATTGGGAGATGAAAGAAGACAATGACTCAAATCACTCAAGTGAATCAACTAAAGAATGGTTGAAAAAGAAGAGTTGTACAGTTGTGTTCAAAATAATAGCAGTGTGTTTAAAAAAGTGAATAAAGCTCAAAATCTTTCTAATAGCTTTTATTTCCATACACCCAAATGCATTGGGAACACTACACATTCTATTCCAAATTAAAACATGAAGAAAAATATATAAAATTTGTGTTGTTCCTCTAAAATTTTTTAAGAAAAGTGAATATTAGACTGTTCCAAAAAAATAGCAGTGTTTGTATTCTTCTTTACAAACTGAAATATTCATTATATAAACTGAGAAATGTTTTAAGATTTTGCTTTCCTTTGAATCACTTCACTAATATTTAGTTGTATAACCGCTGTTTCTGAGAACTGCTGTACATCTGTGTTGCATGGAGTCAACCAACTTCTGGCCCCTGTGAACAGGTATTCCAGCCCAGGATGATTGGACTACATTCCACAGTTCTTCTCTATTTCTTGGATTTGACTCAGAAACTGCATTTTTTATGTCACCCCGCAAGTTTTCTATTAGCTTAAGATTATGGGGATTGGGCTGACCACTCCATAACGTCAATCTTGTTGGTCTGGAACCAAGATGTTGCACGTTTACTGGTGTGTTTGGGGTCGTTGTCTTGTTGGAACACCCATTTCAAGGGCGTTTCCTCTTCGGCATAAGGTAGCATGACCTCTTCAAGTATTCTGATGTAGTCAAACTGATCCATGATCCCTGGTATGCGATAAATAGGCTCAACACCGTAGTATGAGAAACATCCCCATATCATGATGCTTGCGCCCAGTGGCATGCTCAGGGGGTGGGGGTGGAAGCGCTCATTGCTGAAGCGCTGACACCCGTGACCCAGTCCCACATACTGCGGTGGGGCAGGGAGCAGAGCGCATAGTTCCCTGCCCCGCCACCGATCACCGCCATAGGCTTCAGGCCTAGTAGGCCTGAAACCTATGCGGTAGTGAAATCCCGATGCAGGTGCACATGATGACATCATCACGCGCGCCTGTGCCGGGACTCAGCAGCACAATGCTGGGACTCTGCGAGCAAGCCCAGGTAAGTATTTAGCTTTTAGTTTTTTTTTCTTTTTTTTTTTATGTGCCAACTTTGGGGGACATGAGGGGGCCGGGGTGCACACAGGACAGAGGACGTGGGGGCAAACTTTTATTTTATAATGTGCCAACTTTGGGGGACATGAGGGGGGTGCACACAGGAGGACATGGGGGAATATGGTTGGATACTGTGTGGCACAGTGGGGGAAATTTATTATAGGAGGGATGGCAATGTGGGGGGCAGTGTGGGGGACACTACTGTGTGGGGGGGCAGCGTGGGGGACAGTACTGTGTGGGGGACACTACTATGTGGGGGGCAGTGTGGGGCACACTACTGTGTGGGGTGCAGTGTGGGGGGACACTACTGTGTGGGGAGCAGCATGGGGGACACTACTGTGTGGGGGGCAATGTGGGGGACACTACTGTGTGGGGGGCAGCGTGGGGGGACTACTGTGTTGGGGGGGCAGCATGGGGGGCACTACTGTGTGGGGGCAGTGTGGGGGACACTACTGTGTGGGAGACACTACTGTATGGGGGCAGTGTGGGGGACACTACAGTGTGGGGGACACTACTGTGTGGGGCCAGCGTGGGGGGCACTACTGTGTGGGGGACACTACTGTGCGGGGGGCAGTGTGGGGGACACTACTGTGTGGGGGGCAGTGTGGGGGACACTACTGTGTGGGGGGCAGTGTGGGGGACACTACTGTGTGGGGGGCAGCGTGGGGGACACTACTGTGTGGGGGGCAGCGTGGGGGAGACTACTGTGTGGGGGGCAGCGTGGGGGACACTACTGTGTGGGGGCAGCATGGGGAAATTACTGTGTGGGGGGCAGTGTGGGGGACACTACAGTGTGGGGGACACTACTGTATGGGTGCAGTGTGGGGGACACTACTGTATGGGGCAGTGTGGGGGACACTACTGTGTGGGGAGCAGTGTGGGGGAAATTACTGTGTGGGGCAGTGTGGGGGAAATTACTCTCTGGGGGCAGCATGGGGGCCTTTCTATTGGGGAGGCACTGTAGGGGCCAGTCTATTATTTCTGGGGACACTATACAGGGATTATTGCCTAGAGCACAGTATTGGGTGTTATTATTATTTGGGGCACTCTAGGGGACATTATAGCTGCTGTAGACACTATAGGAACATTTGGGGTCATTTATCAAACTGGTGTAAAGTACAACTGGCTTAGTTCCCCATAGCAACCAATCAGATTCCACCTTTCATATTTGACAGCTCTTTTGGAAATTCAGTTCTACTTTACACCAGTTTGACAAAGGACTCCAATTATGTCTATTAGGGTCACTATTTTTTCAGCAGTATAGTACCTGGGGCATTGGGGGGAGCAACAGGCACAGGTATTGGGGGTGGCAGCAGGATCACACTGTGGGGACACCAGGATGGGGAGGTTGATGGAAAAACTGAGAAATCTAACGTGTCTGTGTTACAAACTCTGTAAAGACGAGATGCGGCTAATATAATTTCTCATGGCGGTCTAACAGAGGAGAAGAGGAAAGAGAAGGTCTACATGACAGAAGATGTCCCTGGATGTAAGAGGTATGTGGTCAAGTATTGGGGGGTGACAGAGAAATGACCCGCCCCGGGTGCCAAACACCCTGGGCACGCCACTGCTTGCGCCACCATGCTTCACTGTCTTCACAGTGTACTGTCGCTTGAATTCAGTGTTTGCAGGTCGTCTAACAAATTGTCTCTGGCCACTTGACCCAAAAAGAAGAATCTTACTTTCATCAGTCCACAAAATGTTGCGCCATTTCTCTTTAGGCCAGTCAATGTGCTCTTTGGCAAATTGTAACCTCTTCAGCAAGTCTTTTCAACAGTGGGACTTTGCGGTGGCTTCTTGCAGCTAGCTTGGCTTCACATAGGCATTTTCTAATTGAAACAGTACTCACAGGTAACTTTAGACCTTCTTTGATCTTCCTGGAGCTGATTGTTGGCTGAGTCCTTGCCATTTTGGCTATTCTTCTATCTATTCGAATGGTAGTTTTTTGCTTTCTTCCACGTCTTTCAGGTTTTGGTTGCCATTTTAAAGCATTTGTGATCATTTTAGCGGAGCAGCCTATTATTTTCTGCACTTCTTTATGTTTTCCCCTCTCCATCCAATTTTTTAATCAAGGTACGCTGTTCTTCTGAATAATGTCTGGAACGACCCATTTTTCTCAGAATTTCAGAGAGAAATGCACTGAAACCAGCATGTACAATATTTGCTGCCTTCCTTCCTTAAATAAGGGCAATATTTGCCGCCTGTTTTTCAAAGAATGAATGACCTCACTCATTGAACTCCTCCACACTGCTATTATTTTGTACATGCCCCTTTCAATTAGTGATTGAATTACAGAGAATCAGCAGCATGCATGGCATGACTGTTGGGTCTGTTGGATTTCTATTACTCTACTACACCTGCTAGTAAATTATCTGCCATGTAGAAATATCTTTTCTACCAAAAACAGTGATTAATCAGGTTAGTGATGTCTGACTGCTATTATTTTTAAGACAACTGTATGCTCTGACATGAGATATTGATGAACTGAAACACATTTATAGGAAGAAATGGTCCAAAATTCCTCCACAAGGTTGTGCAAATCTTATTTGTAGCAAATGAAACATAATTTGGTGAAAGTGATGGCTACTAAAGGTATATGATGTTATTCAAGGGTTCACCTTTTCTCCTTGTGCTGTGAATACTTACTCAATGTGCTCCAACAAAAGACATGAATGATACACCTGTTTGGGTCTTATTAGTTTAATTACATAATGTGTGTCTATAATTGAGACTTAGATAACAAACATATCACATCTTACTAGTAACCAATGCAGAAATCTAGTTAATTCCAAAGGGTTCACTTGCTTTTTATTGCCACCCTATGCCCTGGCTGCACTGGGTATAGTAAGCTAGGATGTATGTCTACAGATTAGAGGTGAGAACAAGTGATAATCATAGAGTATATTTACTTAACAGCCACAAGCTGCTATATCATAGAAACTATATTGTAACTACTATGCAAAAAGGTATCGCCCAAAGAGAAAGAACCATCTGCCTACCACAACCTTGTGGAAGTGGCTCCCCATGAGTCAAAATATGACTTTTTAATAAGACTCTTTAATGTGCACACTGTTAAAAAGTTGGATTTTGACTCATAGGAAGCCACATCCACAAGGTGGCGCTAGCGAGATGGTTCTCTTTCCCTGGGAGATACCTCTTTACATATTATTTTCCAGTAAGCCTCCATACAGGGCTGATTTCTTTAACCCCTTTAAGACCATGCCTATTTTAATTTTTACATTTTTTATTTGTCCTCCTCATGTTCCAAAAGACATAACTTTTTTATTTTTCCGTTCACATAGCTATATGAGGGCTTATTTTCTGTTATTAATGCCACCATTCAATTTACCATTTATTGTATTAGAAAAAAGGAAAAAAATGTTTTGTGTGACAAAATTGAAAAAGTTACTAAATTATACAAAGGCTTTTGGGGTTTTGATATGACAGCGTTCACTATGCACTAAAAATGACCTGACATTCTTATTCTGTGGCTCAATACGAATGCGGCGATACTAAACTTGAACATTTTCTTTTTGTTTTACTACTTAAAAAAAAAACTAATTTTCAGAAAAATCTAAATTGTCTTTGCATCGCTATATTCTGACAGCCATAACTTTTTTATATTGCGGTCTACAGAGATTTATAAGGGCTTTTTTTGTGTGTAACGAACTATACTTTTCATTGATGCAATTTTTGTAGTACATACAATGTTTTGATCATCGTTAGGCCTCATGCACACGACAGTTGTTTTATTCCGTGTCCGTTGTTCCGTTTTTCGTGATTTTATCTGGACCTATTGACTTTCAATGGGTCCTTTGAAAACTCGGCTAATGCACTGTTTGTCATCCGCATCCGTGATCCGTGTTTCAAGTCCGTCAAAAAAATATAGATTTTTTTTTACTTTCCTTCATGTCTGGAGATCCTCCAAAAATAAAGGAAGACACACGGAAACAGAAACTGAAACGGATCACGGAACAACGGAACCCCATTTTGCGGCTTTATTCAAATGTTTTTTGGGACAAAATGACAAAAAAATGGCAAATCGTGCGTTTTTTTTTTTTTTTTTTTCGGTTACTGCGTTCACCGCACAATAATTTTGAAAAAATATTTTAATAGTTCAGACATTTTCGGACACGGCGATACCCAATATGTATTTTTTTTAATTATTGTTTATGTAGTTTTATATGTAAAATTGGGAAAGAGTGGTGATTCACTTTTAATATAGTGGTGTTTTTTTAAACTTTATTTAACTTTTTTTATAGCAATTAGCCCCCATTCACCATAATAGAGATCTATTATGGTGAATAGGATTTTTACAGACACCATTCTGCGCTATGCCTCGTGCATAGCTCAGTATGGAGAGGCCTGGATCGCTTCAGCAGCGTCCAGGCTGCCATGGCAACTGATCGGAGCCCCGCAACTTCACTGCGGGGGCTCTGATGGGAAGGAAGATGGAGGCGCATCACGTCACAGGTGCCGCGATCAGTCTTGATCGCGGCACCTGAGGGGTTGAATGGCAGGGGCGGTGCGATCGGTGCTTCCTGTTAGTGCGGCCGGATGCCGGCTGTATCATACAGCCGGCAGATTGTGCGTATAGAGCGGGCTCACTGCAGAGGCCTGCTCCATACATCCCCTGTCACGCAATGACGTAGCTGTAAGTCATAATGCGTGAAGGGGTTAAGGAGAGCCAGTACCCAGTTTAAATTGTACCTACTACAAATTCAGCACAAAAATCACTGTACCGGGATATATGAGGAACACATTGTAAAACTACAATAATAGCTATTTTATAGTTATAAAACTAGGGTTTTCTTCTAAGAAAATGTAGCAAATTCTCTGTATTTCGTCCTGTAATTTGATGATACAGTAATCGAACATAAAACAATAAATCCGCCAAAAATGACTTCTCTGAAGTTGATGCAGGAACTAAGTTAGACTAGCTTCCGTGCTCCAGTCCTAATGTAAATTTCCCATTTATTGTACACATGACTACCAGAAGTAATATGCATTTATGTGTCCCCGGGCTGATGGATTTTCTTCAGTGCACAGCATTTCTGATGCAATTGTGCTGTCGAGCATATCCAAACAGCTTTAAGCTGGTTCATTGATTAACTTCTGTAATACTTTCCAACTATTCTCTGAAGCATTTGAGGTTGAATATATTCCTATTTATATCTGTCTATTTTTCACTATTATTATCTGAGTTATTGTCCCATTCCTCTAATTTTCCTATATCTTATTATCCCCACCATAACTACTGTAGAACTGGAAGCTTTCTGGGTGACAGGTTCTTACATATTGCTATTTCTGAGATAGCATTTACATTGTACAATAAAATGACGCATGCGTCCTGTCCCTAGAAGCTCTGTTATACCATACTGTAACCTCAGGCTTTCCAGCTGACTGGTGGCTCATGCTTGGATTTGTAACTTTGCAAAGGTGGAGACGCAAAAGTTGGAGACCACTGCTTTTGTGATTAGATGATATAGTCATACAATGCAGCATAAGAGATTTTTTTAAATTTATTATACTCACTTTTATAGCGCTGACATATTCGCGCTTTACAGACATTATCACTGAAAATGCAACAGTTTCAGAAAATCATAGGATACCCTAACCCTGGTATTTGTGGGGAAACCATCAGCAAATGGGGTTTCTACATGTGACAAAACATACAAGCCTATTGATCTGCAGAACTATATATTTTACAAACTGCAGGTAGCAGTAAAGTAAACTATTGCAGGTAGTAGTACAGTATATACTGTATATGTTCTGCTCCTCAATACACAACTAATCACCTGTTAGATACCTGGGCAGTTAAGGGGGTTATCTCATGAGTAATGCAAAAATTATAATCCGACATCATATAGAGTTGCAAGAAAAAGGTATGTGAACCCGATGGAATGATATGGATTTCTGCACAAATTGGTCATAAAATGTGATCTGATCTTCATCTAAGTCACAACAATAGACAATCACAGTCTTCTTAAACTGATAACACACAAAGAATTAAATGTTACCATGTTTTTATTGCACACACCATGTAAACATTCACAGTGCAGGTGGAAAAAGTATGTAAACCCTTGGATTTAATAACTGGTTGAACCTCCTTTGGCAGCAATAACTTCAACCAAACATTTCCAGTAGTTGCCGATCAGACGTGCACAACGGTCAGGAGTAATTCTTGACCATTCCTCTTTACAGAACTGTTTCAGTTCAGCAATATTCTTGGGATGTCTGGTGTGAATCGCTTTCTTGAGGTCATGCCACAGCATCTCAATCGGGTTGAGGTCAGGACTCTGACTGGGCCACTTCAGAAGGCGTATTTTCTTCTGTTTAAGCCATTCTGTTGTTGATTTACTTCTATGCTTTGGGTCGTTGTCCTGCTGCAACACCCATTTTCTGTTGAGCTTCAGCTGGTGGACAGATGGCCTTAAGTTATCCTGCAAAATGTCTTGATAAACTTGGGAATTCATTTTTCCTTTGATGATAGCAATCCGTCCAGGCCCTGACGCAGCAAAGCAGCCCCAAACCATGATGACCCCACCACCATACTTCACAGTTGGGATGAGGTTTTGATGTTGGTGTGCTGTGCCTCTTTTTCTCCACACATAGTGTTATGTGTTTCTTCCAAACAACTCAACTTTGGTTTCATCTGTCCACAGAATATTTTGCCAGTACTGCTGTGGAACATCCAGGTGCTCTTGTGCAAACTGTAAATGTGCAGCAATGTTTATTTTGACTTCCTCTGTGGTATCCTCCCATGAAACCCATTCTTGTTTAGTGTTTTACGTATCGTAGATTCGCTAACAGGGATGTTAGCATATGCCAGAGACTTTTGTAAGTCTTTAGCTGACACTCTAGGATTCTTCTTCACCTCATTGAGCAGTCTGCGCTGTGCTCTTGCAGTCATATTTACAGGGCGGCCACTCCTAGGGAGAGTAGCAGCAGTGCTGAACTTTCTCCATTTATAGACAATTTGTCTTACCGTGGACTGATGAACAACAAGGCTTTTGGAGATACTTTTATAACCCTTTCCAGCTT
This sequence comes from Bufo gargarizans, assembly GCF_014858855.1. Classification (NCBI taxonomy): domain Eukaryota; kingdom Metazoa; phylum Chordata; class Amphibia; order Anura; family Bufonidae; genus Bufo; species Bufo gargarizans. Next base: position 486,337,939 of record NC_058082.1, read on the forward strand.
TATGCAAGTCAACAATTCTTAATCGTAGGTCTTCTAATAGAGCTCTTTTGTGCGAGGCATCATTCACATCAGGCAATGCTTCTTGTGAAGAGCAAACCCAGAACTGGTGTGTGTTTTTGTATAGGGCAGGGCAGCTGTATCCAACACCTCCAATCTCATCTCATTGATTGGACTCCAGTTGGCTGACACCTCACTCCAATTAGCTCTTGGAGATGTCATTAGTCTAGGGGTTCACATACTTTTTCCACCTGCACTGTGAATGTTTACATGGTGTGTTCAATAAAAACATGGTAACATTTAATTATTTGTGTGTTATTAGTTTAAGCAGACTGTGATTGTCTATTGTTGTGACTTAGAGGAAGATCAGAACACATTTTATGACCAATTTGTGCAGAAATCCATATCATTCCAAAGGGTTCACATACTTTTTCTTGCAACTGTAGTCCCTGACGACCTCTTTCTAACAAAGCTAGAACCAGTCCTGTACCTCACATGGATCCAGAGATCTCCCGATTAATTTATCTGCTAGATTTATATCAAGCTGACAGCTCAAGGGGAGGGTCTTTTCTGCTGCAGATAAGGGGGCGTGTCTCATGTCTCCCTATCACAACTCAGGAGGCAGTTGAAGGATGAAACTGAGCATGTGCGGCCTTCTCAGTGAGCTGGACAAAGAAATAGGAAAAAAATAATTACGGCAACTACCACTCCTATCCTCTACACTGGCTCCTCGCTGCAGATGCCCAAGATGTAGGCAGAAAAATGTAAAGGATATTTTGGAGTGCTAAGGGAATTGAGTTTATATACAGTCTTTTTGGTCATGCACACAACCATATTTTTCTTCAGGGTGCTTCTCATTTTATAGGCTGCTTTCCCACATCTGTGATAAAGGTATGGGGTCTATATTACAGTCACAACACCTGGATCACAGTTCTACTAAACAAAACTTATGTTTACAGAGTTTTGCCTCATGGAAGAAGACACATAGGGTTACAGATGTAAGGGGCGTGGACCTAACAATCACCTTGGCACTTGAGGGATTTATAGGTTTTTATTTAAGAAGACACCAATATTATTAATAGCACATGACACATAGTACATGGTAGTTGTGGTCCTTTAAATGACTGTTGTGCAAAGCATCGGAGAGGGCATACACAACCCATTAACAAAAACTGCCCTATAGTCCAAAAACGAAAACAACTACAAGGGTATCATACATCTCAGTATACCGTGCTTTGTTAATAGGCATTTAAATCTCAAAACCGCGTTGGATAGTATAACACATTTCAGCAATCTAAAGTCAGTGCTAAAGAAGGCGAGCACAGCAGAGAATGAAATATTAGGATTATGTGATAGCTACACAGAGGCTTGCATGTCTGAAATCATTCTCAGTTGCTAAGGAGAGCCATGAGTCTGTAATCCCTAAAGCAAATTTTTTTCACAAAAGTTTAATGAGAACTCCTATTTTATAAGCACTAGCACTCCATACAAGTTAATGTGAATGGCAATTATTTGCTACAATAGATGATCTGACCTATATAATTTAATAATATTAATAACAGGACTGTGTGGCCCTCATTATACATCATTATACAATCAAGGTTATATTCTGAGCTCATGATACAGGAAGAACAGTGACCTCTATATAGAGTCAGGTCCATAAATATTGGGACCTCGACACAATTCTAACATTTTTGGCTCTATACACCACCACAATGGATTTGAAATGAAACAAACAAGACGTGCTTTAACTGCAGACTGTCAGCTTTAATTTGAGGGCATGTACATCCAAATCAGGTGAACGGTGTAGGCATTACAACAGTTTGTATATGTGGCTCCCACTTGTTAAGGGACCAAAAGTAATGGGACAGAATAATAATCATAAATCAAACTATCACTTTTTAATACTTGGTTGCAAATCCTTTGCAGTCATTTACAGCCTGAAGTCTGGAATGTATAGACATCACCAGACGCTGGGTTTCATCCCTGGTGATGCTCTGCCAGGCCTGTCTTCAGTTCCTGCTTGTTCTGGGGGAATTTTTCACTTCAGTTTTGTCTTCAGCAAGTGAAATGCCTGCTCAATCGGATTCAGGTCAGGTAATTGACTTGGCCATTGCATAACATTCCACTTCCCTTAAAAAATTCTTTGGTTGCTTTTGAAGTATGCTTTTGGTCATTTTTGATCTGCACTGTGAAGCGCCGTCCAATAAGTTCTAAAGCATTTGGCTGAATATGAGCAGATAATATTGCCCGAAACACTTCAGAATTCATCCTTCTGCTTTTGTAAGCAGTCACATCATCAATAAATACAAGAGAACCAGTTCCATTGGCAGCCATACATGCCCACGCCATGACACTACCACCACCATGCTTCACTGATGAGGTGGTATGCTTAGGATCATGAGCAGTTCCTTTCCTTCTCCATACTCTTCTCTTCTCATCACTCTGGTACAAGTTGATCTTGGTCTCATCTGTCCATAGGATGTTGTTCCAGAACTGTAAAGGCTTTTTTAGATATTGTTTGGCAAACTCTAATCTGGCCTTCCTGTTTTTAAGGCTTACCAATGGTATACATCTTGTGGTGAACCCTCTGTATTCACTCTGGTGAAGTCTTTACTTGATTGTTGACTTTGACACACATACACCAACCTCCTGGAGAGTGTTCTTGATCTGGCCAACCGTTGTGAAGGGTGTTTTCTTCACCAGGGAAAGAATTCTTTGTTCATCCACCACAGTTGTTTTCCATGGTCTTCCGGGTCTTTTTGTGTTGCTGAGCTCACTGGTGCATTCCTTCTTTTTAAGAATGTTCCAAACAGTTGTTTTGGCCACGCCTAATGTTTTTGCTATCTCTCTGATGGGTTTCTTTTGTTTTTGTTTTTCAGCCTAATGATGGCTTGCTTCACTGATAGTGACAGCTCTTTAAATCTCATCTTGAGAGTTGACAGCAACAGATTCCAAATGCAAATAGCACACTTAAAATTATTCTGGACCTTTTATCTGCTCATTGCAATCGGGATAATGAGGGAATAACACACACCTGGCCATGGAACAACTGAAAAGCCAATTGTGCCATTACTTTTGGTCCCTTAACAAGTGGGAGGCACATATGCAAACTGTTGTAAATCCTACACTGTTCACTTGATTTTGGATGTAAATACCCTCAAATTAAAGCTGACAGACTGCACTTAAAGCACATCTTGTTCATTTCATTTCAAATCCATTGTGGTGGTGTATAGAGCCAAAAATGTTAGAATTGTGTCAATGTCCCAATATTTATGGACCTGACTATGTATTGTAGGGATTTGCTCTGGTAGGCAGGGTAAGCGGACGCAATACAGAGGCAAAACCGCGGTTGAAAAGCAAAAATTCACACAAAAAGGCAGAAAAGAAACAATACTTGGCAGGGCCTTGGTGTTAATTCACATCGCAGGAATCCTCGTGTTAATTCACACAGCAAAAGTCCACAGAACTCAAAAACACGTCACCTGGCAGTCCACAGCAGGCTTTAGGGCGCCTGGCTTCCAGCTGGCAGCTCTCAGCCTTGCAGTATGGCAGAACTCCTCAGCTCCCAAAACACAGAACTCCACTATCACCTGGAGGTTCATTCCACACCCATCTGAGCTGCTGGCTGGGCTTTTAAACCCCAGCCCAAAACCTGGCCTGGACGTGGGGAACAGCCACCCACCCTGCTATTTGGCTTCTCCCAATAAGAACTGTCCCAGATTGGCTTTACAGCCACACCAAGTAAAACAGTGTCAGCGAGCAACCCCCCCCCCCCCCCCCCCCTAGAACAACCAGGCAAACCTTTTTTTTTTAATCCTTTTTTTTAAGCCTGTGGTGATCAGCGGTGCGGCCCTGGATGTAATTGTAGTGGCGGCGGCAGTGGGGGGGGGGGGGGCAGTAGGAGATGAGCGCTTCCATTGTGGAAGCGCTCATCTCCATATCTGTGCTGCGGCAGGGGAGGGAGAGGTGTGTCCCTCCCCTGTTCTTCTGATAGGCCGCAGGCACTAATGCCTGCAGCCTTTCAGAGGCCGGCTCTGGCGGCGCGATGACGTCATCATCGCGCTGCCTGAGCCGGGCAGCACACAGCAGGGACATGGGCCGGAAGAGGCTGCATCGCATCGCTACTGGTAAGTATCGGTGTATTTTATTTTTATTTTTTATTTTTTATTTTTTTGAGGGGGGGGGGAGCTGGCACTATGGGGGCACTATAAAAAGGGGAGAACTGCACTATGGGGGCACTAAAAAAAGGGGAGAACTGCACTATGGGGAGCACTATAAAAGGGGAGAACTGCACTATGGGGGCACTATAAAAGGGGAGAACTGCACTATGGGGGCACTAAAAAAGAGGAGAACTGCACTATGAGGGCACAAAAAAGGGGAGAACTGCACTATGGGGGCACAAAAAAAGGGGAGAACTGCACTATGGGGGCACTAAAAAAGGGGAGAACTGCACTATGGGGGGCACTAAAAAAGGGGAGAACTGCACTATGGGGGCACTATAAAAGGGGAGAACTGCACTATGGGGGCACTAAAAAGAGGAGAACTGCACTTTGGGGCACAAAAAAAGGGGGAGAACTGCACTATGGGGGGCAGTAAAGGGGAGAACGGCACTATGGGGGCAGTAAAGGGGAGAACGGCACTATGGGGGGCAGTAAAGGGGAGAACGGCACTATGGGGGGCAGTAAAGGGGGAGAACGGCACTATGGGGGCAGTAAAGAGGAGAACGGCACTATGGGGGGCAGTAAAGGGGAGAACGGCACTATGGGGGGGCAGTAAAGGGGAGAACGGAACTATGGGGGGCACTAAAGGGGAGAACGGCACTATGGGGGCACTATAAAAGGGGAGAACTGCACTATGGGGGCACTATAAAAGGGGAGAACTGCACTATGGGGGCACTAAAAAAGAGGAGAACTGCACTATGGGGGCACAAAAAAAGGGGAGAACTGCACTATGGGGGCACAAAAAAAGGGGAGAACTGCACTATGGGGGCACTAAAAAAGGGGAGAACTGCACTATGGGGGGCACTAAAAAAGGGGAGAACTGCACTATGGGGGCACTATAAAAGGGGAGAACTGCACTATGGGGGCACTAAAAAAGAGGAGAACTGCACTTTGGGGGCACAAAAAAAGGGGAGAACTGCACTATGGGGGGCAGTAAAGGGGAGAACGGCACTATGGGGGCAGTAAAGGGGAGAACGGCACTATGGGGGGCAGTAAAGGGGAGAACGGCACTATGGGGGGCAGTAAAGGGGAGAACGGCACTATGGGGGCAGTAAAGGGGAGAACGGCACTATGGGGGGCAGTAAAGGGGAGAACGGCACTATGGGGGGCAGGTATTAAAGGATGAGAACGGCACTATGGGGGCAGGTAAAGGGGAGAACGGAACTATGGGGGCACTAAAGGGGAGAACTGCACTATGGGGGCACTATAAAAGGGGAGAACTGCACAATGGGGGCACTAAAAAAGGGGAGAACTGCACTATGGGGGCACTATAAAAGGGGAGAACTGCACTATGGGGGCACTAAAAAAGAGGAGAACTGCACTTTGGGGGCACAAAAAAGGGGAGAACTGCACTATGGGGGGCAGTAAAGGGGAGAACGGCACTATGGGGGGCAGTAAAGGGGAGAACGGCACTATGGGTGCAGTAAAGGGGAGAACGGCACTATGGGGGGCAGTAAAGGGGAGAACGGCACTATGGGGGGCAGTAAAGGGGAGAACGGAACTATGGGGGCACTAAAGGGGAGAACTGCACTATGGGGGGCACTATAAAAGGGGAGAACTGCACTATGGGGGCACTATAAAAGGGGAGAACTGCACTATGGGGGCACTATAAAAGGGGAGAACTGCACTATGGGGGCACTAAAAAAGAGGAGAACTGCACTATGGGGGCACAAAAAAAGGGGAGAACTGCACTATGGGGGCACTAAAAAAGGGGGAGAACTGCACTATGGGGGGCACTATAAAAGGGGAGAACTGCACTATGGGGGGCACTATAAAAGGGGAGAACTGCACTATAGGGCTACTAAAAAAGAGGAGAACTGCACTTTGGGGGCACAAAAAAAGGGGAGAACTGCACTTTGGGGGCACAAAAAAAGGGGAGAACTGCACTATGGGGGCACTAAAGGGGAGAACTGCACTATGGGGGCACTAAAGGGGAGAACTGCACTATGGGGGCAGTAAAGGGGAGAACTGCACTATGGGGGCAATAAAGGGGAGAACGGCACTATGGGGGCAGTAAAGGGGAGAACGGCACTATGGGGGCAGTAAAGGGGAGAACGGCACTATGGGGGCAGTAAAGGGGAGAACGGAACTATGGGGGCAGTAAAGGGGAGAACGGCACTATGGGGGGCAGTAAAGGGGAGAACGGCAACTATGGGGGGCAGTAAAGGGGAGAACGGCACTATGGGGGGCAGTAAAAGGGAGAACGGCACTATGGGGGCAGTAAAGGGGAGAACGGCACTATGGGGGCAGTAAAGGGGAGAACGGCACTATGGGGGCAGTAAAGGGGAGAACGGCACTATGGGGGGCAGTAAAGGGGAGAACGGCACTATGGGGGCAGTAAAGGGGAGAACGGAACTATGGGGGCACTAAAGGGGAGAACTGCACTATGGGGGGCACTATAAAAGGGGAGAACTGCACTATGGGGGCCTATAAAAGGGGAGAACTGCACTATGGGGGCACTAAAAAAGAGGAGAACTGCACTTTGGGGGCACAAAAAAAGGGGAGAACTGCACTATGGGGGGCAGTAAAGGGGAGAACGGCACTATGGGGGGCAGTAAAGGGGGAGAACGGCACTATGGGTGCAGTAAAGGGGAGAACGGCACTATGGGGGGCAGTAAAGGGGAGGAACGGCACTATGGGGGCAGTAAAGGGGAGAACGGAACTATGGGTGCACTAAAGGGGAGAACTGCACTATGGGGGGCACTATAAAAGGGAGAACTGCACTATGGGGGCACTATAAAAGGGGAGAACTGCACTATGGGGGCACTATAAAAGGGGAGAACTGCACTATGGGGGCACTAAAAAAGAGGAGAACTGCACTATGGGGGCACAAAAAAAGGGGAGAACTGCACTATGGGGGCACTAAAAAAGGGGAGAACTGCACTATGGGGGGCACTATAAAAGGGGAGAACTGCACTATGGGGGGCACTATAAAAGGGGAGAACTGCACTATAGGGCTACTAAAAAAGAGGAGAACTGCACTTTGGGGGCACAAAAAAGGGGGAGAACTGCACTTTGGGGGCACAAAAAAAGGGGAGAACTGCACTATGGGGGCACTAAAGGGGAGAACTGCACTATGGGGGCACTAAAGGGGAGAACTGCACTATGGGGGCACTAAAGGGGAGAACTGCACTATGGGGGCAATAAAGGGGAGAACGGCACTATGGGGGCAGTAAAGGGGAGAACGGCACTATGGGGGCAGTAAAGGGGGAGAACGGCACTATGGGGCAGTAAAGGGGAGAACGGAACTATGGGGGCAGTAAAGGGAGTCAGAGGAGGGGGAGAACGGCACTATGGGGGGCAGTAAAGGGGAGAACGGCACTATGGGGGGCAGTAAAGGGGGGAGAACGGCACTATGGGGGGCAGTAAAAGGGAGAACGGCACTATGGGGGCAGTAAAGGGGAGAACGGCACTATGGGGGCAGTAAAGGGGAGAACGGCACTATGGGGGCAGTAAAGGGGAGAACGGAACTATGGGGGCAGTAAAGGGGAGAACGGCACTATGGGGGGCAGTAAAGGGGAGAACGGCACTATGGGGGGCAGTAAAAGGGAGAACGGAACTATGGGGGGCACTAAAGGGGAGAACGGCACTATGGGGGCAATAAAGGGGAGAACGGCACTATGGGGCAGTAAAGGGGAGAACGGCACTATGGGGGCAGTAAAGGGGAGAACGGCACTATGGGGGCAGTAAAGGGGAGAACGGAACTATGGGGGCAGTAAAGGGGAGAACGGCACTATGGGGGGCAGTAAAGGGGGAGAACGGCACTATGGGGGGCAGTAAAGGGAGAACGGAACTATGGGCCTAAAGGGGAGAACTGCACTATGGGGGCACTAAAGGGGAGAACGGCACTATGGGGGCATTATTTGGGGGGCACCATGGGGGAGAGGAGCACTATAGGGGCTCTAAAGGGGCTTTTTTTTTTTACACATTATGGGGGGCACTATAGGGGAGAATGGCACTATGGGGCATCTGGTGGCACTATAGGGCATTATTTGGGGGCACTAAGGGTAAGTGGGGGCTCTAAAGGGTTCTTTATTTTTATTGGCACATTATGGGGCATTATTGCATCTGGTGGCACTAAGGATGCATTTTTTTTACTGGCACATTATGGTAGGCACTATGGGGGAAAGGAGCACTATTGGGGCATATGGTGGCACTTAGAAAGGGCATTTTTTACTGGCATATTATGGGCGACACTATGGGGAAGGGGAGAGGAGCACTATGAGGGCATTTACTGGGGCACTATATAGGGGTATTTTATACTGGCATACATTATGGGGACATTAGCTCAACAGCGGGTACTAAGCGGGGGTACAATCATTTTTGGGGGACATTATCTTTATACTATTAGTGTCTGGGCGCAGTTATTTTTTTTAGAGAACTGTGTGCCAATAATTGTTGAAGGGGGCACTATCTGTGTGGTAGCAGTATTTCCAGGGGGGCTGTTTCTGCAGTATAGTATTGGGGGCACAGCGGGCACAGTATTGGGGCACTATCTGTGTGGTAGCAGTATTTCCAGGGGGACTGTTTCAGCAGTATAGTATTGGGGGCACAGCGGGCACTATCTGTGTTGTAGTAGTATTTCCAGGGGGACTGTTTCAGCAGTATAGTATTGGGGGCACAGCGGGCACAGTATTGGGGGTGGCAGGAAAGGGGGTTCAGAAGATGTGAAGATGATGGAAATGTGGGAAACTAATGTCTGTTTGTTAATCTCTGCAGAGACGGGAGATGGCTGAAAAATCATCATGGCGGTCTGGTCTGAATGGAGAAGATGAGGAAAGAGAACGTCTACAACAAAGGTGACATCACTGGATGTAAGAGGTAGGGGGCGCTATGTAGGAGAGGAGATGCTCCGGCTCCTCCCCTGCCATTTGCAGAAGGAGGATTCAGAGCTGGCCGATTGCTGGGGGGAACCACAGGCCTTGAGCAGGATCGGGGGAGGGAGGAGAGCAGAGGAGGAGCTTCCTGGCTGCAGCCGGCTGTCTATTGTTTGATGTGAAGCAGGCAGTGCAGCCAGGACAGACCCCTCTCTCAGTATGATGTGTAGAGACAGGCAACTATAGAATGTCAGCTGTACAGTGTTTGTTGGGAGTGGCTTATTATATGTAGGAGGGGATTTTAATAATGGGCGCCGCATTGTTCTTTTCCTGCAGAGCTTTTAGAATCGCCAAGTAAAAGAATCAGCGCAACACGCTACACCCCCCGTCCCTGCAGTTTTAAATATAAAGGGGGCTTTGAAAAATTGAATTAGCACAGCATACTACACATGCCACATTTTTTTGCCTTTCGGACCCCCCCTAGACAAAATTCCTGGGTGCTCCCCTGGACCTGACTGTACATTTACGGCATACTTGTGAAGTAATTTTTTTATATGTTATAATCCTCCAAACCATATAAGAGCTTTCTGCTGTTTTTAAATACTCTATATTTCCATAGGGATATATTCACATGGCAGATTAATCGCAGAAGTGGGGTTGTCCTATTTACGTGGGGTTTGCCAAAATCCACCTGCTGCAAAAATAACCTCATTCACATGTATGGAATGGATTTTTCCGTCTCTGAAATTTCTGCCATGAATGGCTGAATGTGAACATAAACCCTTACAGTTTCAGGATGCTTATGCAATACCCCAGATAGGGTATTTGCAAATTGTTTGGTTTGTAATGCTACTGTAATGTTTTTCTATATCATACTCTGTTATACCAGCAGATGGCTCCCCTCCGCTCTTGATAGGAGTGGGCTAGTCCTATTTCCTGTTAAAGAGGTTTTCTCATCTCAGACAATGGGGGCATATCGCATTGCGCATGCGCAGCAACCCTCCATTCATTTCTATGGGGCCGCCGAAAATAGCCGAGCGCTGGCTCGGCTATTGCCATCTGCCCCATAGAAATGAATGGGAGCATGGGCCGCGTATGCACGGCACGCTCCAATTCAATTCTATGGGAGAGGCGGGGATTAGCGCTTGGTTGGGGGCGGACCCCGGGAAATCTGGGGTCCTCCAGCCACAATGCTCCCTGCTCCATTCTCAATATAGGTGGGGGTCCCAGCGGTGGGACCCGCACCTATCAGACAATGGGGGCACATATCCTAGCAATATGCCCCCATTGTATAAGATGGGAATACCCCTTTAAGATAGAGAGCTAGGTAGGCTAGTGAGGAGACAGGGAGCATGTCCATCAGCTCCTGCTCCATAGGATCTTAGGAGCAGAAATCGAGCTCAACTGTGAGGAACACTGCTCCAGGGAGATGGGAAGGTCCAAGAGCTGCAATAATCCATTGAAGCTACGGTGTTACGGACAGGGTTGCCAACCATCCAGAAATTTCTGGAAAGTCCGTAGAAATAGGCGACTTTTTCCTTTGTCCGTGATTTTTTTTTAAGACTGGGATGGTAAGGCATGGTGCACCCCAATGGGAAATAAGTCCAGAGAGTCAGGGACTGCAGTAAACCACTGCGCTTCTTTACTGGAGGAATTCAGGTGCGAAACAGTACAGGCAAGGCATAGGGCTGGCTTCTCCAGTCTTTTCCCTGGGAGAAGAAGGGTTGGTGCCCTAGCCAAAGGCTGGTGATCAATTGTCTGTGGCTCAGCATCCCCATCTTAGCATCTTCTTCTGATCACCCATGCAGTTTGGCATGAGTTTCTTCTTCAAAGCGTTGATCCCTAACTGCAGGGGCTCTGGCGGCTCTCCTGTTATACTAGTTGAACCAGACCCTTCTAGTGGGAGGAGTGGGGAAACTCAGAACAAAGAGTTACAATGTTTCAATTCTGGTCTCTCATAGACTTGCATTAGACCTTCAATAATACTCAATGGCAATGACATAGAACTTTTTCCAGTAAAAATACATTTTCAGACATAACATACAGTATGTCACACAGTCTGTCTGGTTTTGGTGGTAAATAGGTATGGCTTTTTCCCTCCCAAACATGCTCTTCTTTAAACCTTATGGTAGTTGTGGAAAATGACCAGCTTCTCATCATTAGCTGGGAAGTCCCAAAAGTCTCTCATTATTCATTAACCTTTTCCACTGTGAAAATTAAAAGAACACACATCACAGAAAATATATAAAATGCAGTTACACAGTAATAAACAGCCAGTGCAAGTAGAGCCTTTAAAGTGAAATAAAGTAAGGAGTGGATGACTTTCATAGGGAAACAGGGGCAAATGTCCAAACTTCAAAGTACCCCTTCTACAGGGCATTACACTCGTTTGTATTCCATGCAAAAACACAGCTAGTTTCTGCCACAGTTTTACAATTTAAATGTCACGGACCTACTCACGATTTAGCTCCATTGAATTTAGCTAAACCGCAAGCGAACACTCAAATGTCCTTTTTTGATGTGGTCACAGCTATAAAATGTGTTCACATCAAGTGCAGAGTGGCCTCTTACTAAAAACAATGGAAGGGAAATTCAGCATGACTACCAGCAGCTTTTTGGCATGGAAGGATTGGGCATTAGGGTGTCTTCACACACTGCAGATTTTCTTGTAGAACATCTGAAAATCACGTTGTCACGGTCCCTCCTGTGAGAGATATGAGAAGATCAGATAGACTTGCTGCACGTGAGGCGATCTGACAGGTCTCTCTGTTTTCCTCTATGTATCTTGTTGTTTGGCAGGATCTCACCTCTCCTCAGGTGCCGCTCATTATCAGTGATGAGGCTCAATTTAGATCCGCCTCACACTGCTGACCATACAGTTGATAGTTTCTGCTTGGAGTTGCTAGTGCTGGTTTGTCTTGAATCACCTGCTTCTCCATACATCTCTAAGCTAAGTACTTGTTGCCTTCGCTGTTTCTTATTATCTGGTGTGTGTTGTTTCTAGGCCTCAGGGAGACGCAGGTTCCTTCATTCTGGAAGGAACCAGCTGTCTTATCCCCTGCTACCTATCCTAGGGCTTGTCAGTTTTAGCAGGGCTTTAGGTATCCGGTGTATGAGTATTCCCACCATTGGGATCTTCTCATACTGGCAGGAGTTAGGGAAAGGCCTAGGGATTACTAGGAGGTCACAATCCCTCTTCCTTAGCTTTTGAGGCCTAGATAGTTGTCTATTCGTTGTGGTGTGTATTTGGCGTTTTCCCTTCCCATTAACCTGTGACACACGTCCATTCATTTGAATAAGGCTTGCAGAAATCCATGGGCTTGTTACAAATGATTTTCACTTGCAGAAATTTTCTTTAACAAAATGTGCTTGGTGTAAAGGCACCTTAAGACAGTTTTGACTATAAAATCCAGATACAATCTACAAATCAAGACTGTATTATCCACATTACAAAAACAATCTCTGTAGCCTCTCTGTTGGTAGGTTTTCTATCCCATCTCTGGTTCATGCTCAACTATTTGTATTCGATTGGGAGGTATCTTCTATCAATTAGTCTCACTTTACTCCTGTTTATATCCTGGACTTCAAGACTGTACGGTGACTCCTTTACCAGGGTCAATTTGTAGGTTCTAGCCCTCTATTTGCCGGTTGGCATAGTTTATTAATAAGTCAAGTATAATGCCACTCATGTTCCCATAGATGGACCACAGGAAAAAGATTTACTGTATAATTAAATTGTGTGAAAAAAAAAAAAAAACTAATTATATCATCCATTTTTCTAAGACAATTTAGAAAATCAAAGCAACTACATTAGTGGTTGATATCAACATTATTTGTTGATATTGGTTGATAGCAACATTTCTACATTTCTTTTTCACTAGTTTTGATGGATAATATGTAAACTTTAAGGGGTTTTCCTGGAGAAGACTATAGATGATCTAGCCTCAGGATAGGTCATCAATATCTGATTGATGGGGTCCGACATCCAGCACTGCCACCAATAAGCTGTTTGAAGAAGCCATGGTGCTCGATGAGTGCTGAGATCTCTTCACAGCTTAAAAAGCAAAGCGTTGTACATTGTTGAGTGGCCAGGCTTAGTATTGCAGCCCAGGCCCATTAACTTGAAGGGATCTGGGCTATAGGCCATGTGACCAATTGCTTAACTAGGAAAAGACTATAGCACTCACAGGAGTGCCGCAGCCTCTTCAAACAGTTGATTCACAGGGGTTCTGGTAGTCAGACACCCAACAATCAGATATTGATAACCTACAGTATACTGAGGATAAGTCATCAATAATCTGCTTCCGGAAAACCACTTTAACCAAATAAAACTGTATTAAACTTATAGAAAGTCAAAGTTGTATTTTGTTTGTAAAGAGATATTGCCACCATTATGCATAACACTAGTGATGAGCGGCAGGTGCCATATTCGATTTCGACGAAATTCGCGAATATTCGATAGAATATTCGTTTTATATTCGTCGAAATCGAATATTCGTTATTATTCTAGTTATCGCGAATAATATGCGATTTAAATAATCGCACATGCGATTTTTAACTTAAAGGCTACTCTCCTATTGAAATAGCAATGCGATTAATTCAAGTTATATTAATCGCATTTGCGATTTCAACGTAATTCTCAAATCCGACAGTACATTCTAGTATATGGAGACGTTCCCATGGTGATGGGGACGCTCCATGAGCATGGAATATAGCAGTGCTAACTAAGTTGGCACTGCTAAGTTGAAATCGCCATGCGATTATTTCGTGTTATATTAATCGCATTTGCGATTATCTTTTTTTTTTTTTTTTTTTTTACTATGGTTGGCTTCAATGGTAGAATTAGCGAATATGACGAATATATTTGTTATATTCCACAAAACGAATATACGAATGTATTCGTCATATTCCACAAAACGAAGATAACGAAGTATTCTGCATCTTCGTTTTATCTACCTATTCATCAACTTCGCTAATTCTAGCAATCATATAGGAAAGTTTACTATAGAGACAGCTAAGTATAATTCGCTATGCGATTTATATTACTTTGCTTTTTTTTATAAATAGATTATAATAATTATCAGGTATTATAATTATTCTATTTATATAAAAAAAGCAGTCATATAATCGCATAGCGAATTAAACTTATCTGTCTCTATAGTAAGCTGTCCTATATGATTGCTAGAATTAGCGAAGTTGATGAATAGGTAGATAAAACGAAGATGCAGAATACTTCGTTATCTTCGTTTTGTGGAATATAACGAATATATTCGTATATTCGTTTTGTGGAATATAACGAATATATTCGTCATATTCGCTAATTCTACCAAAAACGAATATTCAAAATATCGAATTTATAGCACTATATTCGAAATATTCGCGAATTAGCGAAGTGCTATTCGAATATTCGCGCTCAACACTACATAACACTAGGATATGCTTTTATTCTGAACAGGTGAAGTTATGGCCACTAGGATCCTACTGATTCTGACAACCCAAATCCATTTAGTTTTGATAGTGTAAAGCAGTGCTCTTGGCAGCCACAGCCATGAGTAGAGCTGTATTGTAGTTCCCTGTTTAGTTAGTACCTAGTAACTTACAGTTGGGCCCTAGGCCGTCTTCAGTGAGCAATGAAATATCTTTGAGACATCACTTACCATGGTTGGAAAATCACTTCAATGCTTTCATATGGTATATAGCTTTGCCTATATAGCTGCAATAAATAATAATAGAATATCTGAGTTTTGCATTCAAAATGATTTGCACACATCACCAATAATCTGGGACATTCCCGAAGATGGAAAACAGTTTCTAGGGCAAGACATTTATCCAGGGGGGACTTTCTCTGTTATGCAGTTCACATTTCATTAAATATATCTGTGTTGTTATTGTCGTCATTGACATAATGCACTTTGAATGCGAATGAGATGACAGGAAGAAAAACAAGACAATTACCCCTTGAGACGCTCAAAATATTCATTCCTGTACTGTAAACCGTCTGTGTAATTGTAACCATTTCTGAAATTGAGAAAATAACAAGACGTTGCTGTACTGTGCAAAATAAACAATCTTGTTATCGTCGGGAGACCTTGGGAAACATTTGCAGAAAAAGACATTTTTCCTTGGCTGGTTGTGCTGTTTAGATCAGATGAGAGATCCATGCTGCTTTATTATCAATGATTGCTGCTGAAAGTCAAGTGTTAAACATTAGGCTGGCGGGAATATAATTGATTACAATGGGATGCATCACTATTTTTATTTGTATTAATTCCTGCAACCCTCCATGTGTGTATTAGGCTAGTTTCACCCCAACGTTAGAGATATCCTGCAGTCTGTTTTGGCAGAGAACGGCCTGCCGGAGTTCTATGGATCCTGCATAGCCGGAACGTGCCACTTGCCCACTGGACCCCATTGACTATAATGGGAATCGGCAGAGATCTGGCCACTCCCCATCACATACAGTATGTTGGGATTCACATGGACAAAAGTTATGGCATCTATGCTGGGGAGTGGCTGGATCTCTGCCAGTTACCGTTATAGTAAATGGGGTCCGGCAGAGAGGCAGTACTTTCTGGCTATGGCAGATCCAAAGAACTCTGGTAGGCTGTTCTCTGCCTGAACGGAGGTATCTAAAACTGGAATGAGTGTCTTCTTAGTTCCCAAGCCCATGATACATGTGGAGCCAGACCCTCCACCAAAGATGTAGCTAGGGGGATGACCATGGCATGAGTACGAGGTGGGGGCACCAATAAGTCATTTAGCCTGGGCCAGGGCATTTATATACAGGATGAGAGCAGACAATTCAACCTTTGCAAATGATAAGGGAAAGCCTAGTACAGCTCTGTCTTCCCCCCAGCCACGTCATTTTTGCAACACAGCTATAGAAACAGCACAGGACTACACAAACCAATGAAGACACATGTAGGTCTCTACGTCACTATGCATGCAGTAAATGCACTATGGAGATCATTTATCAAGCTTCTACAACTGGCGCAGTAGTCCAGGGGGCCTTAATTGTGCACTCATTGTATCAGGGAATCAGAAATAAATTCATGACCTGTTTGTGTTGTGTTTAATTAATGCTGCCCAGATCATTATAATTGAGAGGAAAGAAGTGAGCCATTCTTTCTGGTAGGAAGCAAGCTGCAAATGTCCTGGATAATGTAGTAGTAATTGGCTGACTGCAGATGGTAGATACATCAGCTCACCAAATACACACATAAATATTAACCTGAATGATGGGACCTTTCTGTTGTTGGATCAGGACTCAAGCTTTCTCATCTTTGAAAGCAAACACAGGGTCTTATACTGGAAACTACTATAACTTTGAGGAAGATAGAAGTCATCCACTGGGAAGATTGCAGATCAATATTTTCTATGTTATTTCAAAGATCAGATGATAAAAGTAAAAGCACAGAATGCAGCATAGAATGTGGTGAAGGTTTACAGTATGTTTTAACCATTTTATGAATTACCGTACTCTGCCTAGGAACATATGGATGCTGAGGGCAGCTCATTAAAGTGAACCTTCTTCTTTGATTAACATTGTATAGTTTAAAGGGAAAGTGTCATCAGAAAATGTACCTATTGTTTAAATATTCTTTTTAGTATTATTTTTGAAGAACATTTTATTTTTACTTTTCCATGTTAATATTTATTCTATATATTTTTTTTTTTTAAACAGCAAATCCTGCAGTTTTCTCACTGGCCACTAAGCCTAATAATAGATCTGTACAGATCGCTTTACTGCAGTCATCTGCTTATCCGTCATTCTAATTCTGCCTATAATGATATCACCTATGTGTATAGATAAGGCAGGGTCCACCATTCACAATAGGTGATTGGCATTTTGGAAACTACGGGATAAGGTGTCCGTTTTATTGGTACTATTTTGGGGAAGATATGATTTTTAATTGCTCTATATTAAGTTTTTTGTGAGGCAAGGTAACCAAAAAATTGATGTTTTGGCACCGTTTTTATATTTTATTTTTACAGCGTTTACCTGAGGGATTAGTTCATGTGACTTTTTTATAGAGCAGATCGTTACGCATGTGGCAATACCTAATATGTCTACTTTTTCTTATTTATTTACGTTTTACACAATAATGGTATTTTTTAAACCGAAATAGTGATATTTTAGTGTCTCCATAAATCTGAGAGCCATAGCTTTTTTATTTTTTGACCAATTCTCTTAGGTAGGGTCTAATTTTTTGAGGGATGAGGTCTGATTGGTACTATTTTGGGGGGCATGCGCCTTTTTGATCACTTGATGTTGCAATTTTTGTGAAGTAATGTGACAAAAATTGCTTTTTTACACAGTTTTTTTATTAATTATTTTACGGTGTTCACCTGAGTGGTTAGATCATGTAAATTTTTTATCAAGCTTGTTGTTACGGACGTGGTGATAGCTAATATGTTTACTTTTTTTTTTCTCTCTTTAGCACAATAATAGCAGTTTTTAAGCAAAAATAATCATATTTTAGTGTCTCCATAGTCTGAGAGCCATAGCTTTTTAATTTTTTGACCGATTCTCTTAGGTAGGGTCAAATTTTTTGTGGGATGAGGTGATGGTCTGATTGGTACCATTTTGGGGGGCATACGTCTTTTTGATCACTTGCTGTTGCAATTTTTGTGATGTAATGTAACAAAAATTGCTTTTTTTTACAGTTTTTTTTTACAGTGTTCACCTGAGGGGTTAGGTCATGTGATATTTTTATAGAGCTTGTTGTTATGGACGTGGTGATGCCTAATATGTATATTTTTTTTATGTATTTCACTTTACCACAATAATAGCAGTTTTGAAACTGAAAAAATTATGTTTTAGTGTCTCCATGTTCTGAGAGCTATAGTTTTTTACTTTTTGGGCGATTGTCTTTGGTAGGGGCTCATTTTTTGCGGGATGAGGTGTCTGTTTTATTGATACAATTTTGTGGGACATACGCCTTTTTGATCGCTTGGTGTTGCACTTTTTGTGATGTAAGGTGGCAAAAATTGCTTTTTTTTTTACACCATTTTTATTTTAAAAAAATTTATGGGGTTTATCGGACAGGGTGGATCATGTGATATATTTATAGAGCCGGTCATTACGGAGCGGCGATACCTAATATGTGTGGATTTTGGTTTTTTTCTGTTTTTTATTATAAAATAAGGGGAAAGGGACTTTTTTTCTTTTTTACTTTATACATTTTATTAAAAAAAACTTTTTTTAACTTTTTTTTTCTTTACTTTATTTATGACATTCACTTTTGGGGGTCTGATCTCCTCTGCAATGCATTACAATACATCTGTATTGTAATGCATTGCCTGTTAGTGTATGACACTGAGTCATACACTAAGGCCTCTTTCACACGAGTGTGACCGAATAAGGTCCGGATGCGTTGCGACAAACCGACGCGAGTAGGTACGCAATTGCAGTCAGTTTTGACTGCGATTGCTTTCCGTTGTTCAGTTTTTATCGCGTAAAATTATTGATGACGTAAATTTTTTTTTTATTTTTTTTAACCCCTCCAGCACTATTATACTAAGCATTCTGTATCCAGAATGCTACTATTTTCCCTTATAACCATGTTATAAGGGGAAATAATAATGATCGGGTCTCCATCCCGATCATCTCCTAGCAACCGTGTGTGAAAATCGCACCACATCCGCACTTGCTTGCGGATGCTTGCGATTTTCATGCAGCCCTATTCACTTCTATTGGGCCTGCGTTGCGTGAAAAACGCACAAAATAGAGCTTGCTGTGAATGGTCCGCATACGGGCCGCAAAAAAAACTGAACGGAAGCGAAAAGAAAATACGTTCATGTGCATGAGCCCTAATTTTGTACAACCCCTTTTAGGTAATAATGAACAAATCAAACCTACAGAGGTTTATTCTATGATCAGCTTGTCTTCAGAGGGCTTTTCTAACAGAAATGGAATGAAATTGCAATCTGTGTATATGATGACAGTAATAGTTTTAGGCTACTTCCACACTAGCGTTATAATCTTCTGGTAGGCTGTTCCGGCAGAAGAACAGCCTGCCAGAGTTCATTGTCGGTTACATAGCTGGATTCCCTGCTGCAGCCAATTGACTATAACGTCTGGAATTCACCCGGACAAAAAACGGTGCTTGCAGCGGATTTTGTCTGGCCAAATCCCAGCATGAATGCCAAAAACAAGCCAGATCCCCACCTGGTCCCATTATAGTTAATGGGGTCTAGCGGTGCTCTGGCTCTTTTTCGTTTATGTAGATACAATGAACTCGAGCAGGCTGTTCCTCTACCGGAATTGCCTACCGGAAGATTTTAGCGCTAGTATGCACTAAAAATACTGCAAGATTGTTTTATGAAATTTAAATATTATTTATTTGCTAATATACCATCTTAAGGAGGGTTGTCTGTTGAAAATAATAATAATTTCTAGTACTCTATTAGAACTTTTTGAGTTATTGGACTTCATTTGGGACCTACAAAGTTTGTGTCGTGTCACTCTTTGTAGGAATCAGCATGTTTGTGATTACACAGACATCCCATTGATTTGTAGGCACTAAGTAATTTCCCCTGTGCTGTAAGTGAATTGAACACTTGCTGATTACTGGTGTCCAAAGTATTATGGTAGGCATAGATTATAAAGAGTTCCCACAAATCACTATATATTAAAAATGGCTGCCGTGCTTGGCACATTCTTCCATGATCTTTAAAAACTGCATTTTTTATTGAACTGAATTGTTCCTATTAATTATCTCTCTAGTGATTAGATGTCTAACTGCCTATCTTTGGTACTATGTTT
This sequence comes from Bufo gargarizans, assembly GCF_014858855.1. Classification (NCBI taxonomy): domain Eukaryota; kingdom Metazoa; phylum Chordata; class Amphibia; order Anura; family Bufonidae; genus Bufo; species Bufo gargarizans. Next base: position 486,357,744 of record NC_058082.1, read on the forward strand.
GCATTCCCATTATGAATAATATATTAATTTCTAGTGTTAAGCAAATCGAAGCATCCAAAGTGGAATTTAATCCGAAGTTTAGGAAAATTTGATTTTCAACGGATTCGTATTTCCTTGCACTTCGTGGTAATAAATCGAAGCATCCAAAGTGGAATTTAATCCGAAGTTTAGGAAAATTAGATTTTCAACGGATTCGTATTTCCTTGCACTTCGTGGTAATAAATCGGTTGTTTCCTAAAATGGCAGCTATATGTGTTACAAAGTGAACGTAAGAAGCCTGAGAATACGAGATCACCCATAATGCCGTGCAGGTAGCCATCCCCTGTGATGTCACAGCCCTTTAACCACCTCCCATCCGTCCGTTGACTATAAACGTCCGGGAGGTGGATCTCTATCTCTGAATGGACGTTTCTGAACGTCCATTCAGAGATGGCAGCTGCACCCTAATCGTGCAGCTCAGAGCGGGTTGCCCGCTGTCAGTGACAGCAGGGCACCCCAGAGAGAAGGCAGGGACAGTTCCCAGGTGTCCTGGCCTTCTAGATCGCTCTATACAGATCATGTGACCGCCGGGGTCCGGAGAATGCAGGAGCTGTCACAAAACTGCACTGAGGCTGTACAGCATTGTATAGTGCTGTACAGCCTCTCTGGACGGTGTATCTCCCATGTAACACTGGCTACTATGTCAGCCCCAGTTACCGGAGAAATCAATAGTGGGGGGAAAAAAAGTGAAGTTAAATGTCCCCCAGAGGTCTTGTATGACCTTATGGGGAACGCAAAGTGTAAAATAAAAAATAAAAGTGTTAAAATAAAAAAAAAAAAAAAAAGGTTTCACAAAATTTAAATAGACATATTTGGTATTTCCAAGTCCGTAACGGTCGGCTCTATAGACATATTTGGTATTTCCGTGTCCGTAACTGTCGGCTCTATAAATATATCACATGATCCACTCAGTCTGATAAACACCATAAAATTTTTTATAAACTGTGTCATAAAAAGCCATTTTTGTCACCTTACATCACAAAAAGTGCAACACCAAGTGATCAAAAAGGTGCATATCACAAAAAATGGTACCAATCAAACCGTCACCTTATCCCGCAAAAAGAAATCGTTCAAAAAATAAATAAAAAATATAGCTCTCAGGACATGGACACATTAAAACATTTTTTTTTTTTGTTTAAAAAATATTATTGTGTTAAATCAATTTTTGAAATCAATAAAAAAATAAGTATACATATAGGTGTCGACACGTCCGTAACAAACAGCTCTATAAAAATATCACATGACCTCTGAGGTGAATACCGCAAAAAAATAAAAATAAAAACTGTGTCAAAAAAGCCGTTTTTTGTCAACACCAAGCGATCAAAAAGGCGTATGCCCCCAAAATAGTACCTAATAAACTGTCACCTCATCCCAATATTGAATAGGGAGACAGGAACAGTGCAAGGAGATTCTAGGGAGAGTTTATAGACAACGTAGGGAGAGCATAGGGAGACTAAAGGGACAGTGCAAGCTGAGAGTAATCGCCCTGTGCATCTTGTTCAACTGCTGCTCCATTCATACATAATCTATTCTGTTAAACATAGACTTACTGTGCGTCAGACTCAGTCAACATAGGTGGTCTAGTATATAGGCGCATTTATCTAGTTCATCTGCTGTGCCATTAAGACTTAATCTATTCTATTCTATTCTGTTATACATGGACATACTGTGCGCCAGACTCATTGTCAACAGGTGGTCTAATATATAGCCGCAATTATCTAGTTCACCTGCTGCGCCATTAAGACTTAATCTATTGTGTTATATCTAAATTTACTGTGTGTCAGACTCATTGTCAACAGGCGGTCTAATATATAGGGGTGTATATCTAGTTCACCTGCTGTGTCATTCATACTTAATCTGTTGTGTTATATATAGGCTTATTGTGTGCCAGACTCATTGTCAACAGGCTGTCTAATATATAGGCGCGTTCACCTGCTGCACCATTTAGACTTAATCTGTACTGTTATACAAGACTTACTGTGTGTTAGAACAATGGTGTAACTAGAAATGACAGGGTCCCACAGCAAATTTTTGAATCCTGCTCGGTTGCCGTCATTTCTGTGTGGAAGCGCTGTTGCGCTAGGTATAATTTAGCTGAATGTGAAAAAAAAGAAAACTGAATTGCAAGAGTGAAAGGGACAGTACAGGAACTATGATCTAAAGCTGTAGGGATACTTAAGGGACAGTGCAAGTTGAATCATTTGCGTTATAGGGCACAGAGCAATCTAATTCAACGATGTCCACATTGGGGTTTCCACATTGACTAATATAAAACTAATTCTATTGGGCCCTGATTCATAAATTGGGGTGATACACCTGTCTCATTCTCATTTTAATTAATGTGGCATGTCCACACTGATAAGTAGATAAGCAATTCCATTAAGCCCTGATTCACAAATTGCGGTGATACATCTGTCTTTTCCAATGTTTGTGGCGTGTCCACACTGATATTCAACCTCTTCTGTTAGCCAAACAATTAGTGTTATTTAGTGTTACAGAGTGGTCTTAGCACCGTGTGGGCAGAGCAAATAAGTTGATTCTTCGCACAGCAGAGTTGCCCATGAGTAGATCATCGTTGCATGGTGTAAAGTGTACTCATTCCAATGACAGGGTCTAAATAGGGTCATGTATCGTCACTGCTACTAACACTACTGCTGCTGGCACTATCTCATGAAATTCATATTTGTAGCGCAAAAAATATTCAATGAAATAAAAAATTATCCTGTTAGCAAAAATGTTATGTTACATCAGTATGATTACCATGTAAATTTTTTTCAAATTCTGTGTCACTCTACAGAGCAAAGAAATGTATACCTAATACGTCCTGTTAGCGAAAATTGTATTCTTAGGCAATATGACTGCTTCATCACATGTTTTACAATTGCAGGCTAATGTGCAGTGCTGCAGTGCAAAGAAATTGATTCTTTGCACAGCAGATTTGCCCATGAGTTGATCGCTTTTTGTCGGAAAAATTATTCTTTTATTGGAAAAATTATTTGTTTTTGGTGATAAAATTATTTGTTTTTTGTTGGAATAATTATTTTTTTATCTGAAAAATTGTTCATTTAGTGAAAACATTAGTCTTGTAGTACAAAAGTTGCATTTTAGTGAATAAATTAGTCTTTTACCAAATAAATTAGTCTGCTCCAATATTACAATCCTCAATCTCTATTATGAACAACGTTGAGTGGTAACCCGCACCTGTCGACAAAGGGTAGACACACGGGGACCCCTTCAGTGTAGCGCGTGTGCAGCCCCGCAAAATGAGCATCACAGAAGTGAACACCCCTTTGGTCTCCAAGAAGTTGTATGTGGTCCACCTGGGGTCAAATATGCAGTTAGCACAGATGATTATGTTTTATTTATCGTAATGAACCATGCAAATTGTCCACCTAATGGAAAAATTTTTGTCAAAGATAATAAATTCCGTTAGTGAAAATATTTATTCTTAGTCACTGTGACAGCTACGACAAATTTTAATCAAATTCGACAAAACTTTAAAACAAAATTTTAACCCATGTGGATCTCTCCATAAGGTACGGGATCCCTCTCCATACTATGAACTGACTGGTATTTCGCTTTCAAAATGTATTGGGGTTTAAACCAGATGGCTCAAGCATGGCCACTGGATTATTTGTCATAAAGGACAGGAGCCTGAAAACTAGTTCTCATATAATATGGTCACCAAAGAGGGACTATGACTGCTTAGGGTAACAGTATCAGCGACCACCTTTACCGCCAGTCGCAACATTAGTCGAAGGCTCTTTAAAACAGCAGACACCCAGCGGAGTTCACATTGAGTAGCCTGGCTATACCTGATTTAATGCAATTCATGACAAATTAATACATAACAAAGCAAATTTCTTGGAGAAATTCGGCAAAGATTCCGAATTAAATTTTTTTAAACTTCGCTCATCTCTAATATTAATCACTGGCTTTCAAGATGAGCAAATTTCTTAAAATTTGTTTCTGGTGTGATTCACACAAATTGTTCGTCAGACTTGATTCAGGTCCAAATAAATTCAACTCAAATTGAAAGTGCTCCAATTGTTTGACACTCTGAGGTCTCCTAAAACCATATCTAACCCTTTCAGGCTCTTCAATACAGCATAAATAACAGTCCAATAATTATCCCTTTTTAGGGAGTAGCAACTCGGTTGTGTAGCAAGCCCCTGAAGAGTCAATGTAGAGATGCTGTGTCATAGTGTACTGCCTCTGGCCAATACTCCCTGGGGATCGGTGCAGTGGAAAGGTGGTTTAAGGAATAAGGCCAGAAGTAAAAGAATAAAAGTCTCTCTTTACTAAGTGCAAAGGATAAGTTTGCACACAGTATAATTTACCTGCCACTTTGTGGGTGGCAAAGTGGCAGGTAAGGGCACCTCTGGTATGATATCTTGCTGATGTCTCTGTCCTGAAATTCTGGCTAACAGTTGTAAACTTGCATTTGTATCTGTGTCTCCTGAATGCAGGCTTTGAGTTGGTCTGGCCTAGATGTAATCTAAGTGATGGGAGTCTAAGCTGTAGTCCTTCACCTGCAGTAGGGTCTGCATATATCACAATCGGCGTAACTGTCACATACGTGACACGGAGGGAGGAAAAGAGGGAGGCCCTGCCCTAGTGAGAGGGAAGGTGGTGACCCCTGACTCACCTTGCGGCTGGCGCCTGGCTGCCCTGTCGTCCCTAGACGGGTTCCTCACCCGTACGCCGATCACGTGCCTAAAACCCTGGCTTTCCCTAGGATGAGCCCTAGATAGTGAACAGGGTGGTGGGAACACTAGTCCGCACCACTAGCTCTAAAGGAAAACACCAAGGGGAGGACAGACAATAAAAACTAAACATATAATCCCAGGTGGGCAACAACAGGAGACAACAAAAGCCCAACAGGGATCCGGAGGGTAGCACTCTGGAACAACAACCAGATTCTCAGCTCCAGTGGGTCAGCATAGATGTCCAGGCAGGAAGCTCTATAACTGGCAACAAGAGAAGTGTGAGAGGAGAATATAAGGAGTTTGGGAGTGGCAGACAAGAAACAGCTGAGGAGGAGAAGCTACGGATCCCTGAGTGAGACAAAAAGGATAGCAAGGCAAACACAGAAAACAAACACTAAGAAACACCGTGATCTTTAGACATAGAGCGCGCAGCCACCCGCTGCGACTTCCTGACCCCGGGTATAACAGAGTCAGACGTGGCTCTTGACACCCTCGTGACAGTACCCCCCCTTTCACGAGGGGCCTCCGGACACTCAGGACCAGGTCTCTCCGGATGAGAGACATGGAAAGCCTGAATCAACCTGTTGGCGTTTACCTCTGACGCTGGAACCCACATTCTTTCCTCGGGACCGTAACCCCTCCAATGCACCAGATACTGAAGAGAGCGGCGGACCCGACGAGAATCAACAATTCTGGATATTTGAAACTCCAGATTACCATCCACAACAACAGGAGGAGGTGGCAGCGGTGATGGTTCTAGAGGTGGAACATACTTCTTGAGCAACGACTTATGGAAGACGTTATGGATCTTAAAAGTCTGAGGTAGCTCCAGGCGAAAAGCCACAGGGTTAATGACGGCTACAATTTTATAAGGACCAATGAACCTAGGACCCATTTTCCAAGAGGGAACCTTCAACTTAATATTCCTAGTAGACAACCACACATAGTCATTCACTCCTAGGTCCGGACCTGGCGACCGTTTCTTATCGGCCATGCATTTGTATTTACCACTCATATTTTTCAAGTTAGCTTGCACCTTCTGCCATACCGATGAAAGAGATGAAGAAAACCGTTCCTCTTCAGGAACCTCAGAAGACCCCCCCTCTTTGAAAGTACAAAATTGGGGATGAAAACCGTATGCACCAAGAAATGGTGACTTGCCAGTGGATTCCTGACGGCGATTATTTATGGCAAACTCGGCTAACGGTAAATATGATGACCACACCTCTTGGTTTTCAGACGCAAAACACCTTAAATATGTTTCTAGGTTTTGGTTGGTACGCTCAGTCTGTCCATTCGACTGAGGATGGAAAGCTGAGGAAAAGGATAAGTGTACCCCTAAACGGGTACAAAAAGCTTTCCAAAACTTAGAAATAAACTGGGTTCCCCGATCCGAAACCACATCGGAAGGGACCCCGTGAAGCTTCACGATTTCACTGATAAACACCTGAGCAAGAGTCTTAGCATTAGGAAGTGCGGGTAGCGCAATAAAGTGTACCATTTTGCTAAACCTGTCTACTACTACCAAGATAACTGTTTTACCCGCAGACAAAGGTAAGTCAGTGATGAAATCCATTGATAGATGTGTCCATGGTCTATTGGGGATGAAAAGTGGCAATAAAGACCCTGCTGGACGTGTATGAGAGACTTTCGCGCGTGCACAAGTAGAACAAGTAGACACGAAATTACATCCTGACGCAACCTTGGCCACCAAAAACGACGAGACAATAGCTCCAAGGTTGCTTTACTACCCGGGTGCCCAGCAAGTGCCGAATTATGATGTTCCTTCAATAACTCAAGACGCAGGTTTAACGGTACAAACAATTTCTCTGAGGGGCAAGAGGCCGGGGCGTCCCCCTGGGCCTCTAACACCTTTCCCTCTAGAACAGAGTGTACAGCAGAGACAACCACTCCTCTTTGTAAAATAGGTACCGGATCACTAACATTACCCCCTCCAGGGAAACTACGAGACAATGCGTCTGCCTTGGTATTTTTTGCCCCAGGACGATAGGTGATTACAAAGTTAAATCTGGTAAAGAATAACGACCACCTAGCTTGTCTAGGGGTGAGACGCTTAGCCGATTCTAGGTACAGAAGGTTTTTGTGATCCGTAATTACCGTGACGGGGTGGATTGCTCCCTCTAAGAAGTGACGCCACTCTTCAAACGCCAGTTTAATCGCCAACAGTTCCCTATTTCCAATATCATAGTTTTTTTCTGCTGCAGATAATTTTTTGGAAAAGAAAGCGCAAGGACGCCATTTGCCAGGAGACGGACCCTGAGACAATACAGCCCCCACTCCCACCTCCGACGCATCAACTTCAACAATAAAAGGCTGGGAGACATCAGGTTGAATTAGGACAGGTGCCGAGGTAAATCTCTCTTTTAGAGAGGAAAATGCAATTTTAGCGGCGTCAGACCATTTAGAAAAATCAGTCCCCTTCCTAGTCATGTCAGTAAGGGGTTTAACGATCACTGAATAATTTTTAATAAACTTTCTGTAGAAATTTGCGAAACCCAAAAACCGTTGTAGAGCTTTAAGGTTCTCAGGAAGATCCCAATCTAAAATTGCCTGGACCTTCCCAGGATCCATACGGAAACCTGAAGCAGATAATAGATATCCCAGGAATTGTATTTCCTGAACGGCGAAGACACATTTTTCAATTTTCGCATATAATTTATTCGTCCGTAGGACCTGCAGTACTTGCCTGACATGTACTTCATGTGTTTTCAGATCAGCCGAATAAATTAAGATATCATCTAGGTATATGACTACAAACCTGCCGATGAGATGACTAAAAATATCATTAACGAAATGTTGGAAGACAGCAGGGGCATTGGTCAGACCGAAAGGCATGACTAAATTTTCGTAATGCCCCTCAGGGGTGTTAAAAGCTGTCTTCCACTCATCCCCTTCCTTGATACGAATCAGATTGTAGGCCCCCCTAAGATCAAGTTTGGAGAACCACCTAGCACCCGCAATCTGATTAAAAAGGTCAGGAATGAGAGGAAGAGGGTATGGGTCTCGGACGGTTATCCGGTTTAGCTCACGGAAATCTAGGCAAGGACGCAGGCCCCCATCTTTCTTTTTAACAAAGAAAAACCCTGCAGCCACGGGTGAAGAAGAGGGTCTGATGTGTCCCTTGGCCAGACTCTCGGAGATATAATCTTTCATGGCTTGTCTCTCGGGACCCGAAAGATTATACAACCTGGACTTGGGTAATTTTGCACCGGGAATCAGGTTAACCGGGCAATAATAAGGACGATGAGGTGGTAGCTTCTGACAACCCTTTTCAGAAAAAACGTCCTCAAAGTCCGAAATAAAAGTAGGTAGGGAAGCTATGGAGGCGATTAAGCAATTGTTATTTAAGCAATTCTCTCTGCAATGCTCACTCCACTCCAATATCTCCCTGGCCTGCCAATCCACCACTGGATTGTGCGCTACCAACCAGGGAAGACCCAATACCACAGGAGAGGGAAGGCCCTCCAGAACGTAACATGAAAGACGCTCCTTATGGTGGTCCCCTACCCGAAGATGTAAGTTATGGACAACGTGAGTGAGGTTTCTCTGAGACAGAGGAGCAGAGTCAATAGCGAATATGGGAATGGGTCTCTGCAGCGTACAGAGAGACAAACCCATAGTGCGGGCAAAATGGGCATCTATCAAATTTACCCCTGCACCACTGTCTAGAAAAAAAGAAATAGACTCCGTCTTAACACCAAAAACAATAACTGCTGGCAACACAAATTGAGATGTTCGTATGGAGGAAACATATACCCCCCGGCTGACATCCTCCGCACAGCCTGGGGTTAGTAGTTTTCCGACGGTCTTTTGTTTTTGGGAAAGGAGGGACAGACATTAATGAAATGACCCTTCCCCCCACAGAAAAAACAAGCCCCCCACCTACGGCGAACCTCAGGAGGACGGACCTGACGAGAAGTTCCTCCTAGCTGCATAGGCTCATCCAAGTCAGTACAGACTAACTGCTGCTTGGGAGAGGTTACCGATTGCTCAGGAATTTTCGATCTCTCCCTAAGACGTCTATCTATCCTGATAGAGAGGGACATAACAGCATCAAGGGAAAGGGGGGTCTCATACAGCGCCAGCGCATCCTTAACCCTTTCAGAACTGACTCCTGAGAGCCGGGTCGTTCCACTGAGTATCCGTAGCCCACCTGCGGAACTCTGAGCAATATTCCTCTGCTGGCCGATCTCCCTGTAGGAGTCTCCGTAACTTCGACTCAGCCAGGGCGACACGGTCAGGGTCATCATATATGAGACCCAAAGCCCCAAAAAATCCCTCCACTGACCGGAGAGCCTGGGAACCAGGGGGTAACGAGAACGCCCAGGATTGCGGGTCCCCCTGAAGCAGGGAAATAACAATCCCCACCCGCTGTTCTTCATTACCTGAGGAGTAAGGGCGCAGCTTAAAATATAATTTGCAGGCCTCACGGAACAACACAAATTTGTCCCTTCCCCCAGAGAATCTGTCAGGAAGAACAACCTTGGGTTCTGTAACAACCTGGTTACCCATAGCAACCGCTGGGCTTACGGTCTGCTGCATTTGCTGCTGCTGTTGGAGGACAGACGCCTTCAATCCTGCCACCTCCAAAGACAGGCCTTGAAGCTGTTTTGCCAAAGCAGCAATAGGATCCATATTGGATTCTAAGTAGTGAAAAAGAAAATTATATATATATTTTTTTTTTTTTCTCAAAAAAAAAAATAAGGGCCAGTTATAAAATCACGATCGGCGTAACTGTCACATACGTGACACGGAGGGAGGAAAAGAGGGAGGCCCTGCCCTAGTGAGAGGGAAGGTGGTGACCCCTGACTCACCTTGCGGCTGGCGCCTGGCTGCCCTGTCGTCCCTAGACGGGTTCCTCACCCGTACGCCGATCACGTGCCTAAAACCCTGGCTTTCCCTAGGATGAGCCCTAGATAGTGAACAGGGCGGTGGGAACACTAGTCCGCACCACTAGCTCTAAAGGAAAACACCAAGGGGAGGACAGACAATACAAACTAAACATATAGTCCCAGGTGGGCAACAACAGGAGACAACAAAAGCCCAACAGGGATCCGGAGGGTAGCACTCTGGAACAACAACCAGATTCTCAGCTCCAGTGGGTCAGCATAGATGTCCAGGCAGGAAGCTCTATAACTGGCAACAAGAGAAGTGTGAGAGGAGAATATAAGGAGTTTGGGAGTGGCAGACAAGAAACAGCTGAGGAGGAGAAGCTACGGATCCCTGAGTGAGACAAAAAGGATAGCAAGGCAAACACAGAAAACAAACACTAAGAAACACCGTGATCTTTAGACATAGAGCGCGCAGCCACCCGCTGCGACTTCCTGACCCCGGGTATAACAGAGTCAGACGTGGCTCTTGACACCCTCGTGACAGTATAGCTGTGGTTGATGGTCACTTTCCTGACTGTAAACGCTGTGGCTTTTCAGATATCTGGAGTTTTGTATTTTTGCAGTTTCTCTCTGGAGTAGTGGTCTCACAGAAGTGCTGGTTCTAGGGCGGGTCCCTAAGACCTTTGGAGCAAAAGCTCTAGCATGTGCTTCCTTACTTCTCACAGTCCTAGCTAAGATTCCCCCTGCTGTCATGAAGTAGGAGCAGCCCACTTCTACCAAGAGGGGAGGAATGGGATGGTTAGTCCCATTCCTGGTGTCAGTCACTGCCAGTCATCCCCATCTGCTGGTGTACAGACAATATATGAACATGGCAAAAAAAACATTACATAATAAACCAAACAATTGCAGATACCTGGGGTACTGCAGTTGGTGTTCTGTTAAAGATAAGAAATTACAATATATATATACAGTGTGTATATATATATATATATATATATATATATATATATATACACAGTGGATATAAAAAGTCTACACAACCCTGTTAAAATGTCAGGTTTCTGTGATGAGAAAAAATGACAAAAGAAAAGATAAATAATTTCAGAATTTTTTCCACCTTTTATGTGACCTATAAACTGTACCACTCAACTGAAAAACATACTGAAATCTTTTAGGTGGAGGGAAGAAAACTAAAACACTAAAATAATGTGGTTGCATAAGTGTGCACACCCTCTTATAACTGGGGATGTAGCTGTGTTCAGAATTAAGCAATCACATTCAAAATAATGTTAAATAGTCAGCATACACCTGCCATCGTTTAAAGTGCCTCTGAAGTTCAGCTGCTCTAGTTGGTCTTTCCTGAAATTTTCTTAGTCGCATCCCATAGCAAAAGCGATGGTCAGAGAGCTTCCAAAGCATCAGAGGGATCTAATTTTTAAAAGGTATCAGTCAGGAGAAGGGTACAAAAGAATTTCCAAGGCATTCGATATACCATGGAACACAGTGAAGATAGTCATCATCAAGTGGAGAAAGTATGGCACAACAGTGACATTACCAAGAACTGGATGTCCCTTCAAAATTGATGAAAAGACGAGAAGAAAACTGGTCTGGGAGGCTACCAAGAGGCCTACAGCAACATTAAAGGAGCTGCAGGAATATCTGGCAAGTACTGGCTGTGTGGTACATGTGACAACAATCTCTCTTATTCTTCATATGTCTGGGCTATGGGGTAGAGTGGCAAGACCAAAGCCTTTTCTTATGAAGAAAAACATCTAAGCCAGGCTACATTTTGCAAAAACACATCTGAAGTCTCCCAAAAGCATGTGGGAAAAGGTGTTATGGTCTGATGAAACCAAGGTAGATCTTTTTGTCCATAATTCCAAAAGATATGGACCATACCCAAAGTGAAGCATGGTGGGGGCAGCATCATGCTTTGGGGCTGTTTTTATGCAGCCAGAACTGGGGCCTTAGTTAAGCTAGAGGGAATTATTAACAGTTCCAAACACCAGTCAATATTGGCACAAAACCCTCAGGCTTCTGCTAGAAAGCTGAACATGAAGAGGAACTTCATCTTTCAGCATGACAATGACCCAAAGCATACATCCAAATCAACAAAAGAATGGCTTCACCAGAAGAAGATTAAAGTTTTGGAATGGCCCAGCCAGAGCCCAGACCTGAATCCAATTGAAAATCGGTGGGGTAATCCTGAAGAGGGCTGTGCACAGGAGATGCCCTCGCAATCTGACAGATCTGGAGTGTTTTTGCAAAGAGTGGGCAAATCTTGCCAAGTCAAAATGTGCCATGCTGATAGACTCATACCCAAAAAGACTGAGTGGTGTAATAAAATCAAAAGGTGCTTCAACAGATTATTAGTTTATGCAACCATATTATTTTATTTTTTAATTTTTCTTCCCTCTACCTAAAAGATTTCAGTTTGTTTTTCAATTGAGTTGTACAGTTTATAGGTCACATTAAAGGTGGAAAAAGTTCTGAAATGATTTATCTTTGTCTCATTTTAACAGGTGTGTATAGACTTTTTTATAACTACTGAATATGTATCTATATATATATATATATATATATATATATATATATATAATTTTTTATTTATTTTTTATGTCCAGAACAATGCATTGCAACTGTGATGCACTCAGGCAGTATGTTGTCAGCACCAGGATTAATATTGTAAAAGATTTATGTCTGTGATTGTGAATCATGCGATGTACATTGGGGTAATATACATTAATAAAAAATTGAGTGTCAGCGTTAAATGGTCCTGCAGCTTACTGAGATACACAGTGACACACTACACCGGCTCTTAGGCTACTTTCACACTTGCGTTCAGAGTGGATCCGTCTGAGACGGATCCGCTCATATAATGCAGACGGTGGATCCGTTCAGAACGGATCCGTCTGCATTATATTGTAAAAAAAATTCTAAGTGTGAAAGTAGCCTGAATGGATCCGTCCAGACTTTTACATTGAAAGTCAATGGGGGACGGATCCGTTTGAAGATTGAGCCATATTGTGTCATCTTCAAACATTGTAAGTCTGGACGGATCAGCTTGCCTCCGCACGGCCAGGCGGACACCCGAACGCTGCAAGCAGCATTCAGGTGTCCGCCTGCTGAGCGGAGCGGAGGCTGAACGCTGCCAGACTGATGCATTCTGAGTGGATCCGCATCCACTCAGAATGCATTAGGGCTGGACGGATGCGTTCGGGGCTGCTAGTGTGAAAGTAGCCTTATCCTGTCGCTAGCTAAAACCTACATCTCTTTTTTTTGGCACATTACAGAAACATTTTATTGAATAACCTAAGGCTACATTTTTTATCACATGTAAGTACAAAAGTATTCAGATCCGTTGAAAAGGCCAAATATTTTTCATGGGAATAGGCCTTTAACTGAGCTGGTCCCATGTCCTGGACTACACCGCATGTAAGAAACTGCCACATATAAAAGCATAGGTTATATCACTAGTCTCCTTAGTTTTTTTTATTCCTTTATGAACAGATAATTTTGTGTGGCATGTTTGTTTGTTACTTTCATCTAACATCACCAACAATGTTCTCTCTTTTTGGTTTACATGGAGATAGGGTTTAGTAGTGCTCTCGATCCCATCATGGCTAAGTTGGGCACACTTCACCTTTCTAAAAACATCACCGTTGTTGAGTAACTTTGCCCTAGGCTTGAGGTGATATGTGACAGCAGGGAATACGTTCTGATGGTAAGAGGATAGCACAGACTGTGTCCCCTGCAGTATGCACATAAGCTAGAACTGCCGCACAGGATTACAGAAAGCGGTGATCTATCCATTTAGAATTCCTGCTTAGACGGTAAAATGCCTTGTCAGTAGGGATGAGCGAACTCGAACTGTATAGTTCGGGTTCGTACCGAATTTTGGGGTGTCCGTGACACGGACCCGAACCCGGACATTTTCGTAAAAGTCCGGGTTCGGGTTCGGTGTTCGTCGCTTTCTTCGCGCTTTTGTGACGCTTTCTTGGCGCTTTTTGAAAGGCTGCAAAGCAGCCAATCAACAAGCGTCATACTACTTGCCCCAAGAGGCCATCACAGCCATGCCTACTATTGGCATGGCTGTGATTGGCCAGAGCACCATGTGACCCAGCCTCTATTTAAGCTGGAGTCACATAGCGCCGCCCGTCACTCTGCTCTGATTAGCGTAGGGAGAGGTTGCGGCTGCGACAGTAGGGCGAGATTAGGCAGATTAACTCCTCCAAAGGACTTGATTAACTGATCGATCTGCAGCTGTGGATCATTGAGCTGCTGATCCTCAATTGCTCACTGTTTTTAGGCTGCACAGACCGTTTGTCAGTCTCATTTTTCTGGGGTGATCGGCGGCCATTTTGTGTCTTGTGGTGCGCCAGCACAAGCTGCGACCAAGTGCATTTAACCCTCAATGGTGTGGTTGTTTTTTGGCTAAAGCCTACATCAGGGTGAAGCTGTCACACCAAGTGCATTTAACCAGCAATAGTCTGTTCATTTTTTGGCCATATACAAAATCAGGGGCAAGCTGCGCCTGTCACCAAGTGCATTTAACCCTCAATGGTGTGGTTGTTTTTTGGCTAAAGCCTACATCAGGGTGAAGCTGTCACACCAAGTGCATTTAACCAGCAATAGTCTGTTCATTTTTTGGCCATATACAAAATCAGGGGCAAGCTGCGCCTGTCACCAAGTGCATTTAACCCTCAATGGTGTGGTTGTTTTTTGGCTAAAGCCTACATCAGGGTGAAGCTGTCACACCAAGTGCATTTAACCAGCAATAGTCTGTTCATTTTTTGGCCATATACAAAATCAGGGGCAAGCTGCGCCTGTCACCAAGTGCATTTAACCCTCAATGGTGTGGTTGTTTTTTGGCTAAAGCCTACATCAGGGTGAAGCTGTCACACCAAGTGCATTTAACCAGCAATAGTCTGTTCATTTTTTGGCCATATCCCAGTCTAATTCTGTCACTAAATCCATACCGGTCACCCAGCGCCTAAATACTAGGCCTCAAATTTATATCCAGCTAAATCTGTCCCTAGTGCTGTAGCTAGGGCGAGTTATTTAGTGTCCGTTCAAGCACATTTCTTGTTCTGGGTTGAAATACAATTCCCAATTTAGCAATTTCATAATTTAGTGGTTCCTGCTATATCAGAGCTATTTGAAATCTATCCCAAAAAGGGTATATAATATTGAAGGTGCACATTGGGTCATTCAGAATAACTTCACACACACCCGCTACTGTGTATTTCCAAGTCTAATTCTGTCACTAAACCCATACCTGTCACCCAGCGCCTAAATACTAGGCCTCAAATTTAAATCCCTCTAAATCTCTCGTTACCCACCGCTGTACTGTTGTTGCTGGGCAAGATATTTAGTGTCCGTCAAAGCACATTTTTTGTTCTGGGTTGAAGTACAATTCCCAATTTAGCAATTTCATAATTTAGTGGTTTCTGCTATATCAGAGCTATTTGAAATCTATCCCTAAAAGGGTATATAATATTGAAGGTGCACATAGGGTCATTCAGAATAACTTCACACACACGCTTCTGTGCATTTCCAAGTCTAATTCTGTCACTAAATCCATACCGGTGACCCAGCGCCTAAATACTAGGCCTCAAATTTAAATCCCTCTAAATCTCTCGTTACCCACCACTGTACTGTTGTTGCTGGGCAAGATATTTAGTGTCCGTCAAAGCACATTTTTTGTTCTGGGTTGAAGTACAATTCCCAATTTAGCAATTTCATAATTTAGTGGTTTCTGCTATATCAGAGCTATTTGAAATCTATCCCTAAAAGGGTATATAATATTGAAGGTGCACATAGGGTCATTCAGAATAACTTCACACACACGCTTCTGTGCATTTCCAAGTCTAATTCTGTCACTAAATCCATACCGGTGACCCAGCGCCTAAATACTAGGCCTCAAATTTAAATCCCTCTAAATCTCTCGTTACCCACCGCTGTACTGTTGTTGCTGGGCAAGATATTTAGTGTCCGTCAAAGCACATTTTTTGTTCTGGGTTGAAGTACAATTCCCAATTTAGCAATTTCATAATTTAGTGGTTTCTGCTATATCAGAGCTATTTGAAATCTATCCCTAAAAGGGTATATAATATTGAAGGTGCACATAGGGTCATTCAGAATAACTTCACACACACCGCTACTGTGTATTTCCAAGTCTAATTCTGTCACTAAATCCATACCTGTGACCCAGCGCCTAAATACTAGGCCTCAAATTTAAATCCCTCTAAATCTCTCGTTACCCACCGCTGTACTGTTGTTGCTGGGCAAGATATTTAGTGTCCGTCAAAGCACATTTTTTGTTCTGGGTTGAAGTACAATTCCCAATTTAGCAATTTCATAATTTAGTGGTTTCTGCTATATCAGAGCTATTTGAAATCTATCCCTAAAAGGGTATATAATATTGAAGGTGCACATAGGGTCATTCAGAATAACTTCACACACACCGCTTCTGTGCATTTCCAAGTCTAATTCTGTCACTAAATCCATACCGGTGACCCAGCGCCTAAATACTAGGCCTCAAATTTAAATCCCTCTAAATCTCTCGTTACCCACCGCTGTACTGTTGTTGCTGGGCAAGATATTTAGTGTCCGTCAAAGCACATTTTTTGTTCTGGGTTGAAGTACAATTCCCAATTTAGCAATTTCATAATTTAGTGGTTTCTGCTATATCAGAGCTATTTGAAATCTATCCCTAAAAGGGTATATAATATTGAAGGTGCACATAGGGTCATTCAGAATAACTTCACACACACGCTTCTGTGCATTTCCAAGTCTAATTCTGTCACTAAATCCATACCGGTGACCCAGCGCCTAAATACTAGGCCTCAAATTTAAATCCCTCTAAATCTCTCGTTACCCACCGCTGTACTGTTGTTGCTGGGCAAGATATTTAGTGTCCGTCAAAGCACATTTTTTGTTCTGGGTTGAAGTACAATTCCCAATTTAGCAATTTCATAATTTAGTGGTTCCTGCTATATCAGAGCTATTTGAAATCTATCCCTAAAAGGGTATATAATATTGAAGGTGCACATTAGGGTCATTCAGAATAACTTCACACACACCGCTACTGTGTATTTCCAAGTCTAATTCTGTCACTAAATCCATACCTGTGACCCAGCGCCTAAATACTAGGCCTCAAATTTAAATCCCTCTAAATCTCTCGTTACCCACCGCTGTACTGTTGTTGCTGGGCAAGATATTTAGTGTCCGTCAAAGCACATTTTTTGTTCTGGGTTGAAGTACAATTCCCAATTTAGCAATTTCATAATTTAGTGGTTTCTGCTATATCAGAGCTATTTGAAATCTATCCCTAAAAGGGTATATAATATTGAAGGTGCACATAGGGTCATTCAGAATAACTTCACACACACGCTTCTGTGCATTTCCAAGTCTAATTCTGTCACTAAATCCATACCGGTGACCCAGCGCCTAAATACTAGGCCTCAAATTTAAATCCCTCTAAATCTCTCGTTACCCACCGCTGTACTGTTGTTGCTGGGCAAGATATTTAGTGTCCGTCAAAGCACATTTTTTGTTCTGGGTTGAAGTACAATTCCCAATTTAGCAATTTCATAATTTAGTGGTTTCTGCTATATCAGAGCTATTTGAAATCTATCCCTAAAAGGGTATATAATATTGAAGGTGCACATAGGGTCATTCAGAATAACTTCACACACACGCTTCTGTGCATTTCCAAGTCTAATTCTGTCACTAAATCCATACCGGTGACCCAGCGCCTAAATACTAGGCCTCAAATTTAAATCCCTCTAAATCTCTCGTTACCCACCGCTGTACTGTTGTTGCTGGGCAAGATATTTAGTGTCCGTCAAAGCACATTTTTTGTTCTGGGTTGAAGTACAATTCCCAATTTAGCAATTTCATAATTTAGTGGTTCCTGCTATATCAGAGCTATTTGAAATCTATCCCAAAAAGGGTATATAATATTGAAGGTGCACATTGGGTCATTCAGAATAACTTCACACACACCCGCTACTGTGTATTTCCAAGTCTAATTCTGTCACTAAACCCATACCTGTCACCCAGCGCCTAAATACTAGGCCTCAAATTTAAATCCCTCTAAATCTCTCGTTACCGCTGTACTGTTGTAGCTGGGAAAGTTATTTAGTGCCCGTCAAAGCACATTTTTTGTTCTGGGTTGAAGTACAATTCCCAATTTAGCAATTTCATAATTTAGTGGTTCCTGCTATATCAGAGCTATTTGAAATCTATCCCAAAAAGGGTATATAATATTCAAGGTGCACATTGGGTCATTCAGAATAACTTCACACACACGCTTCTGTGCATTTCCAAGTCTAATTCTGTCACTAAATCCATACCGGTCACCCAGCGCCTAAATACTAGGCCTCAAATTTATATCCCGCTGAATTTGAATACAATACATTGGGCCAAATAATATATTTGTTGTTGTGGTGAACCATAACAATGAGAAAAACATCTAGTAAGGGACGCGGACGTGGACATGGTCGTGGTGGTGTTAGTGGACCCTCTGGTGCTGGGAGAGGACGTGGCCGTTCTGCCACATCCACACGTCCTAGTGTACCAACTACCTCAGGTCCCAGTAGCCGCCAGAATTTACAGCGATATATGGTGGGGCCCAATGCCGTTCTAAGGATGGTAAGGCCTGAGCAGGTACAGGCATTAGTCAATTGGGTGGCCGACAGTGGATCCAGCACGTTCACATTATCTCCCACCCAGTCTTCTGCAGAAAGCGCACAGATGGCGCCTGAAAACCAACCCCATCAGTCTGTCACATCACCCCCATGCATACCAGGGAAACTGTCTCAGCCTCAAGTTATGCAGCAGTCTCTTATGCTGTTTGAAGACTCCGCTGGCAGGGTTTCCCAAGGGCATCCACCTAGCCCTTCCCCAGCGGTGAAAGACATAGAATGCACTGACGCACAACCACTTATGTTTCCTGATGATGAGGACATGGGAATACCACCTCAGCATGTCTCTGATGATGACGAAACACAGGTGCCAACTGCTGCGTCTTTCTGCAGTGTGCAGACTGAACAGGAGGTCAGGGATCAAGACTGGGTGGAAGACGATGCAGGGGACGATGAGGTCCTAGACCCCACATGGAATGAAGGTCGTGCCACTGACTTTCACAGTTCGGAGGAAGAGGCAGTGGTGAGACCGAGCCAACAGCGTAGCAAAAGAGGGAGCAGTGGGCAAAAGCAGAACACCCGCCGCCAAGAGACTCCGCCTGCTACTGACCGCCGCCATCTGGGACCGAGCACCCCAAAGGCAGCTTCAAGGAGTTCCCTGGCATGGCACTTCTTCAAACAATGTGCTGACGACAAGACCCGAGTGGTTTGCACGCTGTGCCATCAGAGCCTGAAGCGAGGCATTAACGTTCTGAACCTGAGCACAACCTGCATGACCAGGCACCTGCATGCAAAGCATGAACTGCAGTGGAGTAAACACCTTAAAACCAAGGAAGTCACTCAGGCTCCCCCTGCTACCTCTTCTGCTGCTGCCGCCTCGGCCTATTCTGCTGCTGCCGCCTCGGCCTCTTCCTCCGCCTCTGGAGGAACGTTGGCACCTGCCGCCCAGCAAACAGGGGATGTACCACCAACACCACCACCACCACCTCCGTCACCAAGCGTCTCAACCATGTCACACGCCAGCGTTCAGCTCTCCATCTCACAAACATTTGATAGAAAGCGTAAATTCCCACCTAGCCACCCTCGATCCCTGGCCCTGAATGCCAGCATTTCTAAACTACTGGCCTATGAAATGCTGTCATTTAGGCTGGTGGACACAGACAGCTTCAAACAGCTCATGTCGCTTGCTGTCCCACAGTATGTTGTTCCCAGCCGGCACTACTTCTCCAAGAGAGCCGTGCCTTCCCTGCACAACCAAGTATCCGATAAAATCAAGTGTGCACTGCGCAACGCCATCTGTAGCAAGGTCCACCTAACCACAGATACGTGGACCAGTAAGCACGGCCAGGGACGCTATATCTCCCTAACTGCACACTGGGTAAATGTAGTGGCAGCTGGGCCCCAGGCGGAGAGCTGTTTGGCGCACGTCCTGCCGCCGCCAAGGATCGCAGGGCAACATTCTTTGCCTCCTGTTGCCACCTCCTCCTTCTCGGCTTCCTCCTCCTCTTCTTCCACCTGCTCATCCAGTCAGCCACACACCTTCACCACCAACTTCAGCACAGCCCGGGGTAAACGTCAGCAGGCCATTCTGAAACTCATATGTTTGGGGGACAGGCCCCACACCGCACAGGAGTTGTGGCGGGGTATTGAACAACAGACCGACGAGTGGTTGCTGCCGGTGAGCCTCAAGCCCGGCCTGGTGGTGTGTGATAATGGGCGAAATCTCGTTGCAGCTCTGGGACTAGCCAATTTGACGCACATCCCTTGCTTGGCGCATGTGCTGAATTTGGTGGTGCAGAAGTTCATTCACAACTACCCCGACATGTCAGAGCTGCTGCATAAAGTGCGGGCCGTCTGTTCGCGCTTCCGGCGTTCACATCCTGCCGCTGCTCGCCTGTCTGCGCTACAGCGTAACTTCGGCCTTCCCGCTCACCGCCTCATATGCGACGTGCCCACCAGGTGGAACTCCACCTTGCACATGCTGGACAGACTGTGCGAGCAGCAGCAGGCCATAGTGGAGTTTCAGCTGCAGCACGCACGGGTCAGTCGCACTACAGAACAGCACCACTTCACCACCAATGACTGGGCCTCCATGCGAGACCTGTGTGCCCTGTTGCGCTGTTTCGAGTACTCCACCAACATGGCCAGTGGCGATGACACCGTTATCAGCGTTACAATACCACTTCTATGTCTCCTTGAGAAAACACTTAGGGCGATGATGGAACAGGAGGTGGCCCAGGAGGAGGAGGAGGAGGATGAGGAAGAGGGGTCATTTTTAGCACTTTCAGGCCAGTCTCTTCGAAGTGACTCAGAGGGAGGTTTTTTGCAACAGCAGAGGCCAGGTACAAATGTGGCCAGCCAGGGCCCACTACTGGAGGACGAGGAGGACGAGGATGAGGAGGAGGTGGAGGAGGATGAGGATGAAGCATGGTCACAGCGGGGTGGCACCCAACGCAGCTCGGGTCCATCACTGGTGCGTGGCTGGGGGGAAAGGCAGGACGATGACGATACGCCTCCCACAGAGGACAGCTTGTCCTTACCCCTGGGCAGCCTGGCACACATGAGCGACTACATGCTGCAGTGCCTGCGCAACGACAGCAGAGTTGCCCACATTTTAACCTGTGCGGACTACTGGGTTGCCACCCTGCTGGATCCACGCTACAAAGACAATGTGCCCACCTTACTTCCTGCACTGGAGCGTGATAGGAAGATGCGCGAGTACAAGCGCACGTTGGTAGACGCGCTACTGAGAGCATTCCCAAATGTCACAGGGGAACAAGTGGAAGCCCAAGGCCAAGGCAGAGGAGGAGCAAGAGGTCGCCAAGGCAGCTGTGTCACGGCCAGCTCCTCTGAGGGCAGGGTTAGCATGGCAGAGATGTGGAAAACTTTTGTCAACACGCCACAGCTAACTGCACCACCACCTGATACGCAACGTGTTAGCAGGAGGCAACATTTCACTAACATGGTGGAACAGTACGTGTGCACACCCCTCCACGTACTGACTGATGGTTCGGCCCCATTCAACTTCTGGGTCTCTAAATTGTCCACGTGGCCAGAGCTAGCCTTTTATGCCTTGGAGGTGCTGGCCTGCCCGGCAGCCAGCGTTTTGTCTGAACGTGTATTCAGCACGGCAGGGGGCGTCATTACAGACAAACGCAGCCGCCTGTCTACAGCCAATGTGGACAAGCTGACGTTCATAAAAATGAACCAGGCATGGATCCCACAGGACCTGTCCGTCCCTTGTCCAGATTAGACATTAACTACCTCCCCATAACCATATATTATTGGACTCCAGGGCACTTCCTCATTCAATCCTATTTTTATTTTCATTTTACCATTATATTGCGATGCTACCCAAAGTTGAATGAACCTCTCCTCTGCCTGTGTGCTAGGCCTAAATATATGCCAATGGACTGTTGCAGTGGTGGCTGACATGAAGCCTGATTCTCTGCTATGACATGCAGACTAATTCTCTGCTGACATGAAGCCAGATTGTCTGTTACGGGACCTCTCTCCTCTGCCTGGGTGCTGGGCCTAAATTTATGACAATGGACTGTTGCAGTGGTGGCTGACGTGAAGCCTGATTCTCTGCTATGACATGCAGACTGATTCTCTGCTGACATGAAGCCAGATCGTCTGTTACGGGACCTCTCTGCTCTGCCTGTGTGCTAGGCCTAAATATATGCCAATGGACTGTTGCAGTGGTGGGTGACGTGAAGCCTCATTCTCTGCTATGACATGCAGACTGATTCTCTGCTGACATGAAGCCAGATTGTCTGTTACGGGACCTCTCTGCTCTGCCTGTGTGCTAGGCCTAAATATATGCCAATGGACTGTTGCAGTGGTGGGTGACGTGAAGCCTCATTCTCTGCTATGACATGCAGACTGATTCTCTGCTGTCATGAAGCCAGATTGTCTGTTACGGGACCTCTCTGCTCTGCCTGTGTGCTAGGCCTAAATATATGCCAATGGACTGTTGCAGTGGTGGGTGACGTGAAGCCTCATTCTCTGCTATGACATGCAGACTGATTCTCTGCTGACATGAAGCCAGATTGTCTGTTACGGGACCTCTCTGCTCTGCCTGTGTGCTAGGCCTAAATATATGCCAATGGACTGTTGCAGTGGTGGGTGACGTGAAGCCTCATTCTCTGCTATGACATGCAGACTGATTCTCTGCTGTCATGAAGCCAGATTGTCTGTTACGGGACCTCTCTGCTCTGCCTGTGTGCTAGGCCTAAATATATGCCAATGGACTGTTGCAGTGGTGGGTGACGTGAAGCCTCATTCTCTGCTATGACATGCAGACTGATTCTCTGCTGACATGAAGCCAGATTGTCTGTTACGGGACCTCTCTGCTCTGCCTGTGTGCTAGGCCTAAATATATGCCAATGGACTGTTGCAGTGGTGGGTGACGTGAAGCCTCATTCTCTGCTATGACATGCAGACTGATTCTCTGCTGATCATGAAGCCAGATTGTCTGTTACGGGACCTCTCTGCTCTGCCTGTGTGCTAGGCCTAAATATATGCCAATGGACTGTTGCAGTGGTGGGTGACGTGAAGCCTCATTCTCTGCTATGACATGCAGACTAATTCTCTGCTGACATGAAGACAGATTCTCTGTTACGGGACCTCTCTCCTCTGCCTGTGTGTGTGCTGGGCCTAAATATATGCCAATGGACTGTTGCAGTGGTGGCTGACGTGAAGCCTCATTCTCTGCTATGACATGCAGACTGATTCTCTGCTGACATGAAGCCAGATTCTCTGTTACGGGACCTCTCTCCTCTGCCTGTGTGTGTGCTGGGCCTAAATATATGCCAATGGACTGTTGCAGTGGTGGCTGACGTGAAGCCTCATTCTCTGCTATGACATGCAGACTGATTCTCTGCTGACATGAAGCCAGATTCTCTGTTACGGGACCTCTCTCCTCTGCCTGTGTGTGCTGGGCCTAAATATATGCCAATGGACTGTTGCAGTGGTGGCTGACGTGAAGCCTCATTCTCTGCTATGACATGCAGACTGATTCTCTGCTGACATGAAGCCAGATTCTCTGTTACGGGACCTCTCTCCTCTGCCTGTGTGTGTGCTGGGCCTAAATATATGCCAATGGACTGTTGCAGTGGTGGCTGACGTGAAGCCTCATTCTCTGCTATGACATGCAGACTAATTCTCTGCTGACATGAAGACAGATTCTCTGTTACGGGACCTCCCTCCTCTGCCTGGGTGCTGGGCCTAAATATATGCCAATGGACTGTTGCAGTGGTGGCTGACGTGAAGCCTCATTCTCTGCTATGACATGCAGACTGATTCTCTGCTGACATGAAGCCAGATTCTCTGTTACGGGACCTCTCTCCTCTGCCTGTGTGTGTGCTGGGCCTAAATATATGCCAATGGACTGTTGCAGTGGTGGCTGACGTGAAGCCTCATTCTCTGCTATGACATGCAGACTGATTCTCTGCTGACATGAAGCCAGATTCTCTGTTACGGGACCTCTCTCCTCTGCCTGTGTGTGTGCTGGGCCTAAATATATGCCAATGGACTGTTGCAGTGGTGGCTGACGTGAAGCCTCATTCTCTGCTATGACATGCAGACTAATTCTCTGCTGACATGAAGACAGATTCTCTGTTACGGGACCTCCCTCCTCTGCCTGGGTGCTGGGCCTAAATATATGCCAATGGACTGTTGCAGTGGTGGCTGACGTGAAGCCTCATTCTCTGCTATGACATGCAGACTGATTCTCTGCTGACATGAAGACAGATTCTCTGTTACGGGACCTCTCTCCTCTGCCTGTGTGCTAGGCCTAAATATATGCCAATGGACTGTTGCAGTGGTGGGTGACGTGAAGCCTCATTCTCTGCTATGACATGCAGACTGATTCTCTGCTGTCATGAAGCCAGATTGTCTGTTACGGGACCTCTCTGCTCTGCCTGTGTGCTAGGCCTAAATATATGCCAATGGACTGTTGCAGTGGTGGGTGACGTGAAGCCTCATTCTCTGCTATGACATGCAGACTAATTCTCTGCTGACATGAAGACAGATTCTCTGTTACGGGACCTCTCTCCTCTGCCTGTGTGTGTGCTGGGCCTAAATATATGCCAATGGACTGTTGCAGTGGTGGCTGACGTGAAGCCTCATTCTCTGCTATGACATGCAGACTGATTCTCTGCTGACATGAAGCCAGATTCTCTGTTACGGGACCTCTCTCCTCTGCCTGTGTGCTAGGCCTAAATATATGCCAATGGACTGTTGCAGTGGTGGCTGACGTGAAGCCTCATTCTCTGCTATGACATGCAGACTAATTCTCTGCTGACATGAAGACAGATTCTCTGTTACGGGACCTCTCTCCTCTGCCTGGGTGCCGGGGCCTAAATATCTGAGAATGGACTGTTCCAGTGGTGGGTGACGGGAAGCCAGATTCTCTGCTATGGAACCTCTCTCCAATTGATTTTGGTTAATTTTTATTTATTTAATTTTTATTTTAATTAATTTCCCTATCCACATTTGTTTGCAGGGGATTTACCTACATGTTGCTGCCTTTTGCAGCCCTCTAGCCCTTTCCTGGGCTGTTTTACAGCCGTTTTAGTGCCGAAAAGTTCGGGTCCCCATTGACTTCAATGGGGTTCGGGTTCGGGACGAAGTTCGGATCGGGTTCGGATCCCGAACCCGAACATTTCCGGGATGTTCGGCCGAACTTCTCGAACCCGAACATCCAGGTGTTCGCTCAACTCTACTTGTCAGCTAATTTTTTTATTTTTTTTACTTTCTTTATTAAAGTTCCAATAATAACAATTTTATAAACACATATACAGGTCCTTTTAAAAAAATTAGCATATTGTGATAAAGTTCATTATTTTCTGTAATGTACTGATAAACATTAGACTTTCATATATTTTAGATTCATTATACACCAACTGAAGTAGTTCAAGCCTTTTATTGTTTTCATATTGATGATTTTGGCATACAGCTCATGAAAACCCAAAATTCCTATCTAAAAAAATTAGCATATCATGAAAAGGTTCTCTAAACGAGCTATTAACCTAATCATCTGAATCAACTAATTAACTCTAAACACCTGCAAAAGATTCCTGAGGCTTTTAAAAACTCCCAGCCTGGTTCATTACTCAAAACCGCAATCATGGGTAAGACTGCCGACCTGACTGCTGTCCAGAAGGCCATCATTGACACCCTCAAGCAAGAGGGTAAGACACAGAAAGAAATTTCTGAACGAATAGGCTGTTCCCAGAGTGCTGTATCAAGGCACCTCAGTGGGAAGTCTGTGGGAAGGAAAACGTGTGGCAGAAAACGCTGCACAACGAGAAGAGGTGACCGGACCCTGAGGAAGATTGTGGAGAAGGACCGATTCCAGACCTTGGGGGACCTGCGGAAGCAGTGGACTGAGTCTGGAGTAGAAACATCCAGAGCCACCGTGTACAGGCGTGTGCAGGAAATGGGCTACAGGTGCCGCATTCCCCAGGTCAAGCCACTTTTGAACCAGAAACAGCGGCAGAAGCGCCTGACCTTGGCTACAGAGAAGCAGCACTGGACTGTTGCATGTCATTCGGAAACCAAGGTGCCAGAATCTGGAGGAAGACTGGGGAAATGCCAAAATGCCTGAAGTCCAGTGTCAAGTACCCACAGTCAGTGATGGTCTGGGGTGCCATGTCAGCTGCTGGTGTTGGTCCACTGTGTTTTATCAAGGGCAGGGTCAATGCAGCTGGCTATCAGGAGATTTTGGAGCACTTCATGCTTCAATCTGCTGAAAAGCTTTATGGAGATGAAGATTTTATTTTTCAGCACGACCTGGCACCTGCTCACAGTGCCAAAACCACTGGTAAATGGTTTACTGACCATGGTATTACTGTGCTCAATTGGCCTGCCAACTCTCCTGACCTGAACCCCATAGAGAATCTGTGGGATATTGGGAAGAGAAAGTTGAGAGACGCAAGACCCAACACTCTGGATGAGCTTAAGGCCGCTATCGAAGCATCCTGGGCCTCCATAACACCTCAGCAGTGCCACAGGCTGCTTGCCTCCATGCCACGCCGCATTGAAGCAGTGATTTCTGCACAAGGATTCCCGACCAAGTATTGAGTGCATAACTGAACATAATTATTTGAAGGTTGACTTTTTTTGTATTAAAAACACTTTTCTTTTATTGGTCGGATGAAATATGCTAATTTTCTGAGATAGGAAATTTGGGTTTTCATGAGCTGTATGCCAAAATCATCAATATTAAAACAATAAAAGGCTTGAACTACTTCAGTTGTGTGTAAAGAATCTAAAATATATGAAAGTCTAATGTTTATCAGTACATTACAGAAAATAATGAACTTTATCACAATATGCAAATTTTTTTAGAAGGACCTGTGTGTATATATATATATATATATATATATATTTTAAAGTAATTTTCAAACCCCATATACCCCACCCCAAACCCCCCTCCCATCCCCTGATGTGTCCTCCTTCGCCACCGGCCCTCCGTAACACGACCGAGGAAAGATAGAGAATGATTGAGAGTGGAGGAAGCTCTATAGATTCCAATCTCCCCAAATTTTACTCCATTTTATCTTAGTGTCTCTTTGTTTATACAAGATGTGTTCATATCTTTTGTTGGTACAGTCCTGATCAAAAGTTTAAGACCACTTGAAAGATGGCAAAAAATCATATTTTAAGGCTCTTTCACACTTGCGTTGTCCGGATCCGTCGTGTACTCTATTTGCCAGAATTACACGCCGGATCCGGAAAAACGCAAGTGAACTGAAAGCATTTGAAGACGGATCCGTCTTCAAAATGCGTTCAGTCTTACTATGGCAGCCAGGACGCTATTAAAGTCCTGGTTGCCATAGTAGTAGTGGGGAGCAGGGGAGCAGTATACTTACCGTCCGTGCGGCTCCCGGGGCGCTCCAGAATGATGTCAGAGCGCCCCATGCGCATGGATGACGTGTCCATGCGATCACGTCATCCATGCGCGTGGGACGCCCTGACGTCACTCTGAAGCACCCCGGGAGCCGCACGGACAGTAAGTATACTGCTCCCCCGCTCCCTACTACACTATACCATGGCAAACAGGACTTTAGCGTCCTGGCAGCCATGGTAACCATTCAGAAAAAGCTAAACGTCGGATCCGGCAATGCACCGAAACAACGTTTAGCTTAAGGCCGGATCCGGATTAATGCCTTTCAATGGGCATTAATTCCAGATCCGGCCTTGCGGCAAGTGTTCAGGATTTTTGGCCGGAGCAAAAAGCGCAGCATGCTGCGGTATTTTCTCCGGCCAACAAACGTTCCGGTCCGGAACTGAAGACATCCTGATGCATCCTGAACGGATTTCTCTCCATTCAGAATGCATTGGGATAATCCTGATCAGGATTTTTCCGGCATAGAGCCCCGACGACGGAACTCTATGCCGGAAAAGAACAACACAAGTGTGAAAGAGACCTTACATTGTTGGATCTTAACAAGGTTCCAAGTAGAGCTTCAACATGCAACAAGAAGAAATGAGAGTGAGACAAAACATTTTTTGATCATTCAATTAATTGAAAATAAAGATTAAACTGAAACAGGCTGTTTTTCAGCTAATCAAAATTTTAGGACCACATGCCTTTAAAAGGCCAAATCTGTGCAAAGATGTGAATTCATTGTCATTTTCTGTCAGGTAAGTCACACATTGTGATTGCAAAGGCAAAAAAACTTTCCCTTTTTGAACGTGGTCGGGTTATTGAACTGCATAAGCAGGGTCTCTCACAGCGCGCCATCGCTGCTGAGGTGGGACGCAGTAAGACAGTCATTTGGAATTTCTTAAATGATCCTGAGGGTTATGGAACAAAAAAGTCAAGTGGAAGACCCCAAAAAATTTCATCAGCACTGAGCCGGAGGAACCAATTGGCTGTCTGTCAAGACACTGGACGATCCTCGACCCAAATTAAGGCCCTTACTGGTGCTGACTGCAGCCCCATAACCATCAGACGACATCTGAAACTGAAGGGCTTCAAAAACAAAAAACGTCTTCAAAGACCTCGTCTCCTTGAACGCCACAGAACTGCTCGTTTGGACTTTGCAAGAGAGCACCAAATATGGGACATTCAAAGGTGGAAGAAAGTTTTATTCTCTGATGAGAAAAAATTTAACCTTGATGGTCCTGATGGTTTCCAACGTTACTGGCATGACAAGCAGATCCCACCTGAGATGTTTTCTACGCGCCACAGTAGAGGGGGCGCCATAATGGTCTGGGGTGCTTTTTCCTTCAGTGGAATAATGGAGCTTAAGGAAGTGCAGGGGCGTCAAACGGCCGCTGGCTATGTCCAGATGTTGCAGAGAACATTCCTCATGACTGAGGGCCCTCGTCTGTGTGGGTTTTTCAACAGGACAACGCTACAGTACACAATGCCCGCAGGACAAGGGACTTCTTCCAGGAGAATAACATCACTCTTTTGGCCCATCCTGCATGTTCCCCTGATCTAAATCCAATTGAGAACCTTTAGGGATGGATGGCACGGGAAGTTTAAAAAATGGACAACAGTTCCAGACAGTAGATGGCTTTCGTGCGGCCGTCTTCACCACTTGGAGAAATGTTCCCACTCACCTCGTGGAAACGCTTGCATCAAGCATGCCGAAACAAATTTTTGAAGTGATAAACAATAACTGCGGAGTTCATGTTTGGAAGTTGGATTTCTGTTTTGGGGGGTTTAGGGGTATTTTGGAGGTGTGGTCCTAAACTTTTGATCAGCTGAAAAACAGCCTGTTTCAGTTTATTTGCTGTTTTCATTAAATTGAATGCTCAAAAAATGTTTTGTCTCACTCCCATTTCTTCTTGTTGCATGTTGAAGCTCTACTTGGAACCTTGTTAAGAGCCAGCCATGCTAAATATGTTTTTTTGACATTTTTCAAGTGGTCTTAAACTTTTGATGAGGACTGTATCTATCAACTTTAACCATGTATTAATGCTTGGAACCTCTCGCGCAAACCAAGAGCGTGCTATTAGGAGTCTTGCCAGGAACATTATCTTAAACAGAATATTTTTTTTTATATTGATGACAACCCACCCTGGCAAGATCCCCTAATACCCAACATTCAACAGTAAAATGCTAATAATCTGCATCAGGAACATCACACCTAGGACAATTAGAATGATTCCTAATACCACATCTATTAAGCCAGAGAGGAGTAACGTACAGTCTATGTAGGATATCAAACTGCACCAAAACGTGATTGAAATTATGTGAAACCAGTTTTAGATCCTGAAGTAGCTTCTCCTGATCCTCTACGTGAGTCATTAAACATTCATTTTGCCAAGCCCTCTGTCCAGGAGACAAAATATCACCAAATTGTGCTATAAGTAAACTTTTATAAAGTTGAGAAATCTTCATCCTTTGCCCCAAATTCTCTATCAGTTCAATAAATTGTGTAGAAGAGGGGATTTCAAGCCAATTTTTTTCTTTAATATTTAATAGTGCCGATCTTAACTGTACAGTAGGTGCCGAAACCATGATCATTTCTGTAATTTTTGTCTTTGTGATAATACCGTGAATGAAACAATATCCCCATTTCCTACTACCTGTGTCACATACAGAATATTGCCTTTTTGCCAGTATGAATCTCTATTTAGTTCAACTAAATTTTACAAGTGCTTATTATGCCACAGCGGAGTACATCCAATTGAACCTTTCACTCCACACCAAAGTCTGATTGAATACCATGACTTCATAAAAAGATTCCTGGCGGATTTAAATTCTTTATCGGAGTCGGTCAATTGACCAGACTCCAATAGTGAGAAAATTGTCATACGGAGATCTATTGACTAAATACTTACAGAGTGGACTATCAGTCCACTCACGGAAAAAACAGAACTGTGCGGCTAAAAAATAACCCCTGAAGCAAGGGAGATTAACTCCTCCTCTCTCCAAGGGCTTATACCAATGCTCTAGTTTAAGTCTTACGCGTTTCCGTCCCCAAAGTAAGTCCCTAATAATTCTATCGATTAATTCTAAAAATCTATCCCCAATCCAAACTGGAGAATTCTTAAAGAGATACAATAACTGGGGAAGAATCACCATCTTAATTAGGGATACTCTATCAGCCTTCGATAGAGATAAGCAAGGCCAAGTTGTTATTTTAGAATTTAGCTTATTTATCAATGGAATCAAGTTGAGCGGGATAAAATCTTCCACCCTAGGAGAGATTGTAATTCCTAAATACTCGAAAGTCAGCAATTTTTAAAGTGTTAACTCCTTGAGGACCAAGCCATTTTTTGCAAATCTGACTAGTGTCCCTTTAAGTGGTGGTAACTTTAAAACACTTTGACTTATCCAGGCCATTCTGAGACAGTTTTTTTGTCACATATTGTACTTCATGACACTTGTAAAATGAAGTTAAAAAAAATTAACTTTTTTTTATAAAAAAAAGTACCAAATTTACCCAAAATTTTGAAAAAATTGTAAATTTCCAAGTTTCAATTTCTCTACTTCTATAATACATAGTAATACCTCCAAAAATAGTTATTACTTTACATTCCCCATATGTCTACTTCATGTTTGGATCATTTTAGGAATGATATTTTATATTCTGGGGATGTTACAAGGCTTAGAAGTTTAGAAGCAAATCTTGAAATTTTCAAAAACCCAATTATTAGGGACCAGTTCAGGTCTGAAGTCACTTTGTGAGGCTTACATAATAGAAACCACCCAAAAATGACCGCATTATACAAACTACACCCCTCAAGGTATTCTAAACTGATTTTACAAACGTCGTTAACCCTTTAGGTGTTGCACAAGAGTTATTGGCAAATGGAGATGAAATTTGAGAATTTCTATTTTTTGGCAAATTTTCCATTTTAATAAAAAAAATTCCAGTAACAAATCAAGGATTAACAGCCAAACAAAATGCTATATTAATTGCCCTGATTCTGTAGTTTGCAGAAACACCCAATATGTGGCCGTAAACTACTGTACGGGCACACAGTAGGGCGTAGAGCGAAAGGTGTGCCGTATGGTTTTTGGAAGGCCGATTTTGCTGGACTGGTTTATTTACACCATGTACCATTTGAAGCCCCCCTGATGCACCCCTAGAGTAGAAACTCCATAAAAGTGACCCCATCTAAGAAACTACACGCCTCATGGTATTCAAAACTGATTATAGAAACTCCATAAAAGTGACCCCATTTTGGAAACTACGGGATAAGGTGGCAGTTTCGTTGGGACTATTTTTAGGGCACATATTATTTTTGGTTTATCTATATTAAATTTTTTGGAGGCAAGGTTACCAGAAATAGAAATTCTGAAATTTCATCTACATTTGCCAATAACTCTTGTGGAACACCTAAAGGGTTAACGACATTTGTAAAATCAGTTTTGGATACCTTGAGGGGTGTAGTTTCTTAGATAGGGTCGCGTTTATGGAGTTTTTACTCTAGTGGTGCATCAAGGGGGCTTTAAATGGGACATGGTGCCATCAAAATCTGGCTTCCAGAAACCATACTGCGTTTCTTTCCTTCTGCGCCCCCTGCCATTTGGTCATACAGCAGTTTACGACCACATATGGGGTGTTTCTGTAAACTGCGGTATGAGGGTAATAAATATTACGTTTTGTTTGGCTGTTAACCCTTGCTTTGTTAGTGGGAAAAAAAACGGATTAACATGGAAAATTAGCCAAAAAATTGCTTTTTTGGCACCGTTTATTTTTGTATTTTTTACCGTGTTTGTCTTAAGGGTTGGGGCGGTATTTTTATTGAGCAGATTCTTACGGACGCGGCGATACCTAATATTTAAGTATCTCCATAGTCTAAGAGTCATTTTTTTTGTTTTTAGCTGATTATCTTATGTAGGGGCCCAATTTTTGCGGGATGAGAGGACAGTTTTATTGGAGCTTATTTGGTGGGCATATGACTTTTTGATCACTTGCTATTACAATTTTTGTGATGTAAGGTGACAAAAAAAAAGTTTTTTTTTTTTTTTTTTTTTTTACTGTGTTTATCTGAGGGGTTGGGGGGGTATTTTTATAGACCAGATTATTACGGACGCGGCGATACCTAATAAGTCTACTTTTGAAATTTATTTTAGTTTTACTAAATAATATGTTTTATTTTTTTTTGTTTTAGTGTCTCAAGCCTGAGAACCAGTTTTTTATCCGATTGTCAGTGGCTAAATTGGGATATAAATTTAGTACTCCATGGAAGTGTGGTACTCGCTGAAGCAACTGTCAATGCAGAGGCCCGGATGACCGGGGCAAGTGTAGCCCTGAGTAGTGGTGTCCTTCCGTATCCCCCCTTCTGCGACACACTTTTTTGGGGTCCGGGACGGGGGACCACACCTGGAAAGTGCCTACAGTTCCCGAGGT
This sequence comes from Bufo gargarizans, assembly GCF_014858855.1. Taxonomy (NCBI): domain Eukaryota; kingdom Metazoa; phylum Chordata; class Amphibia; order Anura; family Bufonidae; genus Bufo; species Bufo gargarizans. The sequence goes on from NC_058082.1 coordinate 486,390,326, forward strand.
ACTCCGGCCTGCTCTTTCCCGGTCCGAAAAGATCAGGGCCTTGAGAACTGACTCATAGAACTGAAGGAATGTCCCTGTATTGCCAGCACTCCAGAACAGCACAAAAGAGATGTACATAGCAACCTGCACCAAGTAGACTGCAACTTGTTTGTACCATGCCTGGGTTTTGCGCATGACGTTATATGGCTTGAGGACTTGATCAGAGAGATCAACTCCTCCCATATACCGATTGTAGTCGACGATACAATCGGGCTTGAGGACCGTTGCCACGGTACCTTGCACAGGGACAGGGGTGATGCTGTTACCATGAATTGTGGACAGTACAAGGACATCCCTCTTGTCCTTATATCTGACCAGCAACATGTTTTCACTGGTAAGGGCACGGGTCTCACCCATGGGGATAGGTACCTGGAGGGGGTGGGCAGGGAGGCCGCGCTGATTTTTCCGCACGGTCCCACAGCGGACGTGGATCTGGCGGCGAGGACTGGAACAAGGGGATACTAGTATAAAAGTTATCCACGTACAGGTGATAACCTTTATCTAGCAGTGGGTGCATAAGGTCCCACACAAGTTTCCCGCTAACACCCAGAGTGGGGGGACATTCTGGGGGTTGAATACGGGAATCTCGCCCCTCGTACACATGAAACTTGTAAGTGTACCCTAAAGTACTCTCACAAAGTTTGTACAGCTTCACGCCATACCTCGCCTGCTTTGAGGGAATATACTGGCGGAAAATGAGTCTCCCCTTGAACGCAATGAGAGACTCATCAACCGCGACCTCCCTTCCAGGTACATAGGCCTGTACAAATTTGGCCCCAAAGTGATCGATGACCGGCCTGATTTTGTACAGGCGGTCATAGGCAGGATCACCTTGGGGGGGACATGCTGCATTATCTGAATAATACAGGCATTTCCGGATGGCCTCAAACCGGGTACATGTCATGGCCGTACTGTAAAGTGGGGTCTGGTACAGGACGTCCCCACTACAGTATTGCCTGACACTAGGTTTCTTGACTAGGCCCATGTGCAGCACAAGGCCCCAAAATGTCCTCATCTCGGCTGCACTGACCGGGGTCCAGCCACCGGGCCTAGCCAAAAAGGAGCCCGGGTGTTGAGCAACAAACTGTTGGGCGTACAGGTTTGTTTGCTCCACCATTAGATTTACAAAGTGGTCAAAAAAAAAAAAAAGACTAAAAACGTCATATTCAGTGAAGCCCACTGTGGAAATCTGGATTCCTAGTTGGCCTACAAAATCAGAAATCACGGGCTCAAATCGCTCTGGGGTACACCAGACAAGTTCACCGGCAGGGGACTCCGGTGGATTTAACTGGTGGGCCGGAAAACTAGTACGAGCCCCAGAGCTGCTCGTACTAGGGTGGGCCACAGGGTCCCTAGCATGGCGGTCCCCTTGCTCCGCCTGGCGGTGTCTACGCCGCCTTGGGGGCTCATCATCATCGCTAGATGATGAGGGGGACACGGATGACAACAGGAAAGTGGGGTCATCCTCATCCTCATTAGGAGTCTCAGACTCAGAGGCAAGCTAGGCGTATGCCTCCTCGGCCAAGAACATCCGGCGGGCCATAGGGAAGTGTGTGTCTGCATGTGTGTGTGCGTGCGTGTAAATCTTTATTCAGTGTGAGTGTGTGTGGGAGCACAGGTGTTCACGTATTTATCCCTAAAACTAACAGAAAAAAAAAAAAAAAAGGGGGAAAATTTGAAAAATAAATAATGAAAAACCACTGATCAACCGCCCGAAGATGATCAGCAGTGGGGTGTGCGATGCGCTAACAGTGGCCGGACGCTAAGAGTGCCGTCCACAGTCAGCATACGTACACACAAAAAACTGCTTGCGCCCCAAAAAAGTTCTGGGGGGGCAGGCGGCAAGCGGCAGCACCCCTGGGGGGGGGGGTCTAGGGTCACACAGCTGTGCTGTGGACCCCAGACACCCTATTTAGGGTGATGCAATCAAAGATTTTTTTTTTCACTACCTTTTATATCCCTGCCTAACCCATCCTTTCTCTAGCCTTTCCCTTATTACCTGGCAGATCAGATGAGGGGTGCTGGGGCACAGATCAGATGCTGGGGCTTAGATGGGTGCTGGGGCACAGATGGGGTGATGCTGGCTTAGATCCGACATGTGCTCCTCTCTCCTGTGTTCCCCGGACACAAAAGGAGGAGGAGAGGAGTGTTGCCAAGATTTGAACCTCCCGCCGCCCGCCCACCTACCAATCAGAAGCGATCCTGAGAGGTGATGTCACCATCACCTCTCAGGATTGCAGGATGGTGATTGGTGGTGTAATATCACACCACCGATCACCATCCTGTTCCTGGTTATCGGGTCCTCAGAGACCCGAATAACCCGGAAACGCAGCAAACCGCAGGTCTGAATTGACCTGAGGTTTGCTGCGATTGCCTACACGGGGGGGTCATAGGACCCCCCCAGCTCATTGGCCCCAGGTGCCTGCTCAATTCCTATTGTCCAAGGGCATGAGGGTAGTTTTTTCCCAGTTTACATACAGACCTGAAACCTCTCCAAACTGATGTATCGTTTGAATGATGCTCAAGAGCGTAGATTGTGTCTGTTGAACATAAAACAAAATATCATCTGCATAGAGAGAAATTCGGTCTTCAATTCCTAATATCCCAAACCCCAGGATCCTAGGATCCTGTCTAACTCTAGCGGCCAAGGGCTCAATATAAATATCAAATAAAAGAGGAGAAAGTGGACATCCCTGGTGAGTGCCTCTAGTCAAAAGAAAACTTATTGTAAGATGACCATTTATATTTAATCTTGTGGTAGGAGACCTATACAGAAGTTTTATCATATTAGTAAACCTAGGGCCCAAGCCCATCTTATGAAGCACTCTCTACAGGAACCTCCATTCCACTCTATTGAAGGCCTGAGAGGCGTCTATAGACAAAATAGATTGTGTATCACTCCCGGACATCTGTATATTAGTTAAGAGATTATGTAAATTGTAATGGGTCCCTTTCTTAGGCATAAAACCTGTTTGGTCTGGGTGTATAATTGATGTCATAACACTAGACAAACTTTTCTCTAAGATTTTGACTATGAGGTTAACATCTGTATTAAGAAGAGAGATAGGTCTATATGACCCCAAATCATTAGGATCTTTACCCTTCTTTAATACCAGTGTAATGACAGCCTCTGTCATTGTTTCTGGAAGGGATTCCTTCTTTATTGAATCAGTGAGTGTACTTTATACTTACGATAAAACCCATACGGGAATCCATCCAATCCAGGAGAGGAGTTCCCTGAACAGGCTTTAATTACATCGTCTATCTCTTGAAGGCCTAGGTCCATCTCAAGAGTCAATCACATCCTCTGGAAGAACACTTTCTGATTCATATAATTTTGAAAAGTAATTTGTAAATGTTTCCATAATTCCCTCCTGATCTTCAATAATGGTCCTATCCATAGCACGAATGCTACGAATCTCTTTCTTTGGGTCCTGGCTAGCTATTACCCTAGCCAGCATCTTCCCCAGAGGCCCTGCCTCAGAAAAAAAAAATTGGCCTCTAAAGAACAACCTCTGTTGAGCTTTTTCCAAAAGAAAATCGGAGAAAGCCTGCCCTGTCCTCTGCATAATCTCTCTAGCTTCCTCCGATTTTAACTTGGCGTAGCCAACCATTCCAGCCGCAGCTGCTTCCTCTAGTTCTTTCTCCTTCATAGCATATTGTTTACTCACATTATCAATTGTACTGATAAAGATCCCTTTCATGACCGCTTTAAACGCATCTCAAACAAATTGAGGTTTAGCTGAAGCTGTATTTTTATCCCAAAAGGAAGTAATCTCATTTTCTATCTGGTTATGATTATCAATTATTAATAGCTAGTGGGGATTCAATCTAAATGGGGGTTTCTGTCTGAGGTTATTCCTAACCATACACAGCTCTTTTAAAAAAAGAACATGATCTGAAACAGATCTGGTCTCATATTTCATCCGTTTGATACAGTTTAAATATCCTTTATTTATCAGGGCCAGATCAATTCTAGACATAGATCTTCCAGATTTACTTATACATGAGTAGGCCCTTTTTCCTTTGAATAGGTATTCCTACATCTCTGTCAGTCAATTAATTAAATAACTAAATCTAACTAACTAGCTATGGTGTCATTAAAGTCTCCCGACACTAAACTAGCTTTATTCTGGTTTTAAAGATAAGATTTACATTCACACGAATGGGGAAAAATTGCCATTTTCTGAACCAATAGAAGTCTATGGGGCTATTATCTCAGTTATATGAACTCCATTGAAATCAATGGGCCCGTTTTTTTTATGGCTGATTATACAATAGTGGACCTGTCTAATGGCCTTAAGAAAATGGTAAGGCCTCTTTCACACTAGCGTGTGGCTCTGGATGCGTTCAAGGTGCGTTCAGTGAAACTCGCACCATTTTGCAAGCAAGTTCAGTCAGTTTTGTCTGCAATTGCTTTCAGAAGGTTTACAAATAACATCTCTTAGCAACCATCAGTGAAAAACGCATCGCACCCGCACCTGCTTGCGGATGCAATGTGTTTTTTACTGGAGCCTCATTCACTTCTATGGGGCCAGGGCTGCGTGAAAAATGCAGAATATAGAACATGCTGCATTTTTCACGCAACGCAGAATTGATGCGTGAGAAAAATGCTCATGTGCACAGACCCATTGAAATGAATGGGTCATGATTCAGTGCGGGTGCTATGTGTTTTCATCACGCATTGCACCCGCGCGGAAAACTTGCTTGTGTGAAAGGGTACCTTTCAGGTGTTAAAATAAAAAAAAAAATGCTCACCTCATCCATTTGAAGGTAAAGGAGCACTTGCTCCGCACTGTGGATAGCAGGACCTGACTCTTCCAGCATTTATGACTCTTCCAGCAATTTTTTTTTGTTTGTTTGTTTTTTCTTCTGACCCAGCAGAATTGAGGGCACTATTGGGGACAATATTTTTACAGGAGGGCACTATTGGGGCAATTTTTAGATTTAAGGGCACTAATAGGGGAATTTTATATACGGGGGCACTGTAAAAAAAAAAAAAAAAAAAAAAAAAAAAAAAAAAAAAAAATATGACATTCATTCATTTTTCTTGGCTGTTTTTAACGTTTTTAAAGGCTGATTTTTTGTATCACTGTTGTGTGAATGTAGCTTTGTTTTCTCTCTCTCTATCTGTATAATCCAAGGTCAGGATCTTATATCCCACGTGTCAGTATAGTTCAGTGATGGCTAACCTACGGCACTCCAGCTGTGGTGAAACTACGACTCCCAGAATGCTCTATTCATTTCTATGAATTTCTGAGAACAGCCAAGCAAGTGTACATCTTGGGAGTTATAGTTTTACCACAGCTGGAGTGCCGTAGGTTAGCCATCACAGGGATAGTCCCTCCTAATTGCCTGAAGCTGACTGTAAGGAATTATGGGCAAGCCTGCCAACCAAGGCCTCTCCCAGGGTCATGTGAGTCTCCTTTCTCATTTTCCTTGCACTGCTGTGCTATCTTCTGATCTGTAAAATGGAGGATGCCATTCTAAGCGAGTCGTCCAAAATGAATCAAACATTTTGGATTCTCTGGAATCTCAATTTCTTGGGAAATTCATAACAAAGTTCTGTTACCTCTTTAATTGGCTTATATTGATTTATTTTCAATTTCCTGATGTTCTGTCTTTATTTTCATTTCCAGTGTGCCGGGCCCGACCTTCTTGTTGTCAGGTTTACAGTTTTTTCCATTCCGCTGATCCATCTGCCTCAAGACTGGAACCTTTGCTGGAGAAGACCTTCCACATGCTTCCACCATTCAGTGTGCCCAGATACCAGAAAGATCCCCTGGGAGATGGAAAGTCTTACCTTTTAGGTAACCGACACTAATATGGAATTATGACTTACCTAATCGAACACTGAACTGTCACTGTATAACTCTTTTCAGGGGTACTACACCAATCTTGATCCAACAAATGGCAGTAATGTTAATAGTATGTGATGTCATAAAAATAATAGCACAAACCATTTGGTAATACCCATGTATGTATACTTAGTAAATCACATAGTGCCTGGTTCCTACACCAATGGCCTCATTGATTTGGTCCACACATGTACAGTGTCTGGCACTGCAGTCAACTCCATTTATGTGTATGCAGATAAGCCGCAACACCTGTCATGGATCATAGATGAGAGCAGAGCTGTGTAAAGGCCCGTTCACAAAGTCCGACTGATGGGCAATGATCAGGAACTAACCGATCATTCCCAATAACTGGCCATTATTGGCAGAGGTGATAGCAGCACTTACATGCAGCAATCATCCCCCTGTATGAGAACGAGCGAATGCTGGTGCAATCGTTCAACCCCATATAGGTTCATTGTCTACTGGCAGCAGATCTCTGTTTACTCAGGACCATGTGCTGCTGGCAAAAATGCTTTATAAAAGATGCAATCACCAGATCAATGATGCATGCTCATCTGGTAATCGGCGGCATATATTTATAAGGGACAATCATCCCGATACTTGCCCCAATCTTCAGCCTGTGTAAAAGGGCCTTTTAAAAGGGATTTTCCAAAATTATAATATTCTATCCTCAAGCTATCAATATTTGATTGGTTTGGGTCCAACACTATACACTCCTATCAGATGTTTTGTAGTAGTGACGGGCAGTAGGGTTTATTGGACTCAGTACTTTCAGTACCAGGGTCCTAGGCTTGAATCCAACTAAGAACTGGACTGAGTTTGTCTGTTCTTACCGTGTTTATGTGGGTTTCCCTCCACACTCCAAAGACATACTGATAGGAAACTTAGATTGTGAGCCCCACTTAGGACAGCAAGTGATGACAATGTCTGTAGTGCTGCAGAATATGTCAGCGCTATATAAGTGAGTAAAATCAATCCAGTGCCAGAAGTCAGCAACAGAACTACACAGCTCTGTTCATTGTGCATTTGCACAATTGCTGCTCCCATTGAAGTGAAGTTAGGCACTGGAGCTACTGCAGAGTATCTGATCGGCAGTGGTGTAGGGTGTAGGACCCCAACCAATCATGTATTGATGGTCCATCCTGAACATAGGCTATCAATATTAAAATTTAGGAAAACCTCTTTAACCCTGCTTCAGTCACATCAAAATTGTACACTTTTCTATTGTAGACTTTAATTTATGTCTCAAGTAAATATACTGTAGCTGGCACACAACTGAAGTGCATTCTAAATTTTTAGTGACATAACATTATTCAGCTTTAAAAACCAGTAACATTTTGCCCCCTTTGTGTTCTATCAGTCATAAAAAAAAAAATCTTAAATTTAGCTGTATGATAACTCGAATTTTGTTGGATGAGTTGTAGTTTTTATAGGAATCACTTGGGGATATATACAATGTATTACATAGACTGTATGGGGGATAAAAAAAATACCCTACATTAGTGCTGCCATTGAAACATACGGCCTATGCAAAAACCCAGTTTGCCTTGGTTTGTCATGCTGGTTCATTTTGTAAAACGAATTGAAAACAATTGTTTATGGCAACAGTAAGTGAGACAAAATGTATTTTCTAAATGATAGAAACTTTTTCCACTTTAGAAATAATTGGTATTACTGCAATATGTAACAGTCAGGTATCACTAGAGAAGCATTCTGCATATATTATAGATCGGGTATATTTTAAAGACTGGGTATGGACAGGATAGGAACAGTGTAAAATTGTAACTTTATTTATGTTTGTGTGTGTGGAGTACAAATGTTTGGTGCAAATTTTTTGATGCTGTGATCCAGATGTTGATAAGCATCTGGGTCATGGCATCAAAAAATAGCCTAATAAGGTGCAGAGGGTTGATTAGTAGTGTTGATCGAGCACCAAAGTGCTTGGGTGCTCGAGTAGAACACCTCGGGATGCCTGGGTGCTCTACAGAGCACAATGTAAGTCAATGGGAGAACCCAAGCATTAAACCAGGCACCCCCTGCTCTGAAGAGGGGAGGGTGTCTGGTTCACAGGAAAAGGTCAGAAATTGATGGAAACACCACTGAAATGGTTCGGTAACAGCATGGGAAAGATGTCTGGATGCATCTTGGACTCCCAGGTCGCTGCTGGGAAGATTGTTGTCCGAGTAGTACGCCACTTTTACAGACTGACATTAATATGCACAAACCAAAGATAAAATCGATTTTAGAGGAAAAATTGTTAGGAAACATTCTTTTCTGTATATTAACTTGTATATAAAGTGCAAGTGCTTCCAAAATCTACAAGGAAGCGGCATTCTGATACATCCTGCATATCACATAAAGTAGGGCCTCATTCACATTATGGTACAATTGTTCAGGTAGTGGGAATCCTACACTCATAAAGCCTATGCACTAAGTGAAAGAACTGCCAAAAATTGCAAGGAACCGACACTCCATTACACCCTTTATTACACATAAAGGAGGGCATCATACAAATTGAAAAATTTGACTGATGGCCTGCTGGTGAACCTCTAAAACATTAGGAGCAAGTGCCTGCTGGTGATCCTCTAAAAAATTAGGTGTGAGGGTCTGCTGCTGATCTGACCATCTAAAATATTAGGGGTGAGGGTCTGCTGCTGATCTGATCTTCTAAAACATTAGGGGTGACGGTCTGCTGCTGATCTGACCATCTAAAACATTAGGGGTGATGGTCTGCTGCAAATCTGACCTTCTAAAACATTAGGGGTGAGGGCCTGCTGCTGATCTGACCATCTAAAATATTAGAAGTGAGGGTCTGCTGCCGAGCTGACTCTCTAAAACATTAGGGGCGAGTGCCTGCCGCTGATCTGACCAAGGAAAAAATTATGGGCGAGGGCCTGCTGCTGAGCTGACCATCTAAAACATTATGGGTGAGGGTCTGCTGCTGAGCTGACTCTCTAAAACATTAGGGGTGAGTGCCTGCTGCTGAGCTGACCATCAAAAAATGTATGGGCGAGGGCCTGCTGCTGAGCTGACCATCGAAAAACTTATGGTTGAGGGCCTGCTGCTGAGCTGACCCTCTAAAACATAAGCAGCGAGGGCAGCCTAATAAGCATGTTGATATGATAGAGGAGGAGGACGAGAAAAGGAAGATTGAACCTTATATCCTTTTTTGTGGTGGAAGGGGTGCATGGGAATACAGTGTATTCAATACACCAAAAAAACCACATTTAAAGTGCCTTTATGTTCAGCTGCTTTCCTCTGGTGGAGTAGAGAAGTCAGGGGCAATCCAGGCCTTGTGAGTTGACAGGCAGATGCGCTTATCATTTATTATGCCCCCAGCAGCACTAAATACCCACTCTGACAAAACGCTGGCGGCAGAGCAGGCCAGCACCTCAAGGCGTAGAGCGCCTGTTCATGCCACGTGTCCAGCTTGGACACCCAAGAGGGATCATTAGGGTGCAGACATGGTGTGCTAAGTGCTCCTTCACCATCTTCCAAAATTTTTCCCTCCTTGTGACAGTAGGCCACCCATCAGGGAGAAGGTGCTGGCGGGGTTTCATGAAACTGTCCCAGGCCTTGGAGAGTGTTGCCCTGCCTCTGTTGACACTGCTGTGTGTTCCCATCGTCTCCTCTCCTCGGTTGCCCAAAGAACCACGTACTCTGCCGCCAGCGTTGTCAGCTGGAAATTTTTGGAGCAATTTTTCCACAAGGATCTTCTGGTATTGTACCATTTTGCTACTCCTTTCCACCACAGGAATGACAGATTTGTAGCGGGGGTCGAGAAGGGTGAACAACCAGTAATCCGTGTTGGCCAAAATGCATACAACGCGAGGGTCATGGGAAAGGCAGAATAGCATAAAGTCAGCCATGTGTGCCAGAGTCCCAATAGACAAGATTTTGCTGTCCTCATCAGGAGGATGACTCTCAATAAACTCATCCTCTTCCTCCTCTTCTGCCCATCCACGCTGAACCGATGGAATAAATCTGCTATGGGTACTACCCTCTGTAGCGGAGGCAACCATCTCCAGCTCCTCCTCATACTCATCCAATTCGCGCTGAGAAGACAAAATTAGGGTGGTCTGGCTATCACCCTGTGTACTGTCTTCTCCTATTTCCACCTCTTCCACATGCAAAGCGTCCGCCTTTATTGTGAGCAGCAAGTGTTTCAGTAGACACAGAAGCGGGATGTGTTGATTCCTCAAAGTTGCGTAACACCTCACAGAGGTCAGATATCCATACCCACTCATCGCTTGTGAAGAGCGGCAGCTGACTGGAAAGGAGACGACCATGTTGCAGCTGGTATTCCACTACTGCCCTCTGCTGCTCACAAAGCCTGGCCAACATGTGGAACGTGGAGTTCCAGCACGTACTCACGTCGCACAACAGTCGGTGTATGGCAATTGCAAGCGCTGCTGCAGCGGAAATGGGCACACACGTGACACACCTTCACCAGTAGCTCATACAAAATGGGGTAGGTTTTGAGAAACTGCTGAACCACTAAGTTTCACAAGTGGGCTAGGCATGGTATGTGTATGAGCTTGCCGAGGTCCAAAGCTGCCACCAAGTTACGGACATTTTCAGACACAACCATGCCTAGTTCTAGGTTGAGTGGCGAAAGCCACAGTTAAGTCTGGACCCTTATAACCTGCCAAAGCTCTGCGGCAGTGTGCTGTTTGTCACCTAAGCAAATAAGTTTCAGAGCGGCCTGTTGCCGCTTCCCCACTGCAGTGCTACACTGCTTCCAGCTACTGACTGATGGCTGACTGGTGCTGCAAGATGACAATTCAGATGTGGAAGTGGAGAAGGAGAAGGGGGGGTTGCAGCCACTAATGTAGGTGGTGGCTGAAATCCTGATGGAAGTAGGGCCCGCAATCCTTGACGTTGGTAGCACCTGTGCCATCCCAGGGTACGACTTGCTCCCAGCCTCCACAATGTTCACCTAGTGTGCCGTCAGGGAAATTTAGCGTTCCTGGCCACAAGCACTTGTCCATGTGTCAGTCGTTAAGTGGACCTTCCCAATAACTGCGTTATTCATGGCATGAATGATGTTACGGGACACATGCTGGTGTAAGGTGGGGATGGCCGCCGCCATCAGGCTGCAGAAATCCTCAGTGTCCACAAGCCTAAATGGCAACATTTCCAGGGCCAGCAATTTGGAAAGGTGCGGATTTAGTGCTATGGCCTGTGGGTGGGTGGCTGGGTATTTGTGCTTTCGTTCAAAGGCATGGGGTATGGACATCTGCACGCTGCGCTGGGACACAGAAGTGGATGTGCTAGCTGATGGTGTTTGTGAAAGTTCTGGTGCAGAGCGGGAGGCATCAGGGCCTGCGTCTTGAACAGGGGATTGGCCAGCACGTAACTCAGGGGAAGAGGAGGCAGTGGTGTGACTCGCAAACACTGATTGTGGACCCAGGCATTCGGCCGACCTATTAGGGTGCTTTGATGCCATGTGGCGGATTATACTGGTGGTGGTGAGGTTGCTAGTGTTCACGCCCATGCTCATTTTGGTATGGCACAGGTTGCAAATGACATTTCTTTTATCATCTGCGCTTTCATAAAAAAAAGCGGCAGACTGTGGAACACCTACCCCTTGGCAAGGGAAAGTTCCGCAAGAGGGTTCTCCGGGGAACAGTTGCAGGCCTGTTTGGTGTGGCCCGCCTTCTCCCTTTTGCCACACCACTGCCTCTTCCAGCCTGTTGCGGTGCTGCGGATCCCTCAATCTCTGTACTGCTGTCCTTGCTCGGCTTGCCAACTTCCCATGTTTGGTCGGTGATTTCATTGTCCACCACCTCCTCTTCCCCTTCCTCACTCTGGTCATCCTCCTGACTTGTTGATCTAACAACAACCTCACTTATTGACAACTGTGTCTCATCCTCATCATCATCAACCTCTTGAGACACTAATAGCGGTTGACTTATTGGCAACTGTGTCTCATCATCATCCACATTGTAAAACACTAATTGTGGTTCCCCATTGCCATTTTCTTCTGACTGTGGATGCTGAAGTGTTTGGGAATCAGGGCACAAGATCTCCTCATGTCCCTCTTTAAGCGGGCTTGGGGAGAGGCCCAAAAAAGTACTTAAAAAATATATTGCTGCCAGACACAACATTAGTTTTGGGTCTCTAACACCAACTCTGCCTGACAAAAAAATATAATTCACTTCCCTACACTATTTGTCCCTTCTACAGCACAGCTCTCCCTGACTAAGACTGGCCTAACCACTTTATAGCACCCAATGACGCGTTCCGGTCAGCCAATCACTGTAATGCCAGTAACCGACATGGCTACGGCATTACAGTGAGTGGCAGTACTTACCTGTATGTTTATTGGCTGCAGGGAGGAGACTCGAGCATCGCGTTCGAGCACAAGCAATATTCGGCCGAACACCGCGATGTGCCGAGCATCGCAATGCTTGAGCCGAACTGGTGTTCGGCCGAGCATGCTCGATCAACACTAGTGATTAGATGGGCACTCATGTCCTCACTCCATTTCTGGAAAAAATGACCCCATATGTGACAATCGGAAAGCAAATATGCTCCCTGATTAATGAGGGAAGGGGCATTGATAACATGCACAGAAGTCCATGTTACCATTCCCCTGGGGTCCAGTAGTGCTACCCAGGGAGAGAGAATCTTTTTTTCTCTCCTTCTTGCAGCCTCCCCCCACTGCATGCTGCGGTATTATCTCTGTCCTGAAAGTCAAAAAGACTGAACTGAAGACATCCTGATGCATTAGGATAAAACTGATCAGTTAATTTTCGGTATTGAGCCCCTAGGACAGAACTCAATGTCGTAAACGAATAACGCTAGTGTGAAAGTACCCTTAAGCATTGCAGACTTCTTTTTCTTGTGATTAGTAAATGTTCAACTGGCAGAGCGCCAAAAACCTCTATAGGTCACACATTATCTAGGAAACCCTCTGTGAGTTGATAACATCAGTGATCACTGTAGACCTTTATATAATGTTAAATGAAATGTTCTGTGAATCATCACTGGAATGTTACTAAATTATTCATTCAGCCCTGGCACTTACACATTTTCCAGAATTGCTTTGCCTGCTCCCTTATTTATTTAGGACAGACACTGGGACATACAGGGTGAAGCCAACTACCTCACTATATACTGTGGTTTCTTGTTAGTTGGGATTTTGCAGTGTTAGGATTATTGCAGTAATAAAAGCAATCCCACTGGAGTTGTTGTTCCTAATTATACACCAAATGACAATACAAGATAATTTATATTGTATTACTTTACAAATGGCTATTCTACAGTATAAAGTGAGACACAGCATGTTAGTGTCTTATAATGTGATGTAATCTATTGTCATTGTTTCAACTAAAGCAGGGTTTAGAGCATTCCTTTCTGCTTGTTTTGTAACCAGCATGCATGAAAAGAGGACAAAGGAATGTTAGGGTACTCTATATACAGGTTTTTAAGTTTTTAGAATATCAAAGTATGTTCAATGCTTAAATATAGCATGGAAAAATAGTGTGTAAAATGTAGCTATGGCTGTGTGAAATGGACGAAGGGTTTTTATTTACAAGCTGCATGTGCAAGAGGGTCATATCTATCTACTGGTTACTTGAAATATGTCCTCCCAGTTGAACTTACCCACTAGTGTACCAGAGCATACTCAGATGGGTCTAGATTCTGACACAATAATAGGCCACAAAGGTTCAGCAGAAGATTTTGAACCAATCTCTTGTTACTAGGGTCTTTTTCTTATATGTTGTTTAACAATTCTTTATATGAACAAAATGTACCGGTACATTGCTCTGTGCAGATGAAGGGTGGACCCTCAGAATAATTTCTATGTAGGTAGCTTTTCCATAAAGAACTACCTGTGTGAGTGAGCACATGCGAATAAACTCCCCACCCCATAGCAGTGGTTCCTCATCATAAGGTTTGAGCACCAGATATAACTTTTATATTGTACCCTGTAAGAAAAACAAAGCAAATAAAAAAAAGTATAAGATCACAGCAGATTAAAAGATATCTGTAAATATACTCAAGCAAATGAAATTTACAAGCTCCTTCATGGTATAGATATAATGGTGCAGATTTGTCAATGTAAAAAAAAAAAGTGTAAACTATACCAAAGACCATATTTTTTAAGTCCCTGAACCACTTTTTTTGTGACATAGTGAAAAATGCCATGGTAGCCTGTTGCTAAATATATAGTACATATCAGGGATGGGAAAAGATGTTTTTGATACCCAAGTACAGGATTAAGAGTGCCATCTACACCACACTAAGTTTGTGATGTTCAGCATGATAGTTATTGGATTGATAATCAGTTATGTAATTGTCCCCTGTCCACCATTTTCTCCACTATATACTTACTGTACATCTGCATCAAATGTGAAGATCTCCATGTAGGACAAGATGGTCGCCCTACTAAGTGTTTATCGTACAGTTTGTTGACTCACTATATATGCATACGATATATACATCATAACTAGAGATGAGCGAATTTCTAAAAAATTTGATTCGGTCGGTTCTCTGAATTTTCCGAAAACATTCGATTCGATCCAAATTTATTCATGGTGAATCACATAAAAAAACTGCTATTTCCTGGCTGCAAAGAGCCTTGCAGTAACACGCATAGGTAGTCTGCTGTGGTAGTGAAACAATACTGTGACAAGCACATGACAGGTGTCACTCTTAGAATCACTGCACAGTTCACTTATTTGGGCAGTTACGGTGCCAAAACTGACCAAATAACTCGTGTGAACTCAGCCTTACACAGTCGATGTTAGCGTCAAGAAGAAGCACACTCCTTTTACACCGTCATCAGCTGATTCCACATAGATGTCTATAAAATCTGTTCTATTAAACACTTATACAAGTAGAGCCCCCCTGACAGAGTGGAGAGGGTGTCAGCAGTAAGTTTGTGTTGATGTCACTGATTTTTTTGCCCATCCTCTGATCCATCAGAACAATAACCCCCCAAAAAAGGATCCTGTCTAATGAGCATCCGCCTTCACTCGGTCAGCATTTTGTCAGTAATCTATCAGTATTGCTAACGCCAAAAAAACAGGAGTGGATCCAAAACAGAGATGACACGTGAATAGAATATTTGCATGTCTTCTGTGTTTTGTACCCACTCCTGTTGGCTACCAAATCATAACCCAATTCTGATGGGACCATACAGGCCTTACAGCTGCTAAATAGACAGTATCTATTGTGCGTCTCATTTTTCCTTCCTTCTGACAGACCAGAAGAAGGGTCAAATAAATGATGATGTCAACCAGGCTAAAAAGGCAAATTAGTGGCCCAGTCATGAAGTGGGTGGTGGGAACAGCATGAGAAGTCCACAGAGTGGCCCAATGACATAGTGGTGAGGTGGCATCAGCATGAGGAGACCACAGAGTGGTGAAGTGGCAGCAGCATGAGGAGACCACAGAGTGGCCCAGAGACATAGTGTCGAGGTGGCAGCAGCATGAGGAGACCACAGAGTGGTGAAGTGGCAGCAGCATGAGGAGACCACAGAGTGGTGATGTGGCAGCAGCATGAGGAGACCACAGAGTGGTGAAGTGGCAGCAGCATAAGGAGACCACGAGTAGTAAAGTGGCAGCAGCATGAGGAGACCATAGAGTGTCACAGTGGTGATGTGGCAGCAGCATGAGGAGACCACAGAGTGGTGAAGTGGCAGTAGCATGAGGAGACCACAGAGTGGCTCAGTGACATAGTGGTGAAGTGGCAGCAGCATGAGGAGACCACAGAGTGGCCCAGATACATAGTATTGAGGTGGCAGCAGCATGAGGAGACCACAGAGTGGTGAGGTGGCAGCAGCATTAGGAGACCACAGAGTGGCCCAGTGACAGAGTCGGTAGGTAGGGGGCAATACCAGTACCAGCTGAAGATGGTGGCTGACAGTGGGAGCACCTGGCAGCAGGTGTGGCATCAGGCGGGCGGCAGCATCAGAATAGTATCTGAAGCAGGTAGCCAGAAGAAACAGGTCTCTTTTGTCAAAGTGTTGGTGTGACACAATTGATGATCTAGTCTGCTGCAACAGGCATTGGTGTTTGAAAATCCTGTCTGATCCACACCAGATTCATTTTCACAAAGGTCACTTGCTCTACGATTTGGGTGGACAGGCGAGTTCTCCTTGGGGTAACTATGGCCCCCACCGCACTAAACACCCGCTCTGATGTCACACTGCTGGCCAAGCAGGAAAACTTGTCCAAGGCAAACTCGGTCAGTTGCGGCCACAAATCGAGTTTGGCTGTCCAGAGGATCTTCGATGTGGTGTGGCAGAGTGCACTCAAAGTATGCCACAACCTGCTGGTTCAGGTTCTGCTCTATGTCTAGCTGCTGCTGGTGAGTAGTTTCTTCAGTAGGCGGGTGAAGAAAACTGCTCATCAGCAACTCTAAACTTAAGTTGCTGCTGATGGAGCTGGTACTGCTCCTGCAACCCCCCACCCTCCTCAGCAGCCATGTCAGATCTGCATGAGAATGGGTGATAATGCACATAGGCAGCGGCCAACAAACTACATAGGATGTCTCGATAGTAGTTCAGTTTGTTCTTCCTCTCAGCAGGTGTGAAAAAGACACCCATTTTGGACTGGTAGCAAGGGTCTTACTTGGTGGAGAACCAGTAGTCATCCCTCTGGCGATTCGGCTGTCACTAGCAAGTGAGCATGCATCGGGCCATTTGCGCAAGTTACTAGGAGGGACTCCCTGCCTCCATCTCCAGTGCATAATGCCACGGTGTGTCTGGGTCCTCTGCCTCATCTTCCTCATTGCCCTGTAGATCCTCTGGCTGCTCCTGCTCCTCCTCTCCTGTCACCTGTGTAGAAAAACCACCCATGTCTCTATGCATTGCTTGTGCTCGAATGTCCTCCTTCTCCTCCTCCTCCTCTAGTTTAGCCTCCACAGGGCTCATGTGGCCGTGAGATGTAGTCACAATGTCTCATTTTCCCTGGCCAGCCAGATTTAGCGGCATCTGTACCAGGACATGAATCAGTGGAATGACGTTGTTCATCCCGTAGTCCTGGCGACTGCCAAATAAAGTGGCCTCCTCAAAGGGCCCAAGCAAACGGCAGGTGTCACGCATGATCTGCCACTGGCTAACATTGAAGTTACACAGAGAAGTACCTCCGTCCACCTGCATTATCAAGAAATCGTTTATGGCCTTTCTCTGTTCATATAGTTGGTCCAACATATGGAGGGTGGAATTCCAATGGGTGGAAACGTCACATATCAGCCTATGTTGGGGAATGCTGTTCTGCCGCTGCAGCTCAAAGAGGGTGTGCTTTGCGGTGTATGAGTGGCTGAAATGCATGCAAAGTTTCTTGGCCATTTTTAGGATGTCTTGCAGATGGGCAGAAGACTTCAGGAACCGCTTTACAACCAGATTGAACACGTGCGCCATTCAAGCGCATGGCTGAGCCCTCCTTGACGCAGCGACGACACCATGTTCTTCCTGTTGTCGGTCACCATTGTTCCGATTTTGAGTTGTCGAGGAGAAAGCCAGGATTCGATTTCTTGCTGAAGGACTCTGCTCACCTAGGAAAACTAGGTGCAGAACAGCGTGACACCGCTGTGCCCTGCACATGTAGTATGATGGTGGGGCACTGTGAATTGTCCCTGCAGTGGAGCCTGAGGACACGGTGGAGGATGAGGAGGCATAGGTACATAGTTGATACTGTTGAAAAAAGACATAAGTGCATCAAGGTCAACCAAGGTATAGGTGGGGATTAGAGTTGAGCGAACACCTGGATGTTCGGGTTCGAGAAGTTCGGCCGAACTTCCCGGAAATGTTCGGGTTCGGGATCCGAACCCGATCCGAACTTCGTCCCGAACCCAAACCCCATTGAAGTCAATGGGGACCCGAACTTTTCGGTACTAAAAAGGCTGTAAAACAGCCCAGGAAAGGGCAAGAGGGCTGCAAAAGGCAGCAACATGTAGGTAAATCCCCTGCAAACAAATGTGGATAGGGAAATGAATTAAAATAAAAATTAAATAAATAAAAATTAACCAAAATCAATGGGAGAGAGGTCCCATAGCAGAGAATCTGGCTTCACGTCACCCACCACTGGAACAGTCCATTCTCAGATATTTAGGCCCCGGCACCCAGGCAGAGGAGAGAGGTCCCGTAACAGAGAATCTGTCTTCATGTCAGCAGAGAATCAGTCTGCATGTCATAGCAGAGAATCAGGCTTCACGTCAGCCACCACTGCAACAGTCCATTGTCATAAATTTAGGCCCAGCACCCAGGCAGAGGAGAGAGGTCCGTAACAGACAATCTGGCTTCATGTCAGCAGAGAATCAGTCTTCATGTCATAGCAGAGAATCAGGCTTCACGTCACCCACCACTGTAACAGTCCATTTTCATAAATTTAGGCCAAGCACCCAGGCAGAGGAGAGAGGTCCCGTAACAGACAATCTGGCTTCATGTCAGCAGAGAATCAGTCTTCATATCATAGCAGAGAATCAGGCTTCACGTCACCCACCACTGTAAGAGTCCATTTTCATAAATTTAGGCCCAGCACCCAGGCAGAGGAGAGAGGTCCCGTAACAGAGAATCTGGCTTCATGTCAGCAGAGAATCAGTCTTCATGTCATAGCAGAGAATCAGGCTTCACGTCAGCCACCACTGCAACAGTCCATTGTCATAAATTTAGGCCCAGCACCCAGGCAGAGGAGAGAGGTCCCGTAACAGAGAATCTGGCTTCATGTCAGCAGAGAATCAGTCTGCATATCATAGCAAAGAATCAGGCTTCACGTCACCCACCACTGTAAGAGTCCATTTTCATAAATTTAGGCCCAGCACCCAGGCAGAGGAGAGAGGTCCCGTAACAGACAATCTGGCTTCATGTCAGCAGAGAATCAGTCTTCATATCATAGCAGAGAATCAGGCTTCACGTCACCCAACATTGGAACAGTCCATTGGCATATATTTAGGCCCCGGCACCCAGACAGAGGAGAGGTTTATTTAAATTTGGGTAGCCTCGCAATATAATGGTAAAATGAAAATAAAAATAGGATTGAATGAGGAAGTGCCCTGGAGTACAATAATATATGGTTAAGGGGAGGTAGTTAATGTCTAATCTGGACAAGGGACGGACAGGTCTTGTGGGATCCATGCCTGGTTCATTTTTATGAACATCAGCTTGTCCACATTGGCTGTAGACAGGCGGCTGCGTTTGTCTGTAATGACACCCCCTGCCGTGCTGAATACACGTTCAGACAAAACGCTGGCCGCCGGGCAGGCCAGCACCTCCAAGGCATAAAAGGCTAGCTCTGGCCACGTGGACAATTTAGAGACCCAGTAGTTGAATGGGGCCGAACCATCAGTCAGTACGTGGAGGGGTGTGCACACGTACTGTTCCACCATGTTAGTGAAATGTTGCCTCCTGCTAACACGTTGCGTATCAGGTGGTGGTGCAGTTAGCTGTGGCGTGTTGACAAAACTTTTCCACATCTCTGCCATGCTAACCCTGCCCTCAGAGGAGCTGGTCGTGACACAGCTGCCTTGGCGACCTCTTGCTCCTCCTCTGCCTTGGCCTTGGGCTTCCACTTGTTCCCCTGTGACATTTGGGAATTCTCTCAGTAGCGCGTCTACCGACGTGCGCTTGTACTCGCGCATCTTCCTATCATGCTCCAGTGCAGGAAGTAAGGTGGGCACATTGTCTTTGTAGCGTGGATCCAGCAGGGTGGCAACCCAGTAGTCCGCACACGTTAAAATGTGGGCAACTCTGCTGTCGTTGCGCAGGCACTGCAGCATGTAGTCGCTCATGTGTGCCAGGCTGCCCAGGGGTAAGGACAAGCTGTCCTCTGTGGGAGGCGTATCGTCATCATCCTGCCTTTCCCCCCAGCCACGCACCAGTGATGGACCCGAGCTGCGTTGGGTGCCACCTCGCTGTGACCATGCTTCATCCTAATCCTCCTCCACCTCCTCCTCATCCTCGTCCTCCTCGTCCTCCAGTAGTGGGCCCTGGCTGGCCACATTTGTACCTGGCCTCTGCTGTTGCCAAAAACCTCCCTCTGAGTCACTTCGAAGAGACTGGCCTGAAAGTGCTAAAAATGACCCCTCTTCCTCCTCCTCCTCCTGGGCCACCTCCTCTCCCATCATCGCCCTAAGTGTTTTCTCAAGGAGACATAGAAGTGGTATTGTAACGCTGATAACGGCGTCATCGCCACTGGCCATGTTGGTGGAGTACTCGAAACAGCGCAACAGGGCACACAGGTCTCGCATGGAGGCCCAGTCATTGGTGGTGAAGTGGTGCTGTTCTGTAGTGCGACTGACCCGTGCGTGCTGCAGCTGAAACTCCACTATGGCCTGCTGCTGCTCGCACAGTCTGTCCAGCATGTGCAAGGTGGAGTTCCACCTGGTGGGCACGTCGCATATGAGGCGGTGAGCGGGCAGGCCGAAGTTACGCTGTAGCGCAGACAGGCGAGCAGCAGCAGGATGTGAACGCCGGAAGCGCGAACAGACGGCCCGCACTTTATGCAGCAGCTCTGACATGTCGGGGTAGTTGTGAATGAACTTCTGCACCACCAAATTCAGCACATGCGCCAAGCAAGGGATGTGCGTCAAATTGGCTAGTCCCAGAGCTGCAACGAGATTTCGCCCATTATCACACACCACCAGGCCGGGCTTGAGGCTCACCAGCAGCAACCACTCGTCGGTCTGTTGTTCTATACCCTGCCACAACTCCTGTGCGGTGTGGGGCCTGTCCCCCAAACATATGAGTTTCAGAATGGCCTGCTGACGTTTACCCCGGGCTGTGCTGAAGTTGGTGGTGAAGGTGTGTGGCTGACTAGATGAGCTGGTGGAAGAAGAGGAGGAGGAAGTCGAGTAGGAGGAGGTGGCAACAGGAGGCAAAGAATGTTGCCCTGTGATCCTTGGCGGCGTAAGGACGTGCGCCAAACAGCTCTCCGCCTGGGGCCCAGCTGCCACTACATTTACCCAGTGTTCAGTTAGGGAGATATAGCGTCCCTGGCCGTGCTTACTGGTCCACGTATCTGTGGTTAGGTGGACCTTGCCACAGATGGCGTTGCGCAGTGCACACTTGATTTTATCGGATACTTGGTTGTGCAGGGAAGGCACGGCTCTCTTGGAGTAGTAGTGCCGGCTGGGAACAACATACTGTGGGACAGCAAGCGACATGAGCTGTTTGAAGCTGTCTGTGTCCACCAGCCTAAATGACAGCATTTCATAGGCCAGTAGTTTAGAAATGCTGGCATTCAGGGCCAGGGATCGAGGGTGGCTAGGTGGGAATTTACGCTTTCTATCAAATGTTTGTGAGATGGAGAGCTGAACGCTGCCGTGTGACATGGTTGAGATGCTTGGTGACGGAGGTGGTGGTGGTGTTGGTGGTACATCCCCTGTTTGCTGGGCGGCAGGTGCCAACGTTCCTCCAGAGGCGGAGGAAGAGGCCGAGGCGGCAGGCAGCAGAAGAGGCCGAGGCGGCAGCAGCAGAAGAGGTAGCAGGGGGAGCCTGAGTGACTTCCTTGGTTTTAAGGTGTTTACTCCACTGCAGTTCATGCTTTGCATGCAGGTGCCTGGTCATGCAGGTTGTGCTCAGGTTCAGAACGTTAATGCCTCGCTTCAGGCTCTGATGGCACAGCGTGCAAACCACTCGGGTCTTGTCGTCAGCACATTGTTTGAAGAAGTGCCATGCCAGGGAACTCCTTGAAGCTGCCTTTGGGGTGCTCGGTCCCAGATGGCGGCGATCAGTAGCAGGCGGAGTCTCTTGGCGGAGTCTCTTTTGCTACGCTGTTGGCTCGGTCTCACCACTGCCTCTTCCTCCGAACTGTGAAAGTCAGTGGCACGACCTTCATTCCATGTGGGGTCTAGGACCTCATCGTCCCCTGCATCGTCTTCCACCCAGTCTTGATCCCTGACCTCCTGTTCAGTCTGCACACTGCAAAAAGACGCAGCAGTTGGCACCTGTGTTTCTTCATCTTCAAAGACCTGCTGAGGTGGTATTCCCATGTCCTCATCATCAGGAAACATAAGTGGTTGTGCGTCAGTGCATTCTATGTCTTTCACCACTGGGGAAGGGCTAGGTGGATGCCCTTGGGAAACCCTGCCAGCGGAGTCTTCAAACAGCATAAGAGACTGCTGCATAACTTGAGGCTGAGACAGTTTCCCTGGTATGCATGGGGGTGATGTGACAGACTGATGGGGTTGGTTTTCAGGCGCCATCTGTGCGCTTTCTGCAGAAGACTGGGTGGGAGATAATGTGAACGTGCTGGATCCACTGTCGGCCACCCAATTGACTAATGCCTGTACCTGCTCAGGCCTTACCATCCTTAGAACGGCATTGGGCCCCACCATATATCGCTGTAAATTCTGGCGGCTACTGGGACCTGAGGTAGTTGGTACACTAACACGTGTGGATGTGGCAGAACGGCCACGTCTTCTCCCAGCACCAGAGGGTCCACTAACACCACCACGACCATGTCCACGTCCGCGTCCATTACTAGATGTTTTCCTCATTGTTATCGTTCACCACAACAACAAAAATATTATTTGGCCCAATGTATTGTATTCAAATTCAGCTGAATATAAATTTGAGGCCTAGTATTTAGGCGCTGGGTGACCGGTATGGATTTACTGACAGAATTAGACTTGGAAATGCACAGTAGCGTGTGTGTGAAGTTATTCTGAATGACCCTATGTGCACCTTGAATATTATATACCCTATTAGGGATAGATTTCAAATAGCTCTG
Source organism: Bufo gargarizans (assembly GCF_014858855.1). Taxonomy (NCBI): domain Eukaryota; kingdom Metazoa; phylum Chordata; class Amphibia; order Anura; family Bufonidae; genus Bufo; species Bufo gargarizans. Next base: position 486,412,908 of record NC_058082.1, read on the forward strand.
ATATAGCAGAAACCACTAAATTATGAAATTGCTAAATTGGGAATTGTATTTCAACCCAGAACAAAAAATGTGCTTTGACGGACACTAAATAAGTACTTGCCCAGCCACAACAGTACAGCGGTAACGACAGATTTAGCGGGATATAAATTTGAGGCCTAGTATTTAGGCGCTGGGTGACCAGTATGGATTTACTGACAGAATTAGACTTGGAAATGCACAGTAGCGTGTGTGTGAAGTTATTCTGAATGACCTTCTGTGCACCTTGAATATTATATACCCTTTTAGGGATAGATTTCAAATAGCTCTGATATAGCAGAAACCACTAAATTATGAAATTGCTAAATTGGGAATTGTAGTTCAACCCTGAACAAAAAATGTGCTTTGACGGACACTAAATAAGTACTTGCCCAGCCAGAACAGTACAGCGGTAACGACAGATTTAGCGGGATATAAATTTGAGGCCTAGTATTTAGGCGCTGGGTGACCGGTATGGATTTACTGACAGAATTAGACTTGGAAATGCACAGTAGCGTGTGTGTGAAGTTATTCTGAATGACCCTATGTGCACCTTGAATATTATATACCCTTTTAGGGATAGATTTCAAATAGCTCTGATATAGCAGAAACCACTAAATTATGAAATTGCTAAATTGGGAATTGTATTTCAACCCAGAACAAAAAATGTGCTTTGACGGACACTAAATAACTTGCCCAGCCACAACAGTACAGCGGTAACGACAGATTTAGCGGGATATAAATTTGAGGCCTAGTATTTAGGCGCTGGGTGACCGGTATGGATTTACTGACAGAATTAGACTTGGAAATGCACAGTAGCGTGTGTGTGAAGTTATTCTGAATGACCCTATGTGCACCTTGAATATTATATACCCTTTTAGGGATAGATTTCAAATAGCTCTGATACAGCAGAAACCACTAAATTAGGAAATTGCTAAATTGGGAATTGTTTTTCAACCCAGAACAAAAAATGTGCTTTGACGGACACTAAATAACTTGCCCAGCCAGAACAGTACAGCGGTAACGACAGATTTAGCGGGATATAAATTTGAGGCCTAGTATTTAGGTGCTGGGTGACCGGTATGGATTTACTGACAGAATTAGACTGGGATATGGCCAAAAAATAACCACACTATTGCTGGTTAAATGCACTTGGTGTGACAGCTTGACCAACCACACTACTGAGGGTTAAATGCACTTGGTGACAGGCGCAGCTTGCCCCTGATGTAGTATATGGCCAAAAAATGAACAGACTATTGCTGGTTAAATGCACTTGGTGTGACAGCTTGACCAACCACACTACTGAGGGTTAAATGCATTTGGTGACGGGCGCAGCTTGCCCCTGATGTAGTATATGGCCAAAAAATGAACAGACTATTGCTGGTTAAATGCACTTGGTGTGACAGCTTGACCCACCACACTACTGAGGGTTAAATGCACTTGGTGTCGGGCGCAGCTTGCCCCTGATGTAGTATATGGCCAAAAAATGAACAGACTATTGCTGGTTAAATGCACTTGGTGTGACAGCTTGACCAACCACACTACTGAGGGTTAAATGCACTTGGTGTCAGGCGCAGCTTGCCCCTGATGTAGTATATGGCCAAAAAATAAACAGACTATTGCTGGTTAAATGCACTTGGTGTGACAGCTTCACGCTGATGTAGGCTTTAGCCAAAAAACAACCACACCATTGAGGGTTAAATGCACTTGGTGACAGGCGCAGCTTGCCCCTGATGTAGTATATGGCCAAAAAATGAACAGACTATTGCTGGTTAAATGCACTTGGTATGACAGCTTGACCAACCACACTACTGAGGGTTAAATGCACTTGGTGACAGGCGCAGCTTGCCCCTGATGTAGTATATGGCCAAAAAATGAACAGACTATTGCTGGTTAAATGCACTTGGTATGACAGCTTGACCAACCACACTACTGAGGGTTAAATGCACTTGGTGACTGGCGCAGCTTGCCCCTGATGTAGTATATGGCCAAAAAATAAACAGACTATTGCTGGTTAAATGCACTTGGTGTGACAGCTTCACCCTGATGTAGGCTTTAGCCAAAAAACAACCACACCATTCAGGGTTAAATGCACTTGGTCGCAGCTTGTGCTGGCGCACCACAAGACACAAAATGGCCGCCGATCACCCCAGAAAAAAGTAACTGACAAACAGTCTGGGCAGCCTAAAAACAGTGAGCAATTGAATTTCAGCAGCTCAATGATGCACAGCTGCAGATCGATCGATTAATCAAGTCCTTTGGAGGAGTTAATCTGCCTAATCTCGCCCTACTGTCGCAGCCGCAACCTCCTCCTACGCTAATCAGAGCAGAGTGACGGGCGGCGCTATGTGACTCCAGCTTAAATAGAGGCTGGGTCACATGGTGCTCTGGCCAATCACAGCCATGCCAATAGTAGGCATGGCTGTGATGGCCTCTTGGGGCAAGTAGTATGACGCTTGTTGATTGGCTGCTTTGCAGCCTTTTAAAAAGCGCCAAGAAAGCGTCACAAAAGCGCCAAGAAAGCGACGAACACCGAACCTGAACCCGGACTTTTACGAAAATGTCCGGGTTCGGGTCCGTGTCACGGACACCCCAAAATTCGGTACGAACCCGAACTATACAGTTCGAGTTCGCTCATCCCTAGTGGGGATGCGAATCCCAGAAGGAAGTGAGACTCAGATTTCTACACATTTTCATAAGCATTAATGTTGTTTACTTTGAAGAATTCATCTAAACCCTTTTTAAAACTGTCCACTGTTCCTGCTGTGACCACGTCCTGAGGAAGTCTATTCCAGAGATTCACAGTTCTTACAGTAAAGAAGCTTTGACACTTCTGGAGACTGAACTTTTTCTTCTCCAGTCGGAGGCAGTGCCCCCTTGTCTTTTGAGGGCATTATACATGGAACACTTTTTCTCCGTATTTTTTGTATGGCCCATTTATATATTTGTATAGGTTAATCATGTCCCCCCTTAGATGTCTCTTCTCAAGACTAAATAAATTCAATTATTTTAATCTTTCTTCATAACTAAGACCCTCCATGCCTCTTATCAGTTAAGTCGCTCTCCTCTGTATTTTTCCAGCTGCGGTGCGTCCTTTCTATGGACTGGTGCCCAGAACTGAACTGCATATTCCAGATGAGGCTGCACCAATGCTTTGTAAAGTGTTAATATTATATCTCCGCATGCAATCGTATATATGTGAATATGAGAAAAAACTATTAACGAAAGTAGCTGCACAACTAGAGAAAGAGATAGGCGATATACAGATATTCCGGGCACAAACCGAATTCTGCTCACTTGAAACTAGACTCCAAAAGAACATAGAGAGTGTACAAAGTGAGATTAAAGAACGAAAGCATAAAAAATACCTGAGAGATAAAAGGGATTTTGAAACAGGGCATATATATAACAACAAAAATAGTAATAATCCCTATTATTCCAGGAGAATTGAGCAAAGGGACTACACTGATATATCAGAATCTGAGATATCTGAATCAGAAGGAAGTGGAAGGTACCCTAAAAATAGTGCCAAAAAAAAGAATAGATACTATCGGGGAGGATATCAATCCAAAAAATACCCAGAAAATCAAGGCGCAACTGGGGGACCCCACACCACTGCAAAATGGCAAAATCCAATGCAAGGAAACCGGATCTTGGATGCCCAGGAGCCAAATTTGCAGGCGACATCGTCCTCTGTGCCATCTGCATTCTCACTTCCATCGGAAACTGGAGCACATGGGAGTATAACACATATATTAGCCCAGAGCACCCCCGCAATACCACCGCCTTTTTTAGCCCCAGGGATTCAATTAAGAGACAGGGACAAATGGGGCTACAATCAGCCGAAAATTTTGAGAATAATTCGTCTTTACAGATAATTAACCTATCCGGGATCGACCTGGACCCCCAGTATGAATCATTACTGGGAAAGGGTCTCTCTTTTACTCCTACACCAGGGTTTAATTGTTTTTCCTGGGTAAAGGATGTTATTCTTTTTGCTAGGAAGCTAGCTTTACATGAAGAATTTAAAAAGAGAGAGAGACAGGATCCAGGTAGGAGAGAACGGGAGGCTCTGATGGTGCTGGAAGAATTGTCAAGAGAGGGTAGGGGTGAGGCCGCAATTTCTATGGCCCCAATGACGGATCTGGGACCCAGATCTAAATACACCCCTTTTTCAGGATATGCCAGTGTGGAGACTTTTGTTAATTTGGTTACAAGGGATCTAGAGATGATTAAAACAAAAAAGAGTGAGGTCGGCAATAATCTGACTAATGAGGAAAAGGTAGCTCTAGCAGATCTGACCAAGAGAGATGAAATAATAATTAAAGCCTTGGACAAAGGGGGAAACATAGTGTTACTTAAACAACAGGACTATGTAGACATGGTCTCAAGACTGCTAGATGACCGTAAAACCTATAAAAAATCCCACTGCCAAATATAAAGCAGAACTAGAGTACCTTTTAAAACAGGCCAAAGAGGACAATTTGATCTCGAAAGATGAGTTTAAAATACTGTATAATGCATGTCCAACGATTGCTACCTTTTACGCCCTGCCGAAGGTGCACAAAAAGCGGGATCCAATCCCAGGGAGACCAATTGTATCCAGAATGAAAGGATATACAGGATTCTCCAAAAACACTGGCATATCCTGAAGGCGGATAAGGATCTGAGAGAGATACTACCCAGAAATCTGAGCATTACATACAGACGGGGCATGAACCTGAAGGAGACGTTAGTTAGAAGCCATTTTCAAAGAACTCTCAAAAGCAAAACTACATGGCTTAAGACCACAGGCTCTCATCCATGTGGAGCCTGCAGTTTTTGCAAATTTATGACCCCAAAGAAGGAATTAAAAAATCCCCAAGATGATAAAATACGAGAATTCATCAACTGTAAGAGTACTGGGGTGGTCTACTGCATACAGTGCGAGTGTGAAAAACTGTATGTTGGGAAAACCATTCAAGAACTAAGGAGGAGAATCTCCAAGCATTTCAGTGTGTTAAACACCAATGAAGAGACACCCCTTTCTAGGCATTTACTAACATGCCATGATGGTAAAACATGTGGACTTAAGATTTGGGGGAAACAGAAGATCGGGGTATCTCCCAGACAGGGCAGCATAGACCGTAAGCTACAACAAGAAGAGACGAAGTGGATCTATTGCCTCCACTCTCTTGCCCCGAATGGGCTGAATGAAGGATTTACCTTCGCTTCATTCTTATAAGGTCAAATGGATCGTGTAAATACAATATATAATGTAAACTAGTGGAAATTATATCAAAATATGGAGCATAAAATAAAAAGTTTTTCTTCCCCATAGGAAAATTTATAATAATAATAAAAAATATAAAAGTTGATCTCACACAGTGGAGAAGTGGGAGGAAAATATATGTGGGGTACGGGTGTATAGGAAAGGGTAGAAGTAAATCTAAACTGTAGGAGCTCTTAGATAGCCAGGGTATGTAGGCCGGTATGACTGATACTTACGGGTGGTATCCGACTGGAGGATCCCGAGGCATCTAGGGATAAAAATAGATATCAATAAGGGATGAATAGCTAGAAATATGTGGATGGTCGATAAATAGAAACGAATATTAAATCATATATGGTCAAGACTGTGGATTCTAATTCATATGTAATAATATGTAATAACTGGTAGACAAACGACAAAATTCTCTCTCCCCCACCCCCCAGGAATTGTTAATTGCATGAATACAATAGGGTAGTAAGCTGGCTGATGTATTGAAATTAAAAATGTGTTTTAAATTTTTTTTTCACAATAATGTCTTAATATCCTTTAAAGGACATCTTAGGTGTAGATTTATGTAGGGTACATAATAAAAAATAAAAATTAAATTAAAAAAATAATAATAATAAAAAATTAAAAAAATATAAAATAAAAAACAAAAAATAAAATTAGAAAAATTAAAACACTATTAAACGAGTATGAATAGTTAAGAGTTGGGCCTCACATCACAAAAATTTATTAATTTTGTTTTTTGTATAGGTACAATAAAAAGATATATAAAAAATAAAAATAAATAACATAAATAAATTAAAAATAAGGATATATTTTTTAAAAAAAATAATAGAAGTAAATACTATCTGGTAAAATAAAAATAAAAATCAATAACTAATAACATCATTATTAAAAATAAAAACAAAAAACAAAATAAGCAGTTAATGAAGAGTAGAAACCCCAATGTCTGATCTGAGAACTATCTGGCATAGGAATTGGGGTGGGAGGAGACAAGATTTATATATAGATGAAGACGAGCCTTGTCCCTATATATGTATTAAATATCATAGTGAACCGGTTTACATAACTATAAGAAAGTATAATTATCATGATCATGCACCTGGGGTTTAAAATCAGGGTTTGATGGGTATTTAAAAGCAAGAGGATACAGATATTATGATACCTCTGATAATTAGAGAGAAGCGGCTACCAGAATAGAACACACAATACATACCAATATTGACCATCCCCTGTTGTGGCTACCCAAATAGTCCCACTAACGCTGCTGGTATACCGTCGTAGGTAAAGCCCGCACGCATGCGCAAACTCACTTGACAACTGTATTTGAAAACAAGTCTGCACGCATGCGCAATAGCACCGGCATCGAGGATTGCAGGGCGCAGGCGCATGACACAGAAACGCTGACTCGGGAAGTAAGCGCAGCGCACCGGAGATGACCTCACCACCATGGCCAGGCAGGTTGATAGGAGAAGAGCAAGGTGACAGCATGATGACGCGGCGCACACCCACTGGGAGGATGATGACGCGGCACACACCCATTGGCAGTCTCATACAAAGCCCACCCAAAGGAGCAAGGTGGATTGGACAGTGTATTCAGCCCAGGAAACCCGAGGGTTGAAGAGCCCTGACCCCGCCCCCCACAGTCACCTGTTTAGTTTCCCCTGAAGACGCCGACAGGCTCGGCGAAACATGTAGGGACACAGGTTGTGATTTTTAGGCAGGAGCAAGTCAGGGAGCCCGCAATAAAGTCTCAGTATTAGGTTTATCACTAGACAATTAAAACCACTGGGATGGTCTAGGTACAAGAGGTACTGGCAATTGACCCTGAAATTGATACTCCTGAAGTTTTTAACATGTTCCCAAGTAATATGTTGGTTTTAAAAAGATTATAATAAAATTGAGTTTTAACATATTAGTCGGAGGAGCTGCAAAAATTCGCTTGGTCCGAGTGACCGTCAAAAAATTAAATTTATGGTAAATGGCTGCGTAGCAACTCCTCTGAGGGATTTCTTTGTTTGTTATTTTTGAATATTATATCCCTGCCCCGCAAGTCCATGCCTCATTTAATGCATGACAATATCCTGGTGGCCTTAGAAGCAGCTGACATTGTATGCTGTTATTTAATATACCATCTACAAGGACACCCAAATCCTTCTCTATAAGTGACGCTCCCAGTGTTACATCACCTAGGACATATGAAGCATGGAGATTATTACTACCAATATGCATAACTTTACATTTATCAACATTGAACCTCATTTGCCAAGTTGATGCCCAATCACTCAGTGTTCAAGTCAGATTGTAGTTTATGGACATCTTCCATAGACTGTACAGTACTACATAGCTTAGTGTCATCTTTAAAAATAGAAATGGTGCTATTATTCCAGTCCTCGCTATCATTAATAAATAAAATAATAGAGGGCCCAGCACTGAACCTTGGGGTACACCACTTAGACCTGGGACCATTCTGAATAGGAATCATTGACCGCAACTCTCTGGACACGGTCCTTCAGCCAGTTTTCAATCCAATTACAAACTTTACTTTCCAAGTCTATAGGTCTACAATTACCTGTGGAGGATCTAGATCCTTTTTTTGAATATGGGCACCACATTTGCCTTGCGCCAATCACTTGGTACTGTACCAGGACCTAGAAAATCTTTAAAAATTATAAACATGGGTACAGCAAAGACTGAACTGAGCTCTTTAAGCACTCTTGGGTGTAATCCATCTGGACCCGGAGCCTTGTTCACATTTACCTTATTTAACTTATCTTGGACCATATCTAGTTAGCCAATTGAGTATAATACTGGCACCACAGATATCAGCTCAATTCTCTTCTTTTGTATATACAGAGCTAAAAAAAACATTTAGTAACTCTGCCTTTTCCTTATCTTCAGTGACTACCCCTCCTTTACCATAATTTAGGGGACCTACCTGCTCGGACCTTGTTTTTTTAGCATTTAGATATGTAAAGATTTTTTGGGGATTTGTTTTGCTCTCTTTTGCCACCTGCTGTTCGATTTGTATTTTTGCAAATTTTATCTCCTTTTTACAGATTTTATTAAGCCCTTTGTAATCTTCAAACGCTACAGCTGACCCCTCAGAATTGTATTTTTTAAATGCCCTTTTTTTGTCTTTTATTGCCCTTTTTACAGTAGCTGTAAGCCATGGGGGGTTTAATTTTAGCTGTTTATACTTGTTACCTAAAGGAATAAAAAATTTGGTGCAATTACTCAATGTGGATTTAAAGCTCTCCCATTTATCCTTAGTATTATTGTGTGACAGTAGCTGCTCCAAGTCCATGCCCTGAAATGCTGCCCTCAACCCAGGAAAATTAGCCTTTTTAAAATTCAGTGCCTTTTCTCTGCCTGACAGAGTTTGCTTCTTATAGTTTAGGGGGAATATAATTATATTGTGGTCACTATTACCTAGTATTTCTCGAACAGTAACATTTCCAACAAGCTCTGCATCATTTAAAATTACCAGATCCAACAGAGCATCGCCCCTAGTGGGAGCTTCTACAAACTGGCCCATAAAGTGGTCCTGCAGCAAGCTGAGGAATTTTCTCCCCTTTGCGGTTGAGGCAGAATCATGACCCCAGTCAATGTCTGGGAAATTAAAATCTCCCATTATGACCACTGTACCAGCCTGTGCAGCCCGCTCTATTTGGTTATACAGTTGCGTTTATATCTCCTCTGTGATGTTAGGCTGTCTATAGATTACACCAAGTATTATTTTTTCAGTGTTTATATCCCTTTGAACTTCCACACATAAGGTTTCCACATCCTCCCCCACAATTGCCTCTTTCACACTTGTCTTCAGATCACTCCTGACATACAGGCACACGCCACCCCTTTTTCTATTGACCCTGTCTTTCCTAAATAGTGTAAAACCCTCAATATTTACAGCCCAGTCATGCGAAGAATCCAACCAGTTCTCAGCCACACCAACTACATCTATGTGTTCTTCTAGTACCATAGCCTTCAGCCCCCCCATTTTGCTAGCTAGACTTCTGGCATTCGTGAAAATACGGTTTAAATTACTATTACCTGTAAAATGAATATCTGGGATTTTTTGGGTTACCTTGGTTGATGTTTGTATGTAACAGGTTCTTGTTACCAGCAGTTCTATTTTTCATCGGTATATAGTTCTGCCCAGTCTTCTCCCTATTTTTCTCACTAACCCCAGCCCCCACTAAATCCCCACTGTCCCCTCCTACAGTATATCCCACTCTCTATCTACACTATCTACCCCCTTATTAGCATGACCCCCCACCCTCCCCCAGATCCTAGTTTAAAAGCTCCTCAAGCCATCTAACAATTTTTTTCCCCCAGGGAAGTTGCACCCTCCTCATTAAGGTGCAGCCCGTCCCTACTGTAGAGCCTGTAACCGACAGAGAAGTCAGCCCAGTTTTCCATGAACCCAAACTCTTCCTTCCTGCACCAGCTTCTGAGGCACTAATTTAACTCCCTAAGCTCCCATTGTCTCTCTGGTGATGCTCATGGCGCTGGTAGTATTTCTGAAAACACTACCTTGGAAGTCCTGGACTTGAGCTTCTCTCCTTGTTCCCTAAAATCATTTGTGGTAATGTGAACAGTGCTGGAAGGTGTGTTGTCCCACTTCAGGTACCGCAGATGAGTGAGACAGATAAAATCCAGAGAGTGGCAGTAGTCTCAGCAAAGCATAGTTTGCTGAGACATTTCTGTATACATTTTCTGGGCTGGATTTTACTTGGACTGGTGGCTAGGCTTGGTAAAGGGAGTTCCCAGTCCACACCCTTCCAGTACGGGTTTTCCCTTCTACCTGAGGTGATCACAGGTGAGGCCTGCTGTAATCAGGCTGGCATAAAGCGCCTCAGAGTAGGTCAGTCTGAGGAGGGAGAGCGAGACTGTTTTGTGAAGCAGAGGCTCTGTCTGTGGTCTCAGTCAGGAGGACTGTGGGGCCACAAGGCTTTGAATAGCTGAGGTTTGGAGGACCTAGCGACACCTAGAGAACGAGGGTTGCACGCCCAGCGTCTGGAGGACTACTGGGCCACACTCCCCCAAAAGGTACTGGAGTTGCCACAGCCTTGAGGCTGCAGTATTGATGTTGGCTGAGGAAAGCCGCATATAATGTCCATGTGTGAACTGAGCTCTATGAGTGAGGTAGGGACGTATTTTGTTTAGGTAGCGCCTAGACGGGCAGGAGTTTATTTGTGTTTTAAGTGTTGACGGTGCGGGAATCTCACCTCACCCAGTAATGTATAACTGGACTATCCGTTATAAGAAGACTGTCAAAATAAATGCACAGTTTGGACATGAAAATCTGTTGTCTGGTGAGATATCTGTGAGTGTGACCCCCTGAAAAGAGACGATCCCTTACACATTTTTAAGGACCTTCCATCTCCCCCTGACTTTGTCATTGGTGCCAATGTGTACCATGACTACCAGGTCTTCCCCAGCCCCACCCAGAAATCTGTGAATCCTATTCGCAATATGCCGAACCCGAGCACCCGGAAGACAACACACTGTTCAGCAGTCACGGTCTCGGCGACAGATGACACTGTCTGTCCTCCTAATAATAGAGTCCCCTACCACTTGCATCTGTCTGACCTTTGCTGCACTCCTTTTCCCATCCTTCCTGCAGCGGTCATCCTCCTGTTTGCTAGGAGAAATGCCCTGCTGCAGTGTTGTTGGCCCTGGGCTTTCATCCCTAATATCAGCTGTGGCAATGTGAACATTGAAGTGTTGTTTTCCCCAGGTTCCAGCCCGGGACTTAGGGCATGCTCATGTCCAGGGATCCTATTTAATCCTGCTACTGGATCCTGGGTGTGTCTCACTCTGGAGAGTGTGCAGACAGAGGCCTGGTGAGGCTCTGTCAGTATGGTATCAGCTAGGCAAGGCTGAGGGGCCACGAGGCTATGCAATAGCCTGGGCTTTGGGGGACTCAGCAACACCCGGGATCAAGCATTGAAAGGTCAGAGTCAGGAGGACTGCTAGACCACAACCCCCTCCAAAGGTACTGCATTTGTTACAGCCTGAGGGCTGGTGGACTGTATGTCTGGGGTAAGCCGCACCCGGTTCCATGTGGGAACACTATCGTATAGCCGAGTTAGGGATACGATGTTTATTATGTTTAGGTAGAGCCCAGACGGGCAGGCTTTTGTTTTATGCCATGTTGTGTATGAAGAGTGTAAAATAAATTGCACTGTTTGGACCTGAAACCCAGTGGTTATGAAGATCATTGTGAGAATGACCCCCGAATAAGAGGCGATCCCTTACACAGCCAAACAGGCATATTTACTAGGGAGTTCCAGCTCAGGATTAGCCTCCCTGGCACTTTTCCCTCTACCCCTTTTTCCTACATTAACCAGTTGGGTGACCTGATAGTCATGATCTTGCCCTTCCCCTCCCACCTCAATTCAAATTAAAATAATACCACCCAAAAAAGGCTGTAGTACAATGTTACTTCACGGCTGAATGGCATTTAAGACATAAATATATATTTTTTCTGACTATAACCCCCCCCGGCAATTAAGACGTATTCTTTTCCCCATTTCTACACCACAAAAAAAAAAATATAATAATCACAATTCACAGCAGAACGGCTAATGGGACGTACATATCTTTCTTATTAATGCACCACGTAAATGGCTGTAGTACAATGTAACTTCACCGCTGAACGGCAATTAAGACATATATATATATATATATATATATATATATATATATATATTTATATATAGAAATAAAATATAGTGAGGCACTCTCTGTAGTAATGCAACCAGTAGAATTTAATAATAATACATAAAAGAAATAGATAAAATCTGAGTGGTAGCTTATACAGTGTTATGAGAGCAACAATAATAATACATATTAGTAATTGTGAAACTCATACGTAGTCCATCAAAGGAATCCAAAGAAAGCTATGTGGGATGGTGATCAACCAAACCTGCAGTAATATAAATGTTTGCAATAAAAATCATATCAAATTTGATAAATAATCGCCAAATGTCCTCTAAAATCTGAATCCCTATACCAGGCAGTCTCCAATCTTAAGCGCAATCAAGCGCAGACACTGAACAGAGCGGCATCCCGCTCACTTGTCTACAACAGCGGCTTCCCTCTGTATCTCCCAAATAATGCGATCGCTTATTTAGACAAACTGTAACAGTCTTACCGGGAGGACTTGCATGGATTCTTTTCGCCCTCAACATGGTATACCTGTGGTTGTAGGTTCCGGTTTCAAGGGCTACCAGTCGTCAGGAAGTCTCGCGCCAACGCTGCTTGTACACGTGGCCCCACACTGGATGAGAATTTCCTCTATATGGCAAGTGTTACATGCGTGACTTGATGTTTCTTTGAATAATGGATTCCACTCCTCCTCAGGTGATCGATCTGTACTTTGTCTTGATTCCAATGCTAGGGGATAGTACCAAACGGGTTTCGGGGTTTAACGAATGACCCCTTCATCAGTGGGGGATCTAGTGAATGACCTGTAGAGAGATGGGACCAAAGCAACAAAGGCTACCATTAGTAACACACTACACCGCCAGGGACTCAAATCCTACAGTGCCAGATGTGTCCCCCTGCTTAAGCCAGTACATGTCCGGGCCCGTCTGAAGTTTGCTAAAAAGCATTTGGATGATCCAGAAGAGGAGTGGGAGAATGTCATATGGTCAGATGAAACCAAATTAGAACTTTTTGGTAAAAACTCAACTCGTCGTGTTTGGAGGAGAAAGAATGCTGAGTTGCATCCAAAGAACACCATACCTACTGTGAAGCATGGGGGTGGAAACATCATGCTTTGGGGCTATTTTTCTGAAAAAGGGACCAGGATGACTGATCCGTGTGAAGGTAAGAATTAATGGGATCGGGGGGGGCGTGGCCGGAAGCTGATATGAGCGGACGCATGTAGAAGAGCTCCGGACCCAAATCCCTAACTTCTACTTTATCCTGATACATACCTGCCGCAAAAATTACCTCCAGAACCAGCAGGAGGTCGAGAAAGACCCGTAACATAAATATGTCCAGGAACAGAGCGCAGTCCGCTGCAGATCGTCTCCGAGAATTTGCCCGCGTGGAAGACCAAGATGGCGCGGGCTCACGCACCTCATCAGCAGAGGTGGCAATGGAGGATCCCGCGCAAGTGGGAGCAGAACAGGCATCCACCGAACCATCCCTAAAGCAAGTTACTGAACAACTACTGCACGCAATAGCTACCTGTCGTACATCAATGGTGGGGAAACTGGAGGAGGTGAAGGTGGACATAGGCCTGCTCCGCCATGACATGCAGGCTATTCAGGATCGCGTAAAAGAAGCTGAGACCAGAATATCTGATGTGGAGGATCGCCTACAGCCAATACCTACGAAAGTGCAAGAGCTGGAGCAGAAGGTCAGCTTCTGGCAACAAAAATGTGACTATTATGAGAATCGTACACGCCATAATAAACTTACGGATAATCGGAATGCCCGAAAAAGCAGAGGGCAAAAATCCGTGTGAATTTGTCACTACATGGCTGCGCAGCTCCTTTCCAGAGGCGATTTTCTCAGCAGCGTTTATTATAGAGCGAGCACACCGCGTACCCGCCAAACCTCTTCCACCGGGGACCCCACCGAGACCCCTGCTTGCACAGCTTCTAAACTCGATGGACAGAGACCATGTGTTACAGATGGCACGTACCAAGCGAGAACTCAAGTATGAAAACAGCAACATCATGATTTTCCCAGACTTTTCGTCTGAATTGCAGAAAAGAAGGGCGACGTTTAGCACAGTGAAAAGGAGGCTAAGAGAGAAGAATCTGCCCTATTCTATGGTATACCCGGCCCGTTTAAGAGTGGTGGATGGGGAAGTGAGCCGATTCTTCAACAACCCTGAAGAGGCCACTGACTGGCTGGATGGAAGGGGGAGAAATGCAAGAGCTCCCAGATGAAGCTATGGACACTGAAGATTTGTTGTCGGCATGGCAAGGAGAGCCGGGGACTTGAACATACTGTCAGCGGTAACGTTATATACATGTGTATGAACTCAGCTTTGGGAAAGCTAGGATGCTCTTAGTCGCTGTTATAGTATTTCTCCTTTGTTATCTCCCGCATACATGTTCATACCCAGTCAGGGTCAGAGAGGGGGAAAGAAAATGTGGTAAGAAAAGAATGGAGAGAACAGGACTATTATTTCCCATGTGTTAGAAGCTGCTCAAACAAGCTGAGAGACCCGGATAGGGGTATAGTCTCCCTTTGGCCTAGTTATCCTGGGCATGGACCGGCTCCCGTTAGAAGTTGGGGAACGAGTTCCCGAGTTAGACACGGTTCACACTCATATCAGTTATTAGATCTATAGTGCTACTGGGAAATCACCAAATGCACACCCCGTTTACTTGTAGTGCCACCTAACAAACGTGGTATATATTTACTCGTTACATGCCGAGAGTGCAGTGTATGCTTCGAGGATACACCATGTGGGCACTCACAGTTCAAGTCAGGAGAAGCCTGACAGTTCACTCGTTATCCGTTATGTGCTGTATCAGTCATGCTGTTGTGAAGGAAGAGGGGCGAGAGGTAAATGAGGTCCTTAGAACCAAATCACCATGTCAGAACTGCGTATAATGTCCTGGAACGTGAGAGGATTGGGGACGGCGAGGAAACGCACCATGGTATTCTCGGCGGTCAGGAATTTTAATCCACATATTCTATGTCTACAGGAGACTCACCTGACAGCCGAGAATACAGGTCGAATGCAAAAACCTTGGATTCAATGGGCACAACACTCGTGTCATACGACTTTGTCCAGGGGAGTGTCATTGATGGTGCATAAATCCCTTAGATGGGATCTGGAGCAGTGTCAGATAGATTCAGCCGGGAGATATGTGTTTGCAGCTGCATACATTAATTGTACGTTGTATGTAATCCTTGGTATATACATCCCTCCACCTTTCTCCCTGCAAGTGATGCAGCAGGCCGTAAGCTTTGCAGGGAGCTAGATAGACACCACCAGGCAGGGACAGGGGATAATCGACTTCATAATAAGACATCCCTAGCAGCACTATTGGAGGAGGTGGGCTGGTTGGATATGTGGCGCCTTAAGTACCCAGATGTCAGGCAATATTCCTGTCACTCGACCAGTCATAACGCGCTGTCGCGAATAGATTATGCCCTGGGTAACTCGTATATGTGTTCTTTAACATACAACATTGAATACGGATCTAGAGGTATATCCGATCACGCGCCAGTGCTGCTGAGACTGATGTTGGGTGGGGGTGCGATCAGATGCTCAACACGGATCAATCCTTTTTGGCTGACCCTGTTCGGACCGTCTGATCGCATTCCCGATCAATTGGCGGTGTTTCTAGAGGGTGTGAGACGGGACCACTCAAACAGTCTCTTTTCAGGGTTTATTAGGCACACAGCACAGTACAGGCTTGCTTTCTTCAAATAACAGAACAGTCCAAATGAAATAACAACACACAGTGATACAGGCTTCTCACCAGCTGCAGTTTTTCTCCCAGCAAATCCTCACTGCCAAGAGGTTTGGGTTCAGTAGTCTTCCTCTCAGACCACCATCCACACACACTGCTCTCTGGCAGAGTGTCCTTTTTAAAATCACCATCACACCTGTGTGTGTGGCGGTAACACCCGAGATGGAGTATGGGAGTGACCTTCCCACCCAAGCTCTTCAGTCACTCCTAAATCCTGGACCCAAATTCCAGCTACCACCAACTCAGTGATCTACCATCACTGGTCACTACTTACCTCCGGGATTTACATCACTGAGTGTAGCAGCCTCAGTGACACATACCTACCATCTATGATGTCACCCACTGCATGCTTACAAGGGCCATGAAGAAGAAGCAGATAATATGTTATTGTGGGAAACCATGAAGGCCTACCTTAGAGGCTGTTTGCGATCCACTATATCATATATTAAAAAGTCAGCGGCTAGACAGGAGGAAGGATTAGCAAAAGAATGCACAAGGTTAGAAACAGCATACATAGCTGATCCAAGTGATGTGAACAGAGATGCTTGGCTGACAAAGGGGAGACAATACTTAGCCTTACTCAGAGAAAAAGCGCAAAGGAAAATGTTTTTTTTACAAAACAAACATACTTTGAACTGGGCAACCAATCTAGTAAGCTTTTGGCTCACATTGTTAAACAAAATTAGAATTCCCCTGCGGTATTACGAGTCAAGGCATTAGATGGACAGATACTGTCTGAGCCAGGATCTATAGCGAATAGATTCCAGGAATACTACAGGGATCTATACGAGTCCAGGGTAAACTATGAGATAGAAGATGTCACACAATACCTTGAGGACCTGGAATTCCCTACTCTGACACAAGAGGCAGTGGAGAGCCTGGAAGCCCCGATAACAGCCCTAGAGTTACAGGAATCCATAACACAGTTAGCAAGGGGGAAAGCTTCCGGTCCCGATGGACTTCCACTGGAAGTTTATATTAAATATGCTTCCCATATCAATCCGGTGCTGTTACGTATGTATGCAGACACATTTAAAAATAGATGCTTCCCACCGTCACTATATGACGCAACTATAGTTGTACTGTTGAAGCCGGGAAAGGATGCGGACGATTGTGGAACTTATCGTCCGATATCTTTATTGAATATTGACTATAAGATCATTGCAAAGATTTTAGCTATACGACTCGGCAAGGTAGCCTGCACCTTGGTCCATCCTGATCAATCCGGGTTTTTGCCAGGGAGATCCACCACTGATAACATTAGGAGAGTGCAAGTAGTGACACAGATTGGGCTCCAGAGGCAAGAAAAATGGGCCTTAGCGTCTTTGGACACAGCAAAGGCGTTCGATTCTGTTTAATGGCCTTATTTATTCCAGGTTCTTAAGAAATTTGGTTTTGGACCTAAATTTATACAGTGGGTGGAAATGTTGTACAAGCATCCAAGAGCGGATATATTGGTAAATGGGATGCTCTCTCAAAGTTTTAGATTGGGACGAGGTACCAGGCAGGGATGTCCCCTGTCACCATTATTATTCACCTTAGCTATAGAGCCATTGGCTATACGAATCAGGGCAGACTTGCAGTTCCATAGCACCCGAATAGGAGGACAGGAAGTTAGAGTGGGTTTATACGCTGATGACATGGTGCTCTTCATGTCACAGACGGAATCCACACTCCCTAGGGCGATTGCTGTAATTGAACAGTTCAGCCAATTTTCCGGACTACGGATAAACTGGTCCAAATCGACTCTGTGCCCACTATATCAGATGGGAGATATCGTCGGCAGATCGGACCTGCCCATTGTAGAAAGTTATAAATACCTAGGTATATACATAACAAAAGATGTCACATCCTATCATGCCTTAAATATTCAGTCACTTATAACATACTGCAAAGCCAAATGTAGGGTGTGGCAAGGATTGCCTCTGTCAGTGTCAGGGAGAATAAATCTGATAAAATTAATTATATTACTATTATACTACGAAGTGTCTGTATGTCCTACAGCACGCTCCCTACTTGGTTCCAAAAGTATTTTTTCAGAGACTTACCTCTCTGCTTTCGCCCTTCATCTGGGGGGCAAATAGGCCCAAGCTGTCAATGGTGAACTTAACCCGCTTTAAAAAAGAAGGGGGGATGTCCCTGCCAGACATTCACATGTATTATCTTGCAGGGCAATTAAGGAATATCAAGTCATGGTTAAACCCGGCAGGTTCTCTCTGTAGGCAGGAAAAACAGCTTGCTGACTATCTAGGACTCACTACCCTATGGCCGGTTCTGGAACGGCCAAAGTTATTCCCACGTAAACTATTGCCAATTCACAGAGTGGCAGTTCAGATGTGGACGGCATGCAAACGGCTGCATAATATGGAGACGGAACTGCTGGAAACCCCGATTTGGGATAACCCCATGTTCCCCGATCTGATGACATTGCAAGACAAGGCATTCTGGAAGGAACATGGGGTTATCACAATGGGAAATCTCTATAGTAATGTTTTCGGTGATTTCGAATCCATGAGCCGTAAATATGAACTTCCGAGACAAGCATTTTATAGATACCTACAATTGAGACACGCTCTGCAGACACACTATCGAGACACCCCGGTCCTCTTGTCCTCATTTCCAATGATTGGTGTAATACGCTCTCAAGGGCCACGTGGCTTCATTTCAGCACTATATACTCACCTCTTAGATGCCAAGCTGAAAGGTACCCCGATGCTAGTATTAGATAAATGGAAAGTCCTGATTCCCGACCTGTCCAATGAAGATCTGGAGGACGTACTGGAATCTCCGACACTAGTGTCTCCGGCCATAAATAATAAATTTATACAAGTATGTATAATACACCAAAGTTACCTAACTCCATCCAGACTATTCAAGATAGGTAGACGTACTTATTCCGAGTGTCATAGATGCACGTCAGAAGGTGCTGACAGCACAATTTCATTGCACCCGAAAACTTGTCTTTTCGGATTATTAGATGAAACTACATACTCTCATCACACTAGGATATTTCTGAGGGAGACATTGTTTTTAGCGCGGAAGGCAATAGCCTTGAGATGGATGGGTGACAGGGCACCTACCTTGACGCAGTGGAAACAACTGGTTAACACTATCATACCATACGAAAACATAGTGTACAAAAACAGAGGCTGCTCGCCCAAGTTTCAAAAAGTGTGGGGGGCATGGTGTGCGTCTCCTAGGACTGCTTATTCTGTTCGAGGGATGACTGGAGCTTTGAATGCAGAACAAGTTGAATAGATGTTCACTTTGAAAAATGAGAAACAGGGGGTACAGGCGAAAGAAACTGGCCACGTGGGTGAAGCCATACCTAGAATGTTTGGTTCATTTAGACAATTACCTCACGCCAAAAAACAAAAAAGACAAAAAACACGCATGCAAATGGATACAGCACATTGTTTATTGTATTGTTTGTTATGCAAAGTCGTGTACTTTATATATAATTAATGGAATACACTGATGTACACTATGAAGTGGAATATGTACAATGATTGTCATTATAATTGGCTTTGTGTGTTCAATAAAGCGAATAAAAAAAAAAAAGAATGAATGGGACCATGTATCGTGAGATTTTGAGTGAAAACCTCCTTCCATCACCAAGGGCATTGAAGATGAAACGTTGCTGGGTTTTTCAGCATGACAATGATCCCAAACACACCACCCGGGCAACGAAGGCTTTGTAAGAAGCATTTCAAGGTCCTGGAGTGGCCTAGCGAGTCTCCAGATCTCAACCCCATAGAAAACCTTTGGAAGGAGTTGAAAGTCTGTGTTGCCCAGCGACAGCCCCAAAACATCACTACTCTAGAGGAGATCTGCATGGAGGAATGGGCCAAAATACCATCAACAGTGTGTGAAAACCTTTTGAACACTTACAGAAAATGTTTGACCTCTGTCATTGCCAACAAAGGGTATATAACAAAATATTGAGATGTAATTTTGTTATTGACCAAATACTTATTTTCCACCATAATTTGTGGTAAAAATAAATTCTTTAAAAATCAGACAGTGTGATTTTCTGGATTTTTTTTTCCTCATTATGTCTCTCATAGTTGAGGTATACCTATGATGAAAATTACAGGCCTCTCTCATCTTTTTAAGTGGGAGAACTTGCACAATTGGTGGCTGACTAAAAACTTTTTTGCCCCACTGTACTCTTTTTCCTATTTCTACACCCCAAAATAAGAAATATGCCAATCACAATTCACCACAGAACAGCTAATGGGACGTACGTATCTTTCCTATTAATATACCACGTAAATGGCTGTAGTGCAATGTAACTTCTCCGCTGAATGCCAATTATGACATATATTTTCTCCTTTTTTTTCCAATTTCTACACCCCAAAAAAGAAATATAACAATCACAATTCACCGCAGAACGGATGATGGGACGGTCGTATATTTTCTTTTTCTACACCACGTAAATGGCTGTAGTACAATGTAGCTTCACTGCCGAACAGCACTTATGACATATACACTGAGCAAAAATATAAACGCAACACTTTCGGTTTTTCTCCCATTTTGCATGAGCTAAACTCAAAGATCTGAAACATTTTCTACATACACAAAAGACCCATTACTCTCAAATATTGTTCACAAATCTGTCTAAATATGTGTTAGTGGGCACTTTTCCTTAGCCGGAGGCAGAAAACCAGTCAGTATCTGGTGTGGCCACTATTTGCCTCACGCAGTGCAACACCTCACTGTTGCATAGAGTTGATCAGGTTGTTGATTGTTGTCTTTGGAATGTTAGTCCACCTGGCACAACAGGCACAACAATGGGCCTCAGGATCTTGTCACGGTACCTCTGTGTAAATATATATATATATATATATTTTTTTTTATTTTATTTATTTTTTCCAATTAATACATCCCCCCCCAGAAAAGTAAAACAATGTAAAAATCAATGCAGAACGGCAAATAGGACGCACGTATCTATCCTATTAATACAACCCGTAAATGGCTTTAGTACAATGTAACTTTAACGCTGAACGACAATTATGACGTATATTTTTCCCTTCCCCCCCCCCCCCCCCTAATAATACACCCCCCAAAAAAATAATTTAAAAATGTAAAATCAAAGCAGAATGGCTAATGGGACTTACGTATCTTTCCTATGAATATACCCCGTAAATGGCTGTAGTACAATGTAACTTCACCACTGAACGGCACTTATGACATATATATTTTTCCCTTTTTATCCTAATAATAAATCTTCGTAATCGCAAATATTCAAGTTTTTTTTTTTCATCAGTACCCTCCTGCTTCTTGATTACATTAGATAGTTAGTTAGCTCATATAGATATATATAATACAGATAGTAAGGTCTCATGCACACAAACATATTTTCTTTCCGTTTCTGGTCCCTTTTTTTTGCGGATCGTATGCGGAACCATTCACTTCAATGGGTCTGCAAAAATAACAGAAGGTACTCCGTGTGTACTCTGTTTCCGTATTTGCATTCTGCAAAAAAGTAGTGCATGTCCTATTATTGTCCGCAAATCACGGTCTGAGGCCCCATTCAAGTCAATGGGTCTGCAAAATCTATGGAACACACACGGAACACATCCGTATGTCATCCGTATTTCATCCGTACTTTGAGGATCCATACTGTAGAAATACTATTCCCAGCCCATATTGCTCATGTGTTTAGTGATTAATAAGTTACTGTTTCCGTTTCCGATCTGCAAAAAACGGATCACAGACGGAAACCATACGGATTTGTTTTGTGGAAGAGAACTTAAATCAAAGGAAAAAAAAACCTCAGATACGAGCTTCTCGCAGCTTGAAAAATGTAGAAAAAGTGATCCACACCTGTATTGCGCTCACAATACGTGCATATTACATTGCCGATTTTCGCAATCAAGAAAATAATGACTGGAGATCACAAATTCTAGAATTTGCAAATGTATGGCGAATATTAGGCCAAAAATTCGTGAAATATCGCAAAAACGAATATTGTCTATGCTGCTAATCACTAAAACAATGTAAAATCAATGCAGAACGGCTAATCTTTCCTATTAATACACCATAAATGGCTGTATCACAGAACTTGCACCCCAATCACAAGCAAGGTTTGCTGGAATTAGTGATGTATCATATAGTGCAAACAACCTAAAAGCAATTTGGATCCCCAATAAGTGCAGCAAGATGTAATAGAATCACTCCTATTGCACCCTGTTCTCCTTTTATAGTGTAGATGATTCCTCCCTATCCTTTCCCTACACCTTGACTAATCTTTTCCTGAACTTGTAAATAGTTTTTTTTAGCACAATGACTTTTTTCCTAGCACTGTCCGTAGCGCCTGCTGACGTCTTTCCCTGCACTAAGCACACTGGAAAATGGCAGAATCCAAAATGGCTGAGGATATTTATAAGGCTGTGACATCACAGGGCTGGCTGGCTGCTGAGTGGTTGCATACATGGCATTGTGTGTGATCCCTCATTCCCAGAGTTTTTTGCTCTATGTCCTTAAAGGGGTTCTGCAGTTTGTTTTAACTGATGATCTATCCTTTGGATAGATCATCAGCATCTGATCGGCGGGGGTCCGACACCCGGGACCCCCGCCGATCAGCTGTTTGAGAAGGCAGCGGCACTCCAGCAGCGCCGCGGCCTTCTCACTGTTTACCGCAGGCCCAGTGATGCCACGACTTGTATCACTGGCCTGGGCGGGGCTAAGCTCTGTTCACTTGAATGGCGTTTAGCCCCACCCAGGCCAGTTGATACAAGTTGTGACGTCACTGGGCCTGCGGTAAACAGTAAGCGCCGCTGCCTTCTCAAACAGCTGATCGGCGGGGGTCCTGGGTGTCGGACCCTTGCCGATCAGGAGCTGATGATCTATCTAGAGGATAGGAGAAAATAATTTTTCCTGAAATTCTGATCGAATTCCACTTCGTCAACTTCAATTAGCTCATCTCTAATCATAACATTAAAATAAAATATTAAAAATAATATTGTGTTGGTCTCTTCTCACAATACTTTTAAAGGTGTCCTATGGTATCTGGCAGTCATATATTAGCAAAGGATCCTTGAAGTTCTGTAAGTTGTAAAATAGGGCCTGCAATGAATACTCAACGAAACTCTAGCTTATACCCCCATTCTCCTTCCTTGACTCACTCTTTATAGGTACTTAACACAAGATCAACCATTTTGGAGGTGTTTTGACCCAGTCTAGCATCTAGCAATCACAACTTGACCCTTGCCAAGGTAGCTCAGATGCTTACACTTGACCATTTTTTCTGTTTCCATATATAACTGCTTGTTCACTTGCAGCCTGATATATCTCACCCATATCAAATATATGTATACACTATATACACTCTAGCGCTCAACAAAAATCTGTCCTTTCCTTGTACAGTCTGCCCTGTGACTAACTGATATAATTGGCTATTCCCGTGCTACAGGTGCTATTCCCTAACCTGAAAGAATCACACTTTGTACCCCAAACCCTACAGTACAATATGTATATTCAACAGCTCAGAGTCCTGTAGCTTGTACTCAGAAATTTAAAGAGGTTTTCTGAGACTTTCCTACTGATCTATCCTCTAGATAGGTTATCAGTATCTGAACCGGGATCCCCGCTGATTAGCTGTTTAGACTGTACCGGAGCTCACAGTAGCTCCACAAGCTTCTCTCAGTTAGTCTATGCTATGTGACGTCACGTTCATCGGTCACATGGTCTCGGTGCAGCTCGGCCCCATTGAAATGAATTGGGCTGAGCTGCGATACCAAGCACAGCGCTATTAAATGGATGGCTTGGTGAACAAAAAGAAGGCCACAGTGCTACTGCCAGAAAATAGGTCATCAGTAGTATAGTCTCAGAAAACCGATTTAAAGGCAGATTGCTTGTTTTATCTTAATGCAAAAATTGTAACTTTCCTTCTCACGGATATCTTAGTCATCTAGGATTCCTTTGAGGAGCCACCTATCCTACTCCTTATCCCAGCCCCAATACACCAGGAGAGAGATTGGTGCACCAATATCAATAGATGTCCCTATGGGCCTAAAGCATGGAAATGGTGGAGAAATAAGAGGAGCATGCTAATGGAAACCAAACAGGTCACTGCTTTCATTTTCAAACAAGCAATGGAAAAATGAAAGCTGGTTTCTAATTGGTTGTTACTAGTGTTGAGCAGATCGAGCTTCGGATCATAGATCCGAAGTCAATTCGCTCAAACCTTCATTTAAATACTGTATGGAGATTTGTCGAGCTTTCAAATGAATGGCTCCAGTGAGGGAAATTCGTTATGGCAAAGTCTCGCGGGACTTCGGTAAATAACTTCGGACTTTGATTTTAGAACTTGAAAACCATTTCAAAACTTGGATCTGAAGTCGGTACCAGCCGCTACCAAAACTGACTCTGGATTTTAATTTTAAAATGGTTTTCAAGTTTAAATATTAAATGTCGACGTTATCTACCGAAGTCTTGCCAGACTTCGGTGATAATGAATTTCAGCTTGCTGGAGCCCATACATTTAAATGCTGTACACGGATGGGTCTCCATACAGCATTAAAACGAACTTTTGAGCGAATCGACTGGATTACAGGTAAATCTTGCAATATGTTTTCCAATGACAGTACACATAAGAGTACTGTGGTAATAGCAAGTTATAAACAGGATAGGAGATAATTCGATTGTGGAGGTCCTACTACTGGGACCCCCACCTATAACTAGAATGGGGGCTCCATATCCCTCTAGACCCCCGGAATGAATGAAGCCGCAGGTCAACCATGTGCACTTCCACTCCATTCATCTCTATGGGATTACTGGAGATATCTGGGTACAGAGC
The DNA here is from genome assembly GCF_014858855.1 of Bufo gargarizans. Lineage (NCBI taxonomy): Eukaryota > Metazoa > Chordata > Amphibia > Anura > Bufonidae > Bufo > Bufo gargarizans. Next base: position 486,437,440 of record NC_058082.1, read on the forward strand.
TTGGCTATTAGGGAATAACTTGAAATTACCGCAATACCCCTTTAAATTATTTCAATATACAGTATTGAATCCATAGGAAGAGTAAATTAGCTGTGCTCTGTACAGATGTTTCTATGTTGTACATAATTGATAGCATTAGTGCTGTGCTCATGAATCGAGACTCCCAAGAGAGGTACAGTAAAATCCAGTTTGCAAACAGCTGTTCCGACTTTACGTCTGCCCTCCTACCATTCGGAAATAGAGCAGAAAAGAGCTGTAGGCAAGGAAGGTGCTGCACACACATGGAGGAAGCAGCGCCTCCTGATGAAAACAACTTTCCCTTTTATCTTCCTTTTCACCAGTCTTAGCATTTTGAAGAGGATATGAATAATTGAATTTAAATTGGAATTCCCTTATGTGCATATGGAAACATTACATAAAGAGTCCTCTTATCCGTGACTCTGTCTAATGTATAAAAATGAATTTACTACAGCTGACTGTACTAATCGACAATTCCAGCACGTTTTACTGTGATTTCTGTCTGGTGCTTTGATATTACCGTATGTTCTTTAGTTGTGTCCCACATTTCTGAATGATGAAAAAATAAATTTCGGTGACATGCTTCTATAGCACACAGCCACAGGTTAGGTAATAAGCCGTGAAGGCGCTAACAATCTTCAAACAGTGAATTATATTTATGGAGATTTTTATCATTTTCCTGGACCCGCAGTAAATGTTTTTGGTGTCTTTAGTAGTTACCTGAAGTGAACAGACATATCAAATATTTTTTAGATTGTATACTCGCAATGCGAAGCTTGAAAATAAATGAGGAGATAAAATTGCCCACATTGTCAGTCTGCAGGAGTTTCCACATGTTCCTGCAATACGCAGTCTTCTAGTGGTTAAATTAGTTCTGATCTCTTACACTTATGGGTGCTATTTATAATGTTCCATCCATCTCCAATTGCTGGCCTTATACATTCTGCCTGGTTTTAGTTTTCATTTCATTTTTAGTGGTCCTAAGTAGAGTTGAGCGGACACCTGGATGTTCGGGTTCGAGAAGTTCGGCCGAACTTCCCGGAACTTTTCGGCACTAAAAAGGCTGTAAAACAGCCCAGGAAAGGGCTAGAGGGCTGCAAAAGGCAGCAACATGTAGGTAAATCCCCTGCAAACAAATGTGGATAGGGAAATGAATTAAAATAAAAATAAAATAAAATAAATAAAAATTAACCAATATCAATTGGAGAGAGGTCCCATAGCAGAGAATCTGGCTTCACGTCACCCACCACTGGAACAGTCCATTCTCAGATATTTAGGCCCCGGCACCCAGGCAGAGGAAAGAGGTCCCGTAACAGAGAATCTGGCTTCATGTCAGCAGAGAATCAGTCTGCATGTCATAGCAGAGAATCAGGCTTCACGTCAGCCACCACTGCAACAGTCCATTGTCATATATTTAGGCCCAGCACCCAGGCAGAGGAGAGAGGTCCCGTAACAGAGAATCTGGCTTCATGTCAGCAGAGAATCAGTCTGCATGTCATAGCAGAGAATCAGGCTTCACGTCAGCCACCACTGCAACAGTCCATTGTCATATATTTAGGCCCAGCACCCAGGCAGAGGAGAGAGGTCCCGTAACAGAGAATCTGGCTTCATGTCAGCAGAGAATCAGTCTGCATGTCATAGCAGAGAATCAGGCTTCACGTCACCCAACATTGGAACAGTCCATTGGCATATATTTAGGCCCAGGCACCCAGGCAGAGGAGAGAGGTCCCGTAACAGAGAATCTGTCTTCATGTCAGCAGAGAATCAGTCTGCATGTCATAGCAGAGAATCAGGCTTCACGTCACCCAACATTGGAACAGTCCATTGGCATATATTTAGGCCCAGGCACCCAGGCAGAGGAGAGAGGTCCCGTAACAGAGAATCTGTCTTCATGTCAGCAGAGAATTAGTCTGCATGTCATAGCAGAGAATCAGGCTTCACGTCAGCCACCACTGCAACAGCCCATTGGCATATATTTAGGCCCAGCACCCAGGCAGAGGAGAGAGGTCCCGTAACAGAGAATCTGTCTTCATGTCAGCAGAGAATCAGTCTGCATGTCATAGCAGAGAATCAGGCTTCACGTCACCCAACATTGGAACAGTCCATTGGCATATATTTAGGCCCCGGCACCCAGACAGAGGAGAGGTTCATTCAACTTTGGGTAGCCTCGCAATATAATGGTAAAATGAAAATAAAAATAGGATTGAATGAGGAAGTGCCCTGGAGTACAATAATATATGGTTAAGGAGAGGTAGTTAATGTCTAATCTGCACAAGGGATGGACAGGTCCTGTGGGATCCATGCCTGGTTCATTTTTATGAACGTCAGCTTGTCCACATTGACTGTAGACAGGCGGCTGCGTTTGTCTGTAATGACGCCCCCTGCCGTGCTGAATACACGTTCAGACAAAACGCTGGCCGCCGGGCAGGCCAGCACCTCCAAGGCATAAAAGGCTAGCTCTGGCCACGTGGACAATTTAGAGACCCAAAAGTTGAATGGGGCCGAACCATCAGTCAGTACGTGGAGGGGTGTGCACACGTACTGTTCCACCATGTTAGTGAAATGTTGCCTCCTGCTAACACGTTGCGTATCAGGTGGTGGTGCAGTTAGCTGTGGCGTGTTGACAAAACTTTTCCACATCTCTGCCATGCTAACCCTGCCCTCAGAGGAGCTGGCTGTGACACAGCTGCCTTGGCGACCTCTTGCTCCTCCTCTGCCTTGGGCTTCCACTTGTTCCCCTGTGACATTTGGGAATGCTCTCAGTAGCGCGTCTACCAACGTGCGCTTGTACTCGCGCATCTTCCTATCACGCTCCAGTGCAGGAAGTAAGGTGGGCACATTGTCTTTGTACCGTGGATCCAGCAGGGTGGCAACCCAGTAGTCCGCACACGTTAAAATATGGGCAACTCTGCTGTCGTTGCGCAGGCACTGCAGCATGTAGTCGCTCATGTGTGCCAGGCTGCCCAGGGGTAAGGACAAGCTGTCCTCTGTGGGAGGCGTATCGTCATCGTCCTGCCTTTCCCCCCAGCCACGCACCAGTGATGGGCCCGAGCTGCGTTGGGTGCCACCCCGCTGTGACCATGCTTCATCCTCATCCTCCTCCTCCACCCCCTCCTTATCCTCGTCCTCCAGTAGTGGGCCCTGGCTGGCCACATTTGTACCTGGCCTCTGCTGTTGCAAAAAACCTCCCTCTGAGTCACTTCGAAGAGACTGGCCTGAAAGTGCTAAAAATGACCCCTCTTCCTCTTCCTCCTCCTCCTCCTCCTCCTGGGCCACCTCCTCTTCCATCATCGCCCTAAGTGTTTTCTCAAGGAGACATAGAAGTGGTATTGTAACGCTGATAACGGCATCATCGCCACTGGCCATGTTGGTGGAGTACTCGAAACAGCGCAACAGGGCACACAGGTCTCGCATGGAGGCCCAGTCATTGGTGGTGAAGTGGTGCTGTTCCGTAGTGCGACTGACCCGTGCGTGCTGCAGATGAAACTCCACTATGGCCTGCTGCTGCTCGCACAGTCTGTCCAGCATGTGCAAGGTGGAGTTCCACCTGGTGGGCACGTCGCATATGAGGCGGTGAGCGGGAAGGCCGAAGTTACGCTGTAGCGCAGACAGGCGAGCAGCGGCAGGATGTGAACGCCGGAAGCACGAACAGACGGCCCGCACTTTATGCAGCAGCTCTGACATGTCGGGGTAGTTGTGAATGAACTTCTGCACCACCAAATTCAGCACATGCGCCAAGCAAGGGATGTGCGTCAAACCGGCTAGTCCCAGAGCTGCAACGAGATTTCGCCCATTATCACACACCACCAGGCCGGGCTTGAGGCTCACCGGCAGCAACCACTCGTCGGTCTGTTGTTCTATACCCCGCCACAACTCCTGTGCGGTGTGGGGCCTGTCCCGCAAACATATGAGTTTCAGAATGGCCTGCTGACGTTTACCCCGGGCTGTGCTGAAGTTGGTGGTGAAGGTGTGTGGCTGACTGGATGAGCAGGTGGAAGAAGAGGAGGAGGAAGCCGAGAAGGAGGAGGTGGCAACAGGAGGCAAAGAATGTTGCCCTGCGATCCTTGGCGGCGGAAGGACGTGCGCCAAACAGCTCTCCGCCTGGGGCCCAGCTGCCACTACATTTACCCAGTGTGCAGTTAGGGAGATATAGCGTCCCTGGCCGTGCTTACTGGTCCACGTATCTGTGGTTAGGTGGACCTTGCCACAGATGGCGTTGCGCAGTGCACACTTGATTTTATCGGATACTTGGTTGTGCAGGGAAGGCACGGCTCTCTTGGAGAAGTAGTGCCGGCTAGGAACAACATACTGTGGGACAGCAAGCGACATGAGCTGTTTGAAGCTGTCTGTGTCCACCAGCCTAAATGACAGCATTTCATAGGCCAGTAGTTTAGAAATGCTGGCATTCAGGGCCAGGGATTGAGGGTGGCTAGGTGGGAATTTACGCTTTCTCTCAAATGTTTGTGAGATGGAGAGCTGAACGCTGCCGTGTGACATGGTTGAGATGCTTGGTGACGGAGGTGGTGGTGTTGGTGGTACATCCCCTGTTTGCTGGGCGGCAGGTGCCAGCGTTCCTCCAGAGGCGGAGGAAGAGGCCGAGGCGGCAGCAGCAGAAGAGGCCGAGGCGGCAGCAGCAGAAGAGGTAGCAGGGGGAGCCTGAGTGACTTCCTTGTTTTTAAGGTGTTTACTCCACTGCAGTTCATGCTTTGCATGCAGGTGCCTGGTCATGCAGGTTGTGCTAAGGTTCAGAACGTTAATGCCTCGCTTCAGGCTCTGATGGCACAGCGTGCAAACCACTCGGGTCTTGTCGTCAGCACATTGTTTGAAGAAGTGCCATGCCAGGGAACTCCTTGAAGCTGCCTTTGGGGTGCTCGGTCCCAGATGGCGGCGGTCAGTAGCAGGCGGAGTCTCTTGGCGGCGGGTGTTCTGCTTTTGCCCACTGCTCCCTCTTTTGCTACGCTGTTGGCTCGGTCTCACCACTGCCTCTTCCTCCGAACTGTGAAAGTCAGTGGCACGACCTTCATTCCATGTGGGGTCTAGGACCTCATCGTCCCCTGCATCGTCTTCCACCCAGTCTTGATCCCTGACCTCCTGTTCAGTCTGCACACTGCAGAAAGACGCAGCAGTTGGCACCTGTGTTTCGTCATCATCAGAGACATGCTGAGGTGGTATTCCCATGTCCTCATCATCAGGAAACATAAGTGGTTGTGCGTCAGTGCATTCTATGTCTTCCACCGCTGGGGAAGGGCTGGGTGGATGCCCTTGGGAAACCCTGCCAGCGGAGTCTTCAAACAGCATAAGAGACTGCTGCATAACTTGAGGCTCAGACAGTTTCCCTGGTATGCATGGGGGTGATGTGACAGACTGATGGGCTTGGTTTTCAGGCGCCATCTGTGCGCTTTCTGCAGAAAACTGGGTGGGAGATAATGTGAACGTGCTGGATCCACTGTCGGCCACCCAATTGACTAATGCCTGTACCTGCTCAGGCCTTACCATCCTTAGAACGGCATTGGGCCCCACCAAATATCGCTGTAAATTATGGCGGCTACTGGGACCTGAGGTAGTTGGTACACTAGGACGTGTGGCTGTGCCAGAACGGCCACGTCCTCTCCCAGCACCAGAGGGTCCACTAACACCACCACGACCATGTCCGCGTCCTTTACTAGATGTTTTCCTCATTGTTATCGTTCACCACAACAACAAAAATATTATTTGACCCAATGTATTGAATTCAAATTCAGGCCTTTTTTTAAAGACAACTAACACTATCTGGCTATCTATTTAGGTACCGTATTACACTAATACAGGCACAGCAGTAACCACAGATTTAGCTGACTATAAATTTGAGGCCTATTATTTAGGCGCTGGGTGACAGGTTTAGGTTTACTGACAGAATTAGACTTGGAAATGCACAGTAGCGTGTGTGTGAAGTTATTCAGAATGACCCTATGTGCACCTTGAATCTGATATACCCTTTTAGGGATAGATTTTAAATAGCTCTGATACAGCAGAAACCACTAAATTAGGAAATTGCTAAATTGGGAATTGTATTTCAACCCAGAACAAAAACTGTGCTTTGACGGACACTAAATAACTTGACCAGCCACACCAGTAACGACAGATTTAGCTGGATATAAATTTGAGGCCTAGTATTTAGGCGCTGGGTGACAGGTATAGGTTTACTGACAGAATTAGACTTGGAAATGCACAGTAGCGTGTGTGTGAATTTATTCAGAATGACCCTATGTGCTCCTTGAATCTGATATACCCTTTTAGGGATAAATTTAAAGTAGGCCTGATACAGCAAAAACCACTAAATTAGGAAATTGCTAAATTGGGAATTGTATTTCAACCCAGAACAAAAACTGTGCTTTGACGGACACTAAATAACTTGACCAGCCACACCAGTAACGACAGATTTAGCTGGATATAAATTTGAGGCCTAGTATTTAGGCGCTGGGTGACAGGTATAGGTTTACTGACAGAATTAGACTTGGAAATGCACAGTAGCGTGTGTGTGAATTTATTCAGAATGACCCTATGTGCTCCTTGAATCTGATATACCCTTTTAGGGATAAATTTAAAGTAGGCCTGATACAGCAAAAACCACTAAATTAGGAAATTGCTAAATTGGGAATTGTATTTCAACCCAGAACAAAAACTGTGCTTTGACGGACACTAAATAACTTGACCAGCCACACCAGTAACGACAGATTTAGCTGGATATAAATTTGAGGCCTAGTATTTAGGCGCTGGGTGACAGGTATAGGTTTACTGACAGAATTAGACTTGGAAATGCACAGTAGCGTGTGTGTGAAGTTATTCAGAATGACCCTGTGTGCACCTTGAATCTGATATACCCTTTTAGGGATAAATTTAAAGTAGGCCTGATACAGCAGAAACCACTAAATTAGGAAATTGCTAAATTGGGAATTGTATTTCAACCCAGAACAAAAACTGTGCTTTGACGGACACTAAATAACTTGACCAGCCACACCAGTAACAACAGATTAAGCTGGATATAAACTTGAGGCCTAGTATTTAGGCGCTGGGTGACAGGTATACGTTTACTGACAGAATTAGACTGGGATATGGCCAAAAAATAACCACACTATTGATGGTTAAATGCACTTGGTGTGACAGCTTGACCAACCACACTACTGAGGGTTAAATGCACTTGTTGACAGGCTCAGCTTGCCCCTGATGTAGTATATGGCCAAAAAATAACCAGATTATTGCTGGTTAAATGCACTTGGTGTGACAGCTTCACCCTGATGTAGGATTTAGCCAAAAAACAACCACACCATTGAGGGTTAAAGGGACTCTGTCACCAGTTTCTAACCCCCACTTTTAAAAATATTGTTCTGTCCATGGAGCCCTTGTGATTACTAAGGTGTTGTTATAAGCTAAATCTGCTGGCTCGTTTTGATAAAAAAACGTTTTATCTAACCTGTCAGTCATATAGTTAAGGTGCCCAGGGCGTTTCTCATGGCCTGAAGATGCCACCCGCCGCCGCCGCCGCCGCCGTTGGTGCCCAGCTCCTCCTCTGCTCTCGTCAGCGCCGCCTGAAAATCATGAGATACGCCTCCGGCTCTCCCTCACTCCCCCCTCCTTCTTTTCTAAGATCCCGCGCGTGCGGCAGTGTTCGCGTTATCGGGAGGTTGAGCGAAGTGCTCGCGCATGCGCACTTCGCTCAATGAGGCTGAACCGAAAAGTCTGCACGGGCGCATCAGGCACAGGCCTGTGCGCACGCGTGGGATCTTAGAAAAGAAGAAGGGGGGAGTGAGGGAGAGCCGGAGGCGTATCTCATGATTTTCAGGCGGCGCTGACGAGAGCAGAGGAGGAGCTGGGCACCAACGGCGGCGGCGGCGGGTGGCATCTTCAGGCCATGAGAAACGCCCTGGGCACCTTAACTATATGACTGACAGGTTAGATAAAACGTTTTTTTATCAAAACGAGCCAGCAGATTTAGCTTATAACAACACCTTAGTAATCACAAGGGCTCCATGGACAGAACAATATTTTTAAAAGTAGGGGTTAGAAACTGGTGACAGAGTCCCTTTTAAATGCACTTGGTGGCAGCTTGTGCTGGCACACCACAAGACACAAAATGGCCGCCGATCACCCCAGAAAAAAGTGACTGAAAAACGCTCTGGGCAGCCTAAAAACAGTGAGCAATTCAATAGCAGCAGTTCAATCATCCACAGCTGCAGATCGATCTCTGAATGAAGTCCTTTGGAGGAGTTAATCACTGCCTAATCTCGCCCTAACGTCGCGGCTGCAACCTCTTCCTATGCTGATCAGAGCAGAGTGACGTGCGGCGCTACGTGACTCCAGCTTAAATAGAGGCTGGATCACATGGTGCTCTGGCCAATCACAGCCATGCCAATAGTAGGCATGGCTGTGACGGCCTCTTGGGGCAAGTACTATGACGCTTGTTGATTGGCTGCTTTGCAGCCTTTCAAAAAGCGCCAAGAAAGCGACGAACACCGTACCCGAACCCGAACCCGGACTTTTACGAAAATGTCCGGGTTCGGGTCCGTGCCACGGACACCCCAAAATTCGGTACGAACCCGAACTATACAGTTCGGGTTCGCTCATCCCTAGTCCTAAGGCCCTTCTACACAGGCCTATGATCAGGAACATTTAAACACCCCAGCAATCATCCAACAACCACATACTTGTTTGTCGAATGATCTCATGTTTTATATTAACATAAAAATAATGGTTTTGCGAGGCACATCTCCTCATGTAAAGGGGGAAGTAATGCCACCACAATGGGGGATGAACGATCATACAGACCCTCAGCAGATTTGGTTTTCAGTATTATCTCTATGCTGATGACACTAACTATATACCTCATCCCTTGACATCACTGTAACAGTACTATAAAACACCAGCGATTGTCTGGCAGTTGTCTCTAAAATCATGTCCTCTCTATACCTGAAATTTAATCTCTCAAAAACTGAACTTCTTGTTTTTCTTATCTACCCACCTACCTAAGCCTTATATTTCAGTTTCAGTCTGTGGTACTATTAGAACTCTTGGGCAGGTTGTCTACTGTCTTGGCGTTATGTTTGACTCCAAACTTTCCCTTGACTCCCAGATTTAGGCACTTGCACACGCTTGTCACACCTTTCCTCACGGTAAAAACGGCCAAAACTTTTGTTGATTCATTCTCATCTTGACTACTGTAACTCATTACTAATCGGTCTTCCCCTCACTAAACTCTCCCCCATTCAGTCTGTCCTAAATGGGCTCATCTTTTTGTCCAACCACTACACCAATGCCTGTAGCCTGTTCTAGTCACTTCACTGGTTGCCCATCCACCACACAATACAGTTCAAACTTCCCACCCGCACCCATAAAGCTCTCCATCGTTCTGCACTTCCATACATCTCCTCCCTCATTTTTTGTCCATCACCCTACTCGCGCTCTCCGTTCTGCCAATGACCTAAGATTAACACCCTCCACAATTCGAACTTCTCACTGGGAGAACACCCAGGGAGAAACAGGGCAGACACCTCCCAGTATAACCAAGTCAGCGAAAATACCGGTGGAAATAGCAGGAGAACGGAGCGGCGCCCCAAAATAATAGTGCAGTGAGATCCCGGGATGCAGCTCTACACAGCATGATAGTTATCTTACAATGTTTGGACCGATGAAAGGTCCTCTTTAAGCGTGCCATCTAATCATTATATGCTGTTGGCAAACAACTAGTCAGTATGGGGATGAGCTATGGCATTAGCGATCGCTCCTCCCCATACTCTGGAGGAGATCGCTGCATGTAATAGCAGTGGTCTCCTCTGCTAGTAAGCAGGGGATTTCCAGGAAGGAATGCTTCCCTCCCGATAATCTCCTGCAAAATCTATTAATGTAATACATCCGTTTGAGCTACAGCAGGCTATTCTATGCATATTTGCCGGGTTACAGCCAGATCTCTGCCAGTCCCCATTATAATGAATGGGAGCAGCTGGCATTCAGGCAGCTTCCGGCAATGGTGAATGTAGTGATCTCTAGCAGGAACAGCCTGCCGAAACACTAGTGTGAAAATAGCCATAAAAAAACACACCTTTAGGCAGGCTTCTCATAAATGACTACTCCCCATTTACCCCCAACAGTAATCCCCACACTCAATGAACTAGCTCAAGCAGTTCCGTCTACATTACTCTATTTTGGGGGGAAAAAAGGCTGGATCACTTTAGAACACAATCTATTTTACCTTTTGTGTCACCCCCATTTCCTCAGATTGTAAGCTCTTGCGAGCAGGGCCATCACTCCTAGTGTGTCAGTTGTATATGAGCCTGTAATTATGTGATGTCTACTTCAATTTGTACATGAGCCCTATAAATTGTGAAGCGCTGTGGAATATGGTGGCGCTATATAAAAAAAGATTATTTTTAATATTATTCTAACAACCTTTCGTGTCCCATGCAGTTTGCATTGGCCTGTGTAAGAGGCTCTTTAAAACAAGTGCCGATCGACTTGTAATTTCATTGATCGGCACTCGTTCCATGCTGAAATCAACCTGTGTAAAAGAACCCTTATTATCATCATGACCCAATCTCCACATCGCACAACAAATAGCAATTACTGGTGGGATGAGAGACAGGGATCCTCAGGGATGAGAGACAAAGGGCATCTTTTACCTACGTAACATAAAATATGTTTTACCAGGTTATTTTCCCAAAACAAATAATTTCTGTGCTGTGTATTTGTCTCTAGTGGACGCCATACAAGCTTGTAGTGCAGTATTTGTAGAAAGTACTACCGGCAACAACTCTTCTACTGAGGCTCCGGCATGCTCCAGCCTATCCACCTCTACTCAAGTTAAAGCCAGACGGTCTAGCCTTTTGAGCATGAGCAGTGAAATGTCAAGTTCTTCAGAAAGCCTGCCATCTGCAAAAATTGCTAACAGTAAGTTATTTCTCATTAGCGCGGATTGTTCAATTGTTTTTGCGGAACCTTCTAGAATTAAACTTGAATTAACTTTTGCTCATCTGAGCCAATACATTCTAAGGCTACATGCACACGACCGTTGTGTGTTTTGCGGTCCGCAAATTGCGGATCCGCAAAACACTGTTGGCGTCTGTGTGTGTTCCGCAATTTGCGGAACGGCACGGACAGCCATTGATATAACTGCCGTTTCTTGTCCATTTTGCGGACAAGAATAGGACAGGTTATATTTTTGGGGCGGACCACAGAACGGAGCAACGGATGCGGACAGCACACGGAGTGCTGTCCGCATCTTTTGTGGCCCCATTGAAGTGAATAGGTCCGCATCAAAGCCGCAAAAACTGCGGGTCGGATGCGGACCAAAACAACAGTCATGTGCATGAGGCCTAATACTGTACAGTATTCAAACAAAGTTTTATGCGAATCGACTTTGGATGTTTCATCCAAAGTCGATTCGCTTATCCCTGATCATGACCAGTTTGTATCCTGGTGAAGGCTCTAAACCAAGGATGGGCAAGCTGCGGCTCTCCATCTGTTGTAAAACTACAACTCACAGTATGCCCAATCTGCCTACAGCAGGGCATGATGGGATTTGTAGTTTTACAACAGCTGGAGAGCCGCAGTTTGCTCATCACTGCTCTAAACTTACAAACAGCTACAGACGTGGACAAAATTGTTGGTACCCTTTGGTCAATGAAAGAAAAAGTCACAATGGTCACAGAAATAACTTTAATCTGACAAAAGTAATAATAAATTAAAATTCTATAAATGTTAACCAATGAAAGTCAGACATTGTTTTTCAACCATGCTTCAACAGAATTATGTAAAAAAATAAACTCATGAAACAGGCATGGACAAAAATGATGGTACCCCTAGAAAACACAGAACATAATGTGACCAAAGGGACATGTTAATTCAAGGTGTGTCCACTAATTAGCATCACAGGTGTCTACAACCTTGTAATCAGCCATTGGGCCTATATATATGGCTCCAGGTAATCACTGTGTTGTTTGGTGATATGGTGTGTACCACACTCGACATGGACCAGAGGAAGCAAAGGAAAGAGCTGTCTCAAGAGATCAGAAAGAAAATTATAGACAAGCATGTTAAAGGTAAAGGCTATAAGACCATCTCCAAGCAACTAGATGTTCCTGTGAGTACAGTTGCACATATTATTCATAAGTTTAAGATCCATGGGACTGTAGCCAACCTCCCTGGACGTGGCCGCAGGAGGAAAATTGATGACAAATCTAAGAGACGGATAATCCGAATGGTAACAAAAGAGCCTAGAAAGACTTCTAAAGAGATTCAAGGTGAACTTCATGCTCAAGGAACATCAGTGTCAGATCGCACCATCCGTCGTTGTTTGAGCCAAAGTGGACTACATGGGAGACGACCAAGGAGGACACCATTGTTGAAAACGAATCATAAAAAAGCAAGACTGGAATATGCCAAACTACATGTTGACAAGCCACAAAGCTTCTGGGAGAATGTCCTGTGGACAGATGAGACAAAAATCGAAGTTTTTGCCAAGGCACATCAGCTGTATGTTCACAGACGAAAAAATGAAGCATATCAAGAAAAGAACACTGTCCCTACTGTGAAACATGGAGGAGGCTCTGTTATGTTCTGGGGCTGCTTTGCTGCGTCTGGCACAGGGTGTCTTGAATCTGTGCAGGGTACAATGAAATCTCAAGACTATCAAGGAATTCTAGAGAGAAATGTACTAGCCAGTGTCAGAAAGCTTGGTCTCAGTCGCAGGTCATGGGTCTTGCAACAGGACAATGACCCAAAACACACCGCTAAAAACACCCAAGAATGGCTAAGAGGAAAAAATTGGACTATTCTAAAGTGGCCTTCTATGAGCCCTGACCTCAATCCTATTGAGCATCTTTGGAAGGAGCTGAAACATGCAGTCTGGAAAAGGCACCCTTCAAACCGGACACAACTGGAGCAGTTTGCTCATGAGGAGTGGGCCAAAATACCTGCTGAGAGGTGCAGATGTCTCATTGACAGTTACAGGAAGCGTTTGATTGCAGTGATTGCCTCAAAAGGTTGCGCAACAAAATATTAAGTTAGGGGTACCATCATTTTTGTCCATGCCTGTTTCATGAGTTTATTTTTTTACATAATTCTGTTGAAGCATGGTTGAAAAACAATGTCTGACTTTCATTGGTTAACATTTATAGAATTTTAATTTATTATTACTTTTGTCAGATTAAAGTTATTTCTGTGACCATTGTGACTTTTTCTTTCATTGACCAAAGGGTACCAACAATTTTGTCCACGTCTGTATATAGTTCAGCAGATCACATTATTCACATGCCTTGTAAAGAAAGATTTGTGATGGTCATTTTGGATTATGGGCAAACTATTATATGGTCACCAACTAATCGATTGTGTTTTTAAACCAGAGTTCTCTATAACCTAATCACGGATTTCTGGGCACATAACTTCCCTTTTAATGCAAGGAATTGAAGGTTAACATTGAGCATATTAAATGATGCTTACATGGGTGGCCAAAAACAGTTTAAAGCTATTTAGAGGGAGTCTGTCAGCCGTTTTGACCTTTCTAAACTGTTGACAGCACAGGTAGGGGGTTGGGAAAGCAGCACGAACATATTGTTGTGGAGATTTTATCATTAGGAGTCATGTGAATATGAAGTTTTATTCTGGCAGATTCTGCTCCTGCAAGTGCCCAGGGCGGGACTTCACTGTGACGTACTCTCTGCATTGAGCTGCTTCACGACACCTCCCAGCTGTAGCACCCAACCAAGAGATCACTCAAGGGGAGGGGCTGTGAAACAGCTCAATGCAGAGAGCATGTCAGAGTAAAGCTCCGCCCTGGACACTTGGGAGAACAGAATCTGTCAGAATAAATCTCTATATTCTCACTACTCCTGAAGAGAAAAGCTCCACAAAAAGTAGGTTTGTATTACTCTCCCCAGCCCCTAAATAGTGCTATCAACAGTTTAGCATTGTCAGAACTGCTGACAGACCCCCTTTTATTTTTCCTTTCCACCATGCTGAGATAAATGCAATTCACATTGTGGTGCACTTAGTATGGCCCAATGTTATACATCAGTATAAAGAAAGATCATGAGCTTAGAAGAGTCTTTTCCATATAATGGAGTCCCCTGTATGATAGGGGTGATTTATCCATGATAGTAGGGGTTCTTTGCGGAAGGGACATATGGATCCGCATCCATGTGTCCATTCCACAACACAGATAGAATATGTCTGCAAAATGCGGACCACAGACCCATTGAAGTCAATAGGTTCGCAAAAGATGCAGATGCAACACGGACAGTATCCATATTTTGTTGATCCACAATTTGCAGACCGTAAAATACATAACGTCGTGTGCATGAGACCTTAATTTCCTTATTTCTCTGTCCATCTCAGTAACATCGTTGAGGTGGATGCACATGCTCAGTTCCATCCTTTAACTGCCACCAGTCCTATCTACCTTTAGAAGCAGTGACAGTTACATGAAGAGAAGGGCACACGGACCACATCTGTGTTTTGTGTATCCGCTATTTGCGGGCTGAAAAACGGATGTGATTGTGTGCATGAGGCCTAACAAACAGCAGGTGGCGCTATACAGATACATTTTATTAAATAGCTCACTGGTTATACAAAATTTTTAATTACATGTAAATACAAAAGGATTCAGATCCAGGTGCTGGTTTGAAAAATGTAGAATATTTTTCATGGGACAACCCCTTTAAATGTTTGTACCACACACTATAAATGTCCGGACGGCTTGTCTAACATCATATTGAGGCGGAACATTAGCAAAGCTGCATTAGATCGGTGTGAAGTAAAAGCTCTTTGCTTTTGTAAAGTGTTATTTTATTCGTACGCACAGCATCCATGGTGATCCTCGATGACAAAATGCTTGTATTTTTTCACAAGAACTGAATGACATTTAACCTTGAGCCATACAGATAATTCTCCAGGCATCACCGCTAAATCATTCATATTCACACAAAAAAAGTTTTATTGTATTCAAACATGTCTTGGGAAATGCAAATGTTTCTCTAAATCCACAGGAACCTAGAAAGCTTAGATGAAATTTTATAAGGGTTTTTGATAGACGAGAATATTAAATGTGTTGGAGGCACCTTTAATAAAAAAAAATAATTATAATCTGAAAGAATTGCACCAGCACAGTGCAACAACTGTCAATTATAGCGAATGGGACTAAGCTGCGATAAAAGGCACAGCCTATAGACAAGGGCGGCAATGTTTTTGTGGGGAAAAAAGTTTTTTGTGATCTCAGACAACTCCTGAAAACTTCTTAAAAATATTCACTTTCTATCTTGCTTCCGTAGTTACAGCTAATTGGTGGGGAACAAAGCGCATTGATTACGCCTTATACTGCCCTGATGTACTCACTGCCTTTCCGACTGTGGCACTGCCACATCTTTTCCATGCCAGTT
Source organism: Bufo gargarizans (assembly GCF_014858855.1). Taxonomy (NCBI): domain Eukaryota; kingdom Metazoa; phylum Chordata; class Amphibia; order Anura; family Bufonidae; genus Bufo; species Bufo gargarizans. Next base: position 486,452,859 of record NC_058082.1, read on the forward strand.
ACTGGGAATCAACAGATGTGGTGGCCTTTATTCTAAGACAGGTACGATTTCATGTTCCTTATCTTTTAGGCCGTAGTTACCTGTCAGTAAATCAGAGATGAGTGCTGTCCATGTTCTCCACAGACAGCACACAGATCTATGCTTGTTTTTCCACTAAAAACGCCAGAAGACACATACCACTTTGGTCCTTGATGCAGACCAACCATGATCATTGAAATCTATGGGTTTGTGAAAGCCTCTGAGAGAACACAGATGGCATCCATGTTTTGTCAGTGGTTTTCATTGACCATTGGTAGGGGGTTCTCTGGAAATCCCATTTTCATGCCAGCAGTGCATGTGGAATACAGATGACACATGGAGGGCAAACAATGGATGCACAGACCAGAAACACACCCTTCATGGTTATCTTCACAATTGAAACACTAACTTTTTTTATATCAATAGGGATCAAATGAGCTCTTAACAAGAACTGCCTCTGATGCCACCAGATGTAAGGCAGCTATCCTATAAGTCAATGCTTGACCCTTTAGTTAGGCCTTGAGACATCACTTGGATATTAAATAAGCCAGCATCTCATCTGCAGACAGCTGTTTTCGGGGTGATTGCCCCTAATCAGTGCAGAGCAGAGAGTCCTGGCTTAACTGAGTGAGGCCTAAGTCAGAGTCTGGGAAGAGAGCGCCTTAGTTGGCTTGAGGAGACTTTTAGGCCATACATGCTCCTCTGGAATTCTGGGAAGAAAGGGATGCAAATGAGCTCTTAAAAAGCTCTGCCTCAATCGCCTATAAGTCTCCTTATGCCGATTAAGGAACTCTCCTCTTTAAAATGGGATTCTCATCGAAAGTTAAACAGAAACAGCAGCAAATATTAGTAACTAAGAAAAAATACTGTTTTTTCCCATCCTCAGCCGTGACAGTATGACCACAAGGGTGGCCCCCACTGGCAGGTGGAAAACACAGGAGGCTGCTCCAGCTAAGCATGGCTGAAGCAACCTTCAGACATGTGCTACACAGTGAGGCTTTATAGGCCCAAGTAGCCACACCCAACAAACACACCCAGGGCACACACACACTGAAAGGGAGTTAACCCTTTCACCACCAGGGAAAGGAAAACAGCAACTTAAAGGGAAAGTGTCCAAGCCAAGAACACACTGTGGCTGTTGCCGCAGGCAACGACATGGGTGGCAACCATGTCCTGGGAGTCAGCCCGAAGGCCAGGACACTGCCACCACATGTACACATACAACCAAACGTTGCCACGGGCAACCACAGTGAAGGAAAGATGTCAGTGTACACCAAACATAAAACAGAGTGCACACCAGACATACAAAAGTGCATACATACTCGCACACAAACTCCAAGGCAACCGCACACATAACTGTTGTCCGCGGCAACCGCACCTGAGGCAAACAGCAAAATGCCTCCAGCTGCGGTTGACACAACAACCCAAACCGCGGGCAACTGTATGCGGCTCCCAAGGAGTCACGGCCATAAACATGGTCGTGACACCATATCTCCAGAAGGATATCGATACTTTGGAGAGAGTTCAGAGAAGAGCTACTAAACTAGTACATGGATTGCAGGATAAAACTTACCAGGAAAGATTAAAGGACCTTAACATGTATAGCTTGGAAGAAAGACGAGACAGAGGGGATATGATAGAAACTTTTAAATACATAAAGGGAATCAACAAGGTAAAAGAGGAGAGAATATTTAAAAGAAGAAAAACTGCTACAAGAGGACATAGTTTTACATTAGAGGGGCAAAGGTTTAATAGTAATATAAGGAAGTATTACTTTACTGAGAGAGTAGTGGATGCATGGAATAGCCTTCCTGCAGAAGTGGTAGCTGCAAATACAGTGAAGGAGTTTAAGCATGCATGGGATAGGCATAAGGCCATCCTTCATATAAGATAGGGCCAGGGGCTATCCATAGTATTCAGTATATTGGGCAGACTAGATGGGCCAAATGGTTCTTATCTGCCGACAAATTCTATGTTTCTCTGCTATGGTTGAGCAGATGGATCGCAGTAATTTTTACTTCTCATGAAGACAACCCCACAAAGAAAACTGCTCTTTGTAAGTGATCTGACAAAAATAAAGGGAAGGGGGGCTCTATGACATCCATGTGCCCTTTAAAAAAGGCATTTTTTATTATGTGTCAGCTCCGATTTACTACGTGAATGATGTGTACATGTTTTCTGTATACCAATGAACTTGCTGGAGGGCATGAGCACGGTTCATAAACCTCACATCGCACAGCATGCATTCGACATCTCATCCTTGTCAGTTTATGATGGAAATTAATAGACAGAAATGTACTGCAGTGAGACATTAGTCTCATATCTATTCAACTTCTACTTATGTCTTTTGATACTAGATAGCCTTTGATCGGGGACTCATTAAGTAGCAGGTCAGACAAATTGTACTATGATGTCAGTTCCCCCTTTAATTAGTGCTCCCTTCTCTTTCAGCTTATGCGGTATGAGAGTGTGCAGATACAGCAAAAGGAAGGAATCGACACTATGAACATGAGCCCCTCAAGTCGCCAGGAGAAATGGCTGCGAAAGAGGAATCACGTCAAACTGCGCGTATGTCCCAAAAGTCTAAGAAAAACTACGACATCCTGCATCATTAAATGGGTTTTCTGAGATTTCAATACTATCCTGATTATCTGATGGGTGGGGGTCCGACACCCAGTACCCCCACTGATCAGCTGTTTGAGAAGGCACGGCTGAGTGCCGCAGCCTTCTCAGAGCAAACCAAGTACAGCACCGTACATTGCATGGCGGCCATGCTTGGTATCATGCTCAGCCTCATTCACTTCTATGGGGCTGAGCTGCTCCTAGGCCATGTGCCCGATGAACGTGAAGTCACTGGCCGAGGAAAAGCTGGAGAAGGCCACAGCCCTCACAGGAGAGCCAGTGCCTTTTCAAACAGCTGGTCGGCAGGGTTCCCGGGTGTCGGACCCCCACCAATCAGATACTGATGACCTATCCAAAAGATAGGTCATCAGTATTAAAATCTCAGACAACCTTTAAATGAGGACCTGTCACCTCTCTTGACATGTTCTAGAATGCTGGAGAGTCTTTTCTTATATCTGTATGTGATGCTATTACTCAATTATTCCTGATAGAAGTCTATAAATCAAGGTCCAGCTGAGTGTTACCAGTTGGGGTGTGTCCTTGCACTGATTGGATAGAGAGTGTCAGAATGTGCAGGGAACACCCAGCTGGACCTTTATTGCAGACTACTGGCAATTTATTTAGTTGGAATAATATTATAGCAGGAATAATAAAGGAAGAACATAATGTAGAGTTATAGGAACAAATACTCCTCATAAAATACAATTATTTACCAATACAGAAATGTCAGACAAGGTGACATGTCCTCTTTAAGATAAACTATATACCTAGAACTTTATATTCAATGTCCAGGACTACAGGCGTTGCTAGGGTCGAAAAAGATCCGGGACCCAAGCCCCAATGAATATGGCCCAATTCTCTAAGTCCCCCCCCCACACCGCATTTTGCTGTACTTGCTATACAGCAGCACATACCTGTCGCATCCAGTGCCTCCAGGTGACGTCTCCTCCGATGTAGATCTTCTGTCATCATCTTCTCCATTTGGTCTGTACATCTTCTTTCAGCTGCACCTCGTCTCTGCAGAGTGTGACACATAGACATCATAGCTTCCTCACATTTCTATCATCATCCCCCAACCTGGAGTCCCCACAGTGTTATCCTGCTGCTTGCTGAGCTTCCCAATACCCCCAAATACTATCCTGAAGAAAAATAACTGCCATACAGATAGACCCCCCCCCCCCATAGTAATAATGCTCCTCATAGTCCCACCAATTGTAATTCCCTTCTAGAATGCCCTCATTAGTAATACTGCCCCCTACAGTGCCCCCAACCCTGATAACGGTCCCCAAGAGTGCCCCCATTAGTAGAAGAGCCCTCCAGTATTAATAATACCCTCACAGAGCTCCCAGTAGAAATAAAGCCCCCTATTTTTTCCCCCAGTAGTAATAAAGCTATCTAAAGACCCCTCAGTAGTAATAAGGCCCCCATAGTGCTCTTAGTAGAAATAAGGCAGATCTAGTTATATTCCTTCCTCCACCATACAGTCCCATGTAAATAACATCACACCATCTCTCCAGCCCCCTCCAATATACAGTCCCATGTAAATAACATCCCTCTCTATCTAGAGCCCCCTCCAACATACAGTCCCATGTAAATAACATCACTCCCTCTAGCCCAGGCAACTTCTTTCTGCCTGTTGGTTTCCTGACACCCTCAGGCCTTGGGATACTGCCTCTTTATGCCTGTCCAGGAGCCTTCTCTGCTGTGTTACTGAGTCTTGCCAACACAACACACCTCTGTATTCCTGCTGCACTGCCACTGCTGCTGTTGTTCTTGTGGGTCCCTAAAAACCTTTTAGTAAAAGCCAAGGCTGCACAGCTTGCACTCTGTGTCAGGCTATTGCTGAGCCTCACTTCCTGCCAGCCCAGTACTGATAAGATGAGCGAGGAGCAGCCGAGCCAGCCTGACTTCCTGTGCACCCACAGGATAACTAGTAAGAGGAGAAGTGAGGAGGAGCCAGCGGCCAATCAGGTTAGAAGATCCACTGCAGTCGTCGCTGTCGTACTTAGCGCAGCGGTATTGCGCTGGCGCCGCCGGCTATGTGAGTCAGCCCAGGAATCAGATGTTATGCCGCAGCTGATGTAAGCCAAGTAGCTGCCTTAATAGATGTAATATCGCAGTGTGCAGCACTGCAGCCAGTCACCACCAGTCTCCCGAGTCCCGAGGTTCGTGGCAGTTGTAGTTTGATTCGGGGCCCTGGCCCCAGATAAAAAGCCCTAGCGACGCCCCTGTCCAGGACTGATATCCATATTTCTATCTCAGATGGCGTTGAGTATCTCTGGTGTCACATATCAATTCAAGCCACCAGTCCCTCTCTTGCACAATGAGTGACAGTGCCAGGCGATCCAGCTGTCACCCCCTTACAGCAGCATCTGGCGCTAAGCACTAGCTGAACACATTTGTCCTGCTGCCGTGAACACAGCGCCAACATGTTTGGTGAAACTGTCTGGATCCTGACTACAGGCGAATGACGGGGGCTTAGATGTCTCCTGCTTGAACCTTGAGAAAATTGGCCAATAAAGTGTATAAGGGAATGGCATGTCATTGTGTAGAAGACCTCCAGTAATTATTGCAGAATGCAAAACGTGTTGTCACCCAGCAATGGCAAAAACCTGGGGTCTACAAAAACCCTTTTTTCCCACCATATCTGGATGCGTTCATGTTGTGCATTCTCCATTCTCTGTCAGAAGAAGAGAGAGCGAGAGAGAAAAAAATAAAACAGGATCCAGTAAAAAAAAAAAAAAATGGATCCTGCTGCATCAGTTGTCATCCTTTGGAGCCATTTCCGTCTGAGATACTTTCACACTAGCGTTTCTATTTTTCGGTATTGAGATCCGTCATAGGGTGTCAATACCAGAAAAAAACGCTTCCATTTTGTCCCCATTCGTTTTCAATGGGGACAAAACGTAACTGAACAGAACGGAGTGCTCCAAAATGCATTCTGTTCCTTTAAGTTGCATTCTCATACCGGAGAGCAAATCGCAGCATGTTGCGGTTTGCTTTCTGTCATGGGATACGGAGCAAGACAAATCCATAATGACTAGAGATGAGCTAATTTTAAAAAAATTGGATTCGCTGGTTCGCTGAATTTTTGGGGACAAATTTGGTTCAATCCGAATATATTTACGGCGAATTAAGTTAAAAACAGCTATTTCCTGGCTGCTAAGAGGCTTCATAGTGGTGTAGAACACTGTGCCTTGCAGTAACACGCATAGGGAGTCTGCTGTGGTGGTGAAACAATACTGTGAGTCAGTATGACATGCAGACGACAGGCGTCGCTCTTAGAATCACTGCACACTTCGCTTATTTTGAAAGTTACAGGGCCAAAACTGACCAAATAACTCAGGTGTAAACTCGGCCTTATAAGTCAATGTTAGAGTCAAGAAGAAGCGCACTCCTTTTACACCGTCGGCAGCTGATTCCACATAGATGTCTAAAGAACCTGTTCTATTAAACGCGAATACAAGTAGAGCCCCCCGACAGAGTGGAGAGGGTGTCAGCAGTAAGTTTGTGTTGACGTCACTGATTATTTTGCCCTTCCTCTGATCCGTCAGAACAATAACCCACAAAGAAACGGATCCTGTCTGTGGAGAATCTGCCTTCACTCGGCCAGCATTTGCTCAATAATCCATCAGTATTGCTAATGCCTAAAAAAACAGGACTGGATCTAAAATAGAGATGACACGTGAATGGAATGTTTACACGTCTTATGTGTTTTGTACCCACTCCTGCTTTTGGCTACCTAGCAGCATCAGGAAAAGGCCACCGAGTGGCACAATGACAGAGTCTGGAGTTTGCAGCAGTATGAGGAGGCCACCAAGTGGCACAATGAGAGAGTGTGGAGGTGGCAGCAGTATGAGGAGGCCACCAAGTGGCATAATGACAGAGTGTGGAGGTGGTGGCAGCAGCAGTAGCAGCATCAGGAGAAGGCTACTGAGTGGCACAATGAAGAGTCTGGAGGTGGCAGCAGCAGCATCAGTAGGAGGCCACTGAGTGGCACAATGACAGAGTGTGGAGGTGGTGGCGGCAGCAGCATCTGGAGGAGGCCACAGAGTGGCACAATGACCAAGTGTGGAGGTTGAGGCAGCATCAGTAGGCCACAGAGTGGCAAGGTGACATAGTGTGGAGGTGGCAGCCGCATGAGGAGGCCACAGAGTGGCACGACGACGAGAGATTGCGGAGGTGGCAGCAGCATGAGGGGGCCACAGAGTGGCCGCTTGGTTTAGTCATTTATAGGGAGTATGGAACAGAAGGTTAAAATTTCTCAACTTAACACAAATTAATAATACACGTTCTCCAGCACAAAAGGCTTGGCAAATTGATTGTCCGTGTATTTCCCTCGAAGATTGGGATAATATATTGGGGAATTTAAGCTTTAATCTGAGTTTAACTTTCTTATAATTTTAATTAAGTTTTGGTTCAATATAATATTCAATATTTAATAAATTTAATAATAAAAACTAAGTGTTGCCTATGTCAGGAGATAATCTGCCAGTCTTCTGTTTATTCAACAATGTGGTTAGGATGGAGAAAGCATTCCAAAAAAGCAATTTATCTCCACCTGGAGACGAATCCTGTCAAGATTGATGCAAGCGCAGTATCGGCTACTCATCGACCCAGATACTTCTGGGGGAACCTGCCTGGCATAAACAGGCCTCTAGTAGCTACAGACAATGAGAAGACAAAGCGTCAAGATAGCTTTGAGCCCAGAAGAGTCGCAACGTTAATCAAGAGCGATGAACGCTGAATAAAATTGGTATTTCGACCGAAATACTTCAATAAAGATTTTACCGCATTTAACCGCAGCGCTGAACGCTCAATAAATTTAGTTTTTCTACCAAAATACTTCAATAAAGATTTTACTGCAGTGCTGAACGCTGAATAAAATTAGTTTTTTGACCGAAATACGTCAATAGAGATTTTGCCGCATATAACTGCAGCGCTGTACGCTGAATCAAATTAGTTTTTTTGACCGAAATACGTCAATAAAGATTTTACCGCATATAACTGCAGCGCTGAATAAAATTTGGAGCGTCCAGGTCATCAGGCATCTATTCGCTTCACTGAAGGATAATTTTGAAAGTGTGTAGAAGCCACACGGGGCCCCCATGCTGCAGATTTATCATGGAGAAATCATGGAGATTTTACTGCATATAACCGCAGCGCTGACCACTGAATTAATTTTGTTTTTCAACCGAAATACATCAATAAAGATTTTACCACAAATATTACTGCAAAAGTGAATGCTGAATATATTTTGTTTTTGAACTGAAATAATAAAAACTTCAGACGTGAAATGCGTATTTATCTTTCTTTTTGTACTGAAAAAGGCCAGTAAATGCTTTTAGCAGAAATAAATGCACCAGTGAAGTGTGTATATTTTTTTCCTTTTTGTACTGAAATAGGACACTGAACGCTTTCACCACATATAACTGCAGAAGTGAAATGCGTATATTTTTTTCCTTTTTGTACTAAAATAGGCCACTAAACGCTTTCAAGACATATAACCGCCGCTGACGTGAACTGAGAATATATTTTTATTTTTGGACTGAAATAGGCCATTAAATGCTTTTAGCAGAAATAAATGCACTAGTGAAGTGTGTATATATTTTTCTTTCTGTACTGAAATAGGCCACTAAATGCTTTTGCCACAAAAAACTGCACCGGTGAAGTGCGTATATATTTTTCTTTCTGTACTCAAATAGGAAACTAAATGCTTTTGCCACAAATAACTGCACCAGTGAAGTGTGTATATATTTTTCTTTCTGTACTGAAATAGGCCACTAAACGCTTTTGCCACAAATATGTGCACCAGTGAAGTGCGTATATTTTTTTCTTTCTGTACGCTTTCAACACATATAACTGCAGAACTGAACTGAGAATATATTTTTCTGTTTGAACTAAAGGCTTTTCAACATAGCACTTGCACCCCAAGAACAAATTGCTGGAATGACCGAGCTGTATAATGGCCATTTGGATCCCCAAATAGTCTTTCCCTGGACTTGCAAATCGCTTTTATTGCACTGTTCCTAGCGCTTTCTGACGTCTCTCCCTGCACTAAGATGCTGTGAAAGGATTCCTCCCTATCCTTACCCTGCACTTATAAAGGTCACAATCAGGTTTTTCCAATTTCTGTCCCTAGCGCCTCCTCACGTCTGTCCCTGCACTCAGAACGCTTGAAAATGTCTGACTCTAAGATGGCCGCCGTATTTATAGGGCTGTGACATCACATGGCTGGCTGGCTGCTGATTGGCTGCATGCATGGCATTATGGGTCAGCACGCCTTCCCAGAGTTCCTTGCCCCATGTCCTCATATGTGTAGCCGCCATCTTAGGAAAAATTGTGATTCATTACCACGAAGCGCGAGGAAATTTGCATTAGTTGCAAATCAAATTTTTCCTGAAATTCGGATCAAATTCCACTTCGTCTGATTCGATTCGCTCATCTCGAGTCATGACCCACAATGCAATTCAATGGGAACGGATCGGTTTTCTCCGACACAATAGAAAACCGATGCGTCCCCCATTGACTTTCAATGGAGTTCATGACGGATCCATTTTGGCTATGTTAAAGATAATACAACCGGATCTGTTTATAATGGATGCAGAAGGTTGTATTGTCAGTAACGGAAGCGTTTTGCTGAGCCCTGATGGATCGAGCAAAAAACGCTAGAGTGAAAGTAGCCACAGGACTTTTTTTCCCGTCTAGAAAACGGATATCAGACAAAAATGGCTCATACGGATGACAACTGATGCAATAGGATCTGTTTTTTTACTGAATCCTGTTCCTGATTAGAAAAACGGAAAGCTAAACGGTAATGTAAACTCAGCCTTAGGGCTCATGCACACGACAGCATTTTGCGTTCAGTATACTGGCCGTTTTTTTAGTTCATTTCAATGGGTCAGCAAAAAAAACTGAAGTGTCTCCGTGTGCATTCCGTTTCAGTATTTCCGTATTTCCATACCGTGAAAAGATAGAACATGTCCTATTTTTGTCCGCAAATCACGGTGCTTGGCTCCATTCAAGTCAATGGGTCCGCAAAAAAAACAGAACGGAAAGGAAACGGAAACACAACAGAAACAAAAAACGGAACAATGGATCCATAAAAAAAAACCACAAAACACTGAAAAAGCCATACTGTCGTGTGCATGAGCCCTTAGACTTCCTTCACATCTACGTGGTGTACTCAAGTAGTCTGGTCCAGCAGAAGAACAAACTACCAAAGTGCACCGTATCCAGCATAGCTGGACACCACGAACTCAGCCAGATTCCCATTCACTATTAGAGGATCTGCAAGGTTTCCGGCATACATGCTGGCTTTCAGACAGACAATTACTACTGAATGTGTGCGTCAGTGTCTGGCTATGCTGGATACGGTTAATCTGACAGTCTGCTCATCTGCTGGAATAGACTACCGGATTTCGCTTATAAGACAAAAGAAAAAATCTTGCTGAAAAGTGCCTGCGTCTTATAAACGGCATGGCCAAACCCCCGACTACTTCCTTAATGATCCGGCAGAACGCATATTCAGCGCTTTTCCTGATCAGTGGGAGAGCTGTGCATCTGCAGACACTTCTCTTTCCCTGCCTGATACCCATCTGTATGATCAGCAGCAGGAGAGCACATGGGAAGGAAGGTCCAACGCTGTACTGAAAGGAGATGAAAACTCCAAGCACAAATTAAGGCAAACCGCGGATCCGGAACGGCGGAACGGGCGGCCCATTATAGAAATGCCTATTCTTGTCCGCAAAACGGACAAGAATAGGACATGCTATATTTTTTTTTGCGGGGCCACGGAATGGAGCAACAGATGCGGAAGTCAATAGGTCCGCACCCGAGCCGCAAAAAATGCAGCTCGGATGTGGACCACAACAACGGCCGTGTGCATGAGGCCTAAAGAGGTTGTTTTGTCTTAGACAATGGGGGCATATCACCAGGTGTGAAAATTATTTGAATGGTGAGGAACCAGTGACTTTAATGGCTTTTTTATGTTTAAATAATATAATTTCCCTTTGTTTATTCCAGAATGTTACAGCCAATCACCGAGTCAATGATGTCATTGCCGTGGAAGGAGGATCTCAAGTCTTAGTTGGCCGATTTATGTATGGTCCTTTAGACATGGTAGCTCTGACAGGTGAAAAGGTATTTTACACCATTCATTTTAGGGAATAATATTCTTAGGCTGAATCATGAAATTAAGTTGTTTCCAGAAAACCTGTCCGATCTCAAGAGGAATCCTTTGCTATCTCTATGGCATTAGGGCTGTATTAGACCTGCAGGCTATTATATGCAGCGATCTCCTCCACAGTAAGGGAAGTAGTGATCACTAATGACATCGCTTATCCCCATACAGAATCATTATTTGCAGACAGCAGAGCGTGATTAGACAGCACAGTCTACCGCATAAAAAATGCCTGGTAATCAGCGGCCCTTTTACATAAGCAGATAATTACTAACGAGCGTTCCTACAAAAACTTGTTAGCGATGATCTGCCCGACCCTCTACAGGTCTAATACAGCCCTTAGAGTCAAACATTTTTAGGATAGGCCATCAATAGCAGACCGGTGTGGGTATGACTCTTCCTGAGCACCAAATCCTCTTTATTGTTTCCAAGGCACAGTGCCAAAAATGTAGTAGTGGCTGTGCTTGGTATTGCAGCTCAGCTACCTATGCTGCTAAATGTATGACGCTGTGCCTGGTAAACAATGATAGGTATGCAATGCTTTTACACAGCCCTTCAGCCAACTGATCAGTGGGGGTACGATGAGTCTTACCCTCACCAATCCGATATAGGTGACTGGAGACTTTGAAGTAAAAGGCTGCATTCACACTGTGTTTATGATATTCTTGCAATATATAAGTCCAATGGATACCTCCGACTAGTGATGAGTGAAGCGAGCTTCGGATCGTAGATCTGAAGTCGCTTCGCTAAAAACGTCGGTATAATGCTGTATGGAGATCAGTCTCCATACAGCATTAAAATGGATGGCTTCCAATGAGGCGAAGTGAGTTATTCCCGAAGTCTCGCGAGACTTCAGTGAATAACTTCAGTATTTGATTTTTAAACTGAAAAAAAAAACTGTTTAAAATTTGGATCCGAACTTGGGTTCTGTTCCGACTGGTAGCTCGGAACTGAAGCCGAGTTCGGTTCCAAGTTTTAAACTGGTTTTCCAGTTTAAAAATCAAAGCTCAGTTCGCTCATCACTACCTCCGACCAGTGGTGTACCTCCAACAGAGGCAGACCACAAAACTGCTATGGGGTCAGGGGCATAGTGCTGAGCTGCTTCTTCTGTCTCTTCCAGATGTAAAAAACACTGCATTTGATTACAGGAACAGTATAAATTCCTTTGCACTGAGCTCCCCCTAGTGGTGACTGCAGGCAGACAGCTTTGTAATAGAAGGGAAGCAGATTTATCAACGTACTATTGTATATTTATGACACACAGTGAAATTAGTCCAGTTGTGATTTTATTATTATTAATGAAATTTTCTTCCACTCAGTAAGGCCTCTTACACACGACCGTATGGATTTTTCAGTATTTTGCGGTCCGCCACGTCCGTGTGCATTCCGTTTTTTGCAGAACGGAACAGCTGGCCCCTGATAGAACAGTCCTATCCTTGCCCGTTATGCGGACAATAATAGGACATGTTCTATCTTTAAACGGAAGGTAAAAACGGAAATACGAAAATGGAAGGCATACGGAGTACCTTACTTTTTTTGCGGATCGATTGAAATTAATGGTTCCGTATACGGAACACAAAAAACAGAATGTAAATGGAAAAAAAAAACGTTCATGTGCAAGAGGCCTAAAACAAATTGTAAATTCATCAGAAATCTGGGGAGTTGTGATTTGGGTTCTGCAGTACCTGAGAGTGATTGGCAAAGACATACTCTGACACTGCGTGGGGCCCTGCGAGATCTCTGTATGAAAAGGTTGCCAGTAAATGCAAATGTAAAAAAAGGAAAAAGGATATCTCACTGTGATGTTCTGAGTTGCCTGTTTGCATAGGTAAATGCATCAGAGTCCAGCCACTTGTCTTGTATGACTAGATGGTTAAAGGAAACCTGTCACCATGATTTTGGCCATAGAGCTGGGGACATGGGCTGCTAGATGGCCGCTAGCACATCTGCAGTACCCAGGTCCCATAGCTCTGTGTGCTTATATTGTGTTAAAAAAAACATTTTGATTGATATGCAAATGACCTGATATGAGTCCTGTAGCCGGAGATGAGTCAAGCGGAAAGGAGCACAGCACCGCCCCGCGTCCTCCGAATCTCCTCCTTGCTGGCTGACGTCACAGAGCTGGAGCGCCGAAATCTCGCGATGCGCGAGCTAGCGCATGCGTAGTTCGTTCCCTGTGCTGATGCCAGTACAGGGAATGAACATGATGCCGACACTGCGCATGCGCTAGCTCGCGCATAGCAAGATTTCGGCGTTATTTATTATTGTTAATGAAAAGTTTAGTCAAATTGTGAGTAAAATGTAGCTGTATGGCATTGAAGTTGCCTGTGATGCTGTAATGTTTTACTTGCCAAGATATCCCCGCAGAGTCTCGGCTATACTGAAATACAGAGCACTACAGCAATAACATAAAGATAGGAATAATCGGAGTTACATTATGATTGCTATCAGCATGCCCATGTCTCCATTTGCTTTCTACAAACCAAATACATAAATTATAAACTAATATTCCAGGTAGACATTCTGATTATGATGGAGCCCTCCAGTGGAAGATGGGTATACTTTGACACAGAGTTATCCAATAGCAGTGGCCGGGTGTCTTACACTGTACCTGAGGATAAAAGATTGAGAGTTGGGGTCTATGCCATCAAGATGGTTGTAAGGTGAGAGCCTGTATAGAGGATTAACCATGTATGTGTATGCTGTGAGCGTATGCTATCTTAAAGGGGTTTAACCATGAAAAATATTCTACATTTGCAGTCTATATATGAATACTTTTGCAATTACATGTAATAAAAAATGTAGTATAGCCAGTAAGCTATTCAATAAAATGTATCTGTATAGCGCCATCTGCTGTTTGTTCTTTTCCATATTTCTACGTCCACCTCACTGAGATGGTCACACATGCTCAGTTTAAATCTTCAACTGTCACCAACCATATCTTCTGTGAGAAGCTGGGACAGCTACAGGCAGAGAGCTACAGCAGAAATGGCATACCCCTAAGCAGCTAGCCTAAAATAAATCTAGCAGAACAACTGCAGACTGGGGAGATCTCTGGATCCATGTGAGGTACTGGGCTGGTTCTAGTTCCGGTTTGAAAGTTATTGTCATGTACTACAGTATATTGTGTCTGATTTTGATTTTTTAGATCACTCACAGCATAACCTCTTTAATTTTGTCTATGAGTTGAAGGGGAAGGTTCCTTCTTTTTGTAACCAAGTACAAAAAGATAGTTCCATGAGGTCATGGCTGACACAAGGGAGGGTCATTTATTATACTGAAATACGCCTATATTAGGCGTATTTCAGGCGTAGATGGCGTACACACCGGTTAGTTGTGCCACTATCTGCGACTTCGCCCCGCTCATGCCAGGTCTAAAATTGTGGGGGTGGTGGGGAAGGGGATAGACTCGCAGGCCCATCTCATTTACCATTTTCTACGCCTGTTTCAGGCATGTAAAAGGGTCTAAATGTAAGACAGTTCGGAAGCTGTTGTACATTTAGAACTGGCGCTGGATGCGCTGAAGTTATGAACAGACCCGCATCTCTTCATAAGTTCGGCGGATACTCCGCCATCTTAGGTTTATTAAGACCGGCGTCTAAAATTCTGGTCTTAATAAATGTGCCCCAAGGTTTTGAACATACACATTCATATATACTTAATAAAAAAATAAAATAAACAAAGGGTTTCTAAAAATGGACAGATTCACTCTATAATATACAATGTATATTGTAGTTCTAAAATATCATATTCAAAACATCCATGTATGGCGGCTTCTTGATGTATGTATTTCTCATGTTCAGGTAGGCTTCTCTGGGTAAAGTATTACCTATAGTCCTAACATTTGTATGAGGCAGGCAATACATTTTATGTGCAGCACTGTAGAAGATGTTGGTCATATGATGCCATAAATAAAAAAAAATGATATTTTGGTCAGGCTTTCGTGTTTGTTTCATGAATCATTTGTCTTCTTCTTGGTCTACAGAGGAGATCAGAGCAGCGCACAGAGTTACCTCACTGTGCTTCCTCGAGGGATGGAGTGTGTGGTTTTCAGCATAGATGGTTCTTTTGCAGCAAGTGTCTCCATTATGGGCAGTGATCCTAAAGTCAGGGCTGGAGCGGTAGATGTTGTCAGGTAAAGTATTTTCCAGTTAGGTTTGACCTAGAGTACACAAACAATAGGTGACAGCAAGAATGATCAGTTTAACGGCAGTACAGACGCTCAGGTGTGTTGAAGGCGATGGTGCTTGTGTAGCGGCATATATTGCCATAGAAGCAGTAATTCTCCTGTCCCTGCAATTGACCTGCACAAATTAGAGAACCCATTTTACAGAACAGTTGCAGTCCACCCACAGACTATATACATCTGGCCAGTCACCATTTAAAGGGCATATGTCAGCAGATCTGTACCTATGAACCTGGCTGACCTGTTACATGTGCAGTTGGCAGCTGAAGGCATCTGTGTTGGTCCCATGTTCATATGTGCCTGAACTGCTGAGAAAAGTGATTTTTTTTAATGTATGCCAATGAGCCTCTAGGAGAAACGGGGGCATTGCCATTACACGTAGAGGCTCTGCTCTCTCTGCAACTGCTATGCCCTCTGCACTTTGATTGACAGGACCAGGCAGTGAAAACATCCTCACACCTGGCCCTGTCAATTATGTGCAGAGTGTGCCACATTTGCAGAGAGAGCAGAGCCTCTAAGTGTAACGGCAATGCCCCCGTTGCTCCTAAAGGCTAATTTGCATATATTAAAACATCATTTTTCCCAGCAATGCGGGCACATACAAACATGGGACCAAAACAGGTACAGAAAATGCAGCTGTAATTGTGGGGAGCCAGCTGCCAGGGACAACTGTGCTCTCCATAGAGAGGGTAGAGATGTTTTTTTTTTTGCCTTCCCTGCCTTCTCCACTGATGTATACACAGCACTCAATGAGCACTGAATATACAAATCAGGAAGCGACAATGCCGCTTCCTGCTCTGGGCCTAGCAATCATGCGCTTGCTGGGAGTCGGGTATCTGTATGAGCCTCTGAGTCTTAGCAGACCAGATCAGCTCTGTAGAACCTTTAGGTGTTGTATTCCCCTTGTAACTGGGGCTATCATGTCACCCAGTTATAGGAGAAATCAGCAATTAAAACGTGTAATGTCATAATGCACCAAAGATCTTGTATGGCCTTATAATAATAATAATAAAGCCACCGTTAGTCCACACTGCAACTTCTAGCCCAACCCCAGGTGACTGTAAACTGTACTAAACTGTACATCTTTTGTTACAAAATGACCGTGATGGAAAGAGGACATCATTAAAAAATATATATTTCAGCTGCACCTTGTACTCCTAAAAAAAAAAAAGTAAAACATTGAAAATCAGACCTTTTCCCTTTTTTGTAAAAGAATGGAATAAAATTAAAGTCCTATGTATCACAGAAAAAAAAAAGACACACAGATGAATTAAATAACCTAACAGAAAAAAAGTTATAGCTTTCAAAGATGCATTTACTGGTTAAAAATTAATTTTTGTGTCAATTTGTAAATTTAAAGAAGAAAGATCTGTAATTTGAAAGCAAAATGAGAGTTGGTTAATAGTTATACAGTTTACATCAAATGAAATAAAAAACAGTACTTTGTGTCAGGAAATAAAAAAAAGTGCAACAATTCTTTTGGTAGTCCAACAAATAAAAAAAGAACTGTTAAATCGCAAACAAGTGTTTGGTCTCCAAGGTCTGGTGATAAAGGGATTACATTACTGCCAGTCGGAATTTTGATTTTACATTGGTTAGACTAAAATGTTCCTGGATTGATGGTTATTTTCTATGTTACATTACATTTCAGGCACTGGCAAGATCTTGGTTATCTAATCATTTACATCACTGGCCGCCCAGACATGCAGAAGCAAAGAGTGGTCTCCTGGTTGTCCCAGCACAATTTTCCCCAGGGAATGATCTTTTTTTCTGATGGTCTTGTTCATGACCCCTTGCGGCAGAAGACTATATTCCTCCGGAACCTCATGCAAGAGGTGGTATTTCTGATTGTAATGTTCCAGAGTTATGTATGAATCATGCATCAACGTGAATTACCAGTTTTGCAATAGATCTGACATAGTTACCAGATCTATGCTTTGTATAAAAGGCATGTTCTTATATGGGCAAGTTCAAAGCATCAACTTAAAGAGGACCTTTCACCTTGAAAAACATTGTGAACTAAGTATCCTATATAGAGTGGCGCCCAGGGATCTCATCTCACTGCACTTACTATTATCCCTGGGCGCCGCTCCGTTGTCCCGTTATGTCCATCGGTATCTTCGCTCAGTAACTTATAGTAGGCGGAGACTGCTCTTGTTCTGCTGGGCCAATGGCAGCGCACAGCTCACAGCCTGGGAGGTTTTTTTCTCCCAGGCTGTGAGCTGTGGGCTGCGATTGGCCAGCGCTACAGCCTAAGAGAAGGAGACGCCCAGCAGAACGAGGGCAGTCTCCGCCTACTATAACTTACTGAGCGAAGATACCGGAGGACATAATGGGACAACGGAGCGGTGCCCAGGGATAATAGTAAGTGCAGTGAGATCCCTGGGCGCCGCTCTATATGTCAGGATACTTAGTTCACAATGTTTAAAACATCCCTCCACGCCTGGGTGTGGTTTTTACGTTGTTCATGATGTGGTAAAAATGATATTAGGTTTATTTTGTTGGCCAGTACTATTACAGCAATACCAGAATTATATTGTTTTTGTTGTATTGCTACTTAAAAAAAAAAAAAAAAACTTTTAGAAAATTGGTCTTTAAACAATTTTGTTGCCATATTCTGAAATCCCTAATGATTTTATTTTTCTGTCCAAGGAGCTGTGTGAGGAACTTTAGATTTTATTGCTATTTTGCACATTTGCATTTGCCATTTTCAAATTTTTATTTGATTTCTTTGGGAAGCGTGGTGACCAAAAAGTGACAATTCTGCTATTGCCAATATTTTACAGAATTTACTGTGCATGATAAATTATGTGATATTTTAATATTTCTGACATTTTGGGATGTGATGCCAATTTTTTTTCTTTTTCAAGAAAAAGGGCTTTTTATTATTATTCAAATGCCCCCATACCTCCCTCCCTCCTTGGGAGATTTGAACTTTCAATCATTTGCACAGTAATTTTACCGGTATCCTATTACATGGGTGGGGGGTAATCAGAAGGCAGAGGGAGTTATTGACTGCAGCATCTGAGTGGTTAAATTGCTGGGATAAAAATGATCTCCGATTCCCACCACTGAAGGCAAGTTTCAGGTATGTAACACAGCTGCAGCCACCACACGTGGTGCTGGCTTAGCTCCTGAAACTGCTCTATAGATACCCTCACAGAGTCACAACCAAAAAACTTACAGGTCTGTCCTTGGTCATTAAGGGGTTACATTTAACAGATGTCATGATGCTAGTATGAACAAAGCTTACTCTGTGAATATAGTCTACTACAAAGTGGCATAAAGAACTCAGAAGGCCCTGCAGTAATGTCCTCTCCTCTTACCCAGCTTACCTGAACCTTAGATAAACTTGAAGTGCAAATCTTTGTGCACAGTGAGACACCATTCATTCATAATATCTCCTGCAGCAACTTCAGAGAAGTCAGGAGGGAGAAAAAGCTGCATGGTATACAAAGCAGAAACATTCATCCCCAGAAGATAAATCTGTAAGGAACTCACTCGTGAATGGTTTTTGTTTGCATTCCCGAGAAAAGGAAAAAAAGACTGTGAACTCCAATGGGGACACAGACTAGTGATGGAAAACTGATGACCTTCAAAATGTGTCCTTCAGATTTACCAGGTTTATGAGTACCTCTACCAATAATTATTAACACAAGAAAGAAACTATGGGGCAGATTTATTAAGAATGGTGTTTCCACACCAGATGTATTACAAATACCAGTAGAGTAAGGGCTGTTTCACACGTAAGTGATTAGTCTGGGAAAACTGGCCGTGTGACTGCGGGATCTCAATGGCTGACCGACCGACCGCCCCCCCCCCCACCCCTTAACTGACTGGATCATAGTGTTTTATGATGCATTCAGTTCCCTATCTGATCGCGGATCTCTCGTACTGAACTCATATGTTGATGCTGTGAGTTCAGTACAGTCAGCTCAGGGGAGCGCGGTCGGCCCGGGAGATCCGGTAGACATTTGTCCCGTTTTCCTGGGCTGATCATTTTCTGGGGCCAGATGTTAGGGACTATTTTGTCTGCGGCGGAGGAAAAGGTTAACAGCAGCTAGGTGCAATCCTCCTGGGAGATGAAGTGATGTCTCATCTGAACTGTTGCCTGCCTATAGAAAGGAAGAATGGCCTCTAAATATAAAAGAGGGATAATCCCTTTAAGGGGCATCTTCCGCCAGTCCGTACACCAGAAATTCAAATCTGCGCCCACTATAAGCCGCTATAGATATGAACTTTACTTTACGCCAGTTTCTGGTATGAATTATAGCAAATCTGATGAGATTCGGAAGGCCACACCCCTCACTCTAAGCCACACCCACTTTTATTGCAACATCTGTCAAATAATGAGAGATGTGAAAAGTCACAAATTACACCGCACATTTGGCATGTGTGTGACTTTTTTTATGCTCCTATGCTGCTCCAGAAATCAATATATCTTGGATAATAAAACATTTGGGGGAGAAGTTTGTGAACAGCTTCAGATCACAATGCCACATATCATAGTTCTGTCACCTAACAGAATAGATATGATCTATTTTCTAGCATATACTTTTTGGGTTTAAAATGTATCTTCTGTTTTATCTAGTGCCACATTAAAATCAGTGCTGCCTACGGCTCAATGAAAGATATTTCTGTATACAATGTCCTTGGCTTATCACCATCTCAGATCTATATAGTAGGACGTCCAGCTAAGAAGTATCAGAATCAGTGTCAGGTAACTATCTTTCATTGTAAGTCTATGCACCCCAAATTAGCACTGGTCAATAAATGGTTATAATTGCAATAAGTGTTTCTTCGATTGATAAAAATTCTGCTCACCGCCCATGTGAAAACTACAGTACCATAAGCACTCTTATGGTGTAAATGGCTCCACTGAAGATCCATGTGCCCATGAGTTTAGAATGGGTACGGTATGAAAATAGAAAAATAAAAAACTATCTCAAGCCCTTTTCCCATTAGTGCATGTGTGTTTAATGGTCAATATGGAGGTTTCTCACAGATCCATATTAGAGATCGATTCAGTCCCTCAGCAGGGCTTCTTCACCTATGGGTGCTGTCCCTGCTGGTCAAGAAGTACCCACCTGCCGCAAGAGTGACAGGGCTAGACGTTTAGTCCAGCCCTGACAATATCCTGCCTGCGCAGACGCTGCTCCGAAGCTGAAGTAGAGCCTGTGCCCTTGCTGTGCCAATTTGAAATTGTCAGGGTCAGGCTAAGCGTCTGGCCCTGTCAATCTTGCAGCAGGTGGGTGCTTCTTCACCTGTTGGGACAGAACCTCCACAGGTGAAGCCCTGCTGATGAGAAGAATCAAAATTGATTTTATTTGCTCATCTCTAATTCATATACATGGTTCCAACCGTGCCCATTGACTTCTAGGGGGACTAGGCATCAATGTGAGATGCAATCAATTTTAAAAATCTCTATCCAAAATTACAGCACAATGTAATCGAGAACTCCTTAGGACATTAGCACCATAATATAGATCCAATATCACATGGAAATTGTACAGACCTATAGTACAGGTGTGTGCATGAGTTCTAACACCTGGCCTCTATTAAAAAAAATTTGAAACATCCAAGTTCTAATTATTACCTAATGGTAGCATTTTATATTTCCAGACCAGGGATGGCCAACCTGAGACTCTCCAGATGTTGCAAAATTACAACTCCCATCATGCCCGGACAGTCTACGGCTATCAGCCTACAGCAGGGCATGGTGGGAGTTGTAGTTATGCAACAGCTGGAGAGCCGCAGGTTGGCAATGCCTATTCTAGACTAACGTTTCTAATAGTGTACAAGGTTATGTTGGTTCTCTGGTTCTCCCATGAATTATTTTGATTATGTGTATAATATTCTCGTTTATGATTGACACAACAAATGTATATTCTATTTCAGTTTATTAGCGAAGGATATGCCGCTCATTTGGCTACACTGGAATTTAGTCACCATTCCCGTCCCAAAAAGAACAACTCCAGGATGATCCTGAGAAAGGGTAGCTTTGGTTTGCACACACAACCTGAATTTCTAAGAAAAAGGAACCATCTACGAAGGACTATGTCGGTTCAGCAGCCCGAACCACCTTCTACAAATCCAAAACCAGAGAGGGCACAGAGCCAACCAGAGTCTGACAAAGATCACGACCGACATTTAAATCCACTCTCCTGGGTGAGGAATGCAAGTCACAAATTTGAGCCCTCACCATAACAAAGACTTACTGGTGTTCTTGGGTAATACTGCACATTGCGAGTAGGCCCAGAAGCTGTGCAGCGTGAAAGAGCAATATGGTAGATCTGTGGTGGCTTCCAAAACGATCCTTCCCTTAACCCAACCATTTGGGTGTAGGCCAAGATTTTTGGGGAATTTTAATGCAATTTCTGGGATAAAGATGCATTTGAGATGTGGCACACAGTTTCTTTTCCCCCTGATCACCAAATAATGTTAGGGAAGGAGCAAATATAACAAAAACCACATTTCAGATCACAAATTTTATGTTAGCTGTTAGCAAATATAAGTTTAGGAATATAAAATATAATTTGTGTAAACCTCGTCTAGTCTCCTGAAGCACATAACAACGTGCCTGTCAATTTTTTTGAGTCAATCCTCATGCTCCCGCTGTGCTCAATTGTTTACAACCCGAACTTCCAGGATGTGGGCATAGATGAGCTGCAGCCACAACACTTCCCATAGTGCTGTGTGCTTTAAGATCAGCCAGAAATGTAAACGCCTTCTACATCCTTCCCTAGGCCAAAAACTCTGCCCACAACACCCTCCATTCTCCCCTTTCTGCTTCCTCCTAATTCTTCCCACACATCTTCGATATGACAAGCAGTGTACTCTGCCTATCCTGTTCGTGCATTGAGAGCATCGACCAGCCCATTCCCAGATCACATGAATCGTGATGACCAATGGGCTGGGGATTCTTATGGATGAAATCATAGAAGGCCTGGTCATGATGTCACCATAGAGTGTGCAGTCACATGACCACTCTCCCAATCTCTGGAGTGAAACAGAAAAAGTAGTCTAAGTGCATTAATAGGTTGCAGGGTCTGGCAGGGGAAGCACAGGGAAAGAGAAAAAAATATATATACCTGAACAACCCCTTTTTGCAGCTGACAGAGTTTAAGAGATTATTGAAAGAAAAAAAAAAGAAAAAAAAAGTTCCAGTGTTGTCTACTTCTACGGTGGCATTTTCTGCCTTTGTGAATAGGGAAGAAGTCACTTTCCAGTTGGTTAGTCTCTGCCTATAAAGTACAGTTGTCTATGATTGTTACTAGGATTTTGTGTAAGTTGCTATTTTTATCTGTGGACCAAACTAATTTGTTTCTAAATGTTATTCAAGAACTCTGAGTATCTTTAGATATGGATGTCCGAATATTTGTGTATGTTACCACAAAGAAGTTAATGTGTTGAGTGCTCTGCTCCCAAAGGCATACCATCATATACAGAAGATTGCATTAATGCACCTATTTCATTGCTGTATATAAATATCTCCAAGCTCAAAAATACTGTATATGAATTAATCTCTAGTAGGGGATAACTATTAGATTGTGGGGGTCCTACTTCTGGGAATGAGACTGATCCCAAGAATGGGGACATACCCCGCGGATCCCCTGACATGAACGGAGCTGCCAGTCGGGCATGTAATCTGCTACCTCTGGAACTCCCATAGAAATGACGGGGTACGAGGTCCCTGTACTCATCGGTGGAGCTCCCAGCAGTAGGACCCCACTCATGTGGATAGGTGTCAACTTTACATAACCGTAATACTCCTTTAAAGGGGTTGTCTAAGATTTGTTTTTCACTTCCTCCCTGGGCTTTGGACCTGTAAAGAAATCCATATTTACCTGCTCCCTGCCGCTCCTTTCCAGTTCCTGGGCTGTTGTCACTGAACTTTTAGATCCTGTCTGTCAACTTTCTGCATGGATGAGGTCATGTGCACCTCTGCAGCCAATGACTGGCCTAAGCGGTGACGTATCCCCCAAGTGGCACGTCCCTGCTGGGTCAAATATCACTTGGAGACATGTCACTGTTGAGGCCAGCTATTGGCTTCAGAGGTGCACATGATCTTGTCCTTGCAGGAAGTTGACAGCTGAGGTTTGGAAGTGTAGAGAAGACAACTTGGGAGCCGAAACAGAGTAGGGAAGACATAAGTATGGAGTTCTGCTTAGGTCCTGTTGACTAGGAAAAGGAAATAAAAAATAAAAAATCTGGACAAGCCCTTTAAGCATTCTCATTGATAAACGCCTAAAGGGTCCATCAGTGTTTGGTTAGAGTGAGTTTAGTCCTGTTTAGGGTCTTCAAGCAGTCTTACAATATGATGCAGTAAATCCAGCCAATCTTAAAGGGCTTCTGTCACCCCCCAAACACCAATTTTCAGTTTGTGACTTAATATATTTGCTAATGTTTACAGATTCGAAATATATACCCCTCTTACCTCAGGCTGTGGTGTAATTTCAGAAAAAATCAGACTTTAAGGATATGTAAATTTGAGCTGCAGGCAGGGTCAGCTGGAGGATGAGAGCGCTCGCTGGCCCTCTAAATCAAGTGGAGGAGGGGGCGTTTTTTCAGACAGAGGATGCGGCGGCTACCAGCAAGTCCGCCCAACTTGCTGATAGTGAAGAAATTTACATATCACTAAAGTCCGATTTTTTACTGAAATTACACCACAGCCTGAGGTAAGAGGGGTATATATCGACTCTGTAAACATTAGCAAATATATTAAGTCAAAAACCGAAAATTGGTGTTTGGGGTGTGACAGAATTCCTTTAAGAGACCACCTCTTCTGGATGGCATCAATGACCTATTTTTCTTCTTCTTTATGGCTGAATTGTAAATATAAAACAGATTTGTGGACTAAAGCACATGGAAAAACACTACACTGGCACAATCTAGTGGGAGCAGGTGGCACGATTTATTCTAATTGTCTATTTAATTGAAAAGGAAAATATCATCTATTGTTGTTCGGGCGAGGTAGGCATGGTGTCCAGGAAATGAAGTGGCCACAGCTAGAACAACCTCCAGGCAAGCGGTTTTAAAATGACAAATGCACTATGGTTCTACCAATATAAGCATGTCTACATGTAGATGAGTGACAATTCTAAATGTTCCGATGCAATGAGGACCACATTGTTTTTATATAAATAAAAACTCACATATTAATTCTAGTAGAGATGAGCAAAAATATTTTGACTTCTGACGGCCATTGAATGCATTAGGCAAATTAATTTGCCATGTTTGAAATTCATTTGTGATGAACATTACAGACTAAGGCTTCATTGTACACGTCTGATTCGCATTTTCTGTGGATCGCATGTGGACCCATTTATTTCTATGGGGCTACAAATAAGGCAGACAGCACGCGGATGCCTGTCCATTAAAATAACATTTAACGATGGCACAACCCCTTTAACACACGCAGTGGGAAACAAGCTGCCTACAGAGGCGTAGCTATAGGGAGTGCAAAGGTAGAAGTGGTACCAAGCCCAAAATGGCACATGCTTGGTGAAAGGCTCTATTACAGATTTTGCACTGGGGTCCGGGGTCTTATGAATTAGTAATCCTAACAAAAGACAACTCAGCCTATTCCAAAAACTTTATAATTATGCAATTTGTGATTTGTTGGGGGGAAACCTGGTAATATTTGCCTAAGCCTCTGGTGATATGGCTTTTAACATCATTACATATCATCTACTATGACTTCTATTAAGGTCTTCTTCAAGAAACAACATTGTGTCCTGCTTTGCCTTGTTATATATAACCAATACTGAGTCATTTTATTAAAAAGCACTGGAAAGTGTCAGGTTTGAACGTTGTGCACAACGAAAACAGTATTTAATGTCATGAATCACATCAGTGGTCTAGTACTAATGGTAGGTTAGCTGTAGATATCACTCTAAATACTCAGCGTTACCTCTTGTAAGACTTGGTGTTCGTTCATTAACCACTAAACCTCCTAGTGCCTCTTGTAAGGAATGAGAAAGTACAGGGTAGCAATTATTCAGACTAAGACAAAGTTAATACCTACTATTTGCTTTGTAGACCAAACCGACCTATCCGAGAGAGAAGGTCATTATTCTAAAGGGACCAGGAAACCTCTTTTTGTAATGTTGGAAAACCACAGGACATACTAATGATCCTTCTCGACAGAGGCAGCGTGTGTATATAATTACAAGTTTCGTAGACACTTCCGTGATATTTTTAGTCCAAACTATTACAGCAGTTGGTAGTCTGTATATGCTTTCTCTTTAATAGTTGTTTGGTTGGCTATGTCCTGTTAGATATGTTCTCTATATAAAAGGTATAATTGTTACACGTTTAATATAGAGCATGGCTGATGCCACAACTTGAATTATGTATTTTTTATTTTTTTTTGTTAATCTGCAATAATCCACTTACTTTGCTGGGTTACCAACAGGAGCCGGTTAAACATTTAGATGAAGCCACACAATTTATATACTGCGTGAGTCATAGGTCAGGAGGCACCCAAATATCTCTGTAGAGGGGTAGTTTATTTAGTGGTCTACTACATAATAAAGGGCCCTTTACACGGGCGGAAATTGAACAGATTATCACTAACGACAGTTACAAGTAACGCTTGTTCGCGATGATCTTGGGCTGCAAATGCACCGCCGATTACCCGATGAATGAGCAAAACACTCGTTCATCTGGTAATTGTATCTTTTGTGCAGCACAAAAAAACCTTGTTTCCCAGTGGCAGATGGAGCTGTGTAAACACAATGGGAAACAACAAGACAGTACAGGGAAGAGCGATGACATTAGCGATCAAACCTCCCCATACTCTGGAGGAGATTGGTGCATGTAAATGCAGAGATCTCCTCCGCTAGCGATCAGCATAGTCGGCAAGGAGCTTTTCTTCCCGACAATCTGCTAGATCGTCGTCCCGTGTAAAGGGACCTTAAGTGATAACTGAATAATAAGATCAACCACAGATACCAGGGTGGTCTGTGACTATGAATTTGATGTTATTATAGGACTTATACTATACTTAGGCAGGAAGTCATTTTGCAAACTGTACTGGACAATTCAAGCATTTCTTAACAACTTTGAATAGGTTTTATATAGCAGGTTTATACAGATTCTCCTAAACTAAAAGGTAATGGACACTTTTAAGGCCTTTTTTATTATAGCATTGTAGTCATTTAGAGGTAAAAATGATTTTATTAATTGGCTTTATTAGAAATATTCTCTATAAAACTTTCGCTATACAGCCTTCAGATTCTCTAGTAGCAAGCTCTGTTTCCCATCAGGGAGCTCAGCTTACAGCTCCTTATCTCTGATCTCCTGACCTTATAAACACTCATCATAGCTCAACACTTATCTTACTAATAAGAATATGGCTTAAATAAGTGTTTATGAGCTGTTAGTAGTTCAGCCCTCAGATGATGGCTCAAAGATGCTCACAGCTAGACTAAAATGCAACCATGTATGACAAAACCCGAGTAAAATGCGATCAGGAAAGATTGCTCCCGAGTGTTCTTAGCCTTTAAAGCCAGGGAAATAATAGGGCACATAATCAAGATCTATTAAAAAAAAAAAAAAAAAAAAAAAAAAAAAAACTGAACTGGATCGCACATCCACATGCTATGCTTAGATCTAATTAACCTCGCTTTTCAGCACAATATTCAGTGTACTGTCCCCTATACTGTATGCTTATGCAAGAGGCATTAGTGTACATTTTGATCAAAAGGCATAAACCCACTCACCGCGTCAAGGTTGCCTCTTTGAGTGGGACCTACTCTAAACTTGGCGCAGCACTGCGCGGCGACCTCCAGATTTGGTGCGGAACAGTGCGGCGACCACCAGCGGCACAGCACCGACAGTTTGACAACTGTTCAGATGGCGCAGTGTGGCCTCTTTTCACATGGTGAGGTGCTGCATGGCGGCCATTGTTGCTGTGCTGGTGGGGCCCAGTGTCGAGGTGGCATTGCCAGGCAGCAGGGGTGCCGTTTGGCTGCTGAGTCCCGCCACCTTTTGGTGCAGTGCCATGGCACCGGTAGTCGCCGCACAGTACCGCACCAAATTTGGAGGTCACCGCGCAGTGCTGCGCCAATCTGAGTAGGTCCCACTTAAAGAGGCAACCATGACGCGGTGAGTGGGCTTATGCCTTTTGATCAAAATGTACACTAATGCCTCTTGTATAACCATGCAGTATAGGGGGCAGTACACTAAATATTGCGCTGAGAAGCGAGATTAATTAGATCAAAGCATAGCTTGTGGATGTGCCATCCAGTTCTGTTTTTCTCCATTTGACATACATAATTAAGATCTGCTACCAACTGTTTGCAAACGGTGTACCTAGACAAAGGGTGGAAGGGGCTTTCCCCTTTTTCACTGCTCCAGTTCCTAGGATGCCTGGTTCCTCATCGTTCTTTCTTTCTAGTGAAATCGATTCATCCCGACAAAGCGATGTATCCGCTGGGTGTAGTAGATCACCACTGACGCCAGTGATTGGCTGTAGCAGTCACATGCCCCTTTTTCGGTAAATCATTCTTTGCAGCAGGAAGTGGGCCTTATTTACATAAATGTCTCATAGGTGCAAATTCCATCTCTAGAACACGCTCCTACATCAATAACGGGGCTCCACAGGAAATGCAGAGCATTCACCTCTATGGGACTTCTGCAAAACAGCTGAGTGAGCATGCATGGCTATTTTCAGAAGTCCCATAGCAGTGCATGGTGTGGATGCCACAGAAGCATGGCCACCTTTCCATTCACCTCAATGGGACTTCCAAAAATAACCGAGCCAGCACTTGGCTATTATTTTGAAGCCCCATAGCAGTGGATGGAGAAAGCGGAGTGGCATGTTCTCTGTTCACAGTGGACCCGGTTCTTGATATAGGAGTTGGTCCCAGAGGTGAGACCAGCATCTATCAGACATTTTTGGAATATCCTACCAACTTATCCCATATTACCAGGACAGGAGACAAGTGACTGATCAGCAGAGTCAGACCGCTAAGGCCCATCTGAATGGAGCAGTGGTCACTCATGCACCCTACTGTTTTATCTCTATAGTGCTGCTGGAGATAGCTGAGTGCTTGTACTCAGCTATCTCCAGCAGTCTTATAGAGTTTAAAGGCATGGCGGACAAACAAGTGTCTCATTCTCGTGATGAGCTAGGGCCCTAGCGTTCGGAACCTCGCCTATCAGACACTTATTCCCTATCCTATACAGGATAAAGGATAAGTTGTCCTAATGGGACAACCCCCTTAATTTGTTAGAAAAACACTTCTAGCAAGTTATACACAGATTCAAAGAAAGTCAAAGAATAATCCCCTATGGCAGGGCTGGCCAACCAGTCTAGGCATGCTGGGAGTTGTAGTTTTACAACAGCTGGAGAGCCGCAGGTTGGCCATTCCTGCCCTATGGCATACATCGTCTCCCCTGCACTAAGGAAAACAAAAGTGCTTCTGTTTCTTTGACTCCAGTGTAAAAGTACATATCTCTCACTTACCGGTACCTTCTACTATATATTATTTTTAATTCTAGAAAACTGGTAATGGTACCTACCCTAGTCTTGCGCCTTTTTAATGTGTGCATACTATGGGTCTGCATGTTGATCTGCGATCAAAAGAAGCTTATCTGACTTTCAGCATACCGATACTGCCATCTACAGGCCATTTCTACTAAATGTGGATCAGTGTATAGTATACAATAAATTACACTCCACAATCTTAAAATGGACATACTTCCAGTTGATTATTGCAAAATAACTCAATTTTCCCTTTTTTTTTTTTTTTTACTTTTTCCAATCCAATGTTTCAAACTAATATTTTTTTTCTAAAGTCAGAAATTCACTAAAACCTAATGGACATGAAATCCATCATTCCGTGTAGGAAACTGAAGAACATATTGAAACAAATGTCAGAAGGACACCATGTAATTATTAGTTCATATCCTGTTGTAAACAATGAGATCCAATAATTTGTAGATCAATAAGGAAGCGGCGCTATTTAATATCCACTCGGGGTTCTACTGAAATGGACATCACAATAGGAACCTAGTCACCTAGTAGAATTGGGAAGGCTGGATACTGCCGCCGTTATGTGGATGCTAAATGCACCTGTATTACTGGTTCACACCCCTGCTAGTGTCCATTCCTTCAGGTGGATCCACCGTAACAGTCATGGCTGTGGTAAGATCAAAAATCATCACACTACCATAGCAGGAACCTTGTTGCCAAGAAATCATTAGTAACTAGTAAGATTTAGTCGGATTCCAGAACAATTCACATCCTTTGTAAAAACCTTGAGGCTCACCTGATGGTAACCCAGCAGCTTCAATGAGACTTTGCAGTTACACCGGGTCTTTGAAGATGAGTTTTGTATTCTGTACGTAAGGGACCTCTCTGCCATACTATTATGCACATGGCATGTTCTAAGCAAAGTGATCTCAATAAAACACCAACTTCAGTCTACAGTGTTGATGATCTGTCCGCCTATGTGTTTGGTACTGGAAAAGATATCTTATTGCTTGACCAAAGTATTCTTGTTTTAGTGTGCGGCATGTTATATCTCTATATTTCCAGGTGATTTGCGTCACGACTATTATACCCAATTTCTGTGTTCTTACATGGGGAGTCATGAGTCTGAACCGTAGAATAAAATGTGGTGTTCAGTGTCAATACTAGGAAACAGCAGTGCCATATAGGGATGAGAGCATCCAGGTTTCTTCTCTCTAGTCGGTCACCAAAAGTAATAAAATGTGAAAGTAGATGTTTTCGTCTCACCACTGATGATCTCAGATGATTCAGGACTCTCTTACCCTGGGTTCACACCTGAGCGTTCCTCAAACGCGCGTTTTACGCGCGAGTTTTTATGCGCGTTTTTTGTAATAGTAAACGCGCGTTTGTGTCATTGACTGCAGTGTCCTATGGCCACAAACGCGCGTCAAAACGCCCCAAAGAAGCTCAAGTACTTGTTTGAGCGTCGGGCGTTTTACAGCGCGTTCGTACGCGCTGTAAAACACCCAGGTGTGAACCCTTCCCATAGGGAAGCATTGGTTTTCATGTCTTAAGCGTTTTACAGCGCGTTTGAACGCGCTGTAAAACGCTCAGGTGTGAACCCAGGGTTAGGGTATACTCACATTTGGCAAGTTTATTGCAGGAATTTCTGCAACTAAAAATCAGTTGAATACATCTGAATGTGCTTGTTTCTGCAGCAAGCTCTGTTCTGGTGAACGGGAAATTAAAAAATCACAGAAAAAACAAAGATAAAAACACCCTGCACGATATGATAGATAAATATGCGATGTCCCTGGCCACATTCATGAAAAAAATTACAGAAAAAAGATAATAATGCACTTAATATAGATGCAAGCATTATATATGGACCAAGCCCTCACTCTGATGTAATAAAATCTGAGACACTTAGCCAATATATTTTGATCAAAACACATCTGTGCCCGCCTGCCAGCACCACGGTGGTCTCAGGTCAGGCGGGTCCTACGCTAAACCTACCTAAGCCATTGGGCTTCTATGTTCAGGAGCGCAGACCCCGCACATATGGTGTGCTCTGCTAGTCACCTCCATGTGCATCAAGCAACCGATAGGAGGAGGAGCAAGCACACCCATATGTACCACCTAATCAAGGCGGTCTATGACATAGGAAGGGCAAAAGTGCAAAGGAATGCTACCACCAAGATAAAATAGGAGCACCTTCACACTTGAAGGTGCCACTCCCTCAAGCATATACGACATAAACCCCCCCAAAAAATCACAGGAAAAAAAAAGATAAAAACACCCTGCATTATATGATAGATAAATGTGCGGATGTCCCTGGCCACAGTCATGAAAAAAATTACAGAAAAAAAAGATAATAATGCACTTAATAATATAGATTCTGTAATTTTTTTCATGAACTGGAAATTTGCAGAAAGTTCTGATCTTGTAGAAATCCATGCCCATGTTGCAGAAAGAACCCCATTCCCCATGTCTGTAACTGGAGATTAGCATAGCGAGCTTCGGATGTTACATCCGAAATCACTTCTTCAAAACTTCAGATTAATACTGTACAGAGATCCATCTCCGTACAGTCTTAAAAATCTATGGGCTCCGATTAGATGAAGTTAGTTACGGTATTTGCGAAGTCGCACGTGACTTCGTTGAATAACTTCGGTAATTGATTTTTAAAGAGGAAAACCACTTGAAATCGAACTTGGCTTTGGTTTCGAAAAACCCCCCAAAATTGCTGGTTTTTCAGCAATTCTGGAGTCGCAGTAACTTGAGTAGCGCTGCAACCCCCAAGGCTGCACTGCTACATAGGGATTAGTGGTCATCAATGTCATGCGATGATCCCCAACAACCCAAGGGCACCTAGGTTTGGTGAGGAACATTTACATGTAATATGTATGCTGGTATCCAAATTAACGTATTGAGTTATATAGCATCAGGCTCTAAGACCCAGATCTGAGTATGAGCATTGGCACAATCTGGATACATTATGCCAAGAAAAGGGATATAGGCTGATGCTATATAACTAAAACAATTTCTCTCATGGGTCAAGAAAATATATTTTTGATTGTAAAAGTATAAAAAAAAAATTACAATTTTCTTCCATGAAAAACATTGGTTAATTGTGCTCCATTTTCATTGCTCTTGGCAAAGATTCAGAGAAAATGTCTTAACCTACATGTTTGCTCCCAGGCTGAACCTTTTATTTTGCAGTAGACCCAAAGCAATAGGCGGCAATATATCAGCTGCAAAACCTTCTTTGATAAACTGAAGTGTGGGATAAAATCTCAAGACTCTCACTGTTAGGCCTCCTGCACACGAATGTGTGCTGCCCGTTGCCGTATTGCAGTCCGCATTTTCGTATCCGCAATACATAGACACCTTTCCGTGTGTATTCCGCATCAAGGATGCGGACCCATTCACTTTAATGGGTCTGCAAATCCGGAGATGCTGAATGTATGCACGGAACGGAACCCTACGGAAGAACTACGGAGTGCTTCCGTGGGGTTTCGTCCCGTACTTCCATTCCGCAAAAAGAGAAGAAAAGTCCTATCTTATTGTGGAACATTAAAGTGAATGAGCCCGCGATCCGCTGTCCCACAGTCGGCGTTTGTGCATTGCGGCGCGCATTGCCACGGAGCACAAATGTTCGTGTGCGGGAGGCCTTCAAGGAAAACAGTGGTAAGTGATGAAACTAAAGATTGCTTTATGCATAATGCTGCTGCTGCAGCAGTAACATATGCTAAAATAGAATTTTTTTTAATGAAAACATGACAGTATTCACACGACCGTGTATTTTTTCAGTTTCCGTTTTTTTGCAGACCGTATACAGAACCATTCATTTCAATGGGTCCGCAAAAAAAACGGAATGTACTCTGTGAGCATTCTGTTTCCATATGCCCATATTTCCGTTCTGAAAAAAGATAGAACATGACCTATTATTGTCCGCATTACAGACAAGGATAGTACTGTTCTATGAAGGGCCAGCTGTTCGTACCGCAAAAGACAGAATGCAAGGAATGCACACAGGGGTCATCCGTATTTTTTGCGGATCCATTTTTGCAGACTGCAAAATACATACGGTCGTGTGAACAAGCCCTTATCCTTTAAAAATATAGGACATATCCTAATATTCATGGCCCAACATCCCTCATACAATTATACAGAATGGCAGTTTTTAACAGCTGTTTTTTTTTTTTATGTAGCCTTAGGAGGAGCCTTAGAGATACAATAAGCTTAAAGGGTTGTCTGGGAATTTGATATTGATGGCTTATCCTCGGGATAGGTCATCAATATAATATTGGCAGAGGTCCGACTCAAGGAATCCCCTCCGATCAGCTGTTGGAAGAAGCTGCGGCGTTACGTGAGCACTTAGGCCTCTTCCTAGTCCAGTGACATCACGGGTGCTGATTTATTATACAAGTCATGTCTCAACGCCTATTTAAAAGGTCGATGACTGACTTGTACGATAGCCGACTTCGTTCTAGTGGCATTAGGGGCAGAGCTTGCCAACAGCTCATTTGCATCCATTTCTCACGTGGTCTAGGCGCAGCTCAGTTCCACTCAAGTAACGGATGGCGGGGCAGGCAGGTTACCAACATGATGCGAGTACACTGCAATAGCCCTTTAACCAAAGAGACCCACTGTATCATAACATACTATGATTCAGTTACTTTAGGTCAGGGGAGTCACGGTTGGCCTGGGAGATGCGGCCGACACACGGGCCGCGTTTTCCAGGAAGACCGTGGTTATGTGAATCAGCCCTAGTAATAAAAATAAAATAAAAAAACATGATTAAAGTGCGAGTAGCTCAGTTCATTATTGCATAGATTTCCAAATGGGGATGCTTTTTCTTTTAGCTACAAAAAGTAATTGAGCAAGAAATTTCAGTGATGCGGATCATGTGCACCATAGAAGTAAATAGAAAATCAAAAGGAAGTGCACACATACCTGAGCACACATCATATTCCTTAGCAGACTCATGACCCCCCCTTATCACTGAAAGGAGTATTTTATTTTTATATATTTGTGAGAAGATGTTTCTTTACTTGCTCTGTGAATTCCAGTGGAAAAATAGAGACTGGTTTCTGGGTCAGTTTTAACTATGCTTCAAAATAAAAAAAAACTATGTGTATGTTAATAGAATAAAGTTATACCTGGTGACAAATGGTTTATATTTCTTATGGATGACTTGTATAATACAGAAAAAAAAAGTGTAAAATTTAGTATGTATTTCTAAAATGAAAATGTACAATTTTTACAGCCCGTATACTTTTTGATGTCTGTTCGTTTTTAAACAAATAAAAATATCCCACAAACCAGGTATTATTTTGATATTTTTCCAAGTACTCGTTAGGGTACGGCCACACGTTCAGGTTTCTTGATACAGTGTTGGAAGCCAAAATCAGGAGTGAAGTCAAAAAAAAGAGAAGTCATATTTGTCCCTCATACTTTCTCTACTTTTATGATCTACTCTTTTGGCTTCCATAACTGCATCAGGAAACCTGACTGACCATACCCGTTAGACATAATCCACCCGGTGATCAGCCGAGTCTGCCAGAAAGGGAGCCACACATGAAGAGGCTTTCCTCCCTAGCTCATAATAGGGGTTCATTGCGGTGGAGCTCCTGTATGATTTCCATAAGCCCTAAAAGGGCACATGGACAAGAGATTCCTTTAAAGGGGTATTCCCATTTCTGACACTACAGCAGAACATAGGACATGCAAAATGCATGACAGTGCCATCTTGAGAGGTGGCTGTAAGGCTGTTGTATCTAAGAACGAATGGAGAGGGGAACCTGCCGGCGTCTCTTTCTCCTATGCTGTAGCGCTGGCCAATCGCA
Organism: Bufo gargarizans; assembly: GCF_014858855.1. NCBI lineage: Eukaryota > Metazoa > Chordata > Amphibia > Anura > Bufonidae > Bufo > Bufo gargarizans. Next base: position 486,487,181 of record NC_058082.1, read on the forward strand.
GCGCTCAGCTCATAGCCTGGCTATGAGCTGAGCGCTGCGATTGGTCAGCGCTACAGCATAGGAGAAGGAGACCGCGGCAGGTTCCCCTGGGTGGAGCCTAACTATGAACATACCGGAGGCTATAACCGGAGAACGGAGTGGCGCCCGGGGATAACAGTAAGTGCAGGGGGATCCCTGGGCGCCGCTCTACACGTCTGTATAGTCAGTTTAGATACTTTATTCTGGTGAAAGGTCCTCTTTAACACCAGTTTGATAAATGACCCCATTTAAACCCAAGCACGTTGAGCCCAGAAAACGTAAACCCTTCAGGACCCTGAGATTTTCCATTTTTGCTTTTCACTCCCCGCCTTCCCATAGTCCTAACTTTTTTATTTTTCCATTTACAGAGCTTTATGGGCGCTTATTTTTTTACAGGACAAGCTGTACTTTCTAATGGCATCATTTACGGTTGCATACCATGTAGTAGGAAGCAGGAAAAAAAAAAAAAAGGGGTAGAATTGGGGGGAAAAAAGCAATTCTGATAAAGGTTTTTACTTTATTTTTTTACACTGTACACTATGGTAAAATTGGCCTGTTATCTTCTTTCTTTAGGTCAGAACGGTTACAATGATAACACACTTGTATAATTTTTCTCGCCTTTTAATACTGAAAAAAATTAAATAAACGTAACCTTTGATGAAAAGAAAATAGAGTTTTATAACCATATTCTGACCCTATAAAAAAAAAATTTGTTATGTGTACGAGGCTTTGTGAGGGCTCATGTTTTGCAGGACAATCTGTTCTTTTCAGTGATACCAATTTGAAGTGTGTGCGACTTTTTAATCACCTTTTATAAAAAAAAAATATTGGGTAGTTGAAGTGACAAAAAATGGCAAATTGGCTGTTTATTTTTTTTCCGTTACGCCATTTAATATATTTCGTGATGCCCGTGAGGTTTATTTTTTTTATTAAGTATTTTTATTTTAAGAAAAGGGGAGTGATTTGAACTTTTATTTGTAAAAACTATTTTTTTAATACTTTTTTAAAGTCACCTTGGGTGACAATAACTGGCAATTATTAGATTGCTATATAGCCATCAATGAACACAATGGCAATCATTGAACACTTTATTTGCACTATACTATACCAATACAATGCTGCCACCCAGTGGCCTGTATTGGTATATTCCTGAAATAGGCTCATAAGCAATGTAACAGGTTCCCTGATCTCAGCCGGGGAACGATGTTACCGGAACGGAAGCACGCGACTTGCACTTCTGGGCTGATCAGATGAAGGGGAAAATGTATGCGATCAGCCTTAGTTAAAATAGCAGAAACCAGGTGGCTATGGACCCGCTGCACGTGCGAGCGGGTGCCATGTTTAGGGACGGGACTTCCGCCATACATATACGGCGGAGGTCCTTAAGGGGTTAAACAGTGTGACGGACACATTTCCTGGCATCCCTGACCCTAACCCACAACATCATAGTGAATTAAGATGCTGTTTGAGTCAAACCATGAGTGTACTATACTGTACTCACAAGATGTTATGAGTAGAGGACACTAGACCCATGATCAGACTATCTGTATGATGCAGGGAGTTTGGGTCAGCCAAGCACAGCTGGTCTGGGAAACGTGACCGTCACAGGGACCATACGCACTGTTGGGAAATCGGCCTTACAATGTTTTTCCAAGTTGTATTCATCAGGAGAGTTTCCGTATTATGTGGCAGATTTATTAGAATATTACTACACATAAATGGGGATAACTGAATTTAGCATTACACCATGTAAAGGCCCACATTATTTGCGGGACACAAAACACTTCTCTACGACTGGTCCGGCGGCAGACTACACAGGTAACTAAACAGACAGAAGGACATCGCCATAAATAAGAGTGATAATAAAGCTGTAAACTGCACTGATCTAGAATGTGGACTGCACAATGGATCCTGAAGACGCAGGTGCATAATGCTACCACAGAACAATGCGGATGAGAAGTGCAGGAGGCACATGGTTTCTCTCTACTCCAGGAATCGATCAGGGAGGTGGCAGTGTATGATGGAATCACTCGTCTCTTGCTTCAGTAATAAAATATATATATAGAAAGGATCTGGTCTAAAATCAAGAGACAACACACCAGTTAATGTTTCTGAAAAGATTATTATAATACAAAAGATATACACACTTCTGATATTACAAAGTACAAAAAGTGTTTCCTTCATTTCAAGCACGGTAAATAATAGGTAGAGAAGCCTACAGAGTTTTAATATTAGGGATACTGCTTTATAAAAGCGTACTGCTTTCGTTCAAAAACTTTTTTAGCTGCTCATTAGCTTATCTTCATCAATATCAGTAAAATCAAGAAATGTGCCTACAGTCGTGCAGTGAATAGATCACTTTGTCTCATTTAACCGCATGGTGGACAACACAGGAATCTTTATAATTGTATCTAAAGCACTTGGTGTGCAGACAGGCTTAATCTGAACATACATCTAAATTGTATGTTGGCCGAACTGGCCAAAACATCAAGTGTGTGAGGGTGGACCTCCAGACTCTCTCCCGATGGTAGATGTTGAGAGACAAAGATTGGGTTTCCCCTACCTCTTTCTATTGAGAACACGTTTGTTTGGCCGAGCTGAGCAGGCATGTGAATGAGAAGAACAGAAGCGATTGCTGCCGGCCAAACATTTGGTTGAAGGTCATCTTATGTGTAGGGCTGGCCTTCGTACAAATAACTTGGCAGCCATATTTGTACCTCCTGCCTATTTTTTGCCTGCCTCAAAACTATTAGTTGAATAGTGGGTACTTGTTCTAATATGTGTACACCTTGCTAAATATTTTTGCCTGCCAAAATATTCAAGGCTCAACCTCTAGTACTGCGATAACGTCATACTAAGTGCCATCCAATACATGCTTATGTTTGGACTGTCTTAAATAAAAAACTGTTATAAACGGGATTGGATATTATCGTGTAGTGAATAATAAAGGCGGAAACATATGAAGTCCAAGTGCACTGAACAGATGCTCAATCTCACACAGTGCTGCAGTTAGTAACAGCTATATGGACAGACATATATATATATATATAAAAAGACAAAGCTGGTTACAGAGTATATCGTTAACGTGCGCCAATGTTGCCAATACTGGTTAAAGCCACCTCAGTCCAGCCTTCAAGTGTACGCTTCAGTCTCCGTGTACTTCTCCAAGACAGCCGAGAATGGCGAGTACAACACAGATTCTTGGTCATTACACTGTGGTAATTCAAAATGGCTTCTTTCCTGAGGACAAAACATAGACAGATAACATGCACCAAATACAAATATTTAAAGGCTCTAGAGACCTTTGCTCCAAATTAAATTTTATTGTTCATTTGCTTCCTAAATGCAGTAATAAGCAACTTTCTAAATAGCCCTCAATAAAAAAAAAAATCCTACCATTTTGCTTGTGCCAGGTACATATGCAAATCCTTCAACTAGCGGCTGGTGCTGCTGAATCTGACAAATCCAGAGCACTGCTCCTATTTCTGAGGGCTCTCTCTGCTCTCCCCCTCCCTTCTCTTAGCAGTAAAGACAGCAGCAAAAGTTTGTACACAGTAGATGTGCAGCTCACACATGTTGTCGATAGAGAGGAAGGCACACACTAAGCAGCTTGCAGGTGAATCATCCCACAGGCTGTGTAAAGCCTTATTCACACGTCAGTGATTGTGAGCCAAAACCAGGATTGGACCTACAAAATGAAGGTACAAGGGAAAGATCTGCACCTGTTCTGTGTTTAGAGCCGTACCTGGTTTTGGCTCACAATCACTGATGGAAATCACTGGCTGGACATTGATTGTGTGAACAAGAATTAAAGCAGCCAGTGTGACTTAGGCCTCTTTCACACGAGCGTGACTGATTAGGTCAGGGTGCGTTCAGGGTGCATTCAGTGAAACTCGCACTACTTTGCAAGCAAGTTCAGTTAGTTTTGTCTGCGATTGCGTTCAGTTTTTTCCACGTGGGTGCAATGCGTGTTGATTTTTTTTTTTTACGCGCGTGATAAAAAACTGAAGGTTTACAAACATCTCTTAGCAACCATCAGTGAAAAACGCATCGCACCCGCACTTGCTTGCGGATGCAATGCGTTTTTCACGCAGCCCCATTCACTTCTATAGGGCCAGGGCTGCGTGAAAAACGCAGAATATAGAACATGCTGCGATTTTCACGCAACGCAGAACTGATGCGTGAAAAACAACGCTCATGTACACAGACCCATTGAAATGAATGGGTCAGGATCCAGTGCGGGTGCTATGCGTTCACGTCACGCATTGCACCCAAGCAGAAAACTCGCTCGTGTGAAAGGGGCCTTACTGGGAGGGACACACTACCTGTCTGAAAACAAATGAAGGGATGAACATTGCAATTTGAAATCCAGTGGTTACTTCGATAAAAAATAAATAAAAAATAAAATAAAAAATACATGGACATGCCAAAGAAACAATCTATAAAGGTCCATTCACACGTCCGCAAAATGGGTCCGGAATGTGCTGTCTGCATCCGCGGATCCGCACTTCCGCATCGGTGCTTCCGTTTCCGCAAAAAAAATAGAACATGTCCTATTCTTGTCCGCAAGACAAGTGCGGACAAGATTAGACATTGTCTATTATAGTGCCAGCAATGTGCGGTCCGCAAATTGCGGAATGCACATTGCCAGTGTCCGTGTTTTGCGGATCCGCAAAACACTTACGGACGTGTGAATGGACCCTTAAGGCAGGGCTCGACAAATCCCAGGCGCCAGGTCGCCATGGCGACCAGGAATTTAGTCCTGGCGCTTGGGTATTTGTCAGCCCGTTTTCAAAGGTGCCTGGGCGATGGGTGCGGAGCGCTGTTCTGTCCGGAGGCAGCACTGGAGTGGAGATGAGCGGAGAGCTGTGTGACGGTGCCTTAGGTTTCCTATACCCAGCTGCTCTTTGGACACGCTCCCTGCCCATGGCTGAGCGTACGCCGCGGAAGTCCACTGTGACAGACGTGATGAGGAGAAGCGCCGCCCTGCCCCCAGCGTGCTCGGGCCACCCATGTGCTCTATAAGCGGAATGCAGAGTCTGGCCTGGCAGCACGTTAAGCAGCTGCTGTGTCTGATGGGCCGGAGGCCTGACCTGCTGTGCGGGGGCCATAGCGCTGACCTGCGCCCTCCTCGTGGCTCTCAGGTTCACCTGCAGGTAACTTACACGCCTTCAGTGCAAATTACTACTACTCTCATCCAAGTGAGGCAGGAGCCTGAGGTGTCAGCACATGTACACTGTATGCCATAGTCCTATATACTGTACATATATCATGGTCCTGTATACTGCACATATATCATGGTCCTGTATACTGCGTATGTAACACAGTATACAGCACGTACACTGAATGTCAGTCATATACTGTACATATATCATGGTCCTGTATACTGCGTATGTAACACAGTATACAGCACGTACACTGAATGTCAGTCATATACTGTACATATATCATGGTCCTGTATACTGCATATACCATACTATACAGCACATGTACACTGCATATGTAACATGGTATACAGTATTATTGGGGGGGCTCTATGGAGAAGTGGGGGGGGGGGGCACTATGGGGGAATCTACTGGGGGCTTTATGACGCGGCTCCGCCTGGCTCCTAGATTCCAAGGAAATTTGTCAAGCCCTGCCTTAAGGTGTATGAAACAGTCTTAGTAGCAGAAATGCACGTGAGGCTACTGTACTAGAGTTTTTCTTTCTATATTAGCAAGGGTATTCCAGGTGGTTGATATTGATGGCCTATCCTCAGGCCATTAATATCAGATTGGCAGGTGTCTGACCCCATGCACTCCTGACAATCACCTGCAGATGCTAAACTACACAACTCCAGCCATTGTGTAGTGAAATGGGGGCAGAATTGCTGTTACCAGCTCCATACACTACAGAAAGGACAGAGTAGTTCTGGCGCTGGAGCGCCAACTAAACAGCTGAGCGAGTGTGCAGAGTGTCAGACCCCCACTCATTTGATATCGGTCTCCACTCTCCTGTACTGAGGACTAGCAATCTTTTTTAATATACTAGAACTCTCCCTAAAGCTCCAGACTTGTCTTGTACTAGAAAATCAGTTTTAACTTCCAGACTTGTTTTGCTTTAGAATACTCCCTTTAAAAGGTGCATTCACACGACTTTATGTATTTTGCAATGTGCAATGTGCAATAAATACGGATGACATCCATGTGAAGTCCGTGTTGCATCCTTTTTTTTTTTTTTTTGCGGACCCATTCTGACAATGCCTATTCTTGTCCACAAAACGGACAAGAATAGGGCATGTTTTATCTTTTTTGCTTAGAAGCGGAACAGATATACGGATGCGGACAGAAGGTGACACAAATTCTGACAACTGGATTGTTTGCGATGGTCGCATCGCAGTATGTCACATTATGACACCACTGACAAACATTACATGAAATGCTGCGAGATATGTGGCAGTGTAGCCAAGCCCTTAAAAGCGAAAACAAGTCCATATTTCCAAAAGATACACACACTTCTGACACAAGAGGTGATCAGAAAAGTGTACATTTATTGCAGCCATTTTAGGAACCACTGCATTCAATGAACTGAAATCAATTAGTCTTCTGATGCAGGATATGGAGACATACACCTATGTAAGGTTTGTAGTGATGTAGTGAGGTCTACTTTAAATTAAAGCCTATGGACACCTCTGGGGCAATGTTTTTACAACTTCATTTTACTCACTTTTGGGATAAAAATAATTTTCCAGCGATACATGGGGTTAAAAATAAAAAATTGTCTATTTTCAAAGCGTCGCTCCCGAGTTCTATCAGCAGCCTCATCTCTGATCTCCTACCCTGATAAACATTCGTAGATAAAATAAAGAATATGGCCTAAATGAGGTCAGGATAATCAAAAGATAATATCACAAGCCGTCAGCTGACTGAACTGAGGATTAACAGTCTGGAAATAGACTGCTGAAAGTTATTAAATGAAGACCAACTGAAAAAAAGATTTTTATCCCAAAATGAGTAAAATGAAATCATAAAAAATTCCCCCAAAAGGTGTCCATAGCCTAAAGGACAAATTGAATAAGTTGGAAAACAAAAATGATGATATAGGAATATTATGCCAATTGAACTTCTGGTTTCCCCAAATGCAGGTTTCCAGATATGCTGGAGAGTTAGCTACTGGCATCCAGTTTGTGCTGCAGGTGGAAACACAGCCGGACTCAAGGAACATTAGAGTCAGGCTACTTTCACACTAGCGTTCGGGCGGATCCGCTCATAATAATGCAGACGGAGGCTCCGTTCAGAACGGATCCGTCTGCATTAAAATGGCAAAAAAAAAGCTAAGTGTGAAAATAGCCTCGGACGGATCCGTCCAGACTTTCAATGTAAAGTCAATGGGGGACGGATCCGCTTGAAGATTGAGCCACATTGTGGCATCTTCAAACGGATCCGTCCCCATTGACTTACATTGTAAGTCTGGACGGATCCGCACGCCTCCGCACGGCCAGGCGGACACCCGAACGCTGCAAGCAGCGTTCAGCTGTCCGCCGCCAGACTGATGCAGTCTGAGCAGATCCGCTCCATTCAGACTGCATCAGGGCTGGACGGCTGCGTTCGGGTCCGCTCGTGAGCCCCTTCAAACGGAGCTCACGAGCGGACCGACGAACGCTAGTGTGAAAGTAGCCTCAGCCACATGGCTCCATACCAAGTCGATTTAGCAGCACAGGAACTTTTCTTCATGTTATCACCTCTCTCACCAGTAAAAGAGGATATGTGCTCGCTGTGTAACATTTAAAAGGGGGTTATTTTTTTCCTACTAAAAAGCTGAGAAGATGAGCAACCACACCAGCCCCTAATAAGGGCATCTGCTGATGCCGTGGACCAAAATGTTTAAAAAAGATTTTGTGGAAATACACGCATATAGATATCAGCATAAAACTGCCACGTATAAACACTGCAGATCTGGAGGCTCACAGGCCCTTAGTCTCCACATACACACTGTTTTACTCCAGGTTTCCAAAACAACCCAGCCATTTTTCTTCACTGCTGTAGGTCAGCTTTAGGCTAGGGCTACACGATGACAATAAGTCGCACGACACAAGGCACAACTACACTGCTGCATGCGTTGCACCAATGTAGCAAAACAATTTTTATAATGATAGTCTATGGTGTTGCACTACGACTGCGACATGACAGCCGCAAAAAATCAATCTTGGACACCATAGCCCATCATAAAAATCGTTGAGACAAAATGTCACGTGACATGTCGTCGTGTAGCCTAGCATTAAAGGGGCAGGGAGGTCACTGTCAAGAGGGCAGGAGCCACTATTAAAAGGGGGCAACTGCTGTGGAAGTCACTGTTAAGGCAGCGGGGTAATGTGGAGGTCATTGATAAGGGGGCGGGCCCCTGAGGTGGTCACTGTCAAGGTAGTGGGGTGCTGTGAAACTCACTGTTAAAGGGGCAGGCTACTGTGAAGGTCAAAGTTAAGGGGATGGGCTGCTGTGAAGGTCCTATTTTAAAGTGGTGGGGCGGGGGTGAGTGTTAAGGGGTGGGTGACTGTGGAGTTCACTGTTAAAGGGGCGGGGTACTGTAGAGGTCACTGTTATGGGGGGATGCTGTCGATATCTTAATGACACACACAAACATTAAATGAAAGATGAAATATACCTGTGCGAAGCCAGGCCCTTCTGCTAATCTAATATATAAACAAGCATTTAGGGCAACTACTTAAAAGGATATGGACACCTTTGTGTACAAAAAGCAGGAGCTCCGTACAGTATTAAGGTATTGGCTCCGATGAGCCGAAGTTATTACTTCGAAGTCTCGCAAGACTTTGCATAATAACTTCAGAATATGATTTATACTGTAAAAAAAACATTTCCCGAACTTGGGGCCAAGTTTGGAACAGAACCAGAGTTCTAGAAATGTTTTACACTATAAATCATTGCACTATAAATCATAATCATAAGGAATAACTTCGGCTCATCGGAGCCAATACATTCTAATACTGTACTGAGCTCCTGCTCTGTACAGTATTAGAACAAATTTTATGCGAACCGACTTCGGATGTTTCATCCTAAGTCTATTTGCTCATCCCTAGTTCTGACTGTAGATCGCTGCACTAATGTTATCAGCAGAAATATCTATTGCGTCTTTCAGTCACTATTGCCTGTTTCAGCTCCACAGGTAGATGCATTTTACTCAGAAACAAGGGGTTGTCAATGTTCTATGGAAGTCCACCAGCACTGTACTGCTTACATCTTTACTCTTACTTCCCACTATGTTTGCTTCCAGCTCCGGAGCTCACAAAATAGGGAGAATTCACACAGACACACAGGAGGGTCCTGTGACGGCCAGGAGCACTGTAGAAGCAGTTTTATCAGACTCATCATCTCAACTAACGCTGACACACCCCCACTTCCTCTCAGCCGTCTTCTGAGACTTTTACCAGGGATGGATTTTGCCTGACATGAGGCAGTGGTCTGCGAATTAGGTGGAAGTGAGATCCCTAGTGGCCATGACTTTACTGCTTTTTTCAGGTGGATGTATGCAAATTGTTTATTTTTTTTTATGAAGGGATTTAGAATTTGCTACCGTAGTTACACCATGAAACTGAATGCAATTGTGTGACAGCACAGTGACTCTAAGGCTACTTTCAGACTAGCGTTAATATCTTCCCGTATTGAGATCAGAGTCTCAATACCGGACAAAAACGCTTCAGTTTTGTCCCCATTCATTGTCAATGGGGACAAAACATAACTGAACAGAACGGAGTGCTCCAAAATGCATTCCATTCCGTTTTCATACCGGGGAGCAAATCGCGGCATGCTGTGGTTTGCTTTCCGTCCTGGGATGCGGGAGCAAGACGGATCAGTCATGACCCATAATGCAAGTCAATGGGGACGGATCCGTTTTCTCTGACACAATAGAACTTTTCAAGGAGTTCATGACAGATCCGTCTTGGCAATGTTAAAGATAATACAACCAGATCTGTTCATAACGGATGCAGATGGTTGTATTATCAGTAACGGAAGCGTTTTTTTACTAACCCTGCCGCATCCAGCAAAAACGCTAGTGTGAAAGTAGCCTAATACAGACCAGCAATAAACTATAATTCTCAAACATCTCTATGGGGAAAAAGTATTCAAAGTAAAAGCGTTTTTCTGTTCTTATAAGGCCTGAGGTTAGTTTTCATGAGTAAGTAGAGTAATTTTTACCAGCATCAGCAACTGGGCAGTAGGGATCGACCAATATAGATTTTTTAGGGCAGATACCGATAATCTATGAACTTTTAGGCCGATAGCTGATAATTCATACCGATATTCTGTGAATTTTCATTTAAAAAAAATATATATATAAATAAATTCCTACACAAATCTGCTAAAAATGAATATGTTTATTGTTAACGTGTATTTTTTTTTGTTTTTGTAAATCTTTCTTTTTCATTTAGAATATATATATTTTTTTTTTAACTAACTATTAGCCTCCTTAGGGACTAGAACCCTTGTCCTATTCACCCTGATAGATCTTTATCAGGGTGAATAGGATCTCACACTGTCCCTGCTGCTCTGTGCACACAGCAGCAGGGAGCCAACTATGGCAGCCAGGGCTTCAGTAGCGTCCTGGCTGCCATGGTAACCGATCGGAGCCCCAGACGTACACTGCTGGGGCTCCGATCGGAAGTGCCACTGAGGAGGAGGGGAGCCTGTGGCCACTGCCACCAATGATTAATACTGGAGGGCTTGGGTGAGGGGGCGCACTGCGCCACCAATGATTAATACTGGGGTTTGGGGGGTGCACTGCGACACCAATGAAGATAACACTCTCATTAATCCATATACAGGAGGCGGGAGCTGGCTGCAGAATCACATAGCCGGCTCCCGACCTCTATGAGCGGAAGCTGCGATCCGTTGCCGTTAACCCCTAAGGTGCTGCACCTGAGGGGTTAACTGCCACGGATCGCAGCTACTTGCATAGAGGTCGGGAGCCGGCTATGTTATTCTGCAGCCAGCTCCCGCCTCCTGTATATGAATTAATGAGAGAGGTATCTTCATTGGTGGCAGAGTGGCCACAGCCCCTCCCCTCATTGGTGGCAGCGGCAGCTGTGCTGCTGAGGGAACACGGAGAGTGCCGTCAGCAGCACGATTCTTGTTCCCCATACGTTATCGGTATATCGGCAAAATAGATGCCGATATCGATAATGGTCAAAATTCTGAATATCGGCGGCCGATAAGATCAGTAAAACCAATAAATCGGTCGATCTCTACTGGGCAGGACCAGGATGACACCTAAATAATAAAACAATATACCAAATCTTTATGGTTCCATTACTGAACACACAGATCAATAGGATGACATTATTTCAGGATCTCAGGCTAAATAAAGAGAGAAGAAATACAGGAGCTCTTAGGGTTAAACACAGCGTAAAAGTGGTTCTACGGAAGAAAGACCATATCCAGGTGGGTTAGTTAATACATCAGCGTCATGCACAGCGTTATAGAACACGCCAAATAAAAATCTGGAACTTTACCTGCCAAATACATTCTTCAGTTATCAATGAGAGAAACTGTCATGTCGCTGATAATAGATGGAAGAACAAGAAGTGTCAGCACAGAGGCTAGATTACTGGCTTTCTTCTACACAGCTATTGCAGTAGTGAGCTCCTCTGTGATCGTGGGTGCTGATACTTTACAAACAGTATAGTGTATAATTCACTTGGCTATATCAGAACATTGAGTAGATTGTTTAAAGGGGTTCTCCGGGAATTTGATACTGATGACCTATCCTCCAGATAGGTCATAGATATTAGATTAGCAGGGGGTCCTACTCCCGGCACCCCCTGCCGATCAGCCGTTTTAGGAAGCCGTGGCACTTACCGGTGAGCTCTGTGGCTTCCCGGCAGCGTTCCAATTACAGTGCCATACACTGTGCAGTGGCTGTGTTGGGTATTGCAGTTCAGTCCCCTTGACTTTAACAGGACTGAGCTGCAAGAAGGTCATGTGACCAATGTACGGCGACAGTGGCCTAGGAAAAGGCCTAAGCGCTCACAGAGCTCCACAGCCTCTTCTAACAGGTGATTGGCAGAGGGGTGCCCGGGAGTCGTACCCACGTCGATCTGATATTGATGACCTATTCTGAGGACTGCCCATCAGTATCACATTCCTAGATAACCCCTTTAATGCTTTACTTTGTGTCTACTGCTTCTCAAATTTTAGGTCAGCCATAAACGCCGATATGAAATTGGTTGTGAGACTTCACCAACAGCGTGCACAAGCAAGAAGCACAATTTGTCGGTTCTGGGCAAATTTGTGCAACAGGAATCAAGGCAGTGGAATGTTAATGGGCAATGTCCAGTCCTTTTATACTTAGGACCTACCCTCAGGATAGCCTATCAATATCAGATCAGTGGGGTCCGGCATCCCGTAGGCCAGCTGTGGAACTACAAAGCTCCGCCCACTGTGTAGCGGACATGGCTGGTTACTGCAGCGCTGCTTCCACTGAAGTGGTTGGGAGCTGTGCTGCAGTAACCAGCTCCGTCCATACTGGAGAGCACCGTGTAGTTCCCGAGCTACTCCTAAACTGCTGAGCAGTGGGGTGCGGGGTGCAGGTTGTCAGACTCCCACCTATATTTTTAGTGTAAAGCAGCGATACAAGAACATGGATTTTATATCTTTCCAATACACTTTAAATAAAACTTCTACTTTATTTTTTTACCTTTTTAGTGAATATGACCTAATAGGGTTGGTCTTTGTGTATCTATAGGGTCCCCTTTGAGGGAAGTATGTAAATCTTATCAGATGATCTGCACTCTTTTAGGAAGCTGTATTCACTGTGATGTTCCCTGATGTGATGACCCCTTTACACAGCGTTCCTTCTCGGCAAGCACCTGCTCATCAGTGAAGGAGACCACTACATTTACGTGAGTGATCGCTAATGCCATCGCTCGTTCCCATACAGACTCGAGTGTGTATACACAGCACGATCTGCTGCCGGCAAATGACAATTTATGTGCCTACACAAAAGTTCCAAATACCCGACGAATGAGTGGCACCTTTACACTGCCAGATCATTTCTATGAATGCTCGTTAGCGATTATCATCTGGTGCATTATCAGCCTGTGTAAAGAGCCCTTTATATGTGGCAAGCGAGTCAATAAGGTGGCATCCCTCAAGGACCCACATAGAAAATAAGGATTTTTAAGTAAAATAAGAGAGGCAGTGAAAATTTATCTTGCCGATGGATTTTCCACCCACATGGAAACATAAGGGCACAAACACTGAATGGAACAGCGGGGAGCATGCTTCACCCATTTGTAGCCCTACGGTGAGGAGGAACTGGGGTTCACCAGAGGCCTACCCTTTGTCACCTAACAAGCGTGGAGGTGATAAATGCTTTAGGCTGGAATTCACCTAGGATTGTGAGCTTTTAATTTTTTTAATAAGACAGTGAAGCAGTTAATTCCCAGACAGTTCCAAAACACAGACCAAATTGTCCCATTTTTAAAACATACGGATTGGGATTTTCTCTAATCAGACAGGCCTTGCTGCCATTCCACATATACAGGATACATCAGCGTGGCTGCGGCAGGCTTTATAACATGTCATATCTTTATTAATGAGAAGTTCTTGAAAGGTCTGTATATAGCTTTTTCTATAAAATGTATATTATGGTATTATGCGTCCTTTTATAGCTTGTTCTTGAAATCGCTGATACAGTGTAAGCTAAAATGTATTTTCTCTAGGGGCTAAGAGGGTAAAAAGCAGGTGCTGGGTTTAATGAATGCCGCCTCTCAGGTCTAGATAATGCCATGCTGGTATCAGATCTAGGCTTTGGGCAATGACACACTCAAGGGATGCACCATACAAATAAATACACTTTACCTTTCTTCCTGTAAGATGGCATCATCAAATACCCTGGAGAGACGTTTCAGCTGCCGGATTCCTGCAGAAACAGATTCCAGGTCTTTCTCAAACTGCCTGAAAACAAGAGAACAACAAAGTTATTAGGGGACTTTCACACTTGCGTTTTTCTTTTCCGGCACCGAGTTCCATCCTAGGGGCTCTATACCAGAAAGGAACTGATCAGTTTTATCCCCATGCATTCTGAATGGAGAGCAATCCGTTCAGGATGCATCAGGATGTCTTCAGTTCAGTCTTTTTGACTGTTCAGGGCGGAGATAATACCACAGCATGCTACGGTTTTATCTCCGGCCAAAAAAAACTGAACACTTGCCTGAATGCCGAATGCGTCCTGCGCAGACCGAAAAAAAATAAATGCCGGATCCGTTTTTCTGGGGGACACCGGAAAGACGGATCCGGCATTTCAATGCATTTGTAAGATGGATCCTGATCAGTCTTACAAATGCAATCAGTTGGCATACGTTTTGCCGGATCACTCTGTCGCAAGTATGAACGTACCCATAATAATATAGAGATAAGCAGACATGAATGAAAATTACCAGATAAACGCACTCTCATATAAACCTATTCCCTGGAATCTGGAACTATATTAAAAGGGGGGTTGTGCATGCCGTATATTTTGATGACCCATCATCAGGATAGGTCATCAATATCAGATCAGCTCTCCATGTGAGCTCCGTTTCCTGTTCATTACACACTACGTCATCATCTCTGAAGCGGCAACGTTGTGCAATTAGAAGTGAAGTGAGTACTCCTCATTACACTGCACCCTGATCACACCGCGAGACAAAGGGCAGTGTGATCAGGATGCAGCGCTCGCATGGAGCGCCGCCTCCTCTACAAACAGCTGATCAGCAGGGGTAGCGGGTGTCGGACCCCCACCAATCTATTGATGACCTATCCTGACGATAGGTCATCAATTTGCAATTCTACCATGTTTTTGATTTTCTCGTGGTATGATTGGCACAATGAGTTAGTACAGATCGTGTAGTTACATAGTAGTTTCTTACACCTGTAACATATGGGGCGGGAGGGGGGCAAGGATAGATCTGAATCTGCCCCTTTACACTGCTCAATTCAGCAGACGATTGTTGGGAAGGAAGATGACAATTGCATTTCCATGCAGCAATCTCCTCCACAGTAATGTCATAGCTCATCCCCATACAGAATCATTGTTTGCCGGCAGAGGCTCTTTAAATAACACGACCTGCTGCTGGCAGAGGCCGCACAAATGATCAGACTACCAGATGAATAGGCATTCTGCTGGTTCGTCGGGTATTCAGTGGCACGTTCTCTCTACCAAGCGTTCCCATTTAACTCTCTCAGATAATCATAAGTAGAAAAAAAAAAAAAACATCACGTTGGTCTGTTTCTCCCTTAGACTTTGTAAAGTCATATGGCCTCACCCTCAGCAGGGTATATAACTATTATGTTTATTATGTTAAGAGGTTATTTTCTTTTGGAAATTGATGGCATATCCTCTGTGACCCGATCCCATCTCAAGAACAGGATCCCAGGATCACAAGTTGCAGTGAATGGAGAGGTGGCCATCCATGGCTTTCTCCATTCACTGCTATGGGACTTCCTTGGCTATTTTAAGTACCACCATAGCAGTGAATGGAGAAAGACACACATGCATGGCCATTTCTTTATTCGCTGCAATGGGGTCCCATTCTTAAGACAGGAGGGAGTCACAGAGGTCGGACATCTCTTGTGGATATACCATAAACCTCCAGATGGGACAACACCTTTAGTGCTGTCACAGACTTAGCATAAATAGGCCAAGGAAGTGCCCAGGAGTCACATATACAGTAAAATTGCTAAATCTATATAGCTTGATAAGAATTATTATTATTTTTTTTAATAATAAGATTACAGTCATCTGCAATATTCTTGACGTCCAAAATACCGGTGACATGAATCCCAAGCCCATGGGATTTTGAATGATTTGTTGGTATGTGTGGATACAGAGTAGATGGAGGCCATGATGCTACAGTGAACTTCAGCTTTACAAACCCATAAGCCTCCCCTCATACCTTCTTCTGCTAACAGTCACGGGTGAAGCGTATGGGCTGCTCAGGGATGCTGCCCTCACAGATCTTCTCAGGTTTAGTCCTTCGTTCCCCACTATATTGGAGAAGCTTTTCCACTGGTTGCTGCTGATTTTTCTGGTACAGAGGGATGCCCTCTTGCTGGACTTTGGAGTGACCCTATTACTTGGGCTCGCTTCTTCTACCAAACGTCGACATCTAGGAGTTTTAGGTGTAGATTTTCTACTACTTCTGGGAGTACTGCTTTGTTTTCTGGTCCCTCTCACCTGGGCTGGAGACTCCAACAAATACGGATTTGATTTTCTGTCATTTTTCTTCATTTTCTGAAAATCGTAAAGATTCAATAACCAGTTAGTACAGAGACAATAAAATTTTGCAAAAAACCTGTTCCTTTCGATAAATAAGCACAACAATCACCGTTTCACATGTGGAGGAAGAACTGGACATTTGTTACTATTTTCTTCGCGGCTGATATCTGCACCAAGCAAAATCTGGCTGCCTGCCCCATCACAGTCTATCCTCCAGGGGTAAGGATAATTCCTGCAGAGTTCCTGCAAGCCCTCCTCCCCTTTGTTCCCCTGCACCGTCCCTAAGGCCGCCAATTGGAGACAACAAAGTAGGTCCATAGTGTCTCTTCCTCCTCTCATGGCCACCGGCAGAACAGCATCTGCCAGTAGTCTTCATTTTCTTTTGGCTGACACCATGTTGTAACCTGGCAGCCAATGGCAATCGGGCAGGGAAGGGATAAGCTGCCAGAAATTGCAGGATAAGCCAGGTCTAGCTCTTTTCACCTTTTTACAGGCAGACGGGGAGCAGAATCTCTAAAACTGGAGGCACACGGGGAGCTGTACAATGATAGTAAGTGATACGGGTGCCATGGAGGTTGTACATGAGGGTCCACGGCAGCATGTGTGGCATAATATAGTCCAGTGATGGCTAATCTCCGGCACTCCAGCTGTGGTGAAACTACAACTCCCAGCATGCTCCATTCATTTCTATGGAGTTCTGAGAACAGCCAAGCAAGTGTGCATCTTAGGAGTTGTAGTTTTCCCAGATATAGAGTAAAACCATTTTCAGGAGGCATTATGTGGCAATACAACATTCAAAAGGTACTACATGTGGAATTAACTATTTCAGGAAGCATGTTGTGCAATTAGTAATATTTTCAGACAGCACAGTATAATAGATAGCACAATCCGTGTGTAACTGAATTCTGGGAGGGGGGCACTATAATGAGGGGCCACGAATGTGCTGCAAAAAACGAAGACATATGAGCAGCAAACTGCGGATGCTTTGCAGCTGAACGGACAGCATGTGCAGAACAAGCAAGTGGATGAGATTTCAGCAGCTTTGAGCAATGGAAAGGTTGAAAGCAGCAGTAGACCCGCTGCCATTCTGGCAACATTACTGCCACAAAAAATAGCCCATTTTGCCTATTTTTTGTGATGGTTTATTTCAGCCAAATCCGCTACGGAAAATTCATAGCAGACCTACCATGTGTCTGTACCCTTTTTGTGCAATTTAAAAGGCAAGTACCAGCTCTTAGATTTAAGGCTGCCCACACAACCACTTCCATGATTCCAGCCATTTTTTTCTTGATCATTAATAAGTAATAAAATCTAATTCATGAAACCACACACACACACACACACACAAACTGGACTATGACTAGCTTTGCAAAGTTTCCCTTTTTTCAGATAACTTGAGCCATTTCTGTTCCTCTCAGTTTGTGCACAGACATCTCCCATATTCCCACCGCTGGGCTTTGCTAGGCTGCATTTGGTTTGGAGAGCAATTTGTGTTGGTCTTTTTCTTTTTTATGTCTCTGTTAAAGCGCTGCTAGTCTGAACATCTTAAGGGATTACTTCACACGGCCCTTTGTAGCGGAGACTTCAAAATGTAGACCCAAATGAATGAGAATATCGTACTAAATACCCCAAGGTCAAAAAGAAGGTAATGCGCTAACCTGAAATAACATTTACATCTAAGCGTCGTCTTTCAATGCACTGAATGGTTTCGTGCTCTATTCAACTGATAGCAAACGACTTCAGCAAAAACATCACTACCTTAGTTTTATTATATAAAAGTGAAAAAAGGTGCATTACACAATCTAATAAACTTCACATGTCGCATGAAATAGTAAAAAAATAAAATAAAGATCCTGATCTGTGGCAGGTTCCAAGTGACTTTAAGGTAAGTTGCTTGTGACATACGACTTGCCCGCGACTTTTCTGTGTTTTTACAGCCAAATCACAGCTCTAAAATACAGTAGTATTGTGGCCCCAGCCTGTCAGCCTACATAAGAAGATTACTTCAAGAACTCAGTCTTGGTGATCTCTTCTTTACCCAATAGCACAAAACCTTGGGAAGGAGAGGGGTCCCAAATAAACTCTATACCTCCAGCTGCTCATCTTAAAATGCTTCACCCTCGCAGAGGCGCTGGTCATATAGTAGTATGGAGTAGAGTTACTAAGGTATTATTCTCCTTCTGAAAGGCAGTAGCTGGGCCCTCCCTGCCAAGATCCGATATTTTGTGGATACGTGCTCATTTTCAGTGGAGAGCCCCTTCAGGAAGATTTCTGCATGCATTCGTTTCTCCTCAGTTAGGCTACTTTCACATCTACATTTTTAATTCAGATTTTGAGATCCGGCCGAGGATCTCAAAACCTAAAAGTAACCTAACCAAGTTTTGTCCCCATTCATCGTCCATCAGTTCAGTTGCATTTTGGGGCCAGACACAAAACCTGAATAAAAAATAAATAAAAAAAGGAGGAGATGTGAAAGTAGCCTTCCACGGATACTTGACTCAAGGCTCCAACGTCATTCTTGACCTACTGCCCACTGGAAAAGGACAATGTACCGGTCTGGACTGCAGCGTCAAGGGGGACATATTCTTCAGTGGGAAGCAGACGAGAGGACCTCAACAGTTGAACGGTCCATCTAATAGACAGCACAGAGTCTGTAAAGCTAGAAGCCGACATTGCTTCCCAGCCCTCTCTCAGGAGCAGGCAGCAGTCTTTTCTTTCCTTCTGGCTCTTATCTGCACATAGGATGCTGAAGAGGGAGATATTTCTACAAATAGTAACGGACACATTCCTCAAATGCTTCACATTTTCCCGCCCAAGGTCTCAGTGGGAACGCTCCATAGAACACTGCTGCTGCTAAAGGAAAAATCACTAATAATCTTGCAGTATAAGTATATCACCCCCAACACAAATAATTTACTTTAGCTTTCACTCAAATTGACATTTCACTAAAATACCTTAAAATTACAGATGTCATTCAACCCTTTTGGTTTTAATGTTTCCATGTTTGTAATCCACCTAGTTTCGCGTTGCAGCAATTTGTTCTTGTTATTTTCTTTTGAAATGACATCTGAAATGTCAATTAGTAACCAAATGAATGTTTTTAGACACGAACTGAGATTCGAGACAGACTACGCCCATGCCATAGAATATTTAAGGCTGTTGGTTACACCTGATCTTCACGCATGAGTAAGTGACCCCCGAACTGTTGCGCTTGAATGTGGTTTACAACTCCGCGAACTCTGAACAAGTGGGCCTGAGAGCCATGCAACACTTTAATTGTGAAATATAAAGTAAAGAAAGGACCAAGAGGTCTTCTGAAGAGTGAGTAGTATCCTTCTCATCTAACAATAGATCAATGTATAGCATGTGGATGTACGATCCACGGTTTTCTCTCTTTTTCAGATATTTCACTGCCGATTCTGTTTCACTAATTCCTATAGTTACAGAAAGCGGCCCCTGTAGGGCAAGTACAGTATTACTAATTCAAATGAATGGGCGACCTAGCAATGTGGTTGTGCTGTGGTTGGCAGAACAAAGATTGCATGTAAAGAGGGACAACGGGTGAACTTTACAGCTGGAAAGTGGTTACATGCTGCGGTGTGCCCAGTCATTATAGTGGCAGAAAGACACTTCTTATATGCACACAAATTACAGCGCTCTCCCAAGATACAATATATTGAACATACAGTGGGTTAGAAAAGACCATTGTAACTTGAAACTAGACTCAACATACAGTGCCTCAGACTCAGATCCAACCACTCAAGGCCACTTCTCTGGTAGCATAGCTGGATTAGGCATTTTGGGGCTTTGGAACCGATTACTTGATTTACAATGGTTTCAACATACAATGGTCGTCCTGGAACCAGTTAATATCGTAACTTCAGGGACCACATGGAGTGAGAGATAATAGTGTAGGGCAGTAATGCCCAACCTGCAGCCCTCCAGCTGTTGTAAAACTACAACTCCCACCATGCCCTGTTGTAGGCTGATAGCTGGAGGCTGTCCGAGCATACTGGGAGTTGTAGTTTTCCAACAGCTGGGGGGCCGCAGGTTGGGCATCCCTGGTTTAGGGGACAGCAATGGGCACACGCCGTTTACGACATTTACCTTTGACATGGCTCCAAACATGTTCTTGGCTGTAACGGTCATGGACTGCAAGGGGCGCTGCTTCTCCTTTACTCCCACCCTGCTCCAGTCGGGCACGGCATTGATGTTCATCTCCACCTGCTTCAGTGGCATCCTCTTCCGAAGGGACATGCGCATTGTGTTAAGAGAGCTTGATGAGGGCCTTTTTCTGAACTTGTCAGGCTGAGGACTGTCTTGTTCATCAATATTTTCCAATACATTGTGGTTTCTCCAACCAACACTTCGAAAGACTGAAGACATCTTCTTTTATCTTCTAGACACACACTGGAAGAGAGAAGAGATGTAAAAGAAGGGCTCCTGCATATGAATCCGGGAAACGGGCCATAAAATTACAGGAAGAAACATTGGACGGAAGCGGGAGACGATCATAAGGCTTCAAGCACATGACTGTATCCATTTAAAGGGGTATTCCCATCACATACAATGGGGGCATATCGCTCTAGGACCCGCACCTACAAGGAGAACGGAGCAGGGAGAGCTGTGGCTGGAGGACCCCACCACCAAGCGCTGCCCCCATTCATTTCTATGGGGCAGACAAATAGCCGACCCAGCGCTCAGCTATTTTCGGCGGCCCCATAGAAATTAATGGAGGGCGGCCTCCATACTTTTCCCAGCTCAGTTCTCGTTGTAGGTGCAGGTCCCAGAGGTGGGACCTACACCTATCAGACAATGGGGGCATATCCTAGTGATATGCCCCCATTGTATGTAATGGCTAACCCCTTTAACGGATACTGGCTATGTGCGCCCCACACTTTCCTGTTCCTCACTATTGTAAAAATGCTGATTCTTGTCCTCAATACGGACAAGAATAGGACACGTTCTACCTTTTTGGGGGCTGCAGAACGTACATGCAGAGGCAAAACGGCACATGCCGTGCTGTCCGCATATTTTATTTTAACCCTAGGCTTAAAAGGGATTCTGTCACCTCTTTTTACCCTATAGAGATGCGGACATGCATGGCTAGATCGCCGCTAGCATGTCTGCAATTTTTCTGTCCTGCTCACCGTGAGCTTGCGCATGCGCAGTGCCGGCATAGTATTCCTTCACTGTGCCGTTTTCAGCTTCAGGGAAGGAACTGCGCATGCACGAGCTCGCGCACCACGAGATTATGGCGATCTGACTGTGAGCAAGGAGGTGCTGGGCTCCTTCACAGGGGAGTGGCTGGGCTCCAGAACGGTTAGTACAGCCCCTTGGGCTCCTTACCAGGCTGATTTACGCACATATATATATCATTTTTTACACAAGAAAACCACACAGAGCTATGGGACAGGTATATTGCGGACATGCTAGCGGCGATGTAGCCGTGCATGTCCGCATCTCTACAGGGTATCTGCTGATACAAGATGGTGTGCAGGGAAACACAGAAGAGGACGCATGGCTTGCGCAAGCGTCGTGTCCACTTCAACCAGCCGATCCTGAAGATAGGTCATCAATACCTGTAGCATGGACAACCCCTTTAAGAACACGTTAAGTTCAGTTCAGTGCTGCATCTGGCCCTTCCGTGCAGATGTGAACGCAGCCCAAGACTTTTAGTTGCCAATGTATCAAAGTTCTATAGGCAGAAGTATATTCCACTGGGGAAATTCATTACGCCACTAAAAGACGTCTGCCTGGCTGATAGACCAGAGGCGTCCTAGTGTCCCTGAGACTTTACTGTGCGGCTGACGCTAAATAGTAGGAAACGTAAGGATTCAACAGGAAAAAAAAAAAAAGGAAAAAAAAAGAAGAACACAGCCCGGGTCTGCTGCCAAATCTACAGAGGAAGGAGGAGAGGAAAACACCAGCCACAGGAGTCACTGGTAGGAAAGAGGAGTCAGAAAAATGTTCAGTCTGTGAAAGGGCTGAGGAGTGGACATACTCTCATCATGTGCAAAGATAGGCGTTGTTCCAACCAGCTAAGAGTGTTCTCTGTGGGTTATCCTTAACCAGTTCTACACCAGGTCATTCACCCCCCTCCCAACAAGATACCATACATTTTCAGTTTTTTTTAGTGCAAGCATCTCACAACCTCTAACTTTTTTTTTTTTTTTTAAAGATTTCTCTGATAACTGGGTCTGACATATAAGCCCCAATCACAGGGGATACGGCCCGTTATGATGATGCTGCCGAACCTCCTAGTAGAGTCGATCTGGGTCTGCTAGGCTAATGCTCTCCGCTAATCAGGATAAACCGTCCTTTAGCGCTCATGCACACGGTCGTAGCAGCTTTTTACGGTCTGCAGACTGCGTATTTACAAAACACGGATACCGTCTGTGTGCGTTCTACATTGTGTGGAACGTGCTGGCCTCTACAAAACAGTCTTATCCTTGTGAGTAAAAACAGACATGAGTAGGACGTTCTTTTTTTGAGGGGCCATGGAATTGACATACGGATGTGGACAGCACACGGTGTGCTGGTCGCATCTTTTGCGGCCCCACTAAAGTGAATGGGTGACAAAAAAAAAAAACACGGCTGTGTGCATGAGCCTGCAAAACAGGTGTTAAGCTGCCCGCACAAGGGCGACGGCTGTCTTGCAGAAAGTCTGCATGAATTCCCGTACAGATTTCTGCGGTTACATGTGGTTTTTGGTGCGGCTTTCAGGCGGTTTTGCCGCAGACCTTCCCCTTTGCATCAAAAAGGGTGAAATTCGCCCAAAGAATTGATAAGCTGCAAATTTCAAAATCCACATGGCAGGTCAATTTCTGTAGGGAACGAAAAAGCTAAGCGTTTTGAGATTTGTGAATTAGGCCGGGCTCACATCTCATTTTTACTCTATGTTTAAAGGGTTTCTACCACTTAGGTGTCACATATTTAGCTGTCAGACACTAGCGATCCGCTAGTGTCTGCTCTGGCCAACCATCCTAATATAATTGCTTTTGGGGCGGTGGTTTGGCTAAAAAAACTACTTTTATTAATATGCTAATGAGCCTCTAGGTGCTATGGGGGCGTCATTAGCACCTAGAGGCTCCGTCTACCTTCAGAAACTGCCGCCGCCCAGCGCGTCCCTCCAGCCCGCCCATCTCTTCCTGAATGCGATCCTCCTTGTGAGCGCCTGTATTCTGCGCATGCGCAGTGAATGTCTGACAGCTTCCCTGCTCAGACATCTCCACTGCGCCTGTTCCTCGGAGCACTATGGCGTCATCGCGCAGGCGCAGTGGAGATGTCTGAGCAAGGAAGCGGTCAGACATTCACTGCGCATGCGCAGAATACATACGATCGCATTCAGGAGAGTGGTAGAAACCCTTTAAGGGTACTTTCACACTAGCGTTTTTCCTTTTCCGGCGCCGAGTTCCGTCCTAGGGGCTCAAATCCGGAAAAGAACTGATCAGTTTTATACTAATGCATTCTGAATGGAGAGTCCGTCCCTCAGGATGCCTTCTTTTCAGAAAACCGTAGCATGCAGGTTTTTTTTACCTCCGGCCAAAAATCCTGAACACTTTGACTGAACGCCGGATCCGGCCTTTTTCCCATTGACTTGCATTAACGCCGGATCCGGCGCCGTGTGTTCCATCAAAACGGATCCGGCTTTTGCATGTTAAACCCGAAAAATAGGGAAAAAAAGTTAAAGTCCATAAATGGCGGATCCGTTTTTTCCAATGTATTTTTCCATTGTGATCAAAATCCTGATCAGGATTCAAATGTAATCAGTTTTCACACGTTTTTCCGGATCCGGCGGGCAGTTCCGGTGTCAGAATTGAACGCCGGATTCAAACAACGCTAGTGTGAAAGTAGCCTAACATACACATTTTATCAAACTGGTGTAAAGTAGAACCAACCAACCAGATTCCACCTTTCATTTTCCAAAAGAGCTGTCCAAAATGAAAGGCGGAATCCGATTGGTTGCTATGGGCAACTAAGCGAGTTTCATAAAATGACCCCCAACACATTATACACCGCTTGTATACAGGGATTACGACCTCCCTGCAATAGGAACAGGCCCCGATCTCTCTGGTGGCTGGGACCACGCAAATGTGCTACTGGACTGCAGGGTGGTCGTAACCATGGAAACAAGCAGTGTATAATGTGATGGAAAAAATGAATCCAGCCAGCAAATGAGGCAATATGGAGAATCACAATACATTAGTAAGCGTCTCTACGTGATAAATGCCTTTTGCTGAAGTGAGACGGTTAGACAGTTGGTGATGGACACCACTGTAGGGCATCCATCTCAGTGCTCCAGATTTAAAAAAAAAATATATAAATATTATATACACACACACACCTAGGAACCATTGGCTACTTAAATATTTTGTCACCAAATTAATTAAAAAAGACTTGGAGGAGAAGATGAGACCGTGGTGAGCCAGCTCTACATACAGCATACTTCTTCCATCCATTGACCTCTCCTATTATGTAGACGTTCTCTTTCCTCTTCTCCTTTGTATGACCCAGATGGCCATAACAGATTCTTTCAGTCACATCTAGGCTCTGTAGTTTGTTAAAAACATGTTAAATTTCTTAATTTTTCTATAAGCCTCCCCCCTTTTTAAACACAACCTCCCCACCCTTGTTTCCCAACAATGTCATCCTGCTGGCCCTTCCAGCCCCGTGCCCACTGTGCTCCCCAATGCCCCTGCTGAAAAAATTGTGACCCCAGTAGACAGTGCCTCCAGCAATTATAATGCCCCCTAGACTGCCCTCCCCCAGTAATAATAATGTCCGCTAAAATGCCCCCAGTAATATTTAATAAAACCCTATATTGTGCTCCCAGTAGTAATGCCTGTATAGTGCCCCCAAAATAATGTCCCCTATTATGTCCCTGTAATAGAAATGCCCCTACAATGCCTCCAGCATTAATATCTCCTATTTTACCCCAGGTAAAAATGCCCCACAGCGCCCCTCCAGTAGTAATGTCCCCCACAGCGCCCCTATTGAGTAATGCCCCAAAGTGCCCCCTGCAGTGCTATCCTTCCTGTTAGTAGAGGCCCCCAAGTTGGCAGTGGAAAAAAAAAAATATAAATATATATATATATATATATATATATATATATATATATAATAAAAAACACACAACTAATACTCACCTGTATCCCACGTTCGCCGGTGTTCACGATGTAGGCCACAACCTCTTTCGGTCAACGGCCACATTGCTTCACTGTGTCCCGGCGCAGGCAGGCGCAATTATGTCATCACGCATGCGCTGGCCTTGACATTATCACGCATGCCTGCGCGGGTAGTTACTACCTCGTAGACTTCAGGCCTTCTAAGCCTGAAGCCTATGAGAGTGATCAGCAGCAGGGCAGAGAACCATCATCTACTGTGCCCCGCCGCAGTATTGAACTGCAGAGCTGCAGCAGCGGGTCTAAAAAAAAGTCTTGTCGCCATTTGTCAATTCTAAATAGCATTGGCGACCATTTTGGTTGCCATCTGGAGCGCTGCATCTAACATACACATACCTCCAAACTTTTGGGACAGTCAAAGAGGGACACTTATGGTTCATTGTGTGAAAGATCCATTTGTCCTCCATATCTATACACTTCAATATTTTTCTTAGCGCACAATAATTATCTGATTATAGAAATTTCTAAAATCCAAATTGCACGAAATAATGGAATAATATACAAGACGGCTCTAATAAACAAATTCTGGATCACCATTCTAAACGTAATAATGCAAATCAAAAAGAGGGACATTTAAAGGAGTAAAGAGGGACTTGGGTGAAAAATAGGGGCTGTCCAAAATAGGGACACTTGGGAGGTCTGCATATACGTACATGAACGCGTCCTTACTGCCAGCCATGACCTCCAGGCTCTGGGTAAACATGTCTACTAGGTCATCGACGGCTTTCCAATACGGTTCTATGGATGCACCGGCCAAACGCATGCCAGACTCCCTCTACCTATACCACCAGCCCTATAATAAGAGCACATGCACACGACCGTATCTATTTTGCTGTCCACAAAACACAGATCTGCCAAAAAAACATACCATCCGTGGGATGTCAGTGTCACATCAGTTTTTTCTGTGGATCCATTGTCCTTGTCCACAAAACAGACAAGAATAGGACACTTTCTGTTTAGTGTTGATTAAGTTCGGCGTCATCGAAGAATCGAGTTATGGATTCCGCCACCATGAACCATAACGCGATTCTTCGATAACCCGAACTTTAGGCGCTGAACCAAAAAAAAAACACAAGTTCGCTCAACACTAGTGATGAGCGAACTTCTGTTTTAAGTTCGGCGTCCGGTTAGCGGAGAATCCCGATATGGATTCTGACTTCCGTTGTGGTCCGTGGTAGCGGAATCAATAATGGCCGATTATTGATTCCGCTACCACGGACCACAACGGAAGTCGGAATCCATATCGGGATTCTCTGCTAACCGGAAGCCGAACTTTAGACGCCGAACTTAAAACAGAAGTTCGCTCATCACTACTCAACACTATTTCTGTTATTTTGCAGAACGGACTTGAGGATACAGAACGCACACGGAGTCATTTCAGGGTTTTTTTGCAGCCCCATTGAAAAAAAATTTAAGTAAAAACCGACAAAAAAACAAAAAAATAGGTTTGTGTGCATGAGCCCTAAGAAAAACCCCTACACTGTCACCTCACATCTACTATGTGTGGCCCATGGCAGTGTAGGCGCACACACATGTAAACACACACACATGCAGAGCACACACCACAGAGGCCCAGTTACACATAGGTTACCAGAATGGAGCCTGAATATAGTCACCAGATAGAGATGGCCGGTGGGGGACAATGTAACCGGCATCGCCCGTATACTGCAGGAGGGCCGTCCGCAATGTGTATCAGTCCGCACCGTCCCCCGCACATTACAAGCCCCGGGCACTCACCCGCTCCGCTCCACAGTCCAGTGTCCACACTCTCTCTGCGTTCGAATCCAGCGCCACTCCTCTCTCCTCTGCTCCCATTGGTCGGCGCTCTATTGGAGTTAACCATTCCGGTGCTGTATACGCAGACATCTCCTGGGATGCTGCAGTGGGAGCGGCAGACAGGCCGGCAGTTACAGGGTTATTACACAGGACGAGGATTGGGCGGGAGATGGCGCCTCGTTGTGGGAGCGGGCGGCGTCCTGGTGCGAGTTCATGGAATTGTGAGGAGATTAACATCCTGGGAGGGAAGGAAGCGGCTCCTCATAGCAGTCATACCACAGAGGGGAGTGAGAGGCCTGTGCGCAGAGCAGACCTCAGCCTCTTCTAATCTTTTAGGATGTGAGATTTATCAAAACTGATGTAACGTAGAACTGGTTTAGTTGCCCATAGCAACCTATCAGATTACTCCTTTCATTTTTGACAGCTCATTTGGAAATTGAAAGGTGGAATCTGATTGGTTGCTATGGGCAAGTAAGCCAGTGTTCCTTCTCCCGTTATGTTTTAGGCTGGGGTTACATGGAAACATTGGCCACAACACACGGTTGCAATCTGCCAAGAACTACAAACCTGTAGGATTTCTTGTGACAGTCTCCGATACGGCTGGACAGGCCCATATTTACCTACGTTTAGGGCCCTTTCACACGGGCGAATTTTCCCGCACGGGTGCTATGCGTGAGGTAAACGCATTGCACCCGCACTGAATCCGGACCCATTTACTTCTATGGGGCTGTGCAGATGAGCGCTGATTTTCACGCATCACTTGTGCGTTGTATGAAAATCGCAGCAAGCTCTATATTCTGCGTTTTTCACGCAACGCAGGCCCCATAGAAATGAATGGGGCTGAGTGAAAATCGCAAGCCAGTGCGGATGTGGTGCGATTTTCACGCATGGTTGCTAGGAGATGATAGGGATGGGCAACCCTGGACCCCAATAAAGTAAATTCACTGTATTATTTTCCATTATAACATGGTTATAAGGGAAAATAATAGCATTCTGAATACAGAATGCTTAATAAAATGTGGATTGAGGGGTTAAATTTAACCCAAACTTCAGTGAAGAAGTCTGGCTTCGGGTCTGGGTACCACACTCAGTTTTTTATCACGCTCATGCAAATTGCATTGCACCCACGTGATAAAAACTGAACAACGCAATTGCAGTCAAAACTGACTGAATTTGCGTTCGCACTTGCGCGGGTTTCCCGCAATGCACACGCGATGCATCCGGAGCAAATCCGTGACGGCCTCGTGAAAGAGGCCTTAGGTTGGTAAAATCAGGGCATACAAAACCCGGGCCACCTACTTATAGATGGGGTTGTCTTTAGTCACGCCCATTTTTGGCCTGGGACAGCCCGAATTTGCTAAAAAATGTGTCTGAAAATCAGGACTGTCCCTGCAAAGCGATGTGGTCCTTCATTTCGACAGCTGTTCTGCTGTCTTGGGATGGCAGTCCTGAGGACGCTGATACAGTTGAATACAATAGTGAAGCAGCTAGCTGTCCCCTGCGAGAGCGCAGAGGCCGAGGATCATTCCCTGCGCGAGGAATCGGCCTGTCCGCTTTTCAGGTCATTGTGCCAGATGTTGGGAGGGAGAAGGATGCTCTATGTTTGTTTAGGGAACGGGGCTAGGTAAGTATTATTTCTTTTAACTTCGTTAACACTACTTGTTAGTGGGACAATAAGTGGCCTGGGTGTAGGTAGATATCGGGGGGGAGTTACAGGCGAGGCTTAGTGCCAAGAAACTTGCACTGCACAGTCATTCAACATTAGGCTTTTATGCTACCATTACCATGTCACCCAGTGCTACACTGCCGTCTTTGGCCATGCCATATGCATTACAGCCAAAATTAAAAAGTATGAAATCGGCCTTAGGTCTTATGCACACTATGGTAGTTTTGGTCTGGGTCTGATCCACATTTTTGTTGATCGCACATGGACCTATTAATTTCTATGGGGCTCCAAAATATGCGGACAGTACACAGATGTCGCCCGTTCCGCAGATTATAAAACATGTTATATTCTGGCAAGAATAGCTAGTTCTAGTAGTAAAATGCGGCTTGCACACGCCCGGTATCTTGTATTTTGCAAATCCGTGGATATTCTCATGTGTATTAGGCCTTAAAGGGGTTAACCACTTCGCTACCAGGGCCGTACATGTACGACGTTGGAGCGAAGTGCAAACATGGCGCCCATAAAGGGTGAAGCTAACGCTTCCAGGCTTCTTACCGGCATCCTCTCGGCCAATGATGTCGGTAATTGATTTCAATATGCTGGGTGTCTCTGAAGAGACCCAGGGTATTAAAGCTGCAATTATTATTTTGGCCAGCAGGTGGCAGGCCCTTAAGAAATGAGCTATTTTCCTCCAATCATGAGTGAGGGTTCAGAATAATAAAAAAAAATTGGTTTTGTTGGCTCAAATACAAGCTCAAAACTATAAAAAAAAACATATAAAAAAATATAAAAGTTAAAATCACCCCCTTCCCGTAGAATAAAAAAAATACATAAATAACAAAAAATATAAACAACATGGGCATCACCGTGTCCGAAAACTCCAATTTGCCATTTTTTCATCGCTTTTCTTACCTAAAGAAATTTAATAAAATGTGATCAAAAAGTCACACACTCCAAAATGGTATCAATGAAAACTAGATTGTCCTGCAAAAAAATGAGCTCCCACACAGCTTAGTAGATATAAATATAAAAAAGTTATGGGTTCAGAATATGGTGATGTAAAAAAAAAAATATTTTCAACGTTTAATAAAGGGTTTATCGGTATATTTGCCGTTTCCTCGCACAGGGTATTAGCAGTGTCCTCAGGCTGAGACTAGAGATGAGCGAAGCGACTTCAGATACTACATCCGAAGTCGCTTTGCTCAAAAAATTGTTATAATAATGTACAGGCCGAACTGGATGGACAAATGTCTTTTTTCGGCCTTATGTACTATGTTACTATGTTACAGAGATGCGATGAGCCAAAGTAAGTTATTCATGAAATCGCGTGCGACTTTGTTGAATAACTTTGATAATTGATTTTTACAGTGAAAAACCTTGGAATCGAACTCGTCTTCGGTTCCAAGGTACCACTCGGAACCAAAGCTGAGTTCGGTTCCAAGTTTTAAAGTGTTTTTCACTGTAATAATCAATTACCAACGTTATTCAGTGAAGTCTTACTTCGGCTCATCAAAGCCCATACATTATAATACTGTACAGAGACAAATCTCCATATAGTATTATAACAAATTGTTATGTAGCATCCGAAGCTCGCTTTACTCATCTCTAGCTGAGACCAATGGGAGAACAGCACTGTCTGCTTAGGGAGCTGTTTTGGATGTGGCAGAAAAAAAAAAAGCATCAAAAACTTCATGTGGGTTTTTTCAACAACCTACCTGCTTTTATGCTATGTTTTCTTCAAGCAAAGGAAAACACACAGCAGACTATTACATTAAAGGGGTTGTCTCACTTCCGCAAATAGCATTTATTATGTAGAGGAAGTTAATACAAGGCACTTACTAATTTATTGTGATTATCCATATTGCCTCCTTTGCTAACTTGATTGGGTTGATTCATTTTTCTATCACATTATACATTTCCATAGTTACGACCACCCTGCAATCCAGTAACGGTGGTCATGCTTGCACACTATAGAAAAAAGAGCTGGCCTCTCTAGTAGGAGAGCGCATAGGTTGGCGATTTTTCACAATATATTAGTAAGTGCCTTGTATTGAAGGGGTTGTGTCACTTCAGTAAGTGGCATTTATTATGTAGAGAAAGTTAACATAAGGCACTTACTAATTTATTGTGATTATCCATATTGCCTCCTTTGCTAACTTGATTAATTTTCCCTTCACATTACACACTGATTGTTTCCATGGTTACGACCACCCTGCAATCCATCAGCGGTGGTCATGCTTGCACACTATAGGAAAACGCGTCATCCTCTCTGGTGGCCAGGATCATGGGAGCTCACTGTCACATAGGCTAGTGCTCTTTTCTATATTGTGCAAGCACGACCACTGCTGATGTCATATGTGGCCATAAACTGCTATATGCACCTGTTTGGCTGTTAACCATTGATGTGTTAAAGAAAAAAATGGATTAAAATGGAAAATCTGCCAAAAAAGTGAAATTTAAAAATTTGATCTCCATTTTCCTTAAATTCTTGTGGAACGTTTAAAGGGTTAACAAAGTTTGTAAAATCGGTTTTAAGTAACTTGAGGGGTGTAGTTTCTACAATGGGGTCATTTATGGGGGTATCCACTATGTAGAACTGGTCCTTAAAAAGTGGGTTTTGGCAATTTTCTTAAAAATTTAAAGAATTGCTTCTAAACTTCTAAGCCTTCTAACGTCCTAAGAAAATAAAATGACATTTCCAAAATGATGCCAACATAAAGTAGACATATGGGGAATGTTAAGTAATAAATATTTTATGAGGTATCACTTTCTGTTTTAAAAGCAGAGAAATAGAAATTTAGAAAATTGCAAATTTTCAAAATTTTTCATAAATAAAGGTGAAATATATTGACTCAAATTTATGACTAGCATGAAGTACAATGTGTCACGAGAAAACAATCTCTGAATGGCTTGGATAAGTAAAAGCGTTCCAAAGTTATTACCACATAAAGTGAGATATGTCAGATTTGCAAAATCAGGCCTGGTCAGGAAGGGAGCAAATGGCCCAGATGTGAAGTGGTTAAGCAGGGGGATGATCTGAGGCAGAGGGCTGATCTGAAGCAGAGGGGTCATCTGAGGCATGGGGGGTTGATCTGAGGTCTCATTGGGGCTGTGAGTGCTGAGGTCTTATTAACATTAGGGGTCTGATCTGATGTCTAATGAAAAATATTTTTTTCTTATTGTCCTCCTCTAAAACTTAGGTGCATCTTATGAGCCGGTGCATCTTATAGGGTGAAAAATATGGTAAATATGATTTTTGATCACTCTATATTATGCTTGCTTAGGCAAGGTGAAGGTAACCAAAACAAAAGCTGTTCTGGCACAGTTTTTATTTTTTGTTTTTACAATGTTCACCTGACAGTTTAGATCATGTGCTATTTTTATAGAGCAGGTTGTTATGGATGTAAAGATACCAAATACGTAAATGTTAATTTTTTTTGTTTCAGTTTTATGTAATAAAGCATTTTTGAAAAAAAATCATGTTTTTGTGTGTCCATTTTCTAAAAGCCATATTTTTTTTATTTTTGTTCCAATCGTCTTGTGTAGGGGGTTCATTTTTTGCGGGATGCGTTGACGTTTTTATTGGTACCATTTTTGGGTAGATATGATTTTTTTTATCCATTCGACATTATACTTTATGGGGCAAGGTGACTAAAAACTTGGTTGTTTTGGCACAGTTTTATTATTATTATTTTTTTTACGGCATTCACCTTAGCGGTTAGATCATGCAATATTTGTATAGAGAAGATTGTTACGGACACAGCGATACCTAATATGTCTTCTTTTTAAAAATGTATTTAAGTTTTACATAATTAAAACATATATATTTTTTAATCTTGTTTTAGTGTCTCCATTTTCTGAAAGCCATAGTTTTTATTTTTTGGGCGTTCACCTGAGGGGGAAGGCCATGTAATATTTTCTTAGGGTAGGTGGGTACAGATGCGGGGATACCTAATATGTTAACTTTTTTACATTTGTTTCAGATTTACACAATAAAAGCATTTTTGAAAGAAAAATTATGTTTTAGTGTCTCTATTTTCTGAAAGCCATAGTTTTTTTCCTTCCCCCACGACAGCACCACAGAGAGAGAATCCGCCCCCTGGGACAGGAAACCTACAGAATAAAAAGGTGGAGCCTCTCTACCTCTTCAGTGGTTTCCTGTCCCTGGAGTAGGAGACCTACAGTTTTTCTTCCAGGTATTTACCGTTGGTCTGTGTTATCTTAGGGCAGTGATGGCTAACCTTGGCACTCCAGCTGTGGTAAAACTACAACTCCCAAGATGCCCGCTTGCTTGGCTGCTCTCTATAGAAATAAATGGAGCATGCTGGGAGTCGTACTTTCACCACAGCTGGAGTGCCAAGGTTAGCCATCACTGTCCTAGGGGGTCCCTAGAGGGTTGACGGTATCCTCCTCCATGTCTTTTGGCGGGCGCTTGGGCATCCTTCTGTGGAAGTTTTGCCACACATGAGGAGGCTTCCCCAGAAGCCAGGCAGCTGGCGCATGGGCATCCCTTCATGGAAGCTTTGCCACACTGCCTCAGGATTGACAAAGAGCTACGGAATAGAGCGGCTACTTCCGGTAGCGAGGGCAGCGGGTGACGCACTTCCGGAAGCGCCTGGGACGTACCTCCGGCCCGCTATATTTAAAAAGGATATCCTGAGGTCTGACAGACGGCTTACGGAGATCGAGGAATGGCTCCAGGGTCCCTCAGCTAGTGCGGCTGACTCAAGTAATCTGGCTTGACAATTTCTGGATAAAGCAGCTCATACAGGCTTCCAGGTCATGGAGGCAGTATGTTTGTGTGTCTCTCTCTCCCTTCTCTCCATTTCTTCCTGGCTAGTGACAGTGGAAGCAGGGAGTGACTTGAAGGATATTTATTGTCTGAGTAACTTCATGTTTTTGACCCTAAAGCAGGCTTCCTTTGCTGTTACTAGCTAGGATGGAAGAAGAAAAGACTCAAGAATCTGAGGAGAGAGAGATGGTTGCACCTGTTCCGGTACTTGGACAGAGTTCTTTTTTTGGGGGGGTTGTGAGATGCCGACGGTCTTTCCTTTCTAATTATAGTTCTTTGTATTATTTAATTTTTTAGTCAAAACCTAAGAAAATGCTGGCTAAAAGGAAAAACAAAGAATGTGCCATATGTAAAACAGCTCTTTCATCATCCTATGACAAAAAGCTGTGTCAACGCTGTATTGACAAGACTGTTTCAGATGAATCCCCATCCCTACTAGAGAATATTAAAACACTAATTAATATGGAAGTGAAAACCCATTAAAAAGCTTAATGTTACGGAAAGGGTTAACCTATCGAAAGACAATTCTTCTGGCGACAGTGACTTCCCCCTGGATACCCTTTCCTCAGATTCTTCCTCAGACGACACAATTATAGGAAGATCCTTTCTTCCTCCTGAAGATACCGACAGACTGTTAAAAGTTATAAGATCCACTATGAATATTGAAGATGTTAAGGAGGATAAGTCGGTAGCAGACTCTGAAGGATTGCAGGAAAAAAGGGGTAGATGCTTCCCCGTGCATAATAGCATTATTTCTCTGATTCAAATGGAATGGAAAAAAACATGTAAAAGGGTTTTTAGTTGAAAAATCTTTAAACGTAAATACCCTTCTTGGGGCAAGTCTCCCAAAATAGACGTTGCCATTTCCAAGGTTTCTAAAAGGTCTTCTCTTCCCTTTGGGGATACGGGTGTTCTTAGGGACCCTTTGGATAAGAAAGCTGAGTCCTACCTGAAGGTGCTTGGGAGGCATCCACTTCCTCTTTTCGCCCTAACATAGCGGCTACGGTAACAGCTAGAACCTTAGCCTTTTGGCTGCAGCAATTAGAAATCTAGTTAAAAGAGAGGTGTCTTAGGGAGCATATTTTATCCTCCCTGCCCATATTACAGAAGGCAGCTGACTTTTTGGCAGATGCCTCTGTAGATGCGGTCAGACTTGGCGCTCAGACTGCATCTCTTGCTAACTCCACTCGTAGAGCACTTTGGCTTAAGAACTGGAGTGGAGGAGATGTAGCTTCCAAACATGTTATGTGGTATTCCCTGTCAGTGTGAATTTCTCTTTGGCCCTGAATTTATTATTATTTATTATTAAAGCGCCATTCATTCCATAGCGCTGTACATATAATAAGGGGTACACATACATAATACAGACAAT
The DNA here is from genome assembly GCF_014858855.1 of Bufo gargarizans. Taxonomy (NCBI): domain Eukaryota; kingdom Metazoa; phylum Chordata; class Amphibia; order Anura; family Bufonidae; genus Bufo; species Bufo gargarizans. The sequence continues at coordinate 486,522,241 of NC_058082.1, forward strand.
TGCACTAATCATAAACAAGATGAGTTACAAACTGGTACAGAAGGAGAGAGGGCCCTGCCCATGAGGGCTTATAATCTACATGGTATGGGAGAAGGACACAGTAGGTGCGGGTTAAGTTGGTCATGGCGGTATAGAGGCAGCATGGTCACTGGTTGTAGGCTTGTCTAAAGAGGTGGGTTTTCAGGTTTCTTTTGAAGGATTCCACTGTAGGTGAGAGTCTGATATGCTGGGGTAGCGAGTTCCAGAGTATGGGGGATGCATGGGAGAAATCTTGGAGTCGATTGTGGGAAGAGGCAATAAGAGGAGAGGAGAGAAGGAGGTCTTGTGAGGATCGGAGAGTGCATGTGGGGGTGTATCGGGAAAGTAGCTCAGAGATGTAGGGAGGGGACAGGTTATGGACGGCCTTGTATGTATTTGTTAGTACTTTGAAGTGAATTCGTTGGGCAATGGGGAGCCAGTGAAGGGATTGGCAAAGGGGAGAGGTAGAGGAGTAATAGGGTGAGAGGTGGATTAGTCGGGCGGCAGAGTTGAGGATAGATTGGAGGGGTGCGAGAGTGCTAGATGGAAGGCCACAGAGGAGAATGTTGCAGTAGTCTAGGCGGGAGATAATGAGGGCATGTACAAGTATTTTTGCAGATTCAAAGTTAAGGAAAGCATGGATGCGGGAGATGTTTTTGAGTTGGAGGCGGCAGGTGGTGGAAAGGGCTTGGATATGCGGTCGGAAGGAAAGGGCAGAATCCAAGGTCACTCCAAGGCAGCGGGCTTTGTTGACTGGGGAGAGTGTGCAGCCATTGATCATGATAGATAGGTCTGTTGGGGGGGTTGAACAAGATGGGGGAAAGATTATGAATTCTGTCTTATCCATGTTAAGTTTAAGAAAGCGAGAGGCAAAGAAGGATGATATAGAAGATAGACATTGTGGGATTATTGATAGTAAGGTGGTGATGTCTGGACCAGAGAGGTAGATTTGTGTGTCGTCAGCGTAGGAGTGATACTGAAAGCCATGGGACTCTATGAGCTGTCCCAGGCCAAAAGTGTAGATAGAGAAGAGCAGGGGTCCTAGGACAGAGCCTTGCGGGACACCAACAGAGAGGGAATGAGACGAGGAGGTGGTGCGGGAGTGGGAGACGCTAAACCTCCGGTCTGTGAGGTATGATGTAATCCAGGAGAGGGCCAGGTCAGTGATGCCAAGAGATGTGAGAGTTTGCAACAGAAGGGAGTGGTCAACAGTGTCAAAGGCAGAGGACAGGTCAAGGAGAAGGAGGACAGAGTATTGTTTCTTGGTTTTGGCTGTCAGTAGGTCATTGGTGACTTTGGTAAGGGCAGTCTCGGTCGAGTGGTGGGGTCGGAAGCCAGATTGTAGGCGGTCAAAGAAGGAGCAGGAGGAGAGGTGGGAGGACAGTTCTGAATGGACATGTTGTTCAAGTAGCTTTGAGGCATATGGAAGAAGTGATATGGGGCGATAACTGGACAAGGAAGATGGGTCAAGTGAAGGCTTTTTGAGGATGGGTGTAATGGTAGCATGTTTAAAAGCAGAGGGGAAGACACCAGAGTTTAGTGATAGGTTGAAGAGATGAGTTAGGGCTGGGATAAACACTGTGATGAGGTTAGGGATGAGGTGGGATGGGATTGGGTCAAGTGCACAGGTGGTCAGATGAGATTTGGAGAGTAGAGTGGAGAGTTTTTCTTCTGTAATGGTGGAGAAGCAGGTTTTGGGAGAAGAGGACCGAGCAGTTGTGTAGAGGGTCTGTGGGGACTGTGTAGTAAAGCTTTCTCTGATGTGGACTATCATTTGTTTGAAATATTTGGCAAAGTCCTCAGCTAAGAAGAGGGGAGAGGGAGGGGGCGCTGGGGGATGGAGAAGGGAGTTAAAAGTGCTAAAAAGTTGTTTAGGGCTGTGTGACAGGAAAGATATGAGAGATGAGAAGTAGGCCTGTTTTGCATCAGCGAGTGAGGATTTGAATATGAGAAGGGATTGCTTTTATGCGGTGAAATGATCTTTAGAATGGGATTTCTTCCATCGCCGCTCAGCAGCCCTGGAAGCTTGTCTGAGTTTTTTGGTCAGGTTGGTGTGCCAGGGTTGTCTGTTGATTTTACGGATTTTATTGTGTGTGAGGGGGGAAAAAGTGTCCAGAGCTGTACTTAATGTGGTGTTATATAGGGTGGTAGCAGCTTCTGGGTCTTGGAGGCAACAGATGGTAGAGAGTGGGAGAAGAGAGTCAGAAAGCAAGCAAAAGTCAAGATGTTTGAGGTTCCTGCGGGGGTGTGCTAGTGTGTGGACTGGGGGAGCTGCAGAAGAGACCAATGAAGAGAAGGTGAGTAGGTTGTGGTCGGATAGGGGGAGAGGCAAATTAGAAAGGTTAGATAGGGAGCAGAGGCGGGTAAAGATCAGATCCAGAGTGTGACCATCTCTGTGGGTGGGAGCTGAGGACCAGTGTGATAGGCCGAAGGAGGAAGAGAGTGACAGGAGTTTAGAGGCGGCCGAGCGGCATTTGTCAATAGGGATGTTGAAGTCACCCATGATGATAGTGGGGATGTCGGCAGAAAGAAAGTGTAGTAGCCAGGTGTTGAAGTGGTCAAGAAAGATGGTGGCTGGGCCTGGAGGGCGGTAAATGACGGCTACTTGAAGGTTGGAGGGAGAGTAGATGCGAACAGAGTGTACTTCAAATGAGGTGAGCGTAATGGAGGGTGGCAGTGGAGTTGGGCTGTAGGAGCAGGTGTCTGATAGGAGAAGACCAACTCCTCCACCATGTTTGCAGCCTGGGCGGGGGGTGTGAGTGAATTGAAATCCACTATAAGAAAGTGCAGCAGGGGAGGAGGTGTCTGAGGGTGTCAGCCATGTTTCTGTGAGACCAAGAAAGGAAAGGTTTTGAGAGATGAACAGTTCATAATTGTACGACAGTTTGTTACAGACGGAGCGCGCGTTCCATAATGCTCCTGCAAGAGGAACCAAAGGAGCAGGGGTCAGAGGAATGGTAATTAGGTTTAAGGGGTTGCAGAAATTTGTAGATGGAGATTTGTAGTGGGACATGGAGGTGATAGTGGGGATTTGCTGAGGGGGGCCTGGATTTGGAGAGATATCACCAGCAGTAAGGAGAAGCAGAGAAAGTGTTAATAGATGAGAATAAGAGAGGGCATGAGGTGTCTGTGTGTGTTTGGGAAGGAAGTGTTTTATGTTTGCAAACAGGTTTGTGCAAGCTGTCAGATGAGAAGGTAAGATGGAGGAAGAGATGAATAGTTCCTTGCTGGGTGAATGGATGTGTGGGTATTTCAGGAGGTTGTGGAAAAGTAGGAGGAGTAAGAGGAAAAATGTAAACATTGTTAGCATTGACTATGTCTGTTATTACCTGTGGTCCCCTTCTGGTCACATTCTGGTATAATTCAGTCTGTGCACTTAAGAGTTGCACTTGGGAGATGTTGCATGTGGAAAGACCAAGGTCTGAAAAGACCTAGGATCTTAGATTTATACCACTCAGTGATCAATCAGGTGTGACCAAGAGGGCGGCTGCTTCAGCCCCATGGCTTCGGGGGCCCGACGACTGCTTCGGCCCCATGGCTTCGGGGGCCCGACGACTGCTTCGGCCCCATGGCTTCGGGGGCCCGACGACTGCTTCGGCCCCATGGCTTCGGGGGCCCGACGACTGCTTCGGCCCCATGGCTTCGGGGGCCCGACGACTGCTTTGGCCCCTTGGCTTCGGGGGCCCGACGACTGTTTTCAGTCCTGCTGGGCTGATTGCCTGGTTGGTTGTCCATCTAGGCTGGCCCCTATGTATCGCATACATACCTACTTCCCTAATTTCCTAATAATCCATGTTGATCGCTCCATGGCTTCGGGGGCCCGACGACTGCTTCGGCCCCATGGCTTCGGGGGCCCGACGACTGCTTTGGCCCCATGGCTTCGGGGGCCCGACGACTGCTTTGACCCCATGGCTTCGGGGGCCCGACGACTGTTTTCAGTCCTGCTGGGCTGATTGCCTGGTTGGTTGTCCATCTGTGCATCTAGGCTGGCCCCTATGTATCGCATACATACCTGCTTCCCTAATTTCCTAATCGCTCCATGTTGATCAATGGCTTTGGGGGCCCGACGACTGCTTCGACCCCATGGCTTCGGGGGCCCGACGACTGCTTCGGCCCCATGGCTTCGGGGGCCCAACGACTGCTTCGGCCCCATGGCTTCGGGGGCCCGACGACTGCTTCGGCCCCATGGCTTCGGGGGCCCGACGACTGCTACATTTGGTCTAATCAAGGAGGGCCAGATACAGGGGTGAAATAGTCAATGTAAACAAATACTCAATAAATCCAACAGGGAAAGAGACATTAATAGTTCAGACAAGACATACCAGGATTTAGAAGGAGAGATGAGAGGGATGGACAAGATCAGACTGTGGAAAAGCTGGGTGTAGCAGTAAGCTTCAGACAAGACATACCAGGATTTAGAAGGAGAGATGAGAGGGATGGACAAGATCAGACTGTGGAAAAGCTGGGTGTAGCAGTAAGCTTCAGACAAGACATACCTGGAAATGAGAGAATTGGGTGATGGTCAGTAGGCAGTGATGACAAAGTGGATTCAATATCCGTAATATTACATTCTGGTATAATTCAGTCTGTGCACTTAAGAGTTGCACTTGAGAGATGTTGCATGTGGAAAGACCAAGGTCTGAAAAGATGATTTGTTAGAAAAGGCGGTGGATAAGAAAAAAAGATTTCCCCCTCCCAATCCTTCAGGATTTTCTTCTTTCAGGCCCAGTAGGTAATTTCAGTCCTCAGGATGTAATTCGGGGAGGAGACCGTTTAATACTCTTTATCGTCAAATAAAAAACAGTTGCAACAATTACGCCAAACCCAAAGGTGGGAGGAAGACTAAGATTTTTCCTCTCCACATGAAAAAAGGTAGCTGGCCCATGGGTTTTGCAGGTGATTCGTCACAGTTTAAAACCAGATTTTTGTACCTTGCCACCTCAAAGATTTATTATTACAAAAAATTGTGCTGTAAAAGGGTCCGTCCCTATAATAAAAGATATTTGAGAACTAATAGAGAAGGAAGTCTTAATTCCTGTTCCTCAAAAAGAACAATCAAAAGGTTATTTCTCCACGCTTTTTCTAGTTCCAAAGCCAGACGGCTCCTTCACAACCATCATCAATCTGAGGGATTTAAACAAGTTTCTAGTATTCAAAAAAATTTAAGATGGAAACAATGAAAACTACAGTGCAGCTCCTGTTTTCACATTGTTTCATGGCAGTAATGGATTTGAAAGATGCCCATTTCCACATCCCAATGCACCCGGGGTTCCAAAAGTTTCTCAGAGTTGCAGTCCTTTTGGAGGGTCAGCTACAGCAGTTCCAATTTCAGGATTTGTCCTTTGGCCTGTCTATGGCACCAAGGATCTTTACCAAAGTGGTAGCAGAGATGGTATCCTTCATAAGACTAAAGGATGTGATGTTAGTACCATATCTGGACGATTTTTTTTAATAATTGCTAAATCTCATCACAGTTACAGGGTAGCAGTTCAGATGGTGGTAAAGACCTTTTAGTAATTGAGCTGGATAATCAATGACAAAAAATCTAGACCAAAGCCGGAAAACTGTCAGAGATTTCTAGGCCTATTTTTAGACTCAGTATCCTAGAAGGTATATCTACCGGAGGAAAAGATAACCAAGATTTTCAGTCAAGTAAAACCCCTCACATCTCCCACCCTGACAATTCGGAAGGTGATGTCAGTTTTGGGGTCCCTGGTGTCCTGTATTCCAGCGGTCGACTGGGCTCAGCTACACTCTCGGCAATTACAAATAGAAATATTGGCTGCATTCAAAAAAGAGCAAAGGTGTTCTAGATGTCAGGATGAAAATCTCAAAACCAACAATGAAAAGTCTAGCCTGGTGGGGGGGACAGGCAAAATCTGATACAGGGGATCACATGGTCCTATCCAGATCCGATAATCATAACTACGGATGCAACCCCCTGGGGGTGGGCAGCTCATGTCAAGGGTCTCAGTTTTCAGGGTCAGTGGTCTTTGAGTCAAAGGCATTTTTCCTCCAAAAGGAGCTTGCAGTGGTGAGATTGGCAATAGAAGCTTCTCAGTTCCTAATAGGTTCTGGTCATGTCAGAGTCCTATCCGACAATCAGACTACAGTAGCCTAGCCTATATAAATCACCAAGGGGGGGACAAGGTCGGTCGCCCTCGGATGGGAGGTGAGTTGATTGATGAAGAAATTATAGGGGTAGGTCAGTCATGTTTCAGCCCTTCACATAAAAGGAAAATAAATTATTCAACCGGACTTCATGAGCAGGCATCCCTTAAAGCAGGGGGAATGGTCCTTGAATAGTTCAGTCTTCTCCAGGATCACAAAATTATGGGGCATGCCCATGATAGACCTGTTCCCCTTTCCACCTTTCCAGTTACTCCCATTAGTCCTGAAAAAGATCAGAAAGGACAGGGCGAGAATAATTCTGATTGCTCCATTCTGGCCGAAGAGGGCATGGCTAAGGCTACTTTCACACTTGCGTTAGGAGCGGATCCGTCTGGTGTCTGAACAGACGGATCCGCTCCTATAATGCAAACGCTTGCATCCGTTCAGAACGGATCCGTTTGCATAACTGTTTATTTAAGATCAGATTTTTCACTTTGGAAAACTCAGATCCGACAGTATATTCCAAACACAGAAGCGTTCCCATGGTGATGGGGACGCTTCAAGTTAGAATATACTGAGAACTGTGTACATGACTGCCCCCTGCTGCCTGGCAGTGCGGCCCCCCCTCCCTCCCCAGTATTAATTGTAACCAGTGCGGCCCCCCTCCCTCTATATTCATCGGTGGCCAGTGCGGATTCCCAGTATTAAATATGACCAGTGCGGCCTCCCCCTCCCTCCCTCCCCAGTATTAAATATGACCAGTGCGGCTCCCCTCCCTCTATATTCATTGGTGGCCGGCCAGTGCGGATTCCAAGTATTGTGACCAGTGCGGCCTCCCCTCTCCCCCCCCCCCTAATTAAAATCACCCCCCCCCCCATCATTGGTGGCAGCGGAGAGTACCGATCAGAGTCCCAGTTTAAATCGCTGGGGCTCCGATCGGTTACCATGGCAGCCAAGACGCTATTGCAGTCTTGGCTGCCATGGTTACTTGGCAATAAATACAAGCATTATACTTACCTGAAGAGCTGCGATGTCTGTGTCCAGCCGGGAGCTCCTCCTACTGGTAAGTGAAAGGTCTGTGCGGCGCATTGCCTATAGCACAGACATGTCACTTACCAGTAGGAGGAGCTCCCGGCCGGACACAGACATCGCAGCTCTTCAGGTAAGTATAATGCTTGTATTTATTGCTAAGTAACCATGGCAGCCAAGACTGCAATAGCGTCTTGGTTGCCATGGTAACCGATCGGAGCCCCAGCGATTTAAACTGGGACTCCGATCGGTACTCTCTGCTGCCACCAATGATGGGGGGGGGGGGGGTGATTTTAATTAGGGGGGGGAGAGGGGAGGCCTCACTGGTCATAATACTTGGAATCCGCGCTGGCCACCAAAAAATATAGAGGGAGGGGGAGGCCGCACTGGTCATATTTAATACTGGGGAGGGAGGGAGGGAGGGGAAGGCCGCACTGGTCATATTTAACACTGGGAATCCGCACTGGCCACCGATGAATATAGAGGGAGGGGGGCCGCACTGGCTACAATTAATACTGGGGAGGGAGGGGGGGCCGCACTGGCCACCAATAAGTTAATTACAGGAGGAGGGGGGGTCTGTACACAGTTCTCAGTATATTCTAACATGAAGCGTCCCCATCACCATGGGGACGCCTCTGTGTTAGAATATACTGTCGGATCTGAGTTTTACGATGTAGCTCAAATCCGATGGTATATTCTAACATAGAGGCGTTCCCATGGTGATGGGGACGCTTCAAGTTAAAATATACCATTGGATCGGAGAAAACTCCGATCTGATGGTATATTAATAGGGACTCCTGACTTTACATTGAAAGTCAATGGGGGACGGATCCGTTTGAAATTGCACCATATTGTGTCAACGTCAAACGGATCCGTCCCCATTGACTTGCATTGTAAGTCTGGACGGATCCGTTTGGCTCCGCACGGCCAGGCGGACACGAAAACGCTGCAAGCTGCGTTCGGGTGTCCGCCTGCTGAGCGGAGCGGAGGCCAAACGGTGCCAGACTGATGCATTCTGAGCGGATCCGCATCCACTCAGAATGCATTGGGGCTGTACGGATCCGTTCGGGGCCGCTTGTGAGAGCCTTCAAACGGAACTCACAAGCTGAGCCCCGAACGCTAGTGTGAAAGTAGCCTTACTCTTCTCAGAATAATGTCAGTGTCAGACCCTTGGATACTTCCGGAGATTCCCGATCTACTGTCCCAAGGTCTGGTTTTCCATCCAGCGGTAAATGGTCTTCATTTAACTGCATGGAATTTGAAAGGAGCCTATTCATTAAAAAAGGTTTTTCAAAGGAACTGATTGCTGCACTTTCTATTTATGCCAGGACATGGACAAAGTTTTTAGATTTCTATAAAATTAATCCCTATAATCTTCCTGATTCGGTTCCTATTTCATACATTCTGGAATTTCTTCAGAGAGGGCTAGTTTTGGGGTTAGCTAAAAATACTTTAAAGGTACAGGTTTTTGCCCTTTCGGTGCTTTTTGATTTTTTTCCCCTCTGATCCTTGGGTAGTTTTTTAGAGCAATGGATAGGATGGCTCCTGTTTCTAAACCAAAAATTCCCTTGTGGGATCTCAATCTGGTCCTAAGATCTCTAATGCAGCCACCTTTTGAGCCCATTAAATCGTCCAATATCAAGTATCTTACCTACAAAATTGTTTTGCTGGTAGCACTCACCACGGCCAGGAGGGTAAGCGAGTTGCTATTTCCAAAAATCCTACTTCCTTCTTTTTGTGCCAATCCAAAAAACCTGAAAGAAAAGGTTTTTCATACATTAGATGTAAGACGATGCTTATTACATTATCCCAAATCTACGGAGGAGTGACAAAAGTCTTCAGCCTGATTTGTCCTCTTCTCGTGGCCAAATAGGGCTATGAAGGCTACCAAAAGTACATTGTCTAGATGGATCAGACTTGGTATATCTAAATCTTACTTGGAGGCTGGTCTTTCTCCTCCAATCTCGGTGAAGGCTCATTCCACTCGTTCTATTTCCACTTCTTGGGCTGAAAGATCTGGTGCAACTATTGATCAAATCTGTAGAGCTGTACTTTTTTCCGGCACTATCGTTTAACCCCTTAAGGACCGGGCTCATTTTCACCTTAAGGACCGGGCCATTTTTTGCAAATCTGACCAGTGTCCCTTTAAGTGCTCATAACTTTCAAACGCTTTGACTTACCCAGGCCGTTCTGAGATTGTTTTTTCGTCACATATTGTACTTCATGACACTGCTAAAATTGGGTCAAAAAAGTTATTTTTTTTGCATAAAAAAATACATTTTTTACCAAAAATTTTGAAAAATTAGCAAATTTCAAAGTTTCAGTTTCTCTACTTCTGTAATACATAGTAATACCCCCAAAAATTGTGATGACTTTACATTCCCCATATGTCTACTTCATGTTTGTAGCATTTTGGGAATGATATTTTATTTTTTGGGGATGTTACAAGGCTTAGAAGTTTAGAAGCAAATTTTGAAATTTTTGAGAAATCTTCAAAATCCCACTTTTTATGGACCAGTTCAGGTTTGAAGTCATATTGTGAGGCTTAGATAATAGAAACCTCCCAAAAATGACCCCATTCTAGAAACTACACCCCTCAAGGTATTCAAAACTGTTTTTTCAAACTTTATTAACCCTTTAGGTGTTCCACAAGAGTTAATGGCAGATGGAGAAACAATTTTGAAATTTCTATTTTTTGGAAAATTTTCCAATATAATAAATTTTTTCCAGGAGTAAAATAAGGGTTAACTGCCAAACAACACTCAAAATGGGTTGCCCTGATTCTGTAGTTTGCAAAAACACCCCATATGTGGTCGTAAACTACTGTTTGGCCGAACGGTAGCACATAGAAGGAGGGGAACACCATATGGGTTTTGGAAGGCAGATTTTGCAGGACTGGTTTTGTTTATACCATGTCCCATTTGAAGCCCCCTGTTGCACCCCTAGAATAGAAATTTCAAAAAAGTGACTCCATCTAAGAAAGTACACCCCTCAAGGTATTCAAAACTGGGTTTACAAACTTTGTTAACCCTTTAGGTGTTCCACAAGAGTTAATGGCAGATGGAGAAACAATTATGAAATTTCAATTTTTTGGAAAATTTTCCAATATAATCAATTTTTTCTAGGAGTAAAACAAGGGTTAACTGCCAAACAACACTCAAAATGGGTTGCCCTGATTCTGTAGTTTGCAAAAACACCCCATATGTGGTCGTAAACTACTGTTTGGCCGAACGGTAGCACATAGAAGGAGGGGAACACCATATGGGTTTTGGAAGGCAGATTTTGCAGGACTGGTTTTGTTTATACCATGTCCCATTTGAAGCCCCCTGTTGCACCCCTAGAATAGAAATTTCAAAAAAGTGACTCCATCTAAGAAAGTACACCCCTCAAGGTATTCAAAACTGGGTTTACAAACTTTGTTAACCCTTTAGGTGTTCCACAAGAGTTAATGGCAGATGGAGAAACAATTATGAAATTTCAATTTTTTGGAAAATTTTCCAATATAATCAATTTTTTCTAGGAGTAAAACAAGGGTTAACTGCCAAACAACACTCAAAATGGGTTGCCCTGATTCTGTAGTTTGCAAAAACACCCCATATGTGGTCGTAAACTACTGTTTGGCCGAACGGTAGCACATAGAAGGAGGGGAACACCATATGGGTTTTGGAAGGCAGATTTTGCAGGACTGGTTTTGTTTATACCATGTCCCATTTGAAGCCCCCTGTTGCACCCCTAGAATAGAAATTTCAAAAAAGTGACTCCATCTAAGAAAGTACACCCCTCAAGGTATTCAAAACTGGGTTTACAAACTTTGTTAACCCTTTAGGTGTTCCACAAGAGTTAATGGCAGATGGAGAAACAATTATGAAATTTCAATTTTTTGGAAAATTTTCCAATATAATCAATTTTTTCTAGGAGTAAAACAAGGGTTAACTGCCAAACAACACTCAAAATGGGTTGCCCTGATTCTGTAGTTTGCAAAAACACCCCATATGTGGTCGTAAACTACTGTTTGGCCGAACGGTAGCACATAGAAGGAGGGGAACACCATATGGGTTTTGGAAGGCAGATTTTGCAGGACTGGTTTTGTTTATACCATGTCCCATTTGAAGCCCCCTGTTGCACCCCTAGAATAGAAATTTCAAAAAAGTGACTCCATCTAAGAAAGTACACCCCTCAAGGTATTCAAAACTGGGTTTACAAACTTTGTTAACCCTTTAGGTGTTCCACAAGAGTTAATGGCAGATGGAGAAACAATTATGAAATTTCAATTTTTTGGAAAATTTTCCAATATAATCAATTTTTTCTAGGAGTAAAACAAGGGTTAACTGCCAAACAACACTCAAAATGGGTTGCCCTGATTCTGTAGTTTGCAGAAACACCCCATATGTGGTGGTAAACTACTATTTGGCTAAACGGCAGGACATAGAAGAAGGGGAACGCCATATGGTTTTTGGAAGGCAGATTTTGCTGGACTGGTTTATTTACACCATGTACCCTTTCAAGCCCCCTGATGCACCCCTAGAGTAGAAACTCCATAAAAGTGACCCCATCTAGGAAACTACGGGATAAGGTGGTTGTTGTTTTGGGACTATTTTTGGGGTAAATTTGATATTTGGTTGCTCTATATTACTCTTTTTTGAGGCAATGTAACAAAAAAAAAAAATCTAAAATTGTTTCTACATTCGCTATTTAGTTTTGTGGAACACCTAAAGGGTTAACATAGTTTGTAAAGTAACTTTTGAATACCTTGAGGGGTGTAGTTTCTTAGATGGGGTCACTTTTTTGGAGTTTCTAGTCTGGGCTACATCAGGGGGGGCTTCTAATGGGACATGGTGTCAAAAAAAAAACTGTCCATCAAAATCTGCCTTCCAGAAACCGTATGGCGTTCCCTTCGTTCTATGCCCTGCCGTGCGGCTATATAGCCATTTACGACCACATATGGGGTGTTTCTGCAAACGACAGAATCGGGGCAATAAATATTTAGTTTTGTTTGGCTGTTAACCCTTGCTTTATTACCGGCAAAATGGATTTAAATTGAAATTTTGCCCAAAAATAGGCGTTTTGGCACCGTTTTTATTTTATATTTTTAACACCGTTCATCCGAGGCGTTTGGTCAAAAGTTATTTTTATAGCGACGACTTTTACGCACGCGACGATGCCCAATATGTATGGCTCTCAGACTTTGGAGACACTAAGCAGGCATCCTAAAACTGCGGCCCTCCAGATGTTGTAAAACTACAATTCCCACCATGCCCTGCTGATGGCTGTAGGTTGTCTGGGCATGCTGGGAGTTATAGTTTTACAACATCTGGAGGGCCGCAGTTTGAGGATGCCTGCACTAAAACTAATATTTTTGGGGGAAAGAAAAATAGTTTTCGTGTCTCCAAAGTCTGAGAGCCATAGTGTTTTATGTTCTCTAGTGAACTGTTGGGGATTATAAAAATTTAGTACTCCATGGAAGTGTGATACTCCCTGAAGCAATCGATAACGCAGAGGCCCGGATGATCGGGGCACGTGTCGCACTGAGTGGTGGTGTCCTTCCGTATCCCCCTCCTGCGACACACTCTGCACTTTTTTTGGGTTCGTCCCTTCTTTCCAGTATGGGGGACCACACCTGGAAAGTGTTGGCCAGGGACGATCCGGGCGCCTCCAGTTCCCGAGGTACTCCGGCCTGCTCTTTCCCGGTCCGAAAAGATCAGGTCCTTGAGGACTGCCTCATAGAATTGGAGGAATGTCCCTGTGCTGCCAGCGCTTCGGGATAGTACAAAAGAGTTGTACATGGCAACCTGCACCAAGTAGACCGCAACTTTTTTGTACCATGCCCGGGTTTTGCGCATGGCGTTATATGGCGTGAGGACTTGATCCGAGAGATCAACTCCTCCCATATACCGATTGTAGTCGACGATACAATCGGGCTTGAGGACCGTTGCCGCGGTACCTCGCACAGGGACTGGGGTGGTGCCGTTACCGTGGATTGTGGACAGCATAAGGACATCCCTCTTGTCCTTATACCTGACCAGCAACAGGTTTCCACTGGTAAGTGCACGGGTCTCACCCCTGGGGATAGGTACCTGGAGGGGGTAGGCAGGGAGGCCGCGCTGATTTTTCCGCACGGTCCCACAAGCGAACGTAGATCTGGCGGCAAGGGACCTGAACAAGGGAATGCTGGTATAAAAGTTATCCACGTACAAGTGGTAACCATTATCCAGCAGTGGGTACATAAGGTCCCACACGAGTTTCCCGCTAACACCCAGAGTGGGGGGACATTCTGGGGGTTGAATACGGGAATCTCGCCCCTCGTACACACGAAATTTGTAAGTGTACCCTGAGGTACTCTCACAAATTTTGTATAGCTTCACGCCATACCTCGCTCGCTTTGTGGGAATATATTGGCGGAAACTGAGTCTCCCCTTGAACGCAATGAGCGACTCATCAACCGCGACCTCCCTTCCAGGTACGTAGGCCTGCTGAAATGTGGCCCCAAAGTGATCGATGACAGGCCGTATCTTATACAGCCGGTCATAGGCAGGATCACCTCGGGGTGGACATGCTGCATTATCGGAATAATGCAGACATTTCCGGATGGCCTCAAACCGGGAGCGTGTCATGACCATACTGTACAGTGGGGTCTGGTACAGGACGTCCCCACTCCAGTATTGCCTGACACTGGGTTTTTGGACTAGACCCATATGCAGCACGAGGCCCCAAAATGTCCTCATTTCGGCTGCACTGACCGGCGTCCAGCCACCGGGTCTAGCCAAAACTGAGCCTGGGTTTTGAGCGACGAACTGTTGGGCGTACAGATTCGTCTGCTCCACCATCAAATTCACCAGTGGGTTACTGAAAAAAAAACTAAAATAGTCAATTTCAGTAAACCCCACTGTGGGAATCTGGATTCCAGGATTGCCAGCGAAATCCGGAATCTCAGGCTCAAAGTCCACTGGGGGACACCAGCTAAGTTCATCGGCAGGGGTCTCCGGTGAACTTATTTGGTGGGCCGGGAAACCAGTACGAACCCCAGGGCGGCTCGTACTAGGGTGGGCCACAGGATCCCTAGCATGTGCGGCCCCTGGCTCCGCCTGGCGGCGTCTCCGCCGCCTTGGTGGCTCATCGTCATCCGATGATGATGAGGAGGATGCTGATGATAAGAGGAATGTGGGGTCATCCTCATCCTCACTGGGGCTCTCGGAGTCGGAGGCAATCTGGGCATATGCCTCCTCGGCCGAGAACACCCGGCGGGCCATGGGTGTGTGTGCGTGTAGGTGTGCGTGTGTGTAAAACTTTATTATATGTGCGTGTGTGTGGGGGCAACGGGTGTTCGCGTACTAAAAAAAGGAAAAAAAGGGCAAGTGTTAGGAAAAAAAAAAAGTTGCTGATTAGCGGTACAACGCTGATCAGCGGTGGGGCAGGCGATGCGCTAACAGTGGACGGACGCTAAAAAGTGCCGACCAGTCAGCGAACGCAGAAAAAAAAGTGGTGGTGAGGGGGCTAGTGGTGGTGGTGGGGGGATGGGGGGGTTGGGGGGAGTGGTGGGGGGGTGGGTGGAGGGGGTGGGGGGGCTGGTGGTGGTGGGGGGCTGGTAGGGGGGGGCTGGTAGGGGGGGGCAAGTGGCAGGGGGGGGTCTGGGGTCTGATGGATCAAAAAAAGATTTGTGTAAAAGTTAAAAGTTTTTTTTTTTTTTTTTTTCCTAACTAACTTTTCCCTTCTTTCCCTGCCTAACGATGCCTCTCCCTCACTGACCCTAACCTACCTGGGTGGCGATGGGTGCAGGAGGGTGATGGATGGCGATTAGGGGGACACAGGAGCTGGTGCTGGACGATGCTGCCGGGTGCTCGTGCAGAACAGGAAGAGGAGGGGAGAGAGGAGCGCAGGAAGTTTGAATCTCGCGCCTCTCTCCCCTGCACCAATCAGCACCCTGGACAGCAGTGTTCAGCACCAGGGCCAGCACCGCCTCCTCAAATCCTCGGACTGCGATTGGTGGTGTATAATTACGCCACCGATCGCAGTCTTTTTCCGGTTCATCGGGTCACCGGACACCCGAATGGACCGGAAACGCAGAAAACCGCAGGTCTGAATTGACCTGCGGTTTTCTGCGATCGCCGATACGGGGGGGTCAAATGACCCCCCCCTGCGTTGTTACGGGATGCCGGCTGAATGATTTCAGCCGAAATCCCGTTCCGATTAACCCCCGCGGCGCCGGAATGCCGATTTTAAGTCAGGACGTACCGGTACGCCCTTGGTCCTTAAGGACTCGGGAAATAGGGCGTACCGGTACGCCCTGTGTCCTTAAGGGGTTAAACCTAAACTCTTCCTCTCCCTAAAGAAGGAAGATTTCTCTGTAATTCTCTCTGTGGCGCTGTCGTAGGGGAAGGGAAAAATGATGATTACACTTACCGGTAATCGGATTTTCCCGACCCCACGACAGCACTCTTTCTTATTCCCTCCCTGTTTTTTTATCATAGGCACTGGGTGAAAAAAAAAAGGGACAAATATATATATAGTTGCAAGAAAAAGTATGTGAACCTTTTGGAATGGTATGGATTTCTGCACAAATTGGTCATAAAATGTGATCTGATCTTCATCTAAGTCACAACAATAGACAATCACAGTCTGCATAAACTAATAACACACAAAGAATTAAATGTTACCATGTTTTTATTTAACACACCATGTAAACAGTGAAGGTGGAAAAAGTATGTGAACCCCTAGACTAATGACATCTCCAAGAGCTAATTGGAGTGATGTGTCAGACAACTGGAGTCCAAACAATGAGATGAGATTGGAGGTGTTGGTTACAGCTGCCCTGCCCTATAAAAAACACACCAGTTCTGGGTTTGCTCTTCACAAAAAGCATTGACTGATGTGAATGATGCCTCGCACAAAAAATCTCTCAGAAGACCTACGATTAAGAATTTTTGACTTGCATATAGCTGGAAAGGGTTATAAAAGTATCCCCAAAAGCCTTGCTGTTCATCAGTCCACGGTAAAACAAATTGTCTATAAATGGAGAAAGTTCAGCACTGCTGCTACTCTCCCTAGGAGTGGCCGTCCTGTAAAGATGACTACAAGAGAACAGCGCAGACTGCTCAATTAGGTGAAGAAGAATCCTAGAGTGTCAGCTAAAGACTTACAAAAGTCTCTGGCATATGCTAACATCCCTGTTAACGAATCTACGATATGCAAAACACTAAACAAGAATGGATTTCATGGGAGGATACCACAGAGGAAGCCACTGCTGTCCAAAAAAAAAACATTGCTGAACGTTTACAGTTTGCACAAGAGCAACTGGATGTTCCACAGCAGTACTGGCAAAATATTCTGTGGACAGATGAAACCAAAGTTGAGTTGTTTGGAAGAAACACACAACACTATGTTTGGAGAAAAAGCACAGCACACCAACATCAAAACATCATCCCAACTGTGAAGTATGGTGGTGGGGGCATCATGGTTTGGGGCTGCTTTGCTGCGTCAGGGCTTGTACGGATTGCTATTCTCGAAGGAAAAATGAATTCTCAAGTTTATCAAGACATTTTGCAGAAGAACTTAAGGCCATCTGTCCACCAGCTGAAGCTCAACAGAAGATGGGTGTTGCAACAGGACAACGCCCCAAAGCATAGAAGTAAATCAACAGAATGGTTTAAACAGAAGAAAATACGCCTTCTGGAGTGGCCCAGTCAGAGTCCTGACCTCAACGCGACTGAGATGCTGTGGCATGACCTCAAGAAAGCGAATCACACCAGACATCCCAAGAATATTGCTGAACTGAAACAGTTCTGTAAAGAGGAATGGTCAAGAATTACTCCTGACCGTTGTGCACGTCTGATCTGCAACTACAGGAAACATTTGGTTGAAGTTATTGCTGCCAAAGGAGGTTCAACCAGTTATTAAATCCAAGGGTTCACATACTTTTTCCACCTGCACTGTGAATGTTTACATGGTGTGTTCAATAAAAACATAGTAACATTTAATTCTTTGTGTGATATTAGTTTAAGCAGACTGTGATTGTCTATTGTTGTGACTTAGATGAAGATCAGATCACATTTTATGACCAATTTGTGCAGAAATCCATATCATTCCAAAGGGTTCACATACTTTTTCTTGCAACTGTATATATATATATATATATAGATATATATATATATACACACTCACCTAAAGAATTATTAGGAACACCATACTAATACAGTGTTGGACCCCCTTTTGCCTTCAGAACTGCCTTAATTCTATGTGGCATTGATTCAACAAGGTGCTGATAGCATTCTTTAGAAATGTTGGCCCATATTGATAGGATAGCATCTTGCAGTTGATGGAGATTTGAGGGATGCACATCCAGGGCACGAAGCTCCCGTTCCACCACATCCCAAAGATGCTCTATTGGGTTGAGATCTGGTGACTGTGGGGGCCATTTTAGTACAGTGAACTCATTGTCATGTTCAAGAAACCAATTTGAAATGATTCGAGCTTTGTGACATGGTGCATTATACTGCTGGAAGTAGCCATCAGAGGATGGGTACATGGTGGTCATGAAGGGATGGACATGGTCAGAAACAATGCTCAGGTAGCCTGTGGCATTTAAACGATGGCCAATTGGCACTAAGGGGCCTAAAGTGTGCCCAGAAAACACCCCCCACACCATTACACCACCACCACCAGCCTGCACAGTGGTAACAAGGCATGATGGATACATGTTCTCATTCTGTTTATGCCAAATTTGGACTCATCATTTGAATGTCTCAACAGAAATCGAGACTCATCAGACCAGGCAACATTTTTCCAGTCTTCAACAGTCCAATTTTGGTGAGCTCGTGCAAATTGTAACCTCTTTTTCCTATTTGTAGTGGAGATGAGTGGTACCCGGTGGGGTCTTCTGCTGTTGTAGCCCACCTTTTTTTCCCATTCTGACATTCAGTTTGGAGTTCAGGAGATTGTCTTGACCAGGACCACAACCCTACATGCATTGAAGCAACTGCCATGTGATTGGTTGACTAGATAATCGCATTAATGAGAAATAGAACAGGTGTTCCTAATAATTCTTTAGGTGAGTGTATATATATATATATATATATATATATATGTAAAAAAGAGAGCAGCACTCCAGTATAGGATAAAACAAAATCCAAAAGATGTATTCACCAATAGTGTGGCGACATTTCGGCTCTACAATTGAGCCTTTCTCAAGCCTGAGAAAAGCTCAATTGTAGAGCCGAAACGTCGCCACACTATGGGTGAATAAATCTTTTGGATTTTGTTTTATCCTATACTGGAGTGCTGCTCTCTTTTTTACATGTGATTATTGGGTAAGCTTTAGCTCTCAGAGCGTGCACCCGGTTGTTTCATAGTTTTCATATAAAAATCTAAATGTAGTTGGTTTATTATAAATGTGATTAACTAAGGTAGGAGTCCCTCTCTTGCTCTGAAATCCACTGAAGCGATAGAGAGTCCCCACCTTTTTATTCTGTAGGTTATTCCTGTCCCTGGGGTTGGATCCCCTCTCTCTGTGGTGCTGTCGTGGGGTCCGGAAAATCCAATTACCGGTAAGTGTAATCATCATTTATTTTTTGGGGGCGATTGTCTTCTGTAAAGGCTCATTTTTTTGTGTGATGAGTTGACTGTTTGATTGGTACTATGTTGGGGTACATATGACTTTTTGATCGCTCAATATTACACCTTTTTTATTTAAGCTGACAAAAAATAGCTTTTTTGACAGTTTTTTTACGGCGATCATCTGACGGGGTCGACTATGGGACGTTTTTATAGAGCTGTACCTAATATATCTGTTTGTTTTTCTTTTTTCAATTTTTTGCAACTTTATGGGGGTCATTTACTATGCAGAAATACGCCTAAGTTAGCACAGCTAGCAGCACAACAGTTAGATGTGCCACTGTCTGCTAATTTACCCTGTTTCAGCAAGTTCTAAAAATGTGGGTGGGGAAGGGGATAGGCCGGCAGGCCTGTGTCATTAACCATTCTCTACTCCTGTTTTAAGAGTAGAAAAAGGTCTAAATGTAAGACCGCTCTGAAGCTGTCTTACATTTAGAACTGGTGCTGGATGCGCCTAAGTTATGGAGAGGCCAGCGCCTCTTCATAACTTCGGCAGATCCACCGCCAGTTTAGGGCTTTATTAGGAGCGGCATCTAAAGTGCCAGGCTTAATAAATGTGCCCCTATATATACGTATATTAAAGGAAAGGGGCATTTTTTATACTTGAAACTTTTTTTTTTTATTATGAAAACCCTTTTTTTACTTTTTATTTTTGTCCCACTGTGGGACTTCAACTTTTGGGGGTCTGACCTCTCTGCAGTGCATTACAATGCAAAGGGGCTGGATCTCCTAGGCTTCCGTAGAAGGCAAGCCCCGATGCATGTGCAAAGCATTGGCTGCCTTCTCACCCATTGGGTCCCCATCACCACCCGATGGAGACCCCTACCCACCACAAACACCCTCGATGCCGCCGTCAGCGCTGACCATGGCATAAAAAGCGGTTAATCCCCCGGGATCGGCTTTTACAGCGATGCCGGTGGATACAGCAGGGACCTGTTTGTCAGTGACTGCTGATCCCCTGCACTGATCGTGCGTGCACCGCTCCGGTGCTGGCCTGTTCAGCATGATGTACTAGTACGTCAAATTGCAGGAAGTTTCTTCTTGCTATGACATACTAATACGTCATATGTCATAGCATATGTGGCAGTAGAAGACACAGTATTGATGTAAACTACCGGATAGCAGAGTGTTTTAGAGCATGGGGATGGACTGCAGAAACAAGAAGCCAAGGTTCAAAGGTGTAACCTGAATCTCCTGGACCTTAATTCAAAATCTGGAACAGACCCCCATCGACCATTTGTCGTTAAATACTGGTGTCTTTTTATGTGGCAGAGGGCACTGTATACTCCTGGCCGAATGTGTCTGCGCATGAGCATCTGGACCAAATTGAAAATAAAAGGAAAGTAAACAAGTCACATCTGTGGATGTCACCTGTGAGTCACTGACTTACATTTGGCAAATTACTCCAAAGTGATTTCGAGGTGGGGGTAATTTCCCTGCTCTTTCTAGGGCACCAGAATACCTTGTCCTGGCTCTCTCTTGGTGCATACCCTAAAAAAGGAATCACTGTAGATCATGGGAAACTACAGTATATGCACTTTCATATATTGTAAATTCTAATCTTCCAACAGAAATAGTTAAAGAGGTTATCCAACCCTATAATGACCCCCACCCCCAATGCGCAGGCCCCTTTTATGGATTATACTTACCTGCTCCCTGTCACCCGCTTCGCTCCAGATCCCTGCATGGCCGACACTGCATCTTCCTGTCATGCAGATCAAAACATCAGACGACGGGTGGAGCAGCCAATAGCAGGCTGCGATGAGGGCGAGCCTCCCTAGCGTCACCCGAAGGCTCGTCCCCATCACAGCCTGCTATTGGCAGCTCCCACTGTCGCTGGATGTTATGATCCAAGTGATGGGGAGATACAGCTTTGTGTTTAGAGAGGCTGCAACATACAGTATGATATACCGTATTTTTCGGACTATAGCACAAACTTTTTTTCCCTACAAAAGTGGCAGGGAAGCGCGGCACGGCTGTACTTGCCCTCCCAGGTCTTCTTCCGGGTCCCGCTCTGCACTGTGTCCTTATGGAGTACAGTGTCAGGATGTAGGTGCAAACTATGACCTGATATTGTGCAACATCAGGTCACAGTGCAAAGTGGGCTGGAAGAACAGGGATTAGCAGCGCCATCCAGGAAGGTAAGTTATATATTTTTTTTAATGTCTTATCTGAGGTTGATGGGGTCTGATCTGAGGCTGATTGAGCTCGGGGGTCTAATTTTGGGGTCTGATGATAAACGGGGGTCTCATTTGAAGGTCTGCTCTAAGGCCTGCTGAAAAAGATTTTTTATTCTTATATTTTCCTCCTCTAAATCCTAGGTGCGTCTTATAGTCCGAAAATACGGTATATTAGAATTTGTTCATTCCCCTTAAATATTATTTCAATAAGTTATGGCTGCCTGTGTAAATTAGTGATATCTATATTATCCAGATTTATTAAGATTTACTTACACACAGTGTACTTGTTACAGTATAAATTTGATGCTGATTCTGTGTGGCCGCCAGTAGCTATTTAATACAGAACCTGCCCCAAATCCGCTGCCTTTAGCGCTTTCTGTAACTCATAACGCATGTTTCCCATATACTGTGTCACCTAGTAATGTATGTAATGCTTTATGACTAAGGCTCCTGATTTGCTAATATTCAGAATTTTTTAATGAAACAGTTGTTGAGTGGAACAATTTGGGGTCCTCAATTACGGGACATATCCTGGCAACACAACTTTCATTTGGAATGAAAGTTTATTTTTTTCCGTCTGCGGTCATTTAGTAAATGGAATATGACAGTGTAACGTTCAGACACAGCTTTCTTTTGAACACAGGAGGGAGCCAGTATCCCATCTATATTTTCAATCCTCTGCTCCGCAGTAAATTGCTTTTGAAATGAGAATACTTTCAACTTCATTCTTTCTGTTCATTACCGGTAAATATTTACTGTGTTGCCGAATGCTGTCACCTAGCCCGAGACATCATTGTGCCAGGTTTTGTAGCTGTGATGATAGCATGCAGTCACTTTTTATTGGGGCTTTTAAATATAAACTAACTCTAAGCTTAATAACTGGAAAACAAATATCAATTCTCTGCTCCGAGACACGAGAGACAAAGGAGTCAAGCATAAATATATACGGTATTATTGGGGCATATTTGGAATCTCCTTGTTTTTTAGTTTTGGAAGAAAGACGTAATTCTCAAATAAAAAGGATGTGTGATATGGACTCTCATTGGGGCTATGAAACTTATCAAGCTTTTTTATTGCAATACACTTGAGAACTCCCTTTCACCCATCAGCTATCTTTTCCGACTTTGCACATGTAATCATCCGAAGTCGCTTCGTTCAAAACTTTGGAATAATACTGTACGGGTATTCGTCTCCGTACAGTGTTAGAATGTATGGGCTCCATTGAGCCGAAGTTAGTTATTCACGAAGCTGAGTTTTAAAAATCAACAACGAATCTCCGTACAGTGTTAATCCGAAGTTTTGAACGAAGCGACTTCGGATGAAGCATCTGAAGCTCGCTTCACTCAACAGTACTTATATCAATGAGGAAACGTGTGTTAAATACCGCCAGACAGCTCTGCATTTCTCCCACAGAAACAATGGATCGAACATGTTGAAATCCATCATGCCTATACCCTCCTATCCCCAGCATCTGCTGCTGGGTACAGTTGTGAGGCCTACATATATATAAGATCATCACAAACAATGAATTGTGTGGACTGCACACACATATAGACAATATTGTCCCATGTGCAGTGGTGAGAGAACCTATTTCTTCTCGTGCCGCAAATTATCCTGCAGAAAGCAACTCTTCGAGCATCTTCATTAGGGTACGGCCACACTGTCAGGAGTTGATGATAAGAGGAGAGAAGGTATAAAAGACAGATACAATGTCTCTTTTTTTTTTATTCACTCCTGGTTTTAGCTCCCAAACCTGCATCCGGAAACTTGAAGATGTCGCCGTACCCTCAGGCCGCTTTCACGCATAGTTTATTTCTGGTGTTTGTCTGCACTTTTGCATTTTTGGCACGTTTTCGCATCAGCATTTTTGGCTGTAAAAACGCAGGTTCCAGATGTTAGCTGAAGGTCTATGGGAAATATAAATAACAGGACACACAAGCATCTTTGGCTACTGGCATTTTTGTTCATTAGGTGGCGTTTTTTTTGTCTTTCTTTTAATAAAAAATAATAATACTGCATGCTGGCGTTTTTTGGGCATCTATTCAGGTGTTTTGACAATACCTTCTCTCTAGGGGAAAAGCGCCATGAAGAAAAAACACTTTGTGCAAAAAAAAAAACACCAGTAAAAATTCCACAAAAATGCAGGTGGCTAAAAACTGCAACTGCAGATAAAATAATGCCAGAGCCAAATTCATGTGTAAGGGGTTGTGTCACAAAACATATTCTACATTTTTCAATCTAGCACCTGGATCTAAATACTTTTGTAATTGCATGTAATTAAGAATTTAGTATTACCCGAGAGCTATTCAATAAAATGTATCTGTATAGTGCCACCTGCTGTTTATTCTTTTGCTCATGCTTAGCTTAGTCTTTAACTGCCACAGCCATAGGTTCTGTTAGAAGCTATGGCAGTTACAGGGAGAGAGCTGCGGCAGAAAGGACTCGCCCACTGAGCTGCCAGCTGAACATGATCTAGCAAAGCAATTGGAGCAGTGAATGTGGAGATATCAGGACCCATGTGAGGTACAGGGCTGATTCTAGCTTTTTTTTAGAAAGGTATTACTATTATTTTTTTTTTAACTATTACTATATTTAAATATCACCTAAAGTGCATCCCGCCACCAGATTAAACTGTGACTATTTAATTGGATGGTGGGATACGCTATGCAAGCTTTAGAAAGGTGGTAAAGCCCCAACACATCATGTTGGTGTGTCCTCACACTCCATCTCTTCCTCGTGGGATCTCTGCTCAGGATTGTGCCACGCAATAAGGACTTATGGACACTTTAGGGGATATCTATATGCAGTAGTAGTTGTGTACTTTGTACCTCTGTGTTGAAAACAACCAAGTAAGTTTAAAGGGAGTCTGTCACCAAAATTTCACCTTCTGGGCTGCTTATATAACTCTATGTAGCACACAAAAAAACACAATTTAAATGGCACCTTTGTTCTTTTCTTCTGATGTTCATAAACAGCAAAAACGTGGTTTTAATGATATACAAAAAAGGGTTCACAAGTGCCCAGGGGCGACATTCGGGCAGTAAGTGCCCAGGCCACGCTGCATAACTCCTCCCTAACCCCTTGTCTTCCCTGCACTGTAATCCCTGCTTCATGCTGTTGAGTGGCAGAGAGCCCACGCATGCGCAGTTCACCACCAGGCCCGGCACCAGCCATCCTTACTAGAATGCTAGCTGGCGCATGCGCACTGCTGGGAGCGATGCCAATGACCACAGTGGTCAGAACAGTGCGCACGCCCAGACCTGGCGTTGAACTGCACAAGCATGGCATCTCGGCTACTCAACAGCATGACGCAGGGATTACAGGGCGGGCCAAACGAGGGGTTAGGGAGGAGTTATACACATAGAAGGCAGAGGGGCCTGGGCACTTACTGCCATTACGCCACGGTTGTGTCTAAACTCCAGACACCAAACGGACCTGGTCGTTTTGCAGTATGGGAAATAGCCAGCTCTCTATGAGCTGTCTAAACTCCAGACACGGTACGGACCTTTTTGCCCCCTAGTGGACGGGTCCGGAACAGAGCTAGTGTTTAGCCAGCTCACATTGATTTGGCTAAACTCCATACACGGTGCGGACCTGGTCCTTACTAAGTATGGGGAATAGCCAACTCTATAGGAGCCGTCTAAACTCCATACACGGTACGGACCTCTTAGCCCCCTAGTGGTTAGGTACAGAACTATGATGGGATTTAGCTGATTCAAAGTGAATTGGCTAAACTCCATACTCCGTAAGGACCTTCTTAACCCTTTGTGGTATGTGATCCATTACAATAATTTTGCCAAATAAAGTTGAACAGATGAGTGGTAGAAAATCTCATTTTTATTTTTAATCCTTATAAGGCCTCCTGCAGAAGACCGGATGGTTTTGAAGTCCGTTTTAAAAGGATACGTTTTTTTATTTTTTTTTGTTTCAGTACTGTCTCAGTTTCCGTTCCGTTTCTGTTTGGTTTGCGTTTTTTGAGGAACTTAAACAAGGCATATACAGTAATTACATTCTAAAATTCCGCAGGGCATAAAATTTTCAATAGACGGTTTATCAAAAAATGGAACAAATACGGAAAACATACGGATGCATTCTGTATCCGTTCATTTTACAGCCCCATTGACTTGAATGGAGCCACGGAACATGATTTGCGGGCAATAATATGACCTGTTCTATCTTCGAACTGAAAAACGGAAACTGAATGCATACGGAGTACATTCCGTTTTTTTCCATATATGGGATTTAAAAAGCCTTTTGCTAAACGGAAACAAAAAACTTTTGTGTGCAGGAGGCCTAACTGTTTAATATCACTATAAAACGTGAATCCATATCATGGACGCCCTTCACCCCGAGTCCTGTTAGAACAAGGTGTGACCTCAGATGATGCTGCAGAGGAGCCTCTAATCACTGAGAAATGTCCGCCTTCCAGTGTCCGAGAAAACGAAAGTATCGGCTCAAATTTTCTATTCATCAAGTGTTATCTGTGAAATGTTACCATCAAATTATACATCCAGATTGCAATACTCTGGCGGTAACCTGTGATTTCACCATCATCATGGTCAAAGGAAAGCTCAGCATGAGCCCCATCAGATCTGCTGCTTGTTAGGTCCTCTTCAGACATGGAGTTTAGCCTGCTCACAGTGAACTGTCTATTTCCCATACACCAGACGGACCTTTTCTATGTGTTATATACAGAGAGGTTCTCCTGCTGGTGAGGTCCTCTTCAGACATGGAGTTTAGCCTGCTCACAGTGAACTGTCTATTTCCCATACACCAGACGGACCTTTTCTATGTGTTATATACAGAGAGGTTCTCCTGCTGGTGAGGTCCTCTTCAGACATGGAGTTTAGCCTGCTCACAGTGAACTGTCTATTTCCCATACACCAGACGGACCTTTTTTATGTGTTATATACAGAGAGGTTCTCCTGCTGGTGAGGTCCTCTTCAGGTATGGAGTTTAGCCTGCTCACAGAGAACTGTCTATTTCCCATACACCAGACGGACCTTGTCTATGTGTTATATACAGAGAGGTCCTCCTGCTGGTGAGGTCCTCTTCAGACATGGAGTTTAGCCTGCTCACAGTGAACTGTCTATTTCCCATACACCAGACGGACCTTTTCTATGTGTTATATACAGAGAGGTTCTCCTGCTGGTGAGGTCCTCTTCAGACATGGAGTTTAGCCTGCTCACAGAGAACTGTCTATTTCCCATACACCAGATAGACCTTTTCTATGTGTTATATACAGAGAGGTTCTCCTGCTGGTGAGGTCCTCTTCAGACATGGAGTTTAGCCTGCTCACAGTGAACTGTCTATTTCCCATACACCAGATAGACCTTTTCTATGCGTTACCTACAGAGACATGGGTTTTAGCTGCCATTCAAACCGCTTCGGGTTCATGGTCTGACTGAAAATTGGAGTCTGGTAGAAAATGTCAGAATTCCAATATTGTCTAACGTTTGGCTTCTTTACTACGCCCATATGCAGCACGAGTCCCCAAAACTTCATCATCTCTGCTGCATCTACTGGGGTCCAACCTAGGGGTCTAGCGTATGGAGAACTCGGGTTCTGAGCAATGAATTGTTGGGCGTCTAAATTGGTTTCGGTCACCACTAGATTTACAAAATTTTCAGAGAAGATTTTGAAAAAATCTAGCTCAGCGAAGTCCGCACAATCTATCAAAATTCCTGAGTGGCCCACGAACTCCGGAATTTGGGGCTGATAATGGTCAGGGGGTGGGGTCCATGTGGGCTCACTCTGGGGGGCCTCCTCTGCTGCTACCCTGGGGCACCTTCTAAAGCAGGCATGCTCAACCTGCGGCCCTCCAGCTGTTGCAAAACTACAACTCCCAGCATGCCCAAACAGCCTACGTCAGGGCATTGTGGGAGTTGTAGTTTTACAACAGCTGGAGGGCCGCAGGTTGAGCATGCCTGGTCTAAAGGGTCCCTCATCAGCGGATGAGGATGAGGGGGTAGAGGAAAGTGGCATCCTCTTCTTCCTCACTGGCAGACTCTGTATCAGAGGCAAGCATGGCGTATGCCCCTTCAGCTGAATATAGTCGTTGGGATGAATGGGACATTTTTATTTTATTGAGGTGTGAAACGTGTAAACCTTTATTTAGTGTGGGGAGTGTATGTAGTGTTTTCACACTTGAAGGGGCTTGTAATAAATTTGAAATTTAAATTTAGAAGAAAAGTTCTAAAAAAATAAAAACATTTTCAGCAAAAAAATAAAAATAAATTACTTGCAGCGCAAACTGAGCAGACGCGATCAGTAATGGACACTACTGATCGGTGCTCAGTGGTTGCAAAATGCACTGAAAAGCACTTGGCGGTCACAGGTCCCACACAGAAAAAGTGATGCAGAGCTGGAAAATGGTTAAAAAAAAAAAAAATGCACGGACCAAATGGTGTCCTTAAAAAAAGGATGGGGGGGGACTGCAAAAATTGTGCAGCTATTCCAGATGTTGTTGTTCTTTCTTCTTTTCAGCAGCAAAGGCGTTAAATTCGTAGTGGTGGTACAGCACAAGTCCCAGCAAGCCACAGAACCTATCTGCAAGCAGTCACTAGCTAGAATGGCTGCATGCAGGGACGTTCTGCCTCTTCCTGTGCAGCTATAGCGCTGCCATTGGCTGGAGCGTTGTTTCAGCCAATCGCAGCGCTGGCAGGGGACCCAAAACACTGGTGTTCCCTGCCTCACCTCGGAGGTGACCGGTGCTGACCAGTTCAGCACCGGCCACTGTCCTCTGACCTCCTCCCAGCAGCTGCTGACAGCTTCCTGTGCTGCGATGTGACGACACATTGATCATCCAATCGCAGCGCTTGGAGCTGCAGGGCATAGCTGCCTGCCGGTAAGAGCACCCATGGTGCAGCGATTCCACCCCGATCTTCCCCCAGACCTCATGAAGTACATGTACGTCATGGGTCCTTAAGGGGTTAAAACAGCACCCAGCAGCTATGGTGCTCACGAGCGGCCACCATATTTAAATACCCACCCACCGAGGTACAATCCTGATCAAAAGTTTAAGACTACTTGAAAAATGGCAAAAAAAACATATTTTACATTGTTGGATCTTAACAAGGTTCCAAGTAGAGCTTCAACATGCAACAAGAAGAAATGAGAGTGAGACAAAACATTTTTTGAGCATTCAATTAATTAAAAATAACGATTAAACTGAAACAGGCTGTTTTTCAGCTGATCCAAATTTTCGGACCACATGCCTTTAGGCCTCTTTCACATGGGCGTTGCGGGAACATGCATGATTTTTCCACGCGAGTGCAAAACATTATAATGCGTTTTGCACGCGCGTGAGAAAAATCAGCATGTTTGGTACCTAAACCCGAACTTCTTCACAGAAGTTCGGGTTTGGGATCGGTGTTCAGTAGATTGTATTATTTTCCCTTATAACATGGTTATAAGGGAAAATAATAGCATTCTGAATACAGAATGTATAGTACAATAGCGCTGGAGGGGTTAAAAAAATAATAATTTTTAACTCACCTTAATCCACTTGATCGCGTAGCCCGGCTTCTCTTCCGTCTTCTTTTTTGCTGCGTGCAGGAAAAGGACCTGTGGTGACGTCACTGCGGTCATCACATGGTCAGTCACATGATCTTTTACCATGGTGATGGATCATCTGATGACCGGAGTGAAGTCACCACAGGTCCTTTTCCTGCACACAGCAAAGAAGAAGACAGAAGAGATGCCGGCTGCGCGATCAAGTGGATTAAGGTGAGTTAAATTATTATTATTTTTAACCCCTCCAGCCCTATTATACTATGCATTCTGTATTCAGAATACTATTATTTTCCCTTATAACCATGGTATAAGGGAAAATAATAACGATCGGGTCTCCATCCCGATCGTCTCCTAGCAACCGTGCGTGAAAATCACACCACATCCACACTTGCTTGCGATTTTCACGCAGCCCCATTCACTTCTATGAGGAATGCGTTGCGTGGAAAACACACAATATAGAACATGCTGCGATTTTCACGCAACACACAAGTGATGCGTGAAAATCACTGTTCGTGTGCACAGCCCCATAGAAATGAATGGGTCCGGATTCAGTGAGTGAGGTGAACGTATTGCACCCGGGCGGAAATCTCACCCGTGTGAAAGGGGCCTTAAAAGGCCAAATCTGTGGATTCATTGTCATTCTCTGTCAGGTAGTCACACGTTGTGATGACAAAGGCAAAAAAACTCTCCCTTTTTGAACGTGGTCGGGTTGCTGAACTGCATAAGCTGGGGGGGACACAGGTGGGACGCAGTAAGACAGTCATTTGGAATTATCATTTTTTATGATCCTGAGGGTTATGGAACAAAAAAAAGTCAAGTGTTAGACCCAAAAGCATTTCACCAGCACTGAGCCGGAGGATCCAATTGGCTGTCCGTCAAGACACTGGACGATCCTCAACCCAAATTAAGGCCCTTACTGGTGCTGACTGCAGCCCCATAACCATCAGACGGCATCTGAGACTGAAGGGCTTCAAAGACCTCGTCTCCTTGAACGCCACAGAACTGCTCGTTTGGACTTTGCAAGAGAGCACCAAACATGGGACATTCAAAGGTGGAAGAAAGTTTTATTCTCCGATGAGAAAAAATTTAACCTTGATGATTTCCAACGTTACTGGCATGACGAGCAGATCCCACCTGAGATGTTTTCTACGCGCCACAGTGGAGGGGGCGCCATAATGGTCTGGGGTGCTTTTTCCTTCAGTGGAACAATGGAGCTTCAGGAAGTGCAGGGGCGTCAAATGCAGGGCTGTGGAGTCGGAGGCAATTTTGGGTAACTGGAGTCGGAGTTGGCAAAAAATGAACCGACTCCAATCCCTACTAGATTTAAATTGAAATAAAAATAAATAAAAAAGCAAAGTTTAAATGTCCCAATTCACAAAAAGTTATAATTAATTACCATATTTTTCACCCTATAAGACACACCTAGGTTTTTGAGGAGGAAAATAAGAAAAAAAATATTTTTAACCAAAAGGTGTGCTTTTGAACTAATGGTGGTCTGTGGGTGGCACTGTTATGGGGGCATCTGTTGGGGGCACTGTTATGGGGGATCATTGTGGGGGCATCTGTGGATGACACATATATAGCATCTTATCTTATGTGTCATCCACAGATCCCCCCCCATAACAGTGTCCCTGTTTAGTGAATGGGGGCCGGAATCTGTTTCTGTAATGGCAGCGGGGCCCGGCTATGAGCGCCCGCCCGGCCCCCTGACTGCCAAGAAGTTTTTAAGATGATTGGAATACTTTAACAATACCCACAAGTTAGATATGATTACCGTATACTACAGTGAGCGGGGCCCGGTGTAGGAGAATACAGTGACTGCCCCGGGCCCCGCTGCCATTACAGAAACAGATGCCGGCCCCCAGCCCCTCCTCCCTCTCAGGCTATTCACCGGACGGTCGTAGCATTCGCCCCATAAGACGCACTGCTATTTTCCCCCCACTTTTGTGATAAATATGGTACTTCTGTACTGTAAGAATAAAGGCCAATGCATGCAGTGCGTCACGTTACCGCAAAACGAACACGTTAAGTGACCATGAAGAAGCTTTTCATATGCTTCACTATATGGCACACAACGCACAGTTAAGGAGCGGTAATACTTATACTTTCCATTGTGTTGTGTTCTGATGTTACAGGGAACACAATGCCCATGGTTAGCCTCGCCTCTCACTGATAACCGATTAAGTAAATATGTTTTTTGCAGGACTAGAGACACTTGTATAAGGGAATGGATGGTCAATAGCTCAAGACTGAAGCTGTAAACCATCAGAAAAACTGCTGCCATTCAGCTAAGGCTATAAAAACTTGTAAACTCGATTGTTAGCTTAAACATGACTATGGGATTCTACTGGGGAAATCATGTTTTACAATAAATGCCCCGTCCTGGATCCTCGCACTGCCCTATCTTCAGCAGAAGATCAGCACACAGCGGAGAAGGCAGCGGCTTCCTGGCCAGTACTTCTGTGGTAATGACATTCGCATATTAAATACAAAGGAGTCGGAAGTACCAAAAACGGAGGAGTCGGACCATTTATCTACCGACTCCACAGCCCTGGTCAAACGGCCGCTGGCTATGTCCAGATGTTGCAGAGAGCATTCCTCATGACTGAGGGCCCTCGTCTGTGTGGTAACAGGACAACGCTACAGTACACAATGCCCGCAGGACAAGGGACTTCTTCCAGGAGAATAACATCACTCTTTTGGCCCATCCTGCGTGTTCCCCTGATGTAAATCCAATTGAGAACCTTTGGGGATGGATGGCAAGGGGAAGTTTACAAAAATGGAGAACAGTTCCAGACAGTAGATGGCCTTCGTGCGGCCGTCTTCACCACCTGGAGAAATGTTCCCACTCACCTCATGGAAACGCTTGCATCAAGCATGCCGAAACAATAACGGCGGAGCTACTCATTACTGAGTTTATGTTTGGAAGTTGGATTTCTTTTTTTTTTTTTTTTTTGGGGGGGGGGGGGGGGGGGTTAGTTCTTTTTTGGAGGTGTGGTCCTAAACTTTTAATCAGCTGAAAAACAGCCGGTTTCAGATTATTCGTTGTTTTCATTAAATTGAATGCTCAAAAAATGTTTGGTCTCGCTCTCATTTCTTCTTGTTGCATGCTGAAGCTCAACTTGGAACCTTGTTAAGATCCAGCCATGCTAAATAGGATTTTTTGCCATTTTTCAAGTGGTCTCAAACTTTTGATCAGGACTGTATATTTACGTTGGGTGGTCAGAAAGGGGTATAAGCATTGTACAGGGAGTCCCCCCTGTAGCAGTAAATGCTGTTCCTCACAGATCCGCGGGGCGGTGTAATGTAAGCGTCCGTTAGGCCATTGTCAGTGTCAAGCGCAGTGAGCGTTGGAGGCTTCATCCGAAGACACTTTGTTTAAAACTTTGGATTAATACTGTACACTACAGTGATTAGACTACGTACAGTCTTAGAATGTATGGGCTCCGAGGAGCCGAAGTCAGTTATTCATGAAGTTGCACGAGACTCCATTGAATAACTCAGGTAGTTGATTTTTTAAGTGGAAAAGCACTTGAAACTGAACTCTGCTTCGGTCCCGTCTAGAACCTCTGAACCGAAGCAGAGTTCTGTTTAAAGTTTTACGCTGGGTTCACACCTGAGCGTTTTACAGCGCGTTCAAACGCGCTGTAAAACGCTCAACACATGAAAACCAATGCTTCCCTATGGCCCTGGTTCACACTTGAGCGTTTTACAGCACGTTTGAACGCGCTGTAAAACTCCCTACGCTCAAAAAAGTTCTTGAGCTTCTTTGGGGCGTTTTGTCGCGTGTTCCTGTACATAGACTTTCGGGAACGCGCGACAATGGGCGTTCGCTTGTCTCTGTATGCGCGATTGCAAACGCCGGTACAATCGCGCATACAGAGCGCTCCTTTCAGAATGCTCAGGTGTGAACCCAGGGTCAAAGTGTTTTTCCACTTTAAAAATCCACTACTCGGGTTATTCAATGGGGTCTCACGCAACTTTGTTAATAACTTGCTTCGGCTCCTCGGAGCCCATACATTCTAAGACTGTACAGAGACGAATCACTGTACAATATTACTCACAAGTTTTGAATGAAGCTTCACTCAACACTGACCATTACAGACGTATGCACAGCTACAAGCGCCGAGAATACAGCAGGACTGCAATAAAAAATAATAAAAATAGAGAAATGAACATAAATATATAGAATACCTTTTTTTGGGGTTCAACAATAAGTTTTTATTAAACAGTAAAACCTGCAGCTTTCACTTCGACTTGTACAGTAGAAAATATATAAGAATAAATATCAGGTGCGGAGAAGATGGAGACCTGTTCTATTCAGTAAAACATGTGACATACAACGTGGCCCCCCAGATAGCAGCCCCCAATCATCCCGCACGGCCCCCCCCCCCATCATCATACAATCCCATCCCGCACCGCACCGCACCGCCCCCCCTATCATACAATCCCGCGCCGCCCCCCCAATCATACAATCCCGCGCCGCCCCCCCCATCATACAATCCCGCGCCGCCCCCCCCCCATCATACAATCCCGCACCGCCCCATCATACAATCCCGCACCGCCCCATCATACAATCCCGCACCGCCCCATCATACAATCCCGCACCGCCCCATCATACAATCCCGCACCGCCCCATCATACAATCCCGCACCGCCCCATCATACAATCCCGCACCGCCCCATCATACAATCCCGCACCGCCCCATCATACAATCCCGCACCGCCCCATCATACAATCCCGCACCGCCCCATCATACAATCCCGCACCGCCCCATCATACAATCCCGCACCGCCCCATCATACAATCCCGCACCGCCCCATCATACAATCCCGCACCGCCCCATCATACAATCCCGCGCCGCCCCCCCATCATACAATCCCGCGCCGCCCCCCCCCCATCATACAATCCCGCACCGCCCCATCATACAATCCCGCACCGCCCCATCATACAATCCCGCACCGCCCCATCATACAATCCCGCACCGCCCCATCATACAATCCCGCACCGCCCCATCATACAATCCCGCACCGCCCCATCATACAATCCCGCACCGCCCCATCATACAATCCCGCACCGCCCCATCATACAATCCCGCACCGCCCCATCATACAATCCCGCACCGCCCCATCATACAATCCCGCACCGCCCCATCATACAATCCCGCACCGCCCCATCATACAATCCCGCACCCCCCCCATACAATCCCGCACCGCCCATCATACAATCCCACACCGCCCATCATACAATCCCGCACCGCAGCGCCCCCCCCATCATACAATCCCGCACCGCAGCGCCCCCATCATCATACAATCCCGCACCGCAGCGCCCCCATCATCATACAATCCCGCACCGCAGCGCCCCCATCATCATACAATCCCGCACCGCAGCGCCCCCATCATCATACAATCCCGCACCGCAGCGCCCCCATCATCATACAATCCCGCACCGCAGCGCCCCCATCATCATACAATCCCGCACCGCAGCGCCCCCATCATCATACAATCCCGCACCGCAGCGCCCCCATCATCATACAATCCCGCACCGCAGCGCCCCCATCATCATACAATCCCGCACCGCAGCGCCCCCCATCATCATACAATCCCGCACCGCAGCGCCCCCATCATCATACAATCCCGCACCGCAGCGCCCCCATCACACAATCCCGCACCGCAGCGCCCCCATCACACAATCCCGCACCGCAGCGCCCCCATCACACAATCCCGCACCGCAGCGCCCCCATCACACAATCCCGCACCGCAGCGCCCCCATCACACAATCCCGCAGCGCCCCCATCACACAATCCCGCAGCGCCCCCATCACACAATCCCGCAGCGCCCCCCATCATACAATCCCGCACCGCCCCCCATCATACAATCCCGCACCGCCCCCCCCATCATCATACAATCCCATCCGCACCGCCCCCCCCATCATACAATCCCATCCCGCACCGCCCCCCCATCATACAATCCCATCCCGCACCGCCCCCCCATCATACAATCCCGCACCGCCCCCCCATCATACAATCCCGCAGCGCCCCCCCATCACACAATCCCGCACCGCAGCGCACCCATCACACAATCCCGCACCGCAGCGCACCCATCACACAATCCCGCACCGCCCCCCCCATCATACAATCCCGCACCGCCCCCCCATCATACAATCCAGCACCGCAGCGCCCCCATCATCATACAATACCGCACCGCAGCGCCCCCATCATACAATCCCGCACCGCAGCGCCCCCATCATACAATCCCGCACCGCAGCGCCCCCATCATACAATCCCGCACCGCAGCGCCCCCATCATACAATCCCGCACCGCAGCGCCCCCATCATACAATCCCGCACCGCAGCGCCCCCATCATACAATCCCGCAGCGCCCCCATCATACAATCCCGCAGCGCCCCCATCATACAATCCCGCACCGCAGCGCCCCCATCATACAATCCCGCAGCGCCCCCATCATACAATCCCGCACCGCCCCCATCATACAATCCCGCACCGCCCCCCCCATCATACAATCCCGCACCGCCCCCCCCCCCCATCATACAATCCCGCACCGCCCCCCCATCATACAATCCCGCACCGCCCCCCCCATCATACAATCCCGCACCGCCCCCCCCCCCATCATACAATCCCGCACCGCCCCCCCATCATACAATCCCGCACCGCCCCCCCCATCATACAATCCCGCACCGCCCATCATGCAATCCCGCACCGCCCATCATGCAATCCCGCACCGCCCATCATGCAATCCCGCACCGCCCATCATGCAATCCCGCACCGCCCATCATGCAATCCCGCACCGCCCCCCCCCCATCATACAATCCCGCACCGCAGCGCCCCCATCATCATACAATCCCGCACCGCAGCGCCCCCATCATCATACAATCCCGCACCGCAGCGCCCCCATCATCATACAATCCCGCACCGCAGCGCCCCCATCATCATACAATCCCGCACCGCAGCGCCCCCATCATACAATCCCGCAGCGCCCCCATCATGCAATCCCGCACCATAGTCCCCCCATCATGCAATCCCGCACCATAGTCCCCCCATCATGCAATCCCACACCATAGTCCCCCCCATCATACAATCCCACACCATAGTCCCCCCCATCATACAATCCCACACCATAGTCCCCCCCCCATCATACAATCCCACACCATAGTCCCCCCCCATCATACAATCCCACACCATAGTCCCCCCCCATCATACAATCCCACACCATAGTACCCCCATCATACAATCCCACACCATAGTACCCCCCATCATACAATCCCACACCATAGTACCCCCCATCATACAATCCCACACCATAGTACCCCCCATCATACAATCCCACACCATAGTACCCCCATCATACAATCCCACACCATAGTCCCCCCCCCCATCATACAATCCCACACCATAGTACCCCCCATCATACAATCCCACACCATAGTACCCCCCATCATACAATCCCACACCATAGTAGCCCCCCCATCCCACATGACAGCCCCTCCTCACACCTCCTAGAATTGTCAGGCCCCCTCCACAGGCTTCACATGTACCTCTCAGGCAGACACTCTCCCCTGTCAGTGCTAAAGACGCTGGTGCGCAGAGCGAGAGCAGCCATGCCTGACCAAGTTCCTGCTGTAATATAACTTCTGAAGCGCGCGCTGGCTGCCGACCCACGTGACCTAGAAATGTCACGTGATAGTGTGACGTCAGAAGGTCCGTTTGGTGTCTGGAGTTTAGACACTACCATTACGCCACCCCTGGGCACTTGCAAGCCCTCATTTGCATATCATTAAAACCAAATTTTTGCTGTTTATGACCATCAGAAGAAAGGAACAAAGGTGCCATTGAATTCATGTTTATTGTGCTACAGCAATATGTAAGCAGCACAGAAGGTGACATTTTGGTGATAGATTCCCTTTAATTGCAAAGAAGTTACCCGTGTCCGTGCATGATTTGTATGTGAGGATCTGACTACACCAGATTTGTTTGTAGCCTGTAGCCACGGAGAAGAGGACTGCATCAAACACGCAGGAGATTTATAACATGATTATACTCAATGGTGATTCATTTTGTTTTGCAAACAAACAGGAAGAGTGACGGTTACAAATGTGAACACATCTTAGTTTTAGAAAAATCTGCAATATCACAACAGAATTGTACCCATATTGTTAGAGGTAAACATTTATACAGCAGCTCATTATGCAGCTAATTCAGCGCAGCCATTTGTCAGCGACAGTGAACTGCTTTGATGTGGATCAAGCATGTGCCACTGGAGAAGCGGACTCCTACTATACAATCACATCTTGTCAAGTAAAGCAAAGCTGCAACCCTTTATGCAAGGCATCTCTGTTGGCGGCGTTCTATGCTATTGTCTTAGGCAATGTTTTGTATTATTAAATACCATCTGGAACAGTCGGTCACCTCTCTTTAACAGCTTTGTCATGTTTTATTTCTTTTTGTGTGTGTGCTTATCCATTGGTAATACAGGGATGCTTACAATGTATTGTGTAATAATTAATGGGTTAAATAATTATGTGCAGTACAGTTAATTATACTGATTAAAGGAAATGAGTTGCTAACAAAATAATAGGTTTTCTAGCCATTGAAATTATATGGTCATACACTGCCATTCAGAATGAGAAGAGGAGCTTAGATTATTTGCAGAAAAACAGCCTTTAACCACCTCCGGACCGCCTAACGCAGATCTGCGGTCCGGAGGTGGCAGCCCTGCGCTCAGCGACGCATATATGCGTCATCTCGCGAGACGCGAGATTTCCTGTGAACGCGAGCACACAGGCGCGTGCACTCACAGGAACGGAAGGTAAGAGAGTGGATCTCCAGCCTGCCAGCGCCGATCGCTCGCTGGCAGGCTGGAGATGTGATTTTTTTTTAACCCCTAACAGGTATATTAGACGCTGTTTTGATAACAGCGTCTAATATACCTGCTACCTGGTCCTCTGGTGGTCCCTTTTGTTTGGATCGACCACCAGAGGACTCAGGCAGCTCACTAAAGTAGCACCAAACACCACTACACTACACCCCCCCCTGTCACTTATTAACCCTTTATGAACCACTGATCACCCCATACAGACTCCCTGATCACCCCCCTGTCATTGATCACCCCCCCTGTAAGGCTCAATTCAGACGTCCGTATGATTTTTACGGATCCACTGATACATGGATCGGATCCGCAAAACACATGCGGACGTCTGAATGGAGCCTTACAGGGGGGTGATCAATGACAGAGGGGTGATCACCCATATAGACTCCCTGATCACCCCCCTGTCATTGATCACCCCCCTGTAAGGCTCTATTCAGACGTCCGTATGATTTTTACGGATCCACTGATACATGGATCGGATCCGCAAAACACATGCGGACGTCTGAATGGAGCCTTACAGGGGGGTGATCAATGACAAGGGAGTGATCACCCATATAGACTTCCTGATCACTTCCCTGTCATTGATCACCCCCCTGTCATTGATCACCCCCCTGTAAGGCTCCATTCAGACGTCTGCATGTGTTTTGCGGATCCGATCCATGGATCCGTAAAAATCATACGGACGTCTGAATGGAGCCTTACAGGGGGGTGATCAATGACAGGGGGGTGATCACCCATATACACTCCCTGATCACCCCCTGTCATTGATCACCCCCCTGTAAGGCTCCATTCAGACGTCCATATGCGTTTTGCGGATCCGATCCATGTATCCGTGGATCCGTAAAAAATCATACGGACGTCTGAATGGAGCCTTACAGGGGGGTGATCAATGAAGGGGGTGATCACCCATATACACTCCCTGATCACCCCCTGTCATTGATCACCCCCCTGTCATTGATCACCCCCCTGTAAGGCTCCATTCAGACGCCCGCATGTGTTTTGCTGATCCGATCCATGGATCCGTAAAAATCATACGGACGTCTGAATGGAGCCTTACAGGGGGGTGATCAATGACAGGGGGGTGATCACCCATATACACTCCCTGATCACCCCCTGTCATTGATCACCCCCCTGTAAGGCTCCATTCAGACGTCCGTATGTGTTTTGCGGATCCGATCCATGTATCCGTGGATCCGTAAAAATCATACGGACGTCTGAATGGAGCCTTACCAGGGGGGTGATCAATGACGGGGGTGATCAGGGAGTCTATATGGGTGATCACCCCCCCTGTCATTGATCACCCCCCTGTCATTGATCACCCCCTGGAAGGCTCCATTCAGACATTTTTTTGGCCCAAGTTAGCGGAAATATTATATATTTTTTTGTTTGTTTTTTCTTACAAAGTCTCATATTCCACTAACTTGTGTCAAAAAATAAAATCTTACATGAACTCACCATACCCCTCACGGAATCCAAATGCGTCAAATTTTTTAGACATTTATATTCCAGACTTCTTCTCACGCTTTAGGGCCCCTAAAAAGCCAGGGCAGTATAACTACGCCACAAGTGACCCCATTTTGGAAAGAAGACACCCCAAGGTATTCCGTGAGGGGCACGGCGAGTTCCTAGAATTTTTTATTTTTTGTCACAAGTTAGCGGAAAATGATGATTTTTTAATTTTTTCCTTACAAAGTCTCATATTCCACTAACTTGCGACAAAAAATAAAAAATTCTAGGAACTCGCCATGCCCCTCACGGAATACCTTGGGGTGTCTTCTTTCCAAAATGGGGTCACTTGTGGGGTAGTTATACTGCCCTGGCAATTTAGGGGCCCATATGTGTGAGAAGTACTTTGCAATCAAAATGTGTAAAAAATGGCCTGCGAAATCCGAAAGGTGCACTTTGGAATATGTGCCCCTTTGCCCACCTTGGCTGCAAAAAAGTGTGACACATCTGGTATCGCCGTACTCAGGAGAAGTTGGGGAATGTGTTTTGGGGTGTCATTTTACATATACCCATGCTGGGTGAGAAAAATATCTTGGTCAAATGCCAACTTTGTATAAAAAAATTGGAAAAGTTGTATTTTGCCAAGATATTTCTCTCACCCAGCATGGGTATATGTAAAATGACACCCCAAAACACATTCCCCAACTCCTCCTGAGTACGGCGATACCAGATGTGTGACACTCTTTTGCAGCCAAGGTGGGCAAAGGGGCACATATTCCAAAGTGCACCTTTCGGATTTTGCAGGCCATTTTTTACACATTTTGATTGCAAAGTACTTCTCACACATTTGGGCCCCTAAATTGCCAGGGCAGTATCCGTTTTATATTGTGTCAGTGAAAACTGATCCGTCCCCATTGACCTACATTGTGTGCCAGGACGGATCCGTTTGGCTCAGTTTCGTCAGACGAACACCAAAACGCTGCAAGCAGCGTTTTGGTGTCCGCCTCCAAAGCGGAATGGAGACGGAGCAGAGCCAAACTGATGCATTCTAAGCAGATCCTTATTCATTCAGAATGTATTAAGGGCACAACTGATCCGTTTTGGACCGCTTGTGAGAGCCCATGACAGATCTCACAAACGGAAACCAAAACTTCAGTGTGAAAGTAGCCTTAGTGTTGTTAAGGAACCTTGTATAATTTCACACTACTCACAGAGAAGCTGTATGGGGCAACCTAATTTGGGCCTCTTTCCCTGATGAGCCCATATCAACCAAGTTGTCTACCTCAACATTATCTACATCCTTTTGCTGTTTCTACAACACCCAGAAAATATAATGGATACAGCAAAAAGGATGCACGTTCTTCCACTCTCTGGGTACTGAACAGGAGAGCAGGGATCCTAGAAGTGGAACGCACACCTATCAGACCTTTATTACATATACGGTTGATATGCCATAAATGTCTCAGAGGGGAAAACTCCATTAAAGAGGTTGTCCGAGATAATGAAAAACTTGCCAAAAGGAGGGAATGTGATAAAATAAAAAAAGAACAAGTACTTACCTGTTAGATGCTCTGCCATTCCAGTGTCGCTACTCGAGTAATCACTGCCTGGCTTTTTTACTTAGTTGTGTGTATATCCAAGTGACCTTTTGTGGCCAATTACTGGCTTTATCAGTGTATGTGCAGTACACCGGAGCAGAGGGTATCTGCAAATGGTTTGTTATCAATGGCATGTCAATGTATTGCACTGTTATGTTAGGTATACCCAGCATAGCATGGTATGATTTTGAAAACCCAGGGTTAAAAATTGTAGGCTAACCCTCTTACTAGGGGCAGGAGTGAGCTGGTCCTGCTTCTTGGGAGCGCATAGTGAGAGTTCAGAGAGAAAGCATGTCTGATGCTTCTTCTTCTTCTTAGGCCCAGAAAGATACATAGACAACAGATTTCTGTGTGGTAGCTGCAAGATCTACAGCAAGAAAGAGAGAAAGTAGAGCTTAGAATCTGCATGGTCGAAAAAAAGAATCAGTCAGTAGGGTAACCGCTATTAAGGGCAATACAGACTTTACTGCAATGGGATGTTCGCCAAGGGAAGAAAGGGTGTCCCCTCTTTGCTCAACACTGGCCCTAGGGAGCAACAGTTTGAGGACAGCCTCCATGATTGATTGTGACAGCCAGAGCCACTACCACTCCCATCCTCCACCCTGGCTCTTCAAGGGCTTGCTGCATATGGCTTAAGACCACTGAGGCCAGTGCTGCACATGTTATGTGGGTATAAAGGCACATCATTGCTACAGCCAAGTAAACAAATCCTGGCATGGAGCTCTGTACCAGGTGATCTAACAGTATCTGTTTTTAAGTTATCACAATCCCTCCCGCTGGGCAGGTTTTTCATTGTCTTGGATAATGCCATTATGTATTATCACAGTCATTGGGAGTGGTGAAATATCTGACCAGAAAATATATACATTAGAGATGAGCAAAAAGATTGTAAACCAAATTCATTACTAGTGTTGATCACGAATATTCGAATTTCGATCGCGAATATAGGTACTTCGAAAATTCGCGAATATTTCGAATATAGTTATATATATTCGTAATTTCGAATATTCGATTTTTATTTTTTTTCGATTCGATTTTGTTTTTTTTATCAGTACACATGATCTCTCCCTGCTTCTAGCTTGTGGTCCAATAAGAAGGCTGCAATATACTTGACTTTAGGAGTAGTACTGTTTGCGAATTTTGCTCTATATTTGTTTTTTTGAATATTCGCTATATTGCTATATATTCTTGTTTTAGAATATTACGAATATTCGAAAAAACTGTTATAGCAATATAGCGAATATTCAAAAAAAACGAATATAGAGCAATTTAGCTAATATACAGGGAGTGCAGAATTATTAGGCAAGTTGTATTTTTGAGGATTAATTTTATTATTGAACAACAACCATGTTCTCAATGAACCCAAAAAACTCATTAATATCAAAGCTGAATATTTTTAGAAGTAGTTTTTAGTTTGTTTTTAGTTTTAGCTATTTTAGGGGGATATCTGTGTGTGCAGGTGACTATTACTGTGCATAATTATTAGGCAACTTAACAAAAAACAAATATATACCCATTTCAATTATTTATTTTTACCAGTGAAACCAATATAACATCTCAACATTCACAAATATACATTTCTGACATTCAAAAACAAAACAAAAACAAATCAGTGACCAATATAGCCACCTTTCTTTGCAAGGACACTCAAAAGCCTGCCATCCATGGATTCTGTCAGTGTTTTGATCTGTTCACCATCAACATTGCGTGCAGCAGCAACCACAGCCTCCCAGACACTGTTCAGAGAGGTGTACTGTTTTCCCTCCTTGTAAATCTCACATTTGATGATGGACCACAGGTTCTCAATGGGGTTCAGATCAGGTGAACAAGGAGGCCATGTCATTAGATTTTCTTCTTTTATACCCTTTCTTGCCAGCCACGCTGTGGAGTACTTGGACGCGTGTGATGGAGCATTGTCCTGCATGAAAATCATGTTTTTCTTGAAGGATGCAGACTTCTTCCTGTACCACTGCTTGAAGAAGGTGTCTTCCAGAAACTGGCAGTAGGACTGGGAGTTGAGCTTGACTCCATCCTCAACCCGAAAAGGCCCCACAAGCTCATCTTTGATGATACCAGCCCAAACCAGTACTCCACCTCCACCTTGCTGGCGTCTGAGTCGGACTGGAGCTCTCTGCCCTTTACCAATCCAGCCACGGGCCCATCCATCTGGCCCATCAAGACTCACTCTCATTTCATCAGTCCATAAAACCTTAGAAAAATCAGTCTTGAGATATTTCTTGGCCCAGTCTTGACGTTTCAGCTTGTGTGTCTTGTTCAGTGGTGGTCGTCTTTCAGCCTTTCTTACCTTGGCCATGTCTCTGAGTATTGCACACCTTGTGCTTTTGGGCACTCCAGTGATGTTGCAGCTCTGAAATATGGCCAAACTGGTGGCAAGTGGCATCTTGGCAGCTGCACGCTTGACTTTTCTCAGTTCATGGGCAGTTATTTTGCGCCTTGGTTTTTCCACACGCTTCTTGCGACCCTGTTGACTATTTTGAATGAAACGCTTGATTGTTCGATGATCACGCTTCAGAAGCTTTGCAATTTTAAGAGTGCTGCATCCCTCTGCAAGATATCTCACTATTTTTGACTTTTCTGAGCCTGTCAAGTCCTTTGACCCATTTTGCCAAAGGAAAGGAAGTTGCCTAATAATTATGCACACCTGATATAGGGTGTTGATGTCATTAGACCACACCCCTTCTCATTACAGAGATGCACATCACCTAATATGCTTAATTGGTAGTAGGCTTTCGAGCCTATACAGCTTGGAGTAAGACAACATGCATAAAGAGGATGATGTGGTCAAAATACTCATTTGCCTAATAATTCTGCACTCCCTGTAGTGCTATAATAATTTTTTTTATAGTTGTCATTTTTTTTTTCAATCTGAACTTCAGATGAGAACAAAATTACAACTATTAGACAAAGAAGATTATAGCACTATATTAGCTAAATTGCTCTATATTTGTTTTTTTCGAATTTTCGATATATATACTTGTTTTAGAATATTACGAATATTCAAAAAAACGAAGTTATAGCAATATAGCGAATATTCGAAAAAAATCGAATATAGAGCAATTTAGCTAATATAGTGCTATAATCTTCTTTGTCTAATAGTTGTAAGTTGAAAAATTCGCAATAAAAAATTCGAATCCAAAAATTCGCATATTACACAATCATTACCTTGCCGATTTTTTAAGTAAAAAAAAATTGCGAATATTCGACGAATATTCTAAAAAGTATTCGCGAAATATCGCGAATTCGAATATGACCCCTGCCACTCATCACTATTCATTACGAATTTCATCAGCCAGTCAAGGGGACTGTAAGCAGGGAAATCCGTATGCTGAACTGCCATACTGTGTTCAGCTTTTGACCTGAAAGGATGTGTCTAGCATTGTCTGACAAAAAGAAACTGTGTACATAAGCTACTAATGTAAAGAGCAGAAGCAACATAGAGCCAAAACCTTCAAAAACACTGCCAGGGCTAGATCTGCTTCTATTATGGTCAGCTTGGGAACTGGTGATCCCCCTGATACTGATGCAGGCTGAAAACATGCCAGACCTAAGTCCAGCTTGGCTGCTGATAGCCCTACACCAATATCTCCCATCTGGCAGTTTTACGCCACAGTCCCAGAAAACTTAGACATTGGTTTGTGCAAGATTTGCAGGATCAAAATAAGCCATGGGCATTCAAACACAAATGTAGGCACCACAGCTCTATTGAACCACATGTAGTGTCATCACTAGTGGCAAAATAGAAGTGGTCGCCAGCTAGCGCAACGAGAGTGTCCTCCTTCTTCTAGTGCAGTCGTTGCTGTAACACATAGCGGATTCTGCTATATTTACGGAGCTGATGGCATGTGCTCTGGCTCACTGGAAGATACCTAGCCACCATTATTTCTCCAAAAAGCTGTGCCTTCTACTATCAATTGGCAGAGAACGCTGGCTGCTCCTTGCAATTCTTGCTGTGTGGCCAAGTTGCTGGTGGTGCAGGCGCTGCCATACCACTTAGAAGATTCTGCTGCCTTTAGTAAGCTTATAGTGTGTGCTTAGCCTCACTGAATACCTAGCCTCCATTATTTCTCCATAAAAGCCATTCCTACCTTGTACTATTACATGGCAAAGAAAATGGGCTGTTCCTTGCAATTCTTGCTGTGGTTCAAGGTGCACACCATGGTGGACACCTGGAGTAGCTGTTACATGCATAGACAGTACATGTATTTCATGGCCCAATGAAATGTGTAAATTTTTTTGCGTGGCAGCAGCGAGGCAGCACTGCAGCAAGAAGACCAAGTCCTATTGGGACCTCCATGTGGTTCCCACACCAGGCACTTATCCACCTCCTCCACATCCTCCATGGACATTCACCCATCCTCAACAAAAGTAGGGCAGAATGTCACTCCCAATCCCTCTCCCTCCTAC
This sequence comes from Bufo gargarizans, assembly GCF_014858855.1. Taxonomy (NCBI): domain Eukaryota; kingdom Metazoa; phylum Chordata; class Amphibia; order Anura; family Bufonidae; genus Bufo; species Bufo gargarizans. The sequence continues at coordinate 486,567,051 of NC_058082.1, forward strand.
CATATGTGTAAAGTGAAGCATTGCCATGCAGTGTTAGAGCTGATTGGCCTAGGCGATAGTAGCCACACAGCCGATCACTTGCTAAAGTGCATCAACCATTCCTAGTGCCCTCCTTGACTTGCAGTGACAGAACAGTCTGCCATTGCACAGCTTAATCTGTGATGTTCCAATTCACTGGAATTTCACCTTGCATATGCTAGACCATTTGTATGAGCAGCTGAAAGCCATGAATGATTTTGTCATGCACCAGATTATCTTATCAGGGAGCATGTGTTATTTCTAAATCAGGCAAAGGCAGCTTATCAGAGATGCCTGTGGTGTTTTCAGGCCCTTCAAAAAGATTTTAAGTGGTGACAACTATGGCATCAACAATGTCATTACCCCAATATTTATTGTATAGCAGACACTCGCAATGATACAACAAGGCAGGCAGAAGAAGAACAGCTTATTCATTTTGCTGACCGCCCTCTAGCTGTTGGGGACCCACATGGAGAAAGTCTCATGTAGGAGGAGGAGGAGCTACCACTGGAGGAGAAGAAGGCTGCTGCTAATGATGACAGTAACATTGGCCATAATGACTAATTATCTCAGTAGGGGGAGCAGAGCCAGAATAAACTAGGCCCTTGGGCACGCTGGTGAGAAAGGCAAAACGTTTGCTTGGTTGCTTACATAATGACAGCCGTATCATTCACATGAAGCAATCTCATGATTACTGGTTAGCCATGTTTAGACTCTCACTATCAAAGTGAAATAGGGGAATATGTTCCTGTTGCTGAAAGGGAGGCCAAATTACTTTACTACCAGGATAAGCTGTGTACGCAGATTTCCGAGAACAGATGCCTGCCGCCTGCGTGTCTGAGGCCTTTCTCCACTACCACAGAGTCTGCTGCAGCAAGCAGCAGAATCCTTAGCAGCCAGTTCGGTATCATCGACATGATGGAGCAATTTTCTCATGTGCTGTGCCAAGCTAAGGCTAAGTAGCAAATGGAAACATACCATCTTAACACTAACAGCTTTTTAGATCTCAAGCTGATTGGGAAATCGGATCAGATAGTGATGACAGAGACATACTGTAAGGAGGTATCTGGCAACACTATTTTAAAGGCAAATAGTCATCACCCACTACATACAATTAAAAGCATTCCAGTGGGCGAATTTATAAGAGCAAAAAGAAATTGTAACACAGATGCAGATTTTCATGGGGAATGCGCAAATATCTGGGATCGCCTCAAAAAGCGAGGTTACCCACATTGGATGCTACATAGGGGTTTGAAAATAGCGAAAAATAGGTCCAGAATAGATCTATTGGGACTGAAAAACAATTATAAAAAAAGATTGCCTATAAGGTATAATTATCCTCTACAAGATGCGAAGGAAAATGGTGGTTCCAATAATATATGTGTTCCATCTGAAAAGGTTCAGACTAATGAGCACACACCGACATTGGTCTTAACTTATAGTAGACAATTTCCTGAAATTAAGAAGATCATTCAAAAATGTATTCCCATCTTGTATGAGGATAAAATCCTGAGAGAAGCCCTACAGAATGGATGCCGTGTGGTTTCAAAGAGACCTAATACTTTAGGTAAAACGCTTTCACCCTCTATGTACAACCCAATTCAGGCCAAGGATCCACCTACGTGGTTAAAATACACGGGTTTTTCAAAATGTGGGGGCCCCAGATGTAAAACATGCAAATTTACTATAAATACCAAAGAATTTTCTAATTCATCTCATTCGGAAAGTTTCCCCATTAAGAGCTATATCAATTGTGGTACAACTGGAGTTGTCTACATCATTACATGCACATTATGTGATTTAATATATATCGGCTGCACAAGCAGAAAATTCAAAGATAGACTGCGAGAACACCTGAACTATATTTGCAATCCATTAGCAACAGGTATATCGAATGCAGCCAACCATTTCATAAATGTGCATCGACGTAGTGTGGACACTTTCAGTACATTTGCCTTTGAACGGGTTACATTGCCAAAAAGGGGTGGGAATCTAAAACAAAAAATTCTTCTCAGAGAGGCGTTTTGGATCTGGAGATTGAGCACAAGATATCCCTTGGGGCTCAATCTCAAAAAGGAATTGATGTATCTATATTAAAACTGACTTGCAGCATTTGTCTGGTTCTGCTATACGTTTTTATGCCTAACATATATACTTATATGTTCATTTTAATCTTCAGTTTTCTCCTTTTTCCTCTTGTGTTAGTCTTTTTCTCCTTATTGACATATCCTCACAAAACAGGAGATATTAATGTCGGAACCAAAAGCGCATATGCGATACATGGTATTCACATTGACCAACTCCATAGCGGGTGTGACATAAATCTTTGCACACCTCTGCATATTAGAACACAGAAATGATGAATATGGAACACTTATATACTGCAGGTTGATTCCTACAAATGTTGAGTGCCATATAGCACAGTATAAACGCATATGCGCTTTTGGGGATCTACATTTGCTGCCCAAGCTTTAGGTATAAATAATCCATGTTCTAAAGACGCGATGATAATATGAACAATACATATATTGTACTTTATATAGGGACCCACAATATATATGAAGAGTTTGAACAATAGGACATTAACCTATATATTACAATAACTTTTACCCCAGTATATATATTTGGTTTAGACAAATACATAAAAAAATTGTGAACAATGCTGGTGAGTTGTCTGTGATTGTGAAAAAAATTTTGAGATCAATTTTACTGCTGCATTAGGCAGATCAAAATAAGTACAGATATTAGACCCTGATTTTTGGGAATATTCGGTGTGCAAAGTTTAACTGCACTCTAAAAGATACAGGGTGAATAGCAATCACTGACTACTATTTATGATATATACTTACCAAATAATTAGTTTTATATATATGATATACTGCGGCTTTGTTATATAAACTAACTATTGAATGTATTTTGTCCGATAAAAATGGTCCTCTTTTTCAGTATAGAGTTTGGTTCTAGTTCACACCATGCGGCTTTTGAATGTGATGGAGACAGGCAACTATTCCATACTGATACATCAGATGGATAATGAAACCAACAGATGGACATATGGAATTATAAGAGAATATGATACGAACAAGTTAATAAGAAATATAATATGATGAAAAACTGTTCTGCTGTGCTGAATTCTGTCTGGAGATTCTTTGCCTGTCACGTCTCTGAATATTACATCTACTGATATACAACTTGCACGAAATAAGAATGCTGTGCTGGAGAGAAGGATTATAGAGGATTTTTATGTTAAGTTATATATATATACACATTGAAAGATGTTTTATTTATGTATACTTTTTCTATGTAACTTATAATGTTTGTATGGAGCACTATTGGGATTTGAACTATGCAACATGTGATTGGGTTTGCACAGGTGTCTCCCATGGACCCGGCCGATTTTGCTGCCCGCCCTGTTCCACCATACTCCTCCCTTATTGGGCGGTGATGGTGGTGGGTGAGTAGTATTTTAGCTTGGAACATGAGAGACACTTAGGATCATGACTAAGAACACGACAGTTCGAAACGCGTAGATCCGGGGCACCGGGGACCACCAGTGTTTTTTGTGATTATTGTACTCACCTGGATTCTTGGTGACAATAAAGACCGGGACTTTCATACTATCCACCGTGGTGCTGGAGCATTTCTTTCATTTTTCTTCCATCTTAACACCAAGGTTCAGTCCTACTCGGACTCTTGCCTCTGGCACATACCATGTTCCCTGACCCCATAGACTTCTGGGCAGACAGTATGCTGTCTCTGTTGTGTCTTATCCAACCACCAGTGTCATCTCAGAGAGGGCTTTCAGCACAGCAGGGGGAGTTGTGACACCCAAACAGACAAGGTTGTGGCCAAAAGTTTTGAGAATGACACAAATATTAGTTTTCACAAAGTTTGCTGCTAAACTGCTTTTAGATCTTTGTTTCAGTTGTTTCTGTGCTGTAGTGAAATATAATTACACGCACTTCATACGTTTCAAAGGCTTTTATTGACAATTACATGACATTTATGCAAAGAGTCAATATTTACAGTGTTGGCCCTTCTTTTTCAGGACCTCTGCAATTCGACTGGGCATGCTCTCAATCAACTTCTGGGCCAATTCCTGACTGATAGCAACCCATTCTTTCATAATCACTTATTGGAGTTTGTCAGAATTAGTGGGCTTTTGTTTGTCCACCCGCCTCTTAAGGATTGACCACAAGTTCTCAATGGGATTAAGATCTGGGGAGTTTCCAGGCCATGGACCCAAAATGTCAACCTTTTGGTCCCCGAGCCACTTAGTTATCACTTTTGCCTTATGGCACAGTGCTCCATCGTGCTGGAAAATGCATTGTTCTTCACCAAACTGTTGTTGGATTGTTGGAAGAAGTTGCTGTTGGAGGGTGTTTTGGTACCATTCTTTAGGGCAAAATTGTGAGTGAGCCCACTCCCTTGGATGAGAAGCAACCCCACACATGAATGGTCTCAGGATGCTTTGCTGTTGACATGACACAGGACTGATGGTAGCGCTCACCTTTTCTTCTCCAGACAAGCCTTTTTCCTGATGCCCCAAACAATCGGAAAGAGGCTTCATCGGAGAATATGACTTTGTCCCAGTCCTCAGCAGTCCATTCACCATATTTTCTGCAGAAGATCAATCTGTCCCTGATGTTTTTTGTTTGGAGAGAAGTGGCTGCTGCCCTTCTTGACACCAGGCCATCTTCCAAAAGTCTTCGCCTCACTGTGCGTGCAGATGCGCTCACACCTGCCTGCTGCCATTCCTGAGCAAGCTCTGCACTGGTGGCACTCCGATCCCGCAGCTGAATCCTCTTTAGGAGACGATCCTGGCGCTTGCTGGACTTTCTTGGACGCCCTGAAGCCTTCTTAACAAGAATTGAACCTCTTTCCTTGAAGTTCTTGATGATCCTATAAATTGTTGATTGAGGTGCAATCTTAGTAGCCACAATATCCTTGCCTGTTAAGCCATTTTTTTGCAACACGATGATGGCTGCACCCTTTTTTTTGCAGGTCACCATGGTTAACAATGGAAGAACAATGATTTCAAGCATCACCCTCCTTTTAACAGGTCAAGTCTGCCATTTTAACCCAATCAGCCTGACATAATGATCTCGAGCCTTGTGCTCGTCAACATTCTCACCTGAGTTAACAAGACGATTACTGAAATGATCTCAGCAGGTCCTTTAATGACAGCAATGAAATGCAGTGGAAAGGTTTTTTTGGGAATAAGTTAATTTTCATGGCAAAGAAGGACTATGCAATTCATCTGATCACTCTTCATAACATTCTGGAGTATATGCAAATTGCTATTATAAAAACTTAAGCAGCAACTTTTCCAATTTTCAATATTTATGTAATTCTCAAAACTTTTGGCCACGATTGTATATAAAACATCACTTTTGTCAAAATGAACAAGGCATGGATGTGGGCGGATTTTCACACTCCTTTGGCGGAGGCTGATGAATAGATCTGCCATTGCTGACAGTGCTCCATCATGCCAATGTCAGGCTGCTTACCATCATGTTTTGTATCGTATGGCTGCTGCTGCTGCAGCCATTGTGCCACTTCTGCTGTCTGCCTGCCTACCATCATCTACTGTAACGTACGGCTGCTGCTGCTGCCATTGTTGCCACTATCATGCCACTGCCACTGTCTGCCTTCCTATCATCATGTTCCGTACTCTATGGCTGCTGCCATCATTCCACTGCTGCTGTCTACCTGCATAGCATCATGTTCTGTATCATATGGCTACTGCTGCTGCCACCATCATGTCACTGCCACTGTCTGCATGCCTACCATCATGTTCCTTACCATATTGTTGCTGCTGCCATCATGCCACTACCGCTGTCTGCCTGCCTACCATTATGTTCCATACCAATTTTTGGAAGGTTTTTAAAATGAAAAAATAAAATAAAAAAAACATAACACATTCAATGGCGCAGTGTGTTTTTAAATATGCTGTTTGTTAACGCCATCAAACATGCATCTACCCATAGCTATATATGGCAGTGTCACTCATCATTTGCTTTTGCTCTCTTTGCGTTTAAAGCGAACCTTTCACCTCATTTTCACTTTATAAACTAGCAACAGTACCTTATAGATTATCTTGAGTGTGTTGTTATCCATGTTAGTGCCGCTTTCCTGCGCTGTTTATTCATAAAAATATCATCTTATAAAGTTCAAATTTCGTGCTCCAACAGTCAAGCAACAAGTCAAGGGGGTAGCCCTTCCCTCTCCTCTGGCCGTACCTCCGCTGCCCTAACGCCGCCTCTATGCGCTGTAATTGACAGCCGGCACAGTCGCCGGGACCGCGCTTGTGAATCCTGCGCATGCGCCGTCCTCCTCCTCCGCTTGATCCAGTCTTTCATTCAGACACAAGCGCGATCCTGTAACAGAATCGCGCATGCGCCGTCCGCAATCCCTGCCTGTCTGCTCTCCTGTCTGCGCAGACAGGAGAGCAGACAGGCAGGGATTGCGGACGGCGCATGCGCGATTCTGTTACAGGATCGCGCTTGTGTCTGAAAGAAAGACTGGATCAAGCGGAGGAGGAGGACGGCGCATGCGCAGGATTCACAAGCGCTGTGCCGGCTGTCAATTACAGCGCATAGAGGCGGCGTTAGGGCAGGGGAGGTACGGCCAGAGGAGAGAGAAGGGCTACCCCCTTGACTTGTTGCTTGACTGTTGGAGCACGAAATTTGAACTTTATAAGACGATATTTTTATGAATAAACAGCGCAGGAAAGCGGCACTAACATGGATAACAACACACTCAAGATAATCTATAAGGTACTGTTGCTAGTTTATAAAGTGAAAATGAGGTGAAAGGTTCGCTTTAAGAGCTTAGAAGAGGGAGGGGAAGTGAAAGAGCAAAACTTTGTACAAAAAAAAGAAAAAAGAGATAACAAAAGAATACAAAAAAATCTGAATCCTAAAAAACCTCAGGGTGTCATATACCAAATTCCAGGCCAAGTGGAGCAACTTTGATTTGTGACAAATAAATTTGGACACAAATCAGATTTTTTTTTATTTTTTACTGAATGAATCAGTCAAGAAAGCAATTTCAAGATGTTCACTAATCTCTAGTAGAAGTATAAATAAAGGGGTAGTCCAACAAGAACAACTTTCTTTCTAAATGTAGCGTCACATCCATTACCTCTTATGAATCTTGCAGGTAAAACCCCGGCCATCTGCTGTTTTGACTGGGGGAAGCTGCTCTTTGCAGCTGCTCTACATTCTAGCTATGGACAGGGATTGTCCTGAGCTGCTCACATCGATACAGAAATGCACTCGTTTCCACATGATGTTAAGCAAGTAAAAATTGTCCCTGGAGTGGCATATTTCATAGACTTGCCATAAATGTTGAGGATGTGAATATTATTTCACCAAGGGCAGAAGTAATACATACATTATATTGGTAAATGTCTTATCTTGCTATTAATATGTGCTAATAATAAACCAATTATATTCTCACAAATTCCCTGTAGAAAATCTGGGGGACTGTCTGTATGAACACTGTAATTGAGACCAAATTGGTTGTTTTTGGAGGGATGCCAGTATGCATTTTCATTTTCTTAGCTACATTGCTACTAGTATCAGCCTTGATATAAGAAACTGGCCGATATGTATTAGAAAGAATAGAAAAATACTATGTAATACTATTTTGTCTTCTACATTACCAGACAATGTATCTCAGTGTTTTTATTCCCAAATTCTTGAGGATTATACATGAACAACACAGGAAAACCTATGCTACAGAAAGACAATTTGAAATATTGCTTATATAAGAACACCCGCTTCCTTCTCTAAGTCCGGCAATCTGTGCTAAGACTGTTCAATCCCCAGGTCTTATGCCTTGAAGGCAGTTTCGTAGATCCTTCCTTATCTCTATATAAAGGTTAATCTTGCAGTCTGAATCTATTTTCATCCACAGATAGCAGGTGCAATGGAGGAAGCAGTAGGTTTGAACCTGGAAGGCGTAAAGAAGAAAATTTGTCATGGGGGTACTGGAGACATGCCCAAATTTATCACTGGATCGAAGGTTTGTCTTGCGTCTGTCTAAGTTTGCCAAGTACAAAGGGCACTGTTAATCTGATAAGGTTACTATTGTGTATACTGTGGGCAGAGAAGAGATTACAATAGAATGCAATATACTTTCTGTGTCTGCTCCCTATGAATTTGTCCCTGCACAATTATTGATAAAACAGATGATGCAGATAGATAGATAGATAGATAGATAGATAGATAGATAGATAGATAGATAGGGTTCTATACAATTTCCAAGTTGGATGAAGCAGTAATAGGGCACTCATACTCCACTCTGGGACTCTATAGTTACCTATGTGTGTCACCAAACACAGATGTGTTTCAGATAACATAGAAATATTGAAGAGATAGATGGATATATATCAAAAGAGTGAATAGATACATGCTCAAAATAACATGCTTCAATTATAATGGGTGCACACCTCCCTAACCCTAACCCAACCTCTGCAATATGAGTGCAATATGTTTTAAACGCTCCAAGTTAAAATAATTCTGAATATATATACATATGTGTGTATCTATAAATATATGATTATTATTAAACCTTCATTTTTTATTCTTGCTGTGTATAATGTCTATATTACAGAATTTCAGGATGTATGCTTGTAAGATAAATATACAATAGAGTCACAGCAATACATCATTGACAATGCTTGATCTTTTGCTGCTTACGTTGTGTGACCTGGGATTTCAGTGGCATTATCACTTAGAAATGTAAGATTACCCCACAGCAGATGGTGACACATTTAATGGCAACTGTAATTAATACCTTTTATACGTTTTAGGAGAATTCTACCAATGTAAAGATTTTAGCAGAAAACCAGCAGAACAGTGCAGAATGAAAGGATCTTAGCGCAGAAAAGGCTGTGCTGACAACATCATCAAATATGCTTATGCAGAGCCATGAGTCTGAGAACCTACCGACTGATTGGAAAGAAAGTCAGAAAGTACTTAGGGCAGGGATGTCAAACTTGTGGCCCTCCAGCTGTTGCAAAACTACAACTCCCATCATGCCTGGGCATACTACAGCTATCAGGGAATTATGGGAGTTGTCGTTTTATAACATCTGGAGGGCCATGAGTTTGACATCCATGACTTAGGGGGTCACTTAATAACCCCCATCGCTGGTGGAGGATCCTCCGAAGTTATGAAGAGGCGCAGGCCTCTACATAAAATCGGCGTATCAAGCGCCAGTTCTAAATGTACGCCAGCTTCCAGTTTCCATTTAATGGCCATGAGAAACTAATGCAAAATGGCCATTAATAATGGACAGACAGTCAGAAAATAGATACACAAATGGTTGAAAATGGCCCTGAAAAACCGACAGTGAGTCTGTGTGCATGTAGCCTTAAAGGGGTTGGCCACTTTCTGGTTACTGTGTTTGTGAGATGATTATATGGTACTTACTATTATAGCCTTTGTTGAAATTCTACTCCATTTTCTATATTTCATAAGCTATGCCCCCTTGTTGGTCAAGTCTTATGTGCAGTCCATACAGAGGTCCTGTCCATAAAATCGCCGCTGTTGGAGGGTCATATGACCAGGCAAATAGCCCCCATGTGATGTCTCCTCTGTTCAAATACACTGCACCTACCACCTGTACTTGTTCTGTTGGGAGTTCAGTGCAGGTATAGCATATTTGAATGGAGGAGGTTAATGATGTATCTGGTCACATGACCCTCCATCAGCAGCCATCTTATGGACAGAACCTCAATGTATAGAGAACAGAAGATTTGACTAACAAGGGGGCATGTTTTATATCAACAAAGGATATATTCATAAGTGCCATATAGTCATCCTACATGCATATTGTCACAAATAGCCAAGTGAGCCAAGGGTTAAGCTGGCCATTCACTTATTTGTGTATCAACTGACCCAGTCGATTTCAGCAGTTTCAGGATTTCAATTCCCAATCCTTTTGTTAGTTGGCAGATATGCCAGCGCCAGAGAACTCTGACAGTGGCTTTCTCCCATTCACCACATATGCATGCTCGACCTGAGAATGCATATGTATGGGGGGTCTGGAAGGATAGTTGTCGGCCAAAAGAATGTTCAGCCAAGAGCTATCTCATGTGTATGGTTAGTTTTAGGAAAAAAAAGGGCTTCACAATTTACTAAGTATATATATTTTTTTGCCTTTCACTTAGGTGTGTAGTTAAAGGGGCTGCCCAAGTTAACAAAAACTGCTTCCCCAGGGGAATACAGAGATCTCATAGGGCCCCATAGCAAAAATTTGTATGGGCCCCCTGCCCCACCAATTTCCCAGTGTGTGCGCATCAAACACTCCCAGGCAATTAAGAATGCAAAGCACAATGCACCAGATTTCCAACACATTAACATTTTTTTTATTAAGCAGAAAATGTTTTAATAAAAAAAAAAAAAAAAGTTACCCTTGAACTCATCCACGCCCTCTGCACTTTGATTAACTTTAGGATAAGTCAGGGTCAGGTGTGATCACCTTTTACACTGCCTAGTCCTGGCAATCAAAGTGCAGAGGGTGTGGCAATTGCAGAGAGAGGAGAGGCTCTTGAAGTAACAGCAATGCCCCAGTTGCTCCTAGAGGCTCATATATTGCATATATTAAAACATCTTTTTTCTCAGCAATGCAGGCAGTTATGAACATGGGACCAGCACAGATGTCTTCGGCTGCCAAGCACACATGCAGCAAGTCAGCCAGTTTCATAGGTACAAATCTGAGAAGAAGGCAATTTGGGCTAACCCAGGAGCCAAGAACCAAACATACATAGGATTATAATCATCCTTTTGATCTACTAAAATGCATGAGCCTATGCTTTGTAGGAAGGTGCAAGGGTCTGTCATTGACGGAAAGTATGTGTCACCGAGATTCCTGGCCTCGGTGAGGTAAGAGCCGCCAATTTCATGTGTCAGCGGCAGCTGGTGCTGGCTGACATGGTTTTGCTATTTAGTATGGCTGTAAAGCCGATTCGGGCCGGCTATTACTGGGAGCAGCCAAAGTGCAGGGTCGGTAGCTGCTCCCCATGTTCCTGGCCGGGTCCTGGTTTGGGCCAGTGATAGGCAAACTGCGGCTCTCCAGCTATTGCAAAACTATAACTCCCACCATGCCCTGCTTTAGGCTGAAAGCTGTAGGCAGTCTTTGCATGCTGGGAGTTGTAGTTCTGCAACAGCTGGAGAGCCGCAGTTTGCCTATCACTGGTTTGGGCTATAAAACACAGGCAGCACTGTCAGGTGGTGAAAATTTACTCCTTTCTGATAGTGAAGCTCTGTCAGTCTCTGTGTTGGGACCTGGAAGTTTGGGCCTGGGTAAAGGCCTGCTACCTTGTTGGTGTGAGAGCTGGCGGTTTCTGCTATGTCCAAGGACTTCATCATTGCTGCATGGTGTGAACAAACACCAGACTCAGGGTGACTTTTTTCTTCGAAACAGACTTTTTGTTTTGCTTATCCTTATGTGTGAATAAACACCGAACTGTTTAAGTTGCCTCTATACTGTGTCCGCAAGCCTGTCTACCAGAGCAAATCCCCACAATTGGTGTCGGATGCGGGCAAACGCAGTTAGGTAGGCCTAAAGGCCAAAAAGTTTTTTTTTTCCCCTGGCACAAGTGCATGTCCTACATTAAGCCGGCAAGGGTATGACCCGTGTCCCCTGACAAAATGGAGGCGGTCGTGGAGGCAAACTTGCAGCAGCGGGAGGCTAACAAGCAGCAGCAGGAAACTAACCAGCTGCTATTGCAACATGGGATGGCATTGCAAGCGTCAGGAGCATCCCTGAACGTCCACGATGCCCGGAAAGCTGTCCGTGCGGCAATCCCTAAGATGACCCCCTCGGATGACATCGAGACCTATCTGGTGGTGTTTGAAAAAGTGGCCGTGAGGAAAAAGTTACCCTGAGACCAGTGGGCTGAGGTCGTCGCTCCGTTCCTGGCATCTGGACCCCAACAAGTTTTTTTCAATCTCCCCGATGATCAAGCGTCCGAATACCTGACCGTAAAAGGTGAGATCCTGGCGACACTGGGGGTGAATGTGTTGGTCTGGGCCCAGCGAGTGCATTAGTGGGAATTTTACCTGGCTGAACCCACCAGACCGCAGTATTATGAGCTGTTACACCGTTTGCAAAAATGGCTGCAGCCTGACGTACTGACCCCCACTGCTATGCTGGACTGTCTCTTGGTGGATGTGTTCTGGAGGGCTTTGCCGTACCCCCTCCAGCACTGGATCGGCCAGGCGTCTCCGGGTAATGCCTTAGAGATGGTCGACCTGGTGGAGCGCTACGAGGCCACAAGAAATCTACAGGGGGGTTCTTTTGGGAAGGGGCCAGTCAAACCCCGGAAATCTCCACCCCAGACCCAGCGGCCGGTGCCAGCTACACCCACCCGGGATGTACCCCCTGTAGACCCAGCCCCGGTGGTTTGCTGGCGATGTCAGGAGCCTGGACACATAAGGGCCGACTGTCCCCATCGGAGTGAACCCATGGACACCAACTATGGCTACCACCACTCATTATATGCCAGCAAGTTGTGTGCCACGGGAACCTCTGAGACTATAGACAATAGCCACCTGTGCCAGGTGGAGGTGGGGGACACTCCGGCGGTGGCTCTGCTGGATTCAGGTAGCCTGGTGTCCCTGGTAAGAGCTGCCCTGGTACGGCCCGCCGAGTATACTGGCGGAAAGGTCGGTGTAGTGTGTATTCATGGAGAATTAAACGACTATCCCACCGCCCTGGTCTATCTATCAATGGTGGCCGGCAGGTGGACTCATGAAGTGGCCGTCACCACAAAATTACAGTATGAACTCCTAATTCCCCGGTTTCTATGGCCAGATACGAAAGTTACCGATACCCGGGAGACAGACGTAACCCTAGCACAGTTGCCCGGCCCAGGGGGAGACCAGAACCAGGGGAACCTAAGTCCGAAGGGCCAGCGGTAGGGTTGACCGCTACTTCGGGGGAAGAGGGGGAGACAACCCCACTAAGTGTGATGGTGGGAAACGTGGAGGACTTGCTGCCGGGTCCAGAGTTATCTCTCTGGAGATAATTTTGGTACAGCACCAGGACCCGACTCTATCCTGAGCCTGGGAGAATGTGGTAGTAGTTGAGGGTGAGCCACAACAACCGGGGGCCGAGTCTATGTTCCCCCATTTTGTGGTTCAACAGGAGATGCTGTACCGGGTAAATCAACTGCGGGGTGAGCATATTGAGCAGCTCGTGGTGCCCAAGGTGTATCGCAAGCTCGTGTTGGAGTTAGCCCACCAACATGTTCTTGGGGGACACCTGGGCCAGCAGAAAATGCAGGAGCGGATTCTACAGCAGTTCTACTGGCCCAGTGTGTTTAGAGAGGTGGAAGAGTATTGCAAGTTTTGCCCAACCCTCCAGATAACCAGCCTCCAGCCACATTTCCGTAGTCCTCTGGTCCCTCTCCCGATTATTGAGGTGTCATTCGAGCGGATCGCTATGGATCTCATAGGCCCAGTACTGAAGTCCGCTAGAGGGCACCAACACATCTTGGTCATCCTCGACTACGCCACTCAGTACGCGGAGGCGGTGCCACTACGTCATACATAAGCCAAACTCATAGCTAAGGAGTTAATGGAGATGTTTTCTCGAGTGGGTCTGCCTAAGGAGATTCTGACTGACTAAGGGACCCCGTTTATGTCCAAGGTCATGAGGGAACTCTGTAAGTTGCTCCACATAAAACAGGTTCGGACGTCCGTGTATCATCCGCAAACGGATGGCCTGGTAGAAAGGTTTAATCAAACATTAAAAAATATGTTAAAAAGAGCGATGTCTAAGGATGGGAGGGACTGGGACCTTCTTCTGCTCTCTCTCATGTTCGCAGTGCGAGAAGTGCCCCAGGCCTCTACTGGATTCTTGCCCTTCGAACTGCTATATGGCAGACACCATTGCGGTCTGTTGGACGTCGCCAAAGAGGCGTGGGAACACCAACCCACACCGCACAAAAGTGTTTAAATGAGTACGTCACCCAGATGCCAGGACAGATGGAAACAGTGTTACCTCTGGTTAGGGAGCATATAGAGGCAGCACAGCAAGCCCAGAGTAGGGTCTATAATCGGCAGGCTCAGGTCTGGAACTTTAAATCGGGTGATCGGGTGTTGGTTCTGGTACCAACTGTAGACAGTAAGTTCCTAGCTAGGTGGCAGGGGCCCTACGAGGTACTTGAAAAAATTGGAGAGGTAGATTACAAGGTACACCAGCCAGGGAGGCAAAAGCTGGAGCAGGTGTACCATGTGAATCTGCTCAAACCATGGAAAGATAGGGAAACCTGTACGGAAGACAGCTCACGACCAGGGTTCTTAGGGGAAGCGGTTTCTGCCCCTCTGTCTGTAGCAAGGGAAGCGGCTGCCACAGTGAAAATTGCTGACAGCCTCTCCTCTAAACAGGTCAGGAAGGCAGGGAGTTTATTAGTCAGAACACAGATGTGTTCTCGGACCTCCCTGGACACACGTCCATAATCCGGCATGACATTATCACTGAGCTTCAGGCAAAAGTCTGGTTAAAACCGTACCGGGTACCCGAGTGTCACGGAAGGTGTACAGGAAACAAGACAACACCAAATGAATATATGACTCACTGGATCCAAAACTAAGGAACAAAAAGGGAGACCCCTGCATCAGACCTGGCACTCTCCCTGACTGCTCAGCCTATGCGAAAATCCCAATGGTAGATGATCGCATATCCTCATACCTCGACTGTATAACACCTGAACACCCTATAATAGTGAGGGGACACGACCACCGGCTCCCTACACTAGACACGGAGGGAGTCAGGGTCACCTGGGATCCAGCAAACAGAAAATCACAAATGAATGTACAACACTTATCTTGTAGAAGACTGGGAAATAGGATCAGCATGCACACACACTCCAGGAAGTTGTATAAACCGCACACTAATGCATTATGGGGAGGAATTTAAAGGGATGCAATCAGTCCAACTACATGACAGCTGAGAGAGGCTAACGAGATGAGGAACTGAAAACCAAAACAAAGGAAGCTCAAGGAGGAGGTTCTGAAAGGCATCTGTCAGAGCTTCTCAGATGTCTGGTGGTGACAGTACCCCTCCCTCTACGAGTGGACTCCGGACACTCAGAGCCCACCTTCTCAGGATGGGACCTATGAAAAGCCCTGATGAGACGAGTGGCCTTAATGTCCGTCACTGGGACCCACATCCTCTCCTCAGGACCATAACCCTCCCAATGAACGAGGTACTGGAGAGAACAGCGGACAACACGAGAATCCACAATCCTAGAGACCTGAAATTCAAGATTACCATCAACCATAATCGGAGGAGGAGGCAAAGGCGAGGGTACAATGGGTTGAACATAAGGTTTTAATAAGGACTTATGAAAAACATTATGGATCTTCCAAGTCTGAGGAAGATCAAGACGGTAGGCAACAGGATTGATGACAGACAGGATTTTGTAAGGCCCAATAAACTTAGGACCCAACTTCCAGGAGGGAACCTTCACTTTGATATTCTTGGTAGACAACCACACCAGATCACCAACATTCAGGTCCGGACCAGGCACATGTCTCTTATCTGCCACACGCTTATATCTCTCACTCATGCTCTTTAGATTATCCTGAATCTTTTGCCAAATAGATGACAAAGACAAGGAGAATCTGTCCTCATCAGGTAAACCAGAAGACCCCTCTCCCGAGAATGTCCCAAACTGCGGATGAAACCCATATGCACCAAAAAATTGTGACTTATCAGAGGACTCCTGACGACGGTTATTTAAAGCAAACTCAGCAAGGGACAAAAAAGAACACCAATCCTCCTGATTCTCTGCCACAAAACAGCGCAGATATGTCTCCAGATTCTGATTGACACGCTCTGTCTGGCCATTCGACTGCGGGTGGAAAGCAGAAGAGAATGACAACCGAACCCCCAAGCGAGAACAGAAAGCCTTCCAGAATCTGGAAACAAACTGGGTGCCCCTATCAGAGACTATGTCTGAAGAAATACCATGCAATTTGACAATGTGATCAATAAATGCCTGCGCCAGCGTCTTAGCATTGGGCAAACCAGGAAAAGGGATGAAATGCACCATTTTGCTAAAACGGTCCACCACCACCAGAATCACAGTCTTCCCCGGAACGAGGCAGGTCCGTTATGAAGTCCATGGACAAATGTGTCCAAGGACGGGAAGGAATGGGTAAGGGAAGGAGAGGACCTGATGGCCGTGAATGAGGGACTTTGGTACGAGCGCAAGTCTCGCAGGCTGCCACAAAACCCTCAACCGACTTACGAAGCGCAGGCCACCAGAATCTCCGAGCGATGAGATCCACTGTGGCTCTTGCCCCCGGGTGCCCAGCAAGGACCGTATCGTGGTGTTCCTTAAAAATCTTGTGTCTTAAAGCGAGAGGCACAAACAACCTCCCAGGAGGACAAAGATCAGGAGCCTCTGACTGGGCTACCTGCACCTCTGCCTCCAATTCAGGATAAAGAGCAGAGACCACCACACCTTCAGCCAAAATGGGACCCGGGTCTTCAAAATTCCCACCTCCTGGAAAACAACGTGACAGGGCATCTGCCTTCACATTCTTAACCCCAGGGCGGAACATGACAACAAAATTAAACCTTGAAAAGAACAAAGACCATCTGGCCTGTCTCGGGTTCAGACGCTTGGCTGACTCCAAGTAGGCCAGATTTTTATGGTCAGTAAACACGGTAATAGGGTGTCTGGCTCCCTCTAGCCAATGGCGCCATTCCTCAAAAGCCAACTTGATGGCCAACAACTCCCTATCTCCCACATCGTAATTTCTCTCTGCGGAGGAGAGTTGCTTTGAGAAAAAGGCACACAGTCGCCATTTGGCAGGAGAGGAACCCTGAGACAAGACCGCACCCACACCCACCTCAGAAGCATCAACCTCAACTATGAAGGGTAGAGAAATATCAGGTTGTACCAAGATGGGAGCGGAAGCCAAACTCTCCTTGATATTAGAAAAGGCCTTACGCGCCTCTACCGACCAGGAAGAAAAATCTACCCCCTTTCTGGTCATATCAGTGAGTGGTTTAACAACAGAGGAATAATTCAAAATAAACTTCCTGTAATAATTGGCAAAGCCCCAAAAACGCATCAGCGCCTTCTGATTCTCAGGAAGCTCCCACTCAAGCACAGCGCGGACCTTCTCGGGGTCCATGCGAAAACCAGAAGCGGAGAAAAGAAACCCCAGAAATTGAATTTCTGGAACCGCAAACACACATTTTTCCAGTTTCGCGTACAATCTATTCTCCCGCAGGATGAGCAAGACCTGACGTAAGTGTTCCTTATGAGTTTTGAAATCAGGAGAAAAAATCAAAATGTCATCCAAATACACTAATACAAATTTTCCCATTAAATGATAAACAATGCTGTTCACGAAATGCTGAAAAACGGCTGGGGCATTCATCAAACCAAAAGGCATAACCAAATTCTCAAAATGGCCCTCAGGGGTATTGAAGGCCGTCTTCCATTCGTCTCCTTCTCTGACCCTGACCAGGTTGTATGCCCCTCTTAGATCTAATTTGGAAAAGACTTTAGCCCCAACAATCTGGTTAAACAGGTCCGGGATCAGAGGAAGCGGATAAGGGTCACGAATAGTGATACTGTTCAGCTCCCTGAAATCCAGACAAGGTCTTAAAGAACCATCTTTTTTCTTAACAAAGAAAAAAACAGCGGCAACAGGTGACTTCGAGGGTCGTATGTGTCCTTTTCTCAGACTTTCAGAGATATAAGCACGCATAGCGACCCTTTCAGGTTGGGAGAGATTGTATAAACGAGATTTAGGCAGCTTGGCGCCTGGGATGAGATTAATAGGGTAATCGTACTCCCTGTGCGGGGGCAAATCCTGAACTCCACTCTCAGAGAAGACATCCGAAAATTCTGAGAGAAAAGGTGGTACAGTCTTAGTAGAAACCTCAGAAACAGATGTCGTGAGGCAATTCTCTCTGCAAAAGTCACTCCAACCATTTATTTGCCTCGCTTGCCAATCAATGGTGGGGTTATGTTTAGTGAGCCA
Organism: Bufo gargarizans; assembly: GCF_014858855.1. NCBI lineage: Eukaryota > Metazoa > Chordata > Amphibia > Anura > Bufonidae > Bufo > Bufo gargarizans. The sequence continues at coordinate 486,585,098 of NC_058082.1, forward strand.
GGGTAGCCCCAACACTAGAGGAGTAGGCAATCCGCTAAGGACGAAACATGACACATCCTCAACATGAGCATCAGTCACAATTAAACAGATATTGTGAACTATGCCCTTTAATGATTTCTGAGAAAGTGGAGCGGAATCAATAGCAAAAACAGGAATATCCTTTCCCAAAGTGCATACCTGGAAACCATGAGTTATCGCAAATTGATTATCAATGAGATTGACAGCTGCTCCACTATCTACAAAAATCTCACAAAAAATGTTCTTGCTCTCTAGCGCCACCCTGGCAGGCAGGACAAAAACTACAAGCAAACGGAAAACCTTCAATTTCCGCCTCAACCCTGCCAATAGTAACAGATGGAACATTTTTAAAAGATTTTTTCCTTTTTGTTTCTTTATTACTCCCAAAAAACTGCCTGAATCTCCACAACAAAAACAAACCTTCCCATGCGGGCTGAATCTTCTATTGTCAGAGGCAATCAACCCCAGCTGCATGGGCTCCTGCTCAGAAAGGGCTGACAGCGACTGAGACCCCTGCGCACAGAATGAGACCGCTGCACTGTCCTGGGATTGAGTATGACAGGAAGGAGAGATCTCTCCTCTCTCTCTAAGACGCCTGTCAATACGAACGGCCTGAGACATAGCAGAGTCCAAGGAGATAGGCCTCTCATGAAAGGCAAATGCATCCTTCATTCCCTCTGAAAGACCATGGCAAAATTGACTTCGGAGTGCAGCATCATTCCAACCAGTATCAGCTGCCCATCTCCGAATTTCTGAGCAGTATATCTCTGCGGATTGTTTACCCTGGCATAAGAGACGTAGTCTAGACTCAGCCAGAGCAATACGATCCGGATCATCATATATCTGACCCAGGGCTAAAAAGAATTCATCCACCGGCAGCGAAAAGGCCCATGACTGAGCGTTATCCCTGAGCAGCGATATAATGATCCCCACCCTCCGTTCCTCATCACCAGAGGAATGGGGAAGAAGGCGAAAATGGAGTTTGCAAGCCTCTCTAAAACGCACAAAATTCTCACTACCCCCGGAGAACGTATCCGGGAGCGAGATCTTAGGCTCAGAACAAACTCCATGAACGCAAGCTGAACAGGTCACTTGAAACTGAGAAAGAGTCTTACGGAGATCTGCTATCTCCAATGAAAGACCCTGCAAGCGTTCAGTCAAAAGTGAAACCGGATCCATGCTTGAGACGGTTTTGGCAGTTTATAATGTCACGGAAGGTGTACAGGAAACAAGACAACACCAAATGAATATATGACTCACTGGATCCAAAATTAAGGAACAAAAAGGGAGACCCCTGCATCAGTCCTGGCACTCTCCCTGACTGCTCAGCCTATGCGAAAATCCCAATGGTAGATGATCGCATATCCTCGTACCTCGACTGTATAACACCTGAACACCCTATAATAGTGAGGGGACACGACCACCGGCTCCCTACACTAGACACGGAGGGAGTCAGGGTCACCTGGGATCCAGCAAACAGAAAATCACAAATGAATGTACAACACTTATCTTGTAGAAGACTGGGAAATAGGATCAGCATGCACACACACTCCAGGAAGTTGTATAAACCGCACACTAATGCATTATGGGGAGGAATTTAAAGGGATGCAATCAGTCCAACTACATGACAGCTGAGAGAGGCTAACGAGATGAGGAACTGAAAACCAAAACAAAGGAAGCTCAAGGAGGAGGTTCTGAAAGGCATCTGTCAGAGCTTCTCAGATGTCTGGTGGTGACAGTACCCCTCCCTCTACGAGTGGACTCCGGACACTCAGAGCCCACCTTCTCAGGATGGGACCTATGAAAAGCCCTGATGAGACGAGTGGCCTTAATGTCCGTCACTGGGACCCACATCCTCTCCTCAGGACCATAACCCTCCCAATGAACGAGGTACTGGAGAGAACAGCGGACAACACGAGAATCCACAATCCTAGAGACCTGAAATTCAAGATTACCATCAACCATAATCGGAGGAGGAGGCAAAGGCGAGGGTACAATGGGTTGAACATAAGGTTTTAATAAGGACTTATGAAAAACATTATGGATCTTCCAAGTCTGAGGAAGATCAAGACGGTAGGCAACAGGATTGATGACAGACAGGATTTTGTAAGGCCCAATAAACTTAGGACCCAACTTCCAGGAGGGAACCTTCACTTTGATATTCTTGGTAGACAACCACACCAGATCACCAACATTCAGGTCCGGACCAGGCACACGTCTCTTATCTGCCACACGCTTATATCTCTCACTCATGCTCTTTAGATTATCCTGAATCTTTTGCCAAATAGATGACAAAGACAAGGAGAATCTGTCCTCATCAGGTAAACCAGAAGACCCCTCTCCCGAGAATGTCCCAAACTGCGGATGAAACCCATATGCACCAAAAAATTGTGACTTATCAGAGGACTCCTGACGACGGTTATTTAAAGCAAACTCAGCAAGGGACAAAAAAGAACACCAATCCTCCTGATTCTCTGCCACAAAACAGCGCAGATATGTCTCCAGATTCTGATTGACACGCTCTGTCTGGCCATTCGACTGCGGGTGGAAAGCAGAAGAGAATGACAACCGAACCCCCAAGCGAGAACAGAAAGCCTTCCAGAATCTGGAAACAAACTGGGTGCCCCTATCAGAGACTATGTCTGAAGAAATACCATGCAATTTGACAATGTGATCAATAAATGCCTGCGCCAGCGTCTTAGCATTGGGCAAACCAGGAAAAGGGATGAAATGCACCATTTTGCTAAAACGGTCCACCACCACCAGAATCACAGTCTTCCCCGGAACGAGGCAGGTCCGTTATGAAGTCCATGGACAAATGTGTCCAAGGACGGGAAGGAATGGGTAAGGGAAGGAGAGGACCTGATGGCCGTGAATGAGGGACTTTGGCACGAGCGCAAGTCTCGCAGGCTGCCACAAAACCCTCAACCGACTTACGAAGCGCAGGCCACCAGAATCTCCGAGCGATGAGATCCACTGTGGCTCTTGCCCCCGGGTGCCCAGCAAGGACCGTATCGTGGTGTTCCTTAAAAATCTTGTGTCTTAAAGCGAGAGGCACAAACAACCTCCCAGGAGGACAAAGATCAGGAGCCTCTGACTGGGCTACCTGCACCTCTGCCTCCAATTCAGGATAAAGAGCAGAGACCACCACACCTTCAGCCAAAATGGGACCCGGGTCTTCAAAATTCCCACCTCCTGGAAAACAACGTGACAGGGCATCTGCCTTCACATTCTTAACCCCAGGGCGGAACATGACAACAAAATTAAACCTTGAAAAGAACAAAGACCATCTGGCCTGTCTCGGGTTCAGACGCTTGGCTGACTCCAAGTAGGCCAGATTTTTATGGTCAGTAAACACGGTAATAGGGTGTCTGGCTCCCTCTAGCCAATGGCGCCATTCCTCAAAAGCCAACTTGATGGCCAACAACTCCCTATCTCCCACATCGTAATTTCTCTCTGCGGAGGAGAGTTGCTTTGAGAAAAAGGCACACAGTCGCCATTTGGCAGGAGAGGAACCCTGAGACAAGACCGCACCCACACCCACCTCAGAAGCATCAACCTCAACTATGAAGGGTAGAGAAATATCAGGTTGTACCAAGATGGGAGCGGAAGCCAAACTCTCCTTGATATTAGAAAAGGCCTTACGCGCCTCTACCGACCAGGAAGAAAAATCTACCCCCTTTCTGGTCATATCAGTGAGTGGTTTAACAACAGAGGAATAATTCAAAATAAACTTCCTGTAATAATTGGCAAAGCCCCAAAAACGCATCAGCGCCTTCTGATTCTCAGGAAGCTCCCACTCAAGCACAGCGCGGACCTTCTCGGGGTCCATGCGAAAACCAGAAGCGGAGAAAAGAAACCCCAGAAATTGAATTTCTGGAACCGCAAACACACATTTTTCCAGTTTCGCGTACAATCTATTCTCCCGCAGGATGAGCAAGACCTGACGTAAGTGTTCCTTATGAGTTTTGAAATCAGGAGAAAAAATCAAAATGTCATCCAAATACACTAATACAAATTTTCCCATTAAATGATAAACAATGCTGTTCACGAAATGCTGAAAAACGGCTGGGGCATTCATCAAACCAAAAGGCATAACCAAATTCTCAAAATGGCCCTCAGGGGTATTGAAGGCCGTCTTCCATTCGTCTCCTTCTCTGACCCTGACCAGGTTGTATGCCCCTCTTAGATCTAATTTGGAAAAGACTTTAGCCCCAACAATCTGGTTAAACAGGTCCGGGATCAGAGGAAGCGGATAAGGGTCACGAATAGTGATACTGTTCAGCTCCCTGAAATCCAGACAAGGTCTTAAAGAACCATCTTTTTTCTTAACAAAGAAAAAAACAGCGGCAACAGGTGACTTCGAGGGTCGTATGTGTCCTTTTCTCAGACTTTCAGAGATATAAGCACGCATAGCGACCCTTTCAGGTTGGGAGAGATTGTATAAACGAGATTTAGGCAGCTTGGCGCCTGGGATGAGATTAATAGGGTAATCGTACTCCCTGTGCGGGGGCAAATCCTGAACTCCACTCTCAGAGAAGACATCCGAAAATTCTGAGAGAAAAGGTGGTACAGTCTTAGTAGAAACCTCAGAAACAGATGTCGTGAGGCAATTCTCTCTGCAAAAGTCACTCCAACCATTTATTTGCCTCGCTTGCCAATCAATGGTGGGGTTATGTTTAGTGAGCCAGGGTAGCCCCAACACTAGAGGAGTAGGCAATCCGCTAAGGACGAAACATGACACATCCTCAACATGAGCATCAGTCACAATTAAACAGATATTGTGAACTATGCCCTTTAATGATTTCTGAGAAAGTGGAGCGGAATCAATAGCAAAAACAGGAATATCCTTTCCCAAAGTGCATACCTGGAAACCATGAGTTATCGCAAATTGATTATCAATGAGATTGACAGCTGCTCCACTATCTACAAAAATCTCACAAAAAATGTTCTTGCTCTCTAGCGCCACCCTGGCAGGCAGGACAAAACTACAAGCAAACGGAAAACCTTCAATTTCCGCCTCAACCCTGCCAATAGTAACAGATGGAACATTTTTAAAAGATTTTTTCCTTTTTGTTTCTTTATTACTCCCAAAAAACTGCCTGAATCTCCACAACAAAAACAAACCTTCCCATGCGGGCTGAATCTTCTATTGTCAGAGGCAATCAACCCCAGCTGCATGGGCTCCTGCTCAGAAAGGGCTGACAGCGACTGAGACCCCTGCGCACAGAATGAGACCGCTGCACTGTCCTGGGATTGAGTATGACAGGAAGGAGAGATCTCTCCTCTCTCTCTAAGACGCCTGTCAATACGAACGGCCTGAGACATAGCAGAGTCCAAGGAGATAGGCCTCTCATGAAAGGCAAATGCATCCTTCATTCCCTCTGAAAGACCATGGCAAAATTGACTTCGGAGTGCAGCATCATTCCAACCAGTATCAGCTGCCCATCTCCGAATTTCTGAGCAGTATATCTCTGCGGATTGTTTACCCTGGCATAAGAGACGTAGTCTAGACTCAGCCAGAGCAATACGATCCGGATCATCATATATCTGACCCAGGGCTAAAAAGAATTCATCCACCGGCAGCGAAAAGGCCCATGACTGAGCGTTATCCCTGAGCAGCGATATAATGATCCCCACCCTCCGTTCCTCATCACCAGAGGAATGGGGAAGAAGGCGAAAATGGAGTTTGCAAGCCTCTCTAAAACGCACAAAATTCTCACTACCCCCGGAGAACGTATCCGGGAGCGAGATCTTAGGCTCAGAACAAACTCCATGAACGCAAGCTGAACAGGTCACTTGAAACTGAGAAAGAGTCTTACGGAGATCTGCTATCTCCAATGAAAGACCCTGCAAGCGTTCAGTCAAAAGTGAAACCGGATCCATGCTTGAGACGGTTTTGGCAGTTTATAATGTCACGGAAGGTGTACAGGAAACAAGACAACACCAAATGAATATATGACTCACTGGATCCAAAATTAAGGAACAAAAAGGGAGACCCCTGCATCAGTCCTGGCACTCTCCCTGACTGCTCAGCCTATGCGAAAATCCCAATGGTAGATGATCGCATATCCTCGTACCTCGACTGTATAACACCTGAACACCCTATAATAGTGAGGGGACACGACCACCGGCTCCCTACACTAGACACGGAGGGAGTCAGGGTCACCTGGGATCCAGCAAACAGAAAATCACAAATGAATGTACAACACTTATCTTGTAGAAGACTGGGAAATAGGATCAGCATGCACACACACTCCAGGAAGTTGTATAAACCGCACACTAATGCATTATGGGGAGGAATTTAAAGGGATGCAATCAGTCCAACTACATGACAGCTGAGAGAGGCTAACGAGATGAGGAACTGAAAACCAAAACAAAGGAAGCTCAAGGAGGAGCTTCTGAAAGGCATCTGTCAGAGCTTCTCAGATGTCTGGTGGTGACACTGAGGCTCGGCGACAAGCCATCGCGGACGAAGTGCAGCTAATGCTCCAGCTAGGTGTCATCGAGGAGTCTAAAAGTAAATGGGCCAGTCCGATAGTCTTAATACGCAAACTGAATGAGGTGTCCAAGTTTGACGCATATCCCATGCCCCAAATAGATGAGCTTATTGAGAAGTTAGGCCCAACCCAGTATTTTTCTGTGTTGGACCGTACCAAAGGGTACTGGCAGGTACCCTTGATGGAGGCTGCCAAAGAAAAAATGGCTTTCATCTATTACCCTTTGGTCTACATGGCGCTCCCTCCACGTTCCAAAGGCTAATGCACGTTGTACTACGCCCACATCATTGGTGCGCTTCGGTTACCTAGACGATATTGTTATCCATAGCACCGACTGGGAAAGCCACCTATCTAAAGTTCAGGCTTTAGTGGACTCCCTTAGTAAGACTGGCTTAACCGCTAACCCCAAAAAGTGCGCGATAGGGTTAGAAGAGACCAAGTACCTGGGGTATGTAATTGGGCGCGAAATGATCAAACCTCAGGTGAACAAAATTGAGGCATTTCGGAATTGGCCCCGACCTGTCACTACTCGGCAAGTAAAGTCGTTCCTGGGTATGGTGGGGTACTATATGAGGTTTGTCCCCAATTTTGCTACAGTCGCTGCAACATTGACAGGTCTTTTGAAGGGAGGCAAGTCAGTGACGGTTCAGTGGAATGAACAGGCGGAAAAGGCTTTCTCCACTTTGAAGTCTGCCCTGTGTGCGTCCCCGATATTGGTAACACTTGACTTCAAGAGGGAATTTGTGGTACAGACCGATGCCTCTGAAGTAAGCCTCGGAGCTGTACTCTCTCAGGACATCAATGGGGAGGAACATCCTGTTGTTTTCCTGAGCCTAAAGCTTGCCCCAGCCAAGACTAGGTACAGTATAGTGGAGAGAGAGTGCGTGGCCATCAAATGGGCACTCGAGTCTCTCCGCTATTATCTGTTGGGGAGAAAGTTCTGTCTGGTGACCGACCACTCCCCTCTCAAGTGGATGAGCCAAGCCAAAGAGAGGAACCCTCGGGTCACCAGATGGTTCTTGTCGTTACATAACTTCAAGTTCTCAGTGGAACACAGGGCAGGCTGCTTACAGGGAAACGCGGATGCCCTGTCCCGGGTAGAGTGTCTGGCAAGTGTTCACCCCCTCAGGGTTGAACAAAGGGGGAGGTATGTAGGAAGGCGCAAGCGACCGTCATTGACGGAAGGTATGTGTCACTGTGATTCGGTGAGGTAAGAGCTGGTAATTTCATGTGTCAGCGGCAGCTAGTGCTGACTGACATGGTTTTGCTATTTAGTATGTCTGTAAAGCCGATCCGGGCCGGCTCTTACTGGGGGCAACCAAAGTGCAGGGTCGGTGGCTGCTCCCCATGTTCCAGGCCGGGTCCTGGTTTGGGCTATAAAACACAGGCAGCACTGTCAGGTGGTGAGAATTTACTCCTCTCTGACAGTGAAGCTCTGTCAGTCTCTGTGTTGGGACCTGGAAGTTTGGGCCTGGGTAAAGGCCTGCTACCTTGTTGGCGTCAGAGCAAGCGGTTTCTGCTAAGTCCAAGGACTTCTGCATTGCTACATCGTGTGAAAAAACACCAGACTCAAGGTGACTGTTATCCTTGAAACTGAATTTTTGTTTTGCTTATCCTTATGTGTGAATAAACACTGAACTGTTTAAGTTAAAGACGTTGTTGCCTCTATACTGCGTCCCCAAGGCTGTCTTCCAGAGAAATTCCCCACAGCATATAAATCTCTTAAATTTCCAAAAAGTAGCACTTATATCCCCTTTATTTGGTTTCAGTGGCTATCTGTCACTCAGGACTGGCCTGAAGTCACACCATAGGGTTTAATTTCTAACATTTCCTTGCCTGTGGAGGTATAAAAAAGGATTATCTTCCATTGTATAGCACAGTGTTCCTATATCTACTGTTGCCAAGATGTGTAGTGAATTGGATACAATTTAATGTTTAAGTTTACTATTTGGTAAAGTGCATTTGAATGGTGTCTCTTTTTTTTCAATGTTTCCCTTGTATAAGCAATGTGCACAGGATCCAAAAAGAAGAGGTTGGGGAACCCTCACAGGCCATTTTTTCATGGGCCACGGATATTACCCTACAACATAGTCAGCCTCACAAGAAAGGAAAAGAACAGGAATGACAGTAGTCTGTGAAGGTTCTCAGGTCATGCTATATCAGTAGTCATCTTGTGGATTTAGGCAACATATGGTATATAAACAATATAAGGGTCAGGGACCCCCAGAAGCTACAGAGTACGGAAAACCTAAAGCCCACACTGGAGGCTACTTTTATTAAGAATTGAAGGGAGCTTTCCTTGCATTGGATTAAAAGGGTATTCTGGTTAGGATAAATTAACTGTTAGATTAGTGGGAATCCAGCTGTTAGATTGGTGGGGGTCCAAACACAGAGATCCCCACTGATCCCAAGAATGGAGGGTCCCATTCCCTCATCTGAATGGAGTGGCTGGTCAAGCATGCTTGCTACCGTTCCATTCATTCTTTATGGGACTGCTGGAGCATAGGACTAGAGGGGGCAGCTGCGTGCATGTCCAACCTGCCACAACATTCAGATGGGGTTACAAGACCCCTTTTTTCAGGATTGGTGGGGGTTCCAGTGGTCAGAACCCAAGATCCAACAATTATCCCCTATCTTGTAGATAGGAGATAACTTTTTCTAACTGGAATACCCCTTTAAATTAGGTTGAGTACACTGTGCATTTGTGATTTTTAGCTCAAAGAAGTTATTATAGGCAAATACTAAAACTCTGTAACTGATTTTGATGGGCCAGATATCTCTTGTATGATCCTTCATAAAAATGACACCTGTAGCCACTTCAATCTCTTTTGATAAAAACAAGGTAGCAAGGTACCATAAACTGACTTAAAGAGAACCTGTCACCTGTTGGGGTGGAAGATGGACACGCCAGTCCCCAGTTTTTGTTTTTCTGTTGGTGCTTTCCATTATAGAGTAAATAAGATTAAATGGGGACCTGAGGGCAGCATGGTGTAGTGACAGAGCTGCTGATTTCAGTACTCTGTCACTGAGAAAAAGTTATCTCCTATCTACAAGATAGGGGATAATTGTTGGATCTTGGGTTCTGACCACTGGAACCCCCACCAATCCTGGAAAAAGGGGTCTTGTAACCCCATCTGAATGTTGTGGCAGGTTGGACATGCACGCAGCTGCCCCCTCTAGTCCTATGCTCCAGCAGTCCCATAAAGAATGAATGGAACGGTAGCAAGCATGCTTGACCAGCCACTCCATTCAGATGAGGGAATGGGACCCTCCATTCTTGGGATCAGTGGGGATCTCTGTGTTTGGACCCCCACCAATCTAACAGCTGGATTCCCACCAATCTAACAGTTAATTTATCCTAACCAGAATACCCTTTTAATCCAATGCAAGGAAAGCTCCCTTCAATTCTTAATAAAAGTAGCCTCCAGTGTGGGCTTTAGGTTTTCCGTACTCTGTAGCTTCTGGGGGTCCCTGACCCTTATATTGTTTATATACCATATGTTGCCTAAATCCACAAGATGGCAATTAGCATGGCATAAGACAGAAAGCATTTGTTTGGACACGAGAAATGTATTGGTGAGCGTTATGTGCCTCCTCCAAAGACTCTGGTCTATCAGCCATCGATTTGAGATCACGACAGACTGGTTCAATTTCTACCTGGCAAGGCCATTTTACTTCAGAAATAAATGCCCTAAAATCCTGCTAAGTAATAGATGTTTTATACCAGGGTTCCTTAACTCCAGTCCTCAGGGCCCACCTGCCGGTCATGTTTTCAGGATTTCCTTAGTATTGAGCAGGTGATATAATTAGTGTCAGTGCATCAGGATTTACCACAGGTATTTATTCTGTGGGATATTCTCAAATCATGACACGTAGGTGGGCCCTGAGGACTGGAGTTGGGGAACACTGTTTTATGCAATATTGTCACGAGGTGGTGCAGCAGCTGAGGAGAACTCAGAAGAACTGTTTCAGGAGTCTTTGAACTCAGCTACGTTAGACAAGAAGGGGATTGCACCCAGATTGTGCTCTGGTTGGTCTGCCCATGTGGCTTGCTTGGGTCTGGTTTTGTTGGAAACTGGATTTCATGCCTGGGTTAATATATTTTGCTGCTCATTCCTCTGTTACAGCCTCCAGACAGCTTACATCTGGCAGCTGGCTAAATGTTCCAAATGCAACTTTAGGGGACATTTAGGTTTGAAGTGGGGTGAATTGTAGATTTGGACATAGGGTCTATTTGGGAAATATAAAAAAACAAGCTTGCACCCTTATTAGAAATATAAATGACAAGCACGCAGCCTTATTAGAAAAGCCGCAGGGACAGAGCCTGTGATAAAAATACCAAAAGTTGTAGTAAAGCAGAAATACATATAATTGTCATTCAGGTGGCGACAGAATTGTTTTATACAAACACCCTCCGAGGAATCATGCTCCAATATGTTTTTCTTGATCTAAATAACTTCTAGAAGAACCAAGTCAGCATATTTCCTCAGTTAATTAGGCTACTACTGAATTGAAATAAGTCCCCTGCTCCCTTCCATTTTTAATTGTATTTCATTGCCAATGTTATATGGGCTCTGGGTGGCACCATTTTGCTACATGGTGTAATTAATCATGCTGGGTTTATGAAAATGTATCTGGTACTAACATTTTTAAATGGGAATTTAGCCAGATTTATATTCCCTACCATTGCAGATCACTATTTCATTTGCTACCCAATGTTCCTAAATTTCATGAAAAAAAAAAATTCAGTTTGGAGCACGACCATGTCATGATTAGGGGTCATTCCTGTTGGACCTGAAACGTGTAGACGTTGTGTTCACACTGGATTTTTACTGGCATTAAGTAGTAAAAGCTGTTGTGATATTTTTGGAAGCTGGACCTGTTTTTCCTTTTTCTGCATTTGGACTTTTGCGGTGTTCCCAGCACCGCCATTGCTTCTTAAATTTCATAGTTTTCCCAAAAATTGTGTACACCTACAACAACGTATGTAACAAAAAGTGGAAGGTTTGTCCAAATACAAATCGTATTTAACCCTATTCCTTGAACAGTAAAGCTTCCATATCTTACTGATATCAGATGACCATTTTCTGAATGACCTGTTGTTCACAGTTGATTTTTGAAGGCTTATATCTTGAATGTCAAAAGCCACAAGTGAAAATGGCAAATTTCTGATTAATGTATGCATTGATTTCTGGCCGGGTCTGAGCTTTTATTGATTAATTTAGATCTGTCTTTTAATGATAATGATTTTACCACAAGTATCTGCCTTTATTTCGTATTTGTTATGCTTGCTTGGTCATATCCCAAGAAGGCACCGAAGGTCAGCAGTAAATGGTCTAAATTGACCATTTTGTCCATCTAAAACATTTAGTGTATGGCCCACTTTACTTGAAGCTGGGATCACATGCCAACAATATACAGTGAGGGTACAGAAGTATTTGAACACCCTGCGATTTTGCAAGTTCTCCCACTTAGAAATCATGGAGGGGTCTGAAATTCACATTGTAGGTGCATTCCCACTCTGAGAGACAGAATGTGAAAAAAATAATCTGGAAATCACAATATATGATTTTAAAAAAATGTATTTGTCTTGCACTGCTGAACATAGGTATTTGAACACCTGAGATACAGCAAGAATTCTGGCTTCCAAATACCTGTTACTGTGCCTTTAAAAAGTCCACCTCTACTCCACTCATTAATCTAACTTAGTAGCACCTGTCTGAGCTCTTTAAAGACACCTGTCCACCCCACAGTCAGTCAAACGCCAACTACTACCATGGGCAAGACCAAAGAGCTGTCAAAAGACACCAGTGACAAAATTGTGGACCTCCACAAGGCTGAAAAGGGCTACAGGGCAATTGCCAAGCAGCTTGGTGAAAATAGATCAACTGTTGGAGCAATTGTTAGAAAATGGAAGAGAAGAGGCTAAAGACGACTGTCAGTCTCCCTCCGACTGGGGCTCCATGCAAGATCTTACCTCGTGGGGTATTACTGATGATAAGAAAGGTGAGGAATCAGCCCAGAACTACATGGAAGGAGCCGGTCAATGACATAAAGAGAGCTGGGACCACAGTTTCAAAGGTCACTGTCGGAAGAACACTACGCCGTCATGGTTTCAAATCATGCATTGCACAGAAGATTCCCCTGCTCAAGTCATCACATGTCTAGGCCCTTCTGAAGTTTGCCAATGACCATCTGGATCCACCAGAGGAGGCATGGGAGAAAGTCATGTGGTCAGATGAGACCAAAGTAGAACTTTTTGGTCTAAACTTCACTCGTCATGTTTGGAGGAAAAATAAGGATGAGTTGCATTCCAAGAACACCATCCCTACTGTGAAGCATGGGGGTGGTAACATCATGCTTTGGGGGTGCTTTTCTGTGAAGGGGACAGGATGACTGCACTGTATTAAGGAGAGGATGAATGGGACCATATATTGTGATATATTGAGCAACAACCTCCTTCCCTCAGTCAGAGCACTGAAGATGGGTCATGGCTGGGTCTTCCAACATGACAACGACCCAAAGCACACAGCCAGGATAACCAAGGAGTGGCTCCATAAGAAGCATATCAAGGTTCTGCCTAGCCAGTCTCCAGACCTAAATCCAATAGAACTCCATGTTGCTCAGCGACAGACCCAAAACCTGACAGATCTAGAGGAGATATGTGTGGAGGAGTGGGCCAAAATCCAGGAAAAGTTTGACCTCTGTAATTGCAAACAAAGGCTTCTGTACCAAATATTAACACTGATTTTCTCAAATACTTATGTTCAGCAGTGCAAGACAAATAAATTCTTTAAAAATCATACAATGTGATTTCCAGATTTTTTATTATTTTTTATTCTGTCTCTCAGAGTGGGAATGCACCTACAATGTGAATTTCAGACCCCTCCATGATTTCTAAGTGGGATAACTTGCAAAATCGCAGGGTGTTCAAATACTTATGTTCCTCACTGTATCTTTAAAAGGGTTTTTCTGCTGAGTCTTTTATACTAATGACCTATCCTCTGGATAGCAATAAATAATAGGCATGCAGCAGAACATCCAGCCAATAGACCCACATCTGGCATGCTTGAAAAAGGCTGAGATTTAAAGATTTATAATGTTGCACTTTATATACTTGTTGGACTGAGACAATCAAGACAGCGCTAAAGGAGATACTGATGACATTGTATTTTTTTAAGAAAATCGTCAGGATTGGTCATCAGTATCTGATCGGTGGAGATGCAACATTCGGGACCCCTGCCGATCAGCTGTTTGAGAAGGCACCGTTGCTCACAGTGCTGCCGTTGCCTTCTCTTAGCTCACCAAGCACATTGCCATACAATGTATAGCGGCTGTGCTTGGTATCAAAGCTCAGCTCCATTTAATGCAATGGGGCTGAGCTGCACCTAGGCCACGTGATTGATGAAGGTGATGTCACACGGCCTTGGCTAAGCTGCAAGAAGGCCACAGCGCTACTGCGAGTGCCGCTGCCTTCTCAAACAGCTGATTGGGGGGAGTTTCAACTTCCAGGTGTTGGACTCATACTGATTCAGATACTGATGACTTATCCAGAAGATAGACCATCAGTATAACAGTCTTAGAAAACCCCTTTACATAACATCCACTTCATGCTTAATTTTCCCTTTTGCTTGGCAATAAAATCATTTCTGTCACATTCCTTTGCAAAACATAGCAGTTTTTCTTCTTCTCGGGACTCATCTAATAAAAATGGATCACCCAAAGCAGACCCAGCACATTTAATGTTCTCCAATGCTCTCTGTAGAGAAAGTCAGAATTCAAAATCTTTTCAGGCATTTTGATTCTGATCACTATCAAATTCCAGTGAGGTGGCCAGATAACTCTTCCCATAGTTAAAAAAAAAAAAAAAAAGCTGTCAAAAACGGCAAAGTGGTCCGTTTTTAAGGGACATTTTTTTCCACTGATTCCCTTATTGAGAAACAGCCATTAAAACGGGCCCCTTCAGTTGTATGGGCTGTGTTGGTCAGTGATAATGGACATATTGGGATGTGTCCTATTTATGGCTGTTATTCACAGGCTGTCAAAAATTGGCAGAGTGAATAACCCCATAGACTAGCATTGTTTTTAAAACGATCATGTGACGGCCGTTAAAAAAAAAGTTCGTCACACAGCCGCTTTCGCAGTCATGTGAATGTAGCCCTAGGATATGACTGAGAGAATATGGATTAAGTGAGAATGTGTTTATCTGCAATACTGATAGCAGTAAATGTGATTTTTACTCATTAATTGTCTCCATAATTCATATAGATTTATCCTTGTGATAATTACTTTGTCTTTTAAAAAATATTTTTTTTTGTAAATTAAAGGGCAAAGGTTTGAAGAATTTTAAGATCACTTATGTACAGGCATTGGCCATAAATTTATATGGCATTGAGGAGAAACCTTGATGAATTTACTAATAACTTTCAAGACCCTCTAAAATAATGGTCTAAAATTATCACACAAGAACATCTGAAATAATCAGTGAGAATGTTCCGTACAGAGCAGAGATAAGAAATATAAAATGATTTCCCCTAGTTGAAGAATAATAGCTCTTTTGCAGTACAGTATATACAAGATACTGAGATACACTTCTGGAATTGTGTAATTGCACAGATGCCACATGCACTTATGAGCTCAGTAAATCACTGCGGGATCTACTATCATGCAAAAACTGTAATGGCCCACCATCCTATCATAATACTTAGCATAGTCTGTTTTTGCATAGTTTAAAGTCCAAAAAACTGCATTGATTTTATGTGTACAATATCTTTTTTTTATTATTACAGTATACATTTCAGACTATCAACCGCATGTATTCCACAACATGTGCAGGTGGCCTTATAGTGAATGGGGCTGGCGGGTGTCAGCTAGCATCCGGCAGTGCTGAATCCACACATCTCCAACAGGCTGTTCCCTGCTGGAACAGCCTGCCGGAGATACCTAACGCTAGTGTGAAATTAGCCTTACTCTGTGGAAATGCCATAAATATCCAGATGGAAAACCGCCATTTAACATATTAGTAAGTCTATCTACATCCTGTCACGGATGAGAGTGGAGAAAACCCAGATCCATAACTGCAGTAAGGATAGACACCACACAAACATAAAATTAACATCATGACTAGGGATGAGCGAACTCGAACTGTATAGTTCGGGTTCGTACCGAATTTTGGGGTGTCCGTGACACGGACCCGAACCCGGACATTTTCGTAAAAGTCCGGGTTCGGGTTCGGTGTTCGTCGCTTTCTTCGCGCTTTTGTGACGCTTTCTTGGCGCTTTTTGAAAGGCTGCAAAGCAGCCAATCAACAAGCGTCATACTACTTGCCCCAAGAGGCCATCACAGCCATGCCTACTATTGGCATGGCTGTGATTGGCCAGAGCACCATGTGACCCAGCCTCTATTTAAGCTGGAGTCACATAGCGCCGCCCGTCACTCTGCTCTGATTAGCGTAGGGAGAGGTTGCGGCTGCGACAGTAGGGCGAGATTAGGCAGATTAACTCCTCCAAAGGACTTGATTAACTGATCGATCTGCAGCTGTGGATCATTGAGCTGCTGATCCTCAATTGCTCACTGTTTTTAGGCTGCCCAGACCGTTTGTCAGTCACATTTTTCTGGGGTGATCGGCGGCCATTTTGTGTCTTGTGGTGCGCCAGCACAAGCTGCGACCAAGTGCATTTAACCCTCAATGGTGTGGTTGTTTTTTGGCTAAAGCCTACATCAGGGTGAAGCTGTCACACCAAGTGCATTTAACCAGCAATAGTCTGTTCATTTTTTGGCCATATACAAAATCAGGGGCAAGCTGCGCCTGTCACCAAGTGCATTTAACCCTCAATGGTGTGGTTGTTTTTTGGCTAAAGCCTACATCAGGGTGAAGCTGTCACACCAAGTGCATTTAACCAGCAATAGTCTGTTCATTTTTTGGCCATATACTAAATCAGGGGCAAGCTGCGCCTGTCACCAAGTGCATTTAACCCTCAATGGTCTGGTTGTTTTTTGGCTAAAGCCTACATCAGGGTGAAGCTGTCACACCAAGTGCATTTAACCAGCAATAGTCTGTTTATTTTTTGGCCATATCCCAGTCTAATTCTGTCACTAAATCCATACCGGTCACCCAGCGCCTAAATACTAGGCCTCAAATTTATATCCCGCTAAATCTGTCCTTAGTGCTGTAGCTGGGCGAGTTATTTAGTGTCCGTTCAAGCACATTTCTTGTTCTGGGTTGAAATACAATTCCCAATTTAGCAATTTCATAATTTAGTGGTTTCTGCTATATCAGAGCTATTTGAAATCTATCCCTAAAAGGGTATATAATATTCAAGGTGCACATTGGGTCATTCAGAATAACTTCACACACACCCGCTACTGTGTATTTCCAAGTCTAATTCTGGCACTAAACCCATACCTGTCACCCAGCGCCTAAATACTAGGCCTCAAATTTATATCCAGCTAAATCTGTCCCTAGTGCTGTAGCTGGGCGAGTTATTTAGTGTCCGTTCAAGCACATTTCTTGTTCTGGGTTGAAATACAATTCCCAATTTAGCAATTTCATAATTTAGTGGTTTCTGCTATATCAGAGCTATTTGAAATCTATCCCTAAAAGGGTATATAATATTCAAGGTGCACATTGGGTCATTCAGAATAACTTCACACACACCCGCTACTGTGTATTTCCAAGTCTAATTCTGGCACTAAACCCATACCTGTCACCCAGCGCCTAAATACTAGGCCTCAAATTTATATCCCGCTAAATCTGTCCTTAGTGCTGTAGCTGGGCGAGTTATTTAGTGTCCGTTCAAGCACATTTCTTGTTCTGGGTTGAAATACAATTCCCAATTTAGCAATTTCATAATTTAGTGGTTTCTGCTATATCAGAGCTATTTGAAATCTATCCCTAAAAGGGTATATAATATTCAAGGTGCACATTGGGTCATTCAGAATAACTTCACACACACCCGCTACTGTGTATTTCCAAGTCTAATTCTGGCACTAAACCCATACCTGTCACCCAGCGCCTAAATACTAGGCCTCAAATTTATATCCCGCTAAATCTGTCCTTAGTGCTGTAGCTGGGCGAGTTATTTAGTGTCCGTTCAAGCACATTTCTTGTTCTGGGTTGAAATACAATTCCCAATTTAGCAATTTCATAATTTAGTGGTTTCTGCTATATCAGAGCTATTTGAAATCTATCCCTAAAAGGGTATATAATATTCAAGGTGCACATTGGGTCATTCAGAATAACTTCACACACACCCGCTACTGTGTATTTCCAAGTCTAATTCTGGCACTAAACCCATACCTGTCACCCAGCGCCTAAATACTAGGCCTCAAATTTATATCCCGCTAAATCTGTCCTTAGTGCTGTAGCTGGGCGAGTTATTTAGTGTCCGTTCAAGCACATTTCTTGTTCTGGGTTGAAATACAATTCCCAATTTAGCAATTTCATAATTTAGTGGTTTCTGCTATATCAGAGCTATTTGAAATCTATCCCTAAAAGGGTATATAATATTCAAGGTGCACATTGGGTCATTCAGAATAACTTCACACACACCCGCTACTGTGTATTTCCAAGTCTAATTCTGGCACTAAACCCATACCTGTCACCCAGCGCCTAAATACTAGGCCTCAAATTTATATCCCGCTAAATCTGTCCTTAGTGCTGTAGCTGGGCGAGTTATTTAGTGTCCGTTCAAGCACATTTCTTGTTCTGGGTTGAAATACAATTCCCAATTTAGCAATTTCATAATTTAGTGGTTTCTGCTATATCAGAGCTATTTGAAATCTATCCCTAAAAGGGTATATAATATTCAAGGTGCACATTGGGTCATTCAGAATAACTTCACACACACCCGCTACTGTGTATTTCCAAGTCTAATTCTGGCACTAAACCCATACCTGTCACCCAGCGCCTAAATACTAGGCCTCAAATTTATATCCCGCTAAATCTGTCCCTAGTGCTGTAGCTGGGCGAGTTATTTAGTGTCCGTTCAAGCACATTTCTTGTTCTGGGTTGAAATACAATTCCCAATTTAGCAATTTCATAATTTAGTGGTTTCTGCTATATCAGAGCTATTTGAAATCTATCCCTAAAAGGGTATATAATATTCAAGGTGCACATTGGGTCATTCAGAATAACTTCACACACACCCGCTACTGTGTATTTCCAAGTCTAATTCTGGCACTAAACCCATACCTGTCACCCAGCGCCTAAATACTAGGCCTCAAATTTATATCCCGCTAAATCTGTCCTTAGTGCTGTAGCTGGGCGAGTTATTTAGTGTCCGTTCAAGCACATTTCTTGTTCTGGGTTGAAATACAATTCCCAATTTAGCAATTTCATAATTTAGTGGTTTCTGCTATATCAGAGCTATTTGAAATCTATCCCTAAAAGGGTATATAATATTCAAGGTGCACATTGGGTCATTCAGAATAACTTCACACACACCCGCTACTGTGTATTTCCAAGTCTAATTCTGGCACTAAACCCATACCTGTCACCCAGCGCCTAAATACTAGGCCTCAAATTTATATCCCGCTAAATCTGTCCTTAGTGCTGTAGCTGGGCGAGTTATTTAGTGTCCGTTCAAGCACATTTCTTGTTCTGGGTTGAAATACAATTCCCAATTTAGCAATTTCATAATTTAGTGGTTTCTGCTATATCAGAGCTATTTGAAATCTATCCCTAAAAGGGTATATAATATTCAAGGTGCACATTGGGTCATTCAGAATAACTTCACACACACCCGCTACTGTGTATTTCCAAGTCTAATTCTGGCACTAAACCCATACCTGTCACCCAGCGCCTAAATACTAGGCCTCAAATTTATATCCCGCTAAATCTGTCCCTAGTGCTGTAGCTGGGCGAGTTATTTAGTGTCCGTTCAAGCACATTTCTTGTTCTGGGTTGAAATACAATTCCCAATTTAGCAATTTCATAATTTAGTGGTTTCTGCTATATCAGAGCTATTTGAAATCTATCCCTAAAAGGGTATATAATATTCAAGGTGCACATTGGGTCATTCAGAATAACTTCACACACACCCGCTACTGTGTATTTTCAAGTCTAATTCTGGCACTAAACCCATACCTGTCACCCAGCGCCTAAATACTAGGCCTCAAATTTATATCCCGCTAAATCTGTCCTTAGTGCTGTAGCTGGGCGAGTTATTTAGTGTCCGTTCAAGCACATTTCTTGTTCTGGGTTGAAATACAATTCCCAATTTAGCAATTTCATAATTTAGTGGTTTCTGCTATATCAGAGCTATTTGAAATCTATCCCTAAAAGGGTATATAATATTCAAGGTGCACATTGGGTCATTCAGAATAACTTCACACACACCCGCTACTGTGTATTTCCAAGTCTAATTCTGGCACTAAACCCATACCTGTCACCCAGCGCCTAAATACTAGGCCTCAAATTTATATCCCGCTAAATCTGTCCTTAGTGCTGTAGCTGGGCGAGTTATTTAGTGTCCGTTCAAGCACATTTCTTGTTCTGGGTTGAAATACAATTCCCAATTTAGCAATTTCATAATTTAGTGGTTTCTGCTATATCAGAGCTATTTGAAATCTATCCCTAAAAGGGTATATAATATTCAAGGTGCACATTGGGTCATTCAGAATAACTTCACACACACCCGCTACTGTGTATTTCCAAGTCTAATTCTGGCACTAAACCCATACCTGTCACCCAGCGCCTAAATACTAGGCCTCAAATTTATATCCCGCTAAATCTGTCCCTAGTGCTGTAGCTGGGCGAGTTATTTAGTGTCCGTTCAAGCACATTTCTTGTTCTGGGTTGAAATACAATTCCCAATTTAGCAATTTCATAATTTAGTGGTTTCTGCTATATCAGAGCTATTTGAAATCTATCCCTAAAAGGGTATATAATATTCAAGGTGCACATAGGGTCATTCAGAATAACTTCACACACCCGCTACTGTGCATTTCCAAATCTAATTCTGTCACTAAACCCATACCTGTCACCCAGCGCCTAAATACTAGGCCTCAAATTTATATCCCGCTAAATCTCTCGTTACCGCTGTCCTGTTGTGGCTGGGAAAGTTATTTAGTGTCCGTCAAAGCACATTTTTTGTTCTGGGTTGAAATACAATTCCCAATTTAGCAATTTCATAATTTAGTCGTTTCTGCTATATCAGAGCTATTTGAAATCTATCCCTAAAAGGGTAGATCATATTGAAGGTGCACATAGGGTCATTCAGAATAACTTCACACACACGCTTCTGTGCATTTCCAAGTCTAATTCTGTCACTAAATCCATACCGGTCACCCAGCGCCTAAATACTAGGCCTCAAATTTATATCCCGCTGAATTTGAATACAATACATTGGGCCAAATAATATATTTGTTGTTGTGGTGAACCATAACAATGAGAAAAACATCTAGTAAGGGACGCGGACGTGGACATGGTCGTGGTGGTGTTAGTGGACCCTCTGGTGCTGGGAGAGGACGTGGCCGTTCTGCCACATCCACACGTCCTAGTGTACCAACTACCTCAGGTCCCAGTAGCCGCCAGAATTTACAGCGATATATGGTGGGGCCCAATGCCGTTCTAAGGATGGTAAGGCCTGAGCAGGTACAGGCATTAGTCAATTGGGTGGCCGACAGTGGATCCAGCACGTTCACATTATCTCCCACCCAGTCTTCTGCAGAAAGCGCACAGATGGCGCCTGAAAACCAACCCCATCAGTCTGTCACATCACCCCCATGCATACCAGGGAAACTGTCTCAGCCTCAAGTTATGCAGCAGTCTCTTATGCTGTTTGAAGACTCCGCTGGCAGGGTTTCCCAAGGGCATCCACCTAGCCCTTCCCCAGCGGTGAAAGACATAGAATGCACTGACGCACAACCACTTATGTTTCCTGATGATGAGGACATGGGAATACCACCTCAGCATGTCTCTGATGATGACGAAACACAGGTGCCAACTGCTGCGTCTTTCTGCAGTGTGCAGACTGAACAGGAGGTCAGGGATCAAGACTGGGTGGAAGACGATGCAGGGGACGATGAGGTCCTAGACCCCACATGGAATGAAGGTCGTGCCACTGACTTTCACAGTTCGGAGGAAGAGGCAGTGGTGAGACCGAGCCAACAGCGTAGCAAAAGAGGGAGCAGTGGGCAAAAGCAGAACACCCGCCGCCAAGAGACTCCGCCTGCTACTGACCGCCGCCATCTGGGACCGAGCACCCCAAAGGCAGCTTCAAGGAGTTCCCTGGCATGGCACTTCTTCAAACAATGTGCTGACGACAAGACCCGAGTGGTTTGCACGCTGTGCCATCAGAGCCTGAAGCGAGGCATTAACGTTCTGAACCTGAGCACAACCTGCATGACCAGGCACCTGCATGCAAAGCATGAACTGCAGTGGAGTAAACACCTTAAAACCAAGGAAGTCACTCAGGCTCCCCCTGCTACCTCTTCTGCTGCTGCCGCCTCGGCCTATTCTGCTGCTGCCGCCTCGGCCTCTTCCTCCGCCTCTGGAGGAACGTTGGCACCTGCCGCCCAGCAAACAGGGGATGTACCACCAACACCACCACCACCACCTCCGTCACCAAGCGTCTCAACCATGTCACACGCCAGCGTTCAGCTCTCCATCTCACAAACATTTGATAGAAAGCGTAAATTCCCACCTAGCCACCCTCGATCCCTGGCCCTGAATGCCAGCATTTCTAAACTACTGGCCTATGAAATGCTGTCATTTAGGCTGGTGGACACAGACAGCTTCAAACAGCTCATGTCGCTTGCTGTCCCACAGTATGTTGTTCCCAGCCGGCACTACTTCTCCAAGAGAGCCGTGCCTTCCCTGCACAACCAAGTATCCGATAAAATCAAGTGTGCACTGCGCAACGCCATCTGTGGCAAGGTCCACCTAACCACAGATACGTGGACCAGTAAGCACGGCCAGGGACGCTATATCTCCCTAACTGCACACTGGGTAAATGTAGTGGCAGCTGGGCCCCAGGCGGAGAGCTGTTTGGCGCACGTCCTTCCGCCGCCAAGGATCGCAGGGCAACATTCTTTGCCTCCTGTTGCCACCTCCTCCTTCTCGGCTTCCTCCTCCTCTTCTTCCACCTGCTCATCCAGTCAGCCACACACCTTCACCACCAACTTCAGCACAGCCCGGGGTAAACGTCAGCAGGCCATTCTGAAACTCATATGTTTGGGGGACAGGCCCCACACCGCACAGGAGTTGTGGCGGGGTATAGAACAACAGACCGACGAGTGGTTGCTGCCGGTGAGCCTCAAGCCCGGCCTGGTGGTGTGTGATAATGGGCGAAATCTCGTTGCAGCTCTGGGACTAGCCAATTTGACGCACATCCCTTGCTTGGCGCATGTGCTGAATTTGGTGGTGCAGAAGTTCATTCACAACTACCCCGACATGTCAGAGCTGCTGCATAAAGTGCGGGCCGTCTGTTCGCGCTTCCGGCGTTCACATCCTGCTGCTGCTCGCCTGTCTGCGCTACAGCGTAACTTCGGCCTTCCCGCTCACCGCCTCATATGCGACGTGCCCACCAGGTGGAACTCCACCTTGCACATGCTGGACAGACTGTGCGAGCAGCAGCAGGCCATAGTGGAGTTTCAGCTGCAGCACGCACGGGTCAGTCGCACTACAGAACAGCACCACTTCACCACCAATGACTGGGCCTCCATGCGAGACCTGTGTGCCCTGTTGCGCTGTTTCGAGTACTCCACCAACATGGCCAGTGGCGATGACACCGTTATCAGCGTTACAATACCACTTCTATGTCTCCTTGAGAAAACACTTAGGGCGATGATGGAAGAGGAGGTGGCCCAGGAGGAGGAGGAGGAGGAGGAGGAAGAGGGGTCATTTTTAGCACTTTCAGGCCAGTCTCTTCGAAGTGACTCAGAGGGAGGTTTTTGGCAACAGCAGAGGCCAGGTACAAATGTGGCCAGCCAGGGCCCACTACTGGAGGACGAGGAGGACGAGGATGAGGAGGAGGTGGAGGAGGATGAGGATGAAGCATGGTCACAGCGGGGTGGCACCCAACGCAGCTCGGGTCCATCACTGGTGCGTGGCTGGGGGGAAAGGCAGGACGATGACGATACGCCTCCCACAGAGGACAGCTTGTCCTTACCCCTGGGCAGCCTGGCACACATGAGCGACTACATGCTGCAGTGCCTGCGCAACGACAGCAGAGTTGCCCACATTTTAACCTGTGCGGACTACTGGGTTGCCACCCTGCTGGATCCACGCTACAAAGACAATGTGCCCACCTTACTTCCTGCACTGGAGCGTGATAGGAAGATGCGCGAGTACAAGCGCACGTTGGTAGACGCGCTACTGAGAGCATTCCCAAATGTCACAGGGGAACAAGTGGAAGCCCAAGGCCAAGGCAGAGGAGGAGCAAGAGGTCGCCAAGGCAGCTGTGTCACGGCCAGCTCCTCTGAGGGCAGGGTTAGCATGGCAGAGATGTGGAAAACTTTTGTCAACACGCCACAGCTAACTGCACCACCACCTGATACGCAACGTGTTAGCAGGAGGCAACATTTCACTAACATGGTGGAACAGTACGTGTGCACACCCCTCCACGTACTGACTGATGGTTCGGCCCCATTCAACTTCTGGGTCTCTAAATTGTCCACGTGGCCAGAGCTAGCCTTTTATGCCTTGGAGGTGCTGGCCTGCCCGGCAGCCAGCGTTTTGTCTGAACGTGTATTCAGCACGGCAGGGGGCGTCATTACAGACAAACGCAGCCGCCTGTCTACAGCCAATGTGGACAAGCTGACGTTCATAAAAATGAACCAGGCATGGATCCCACAGGACCTGTCCGTCCCTTGTCCAGATTAGACATTAACTACCTCCCCATAACCATATATTATTGGACTCCAGGGCACTTCCTCATTCAATCCTATTTTTATTTTCATTTTACCATTATATTGCGAGGCTACCCAAAGTTGAATGAACCTCTCCTCTGCCTGTGTGCTAGGCCTAAATATATGCCAATGGACTGTTGCAGTGGTGGGTGACGTGAAGCCTCATTCTCTGCTATGACATGCAGACTAATTCTCTGCTGACATGAAGACAGATTCTCTGTTACGGGACCTCCCTCCTCTGCCTGGGTGCTGGGCCTAAATATATGCCAATGGACTGTTGCAGTGGTGGGTGACGTGAAGCCTGATTCTCTGCTATGACATGCAGACTAATTCTCTGCTGACATGAAGACAGATTCTCTGTTACGGGACCTCTCTCCTCTGCCTGTGTGTGTGCTGGGCCTAAATATATGCCAATGGACTGTTGCAGTGGTGGCTGACGTGAAGCCTCATTCTCTGCTATGACATGCAGACTAATTCTCTGCTGACATGAAGCCAGATTGTCTGTTACGGGACCTCTCTCCTCTGCCTGTGTGTGTGCTGGGCCTAAATATATGCCAATGGACTGTTGCAGTGGTGGCTGACGTGAAGCCTCATTCTCTGCTATGACATGCAGACTAATTCTCTGCTGACATGAAGACAGATTCTCTGTTACGGGACCTCTCTCCTCTGCCTGTGTGTGTGCTGGGCCTAAATATATGCCAATGGACTGTTGCAGTGGTGGCTGACGTGAAGCCTCATTCTCTGCTATGACATGCAGACTAATTCTCTGCTGACATGAAGCCAGATTGTCTGTTACGGGACCTCTCTCCTCTGCCTGTGTGTGTGCTGGGCCTAAATATATGCCAATGGACTGTTGCAGTGGTGGCTGACGTGAAGCCTCATTCTCTGCTATGACATGCAGACTAATTCTCTGCTGACATGAAGACAGATTCTCTGTTACGGGACCTCCCTCCTCTGCCTGGGTGCTGGGCCTAAATATATGCCAATGGACTGTTGCAGTGGTGGCTGACGTGAAGCCTCATTCTCTGCTATGACATGCAGACTAATTCTCTGCTGACATGAAGACAGATTCTCTGTTACGGGACCTCCCTCCTCTGCCTGGGTGCTGGGCCTAAATATATGCCAATGGACTGTTGCAGTGGTGGGTGACGTGAAGCCTCATTCTCTGCTATGACATGCAGACTAATTCTCTGCTGACATGAAGACAGATTCTCTGTTACGGGACCTCCCTCCTCTGCCTGGGTGCTGGGCCTAAATATATGCCAATGGACTGTTGCAGTGGTGGGTGACGTGAAGCCTGATTCTCTGCTATGACATGCAGACTAATTCTCTGCTGACATGAAGACAGATTCTCTGTTACGGGACCTCTCTCCTCTGCCTGTGTGTGTGCTGGGCCTAAATATATGCCAATGGACTGTTGCAGTGGTGGCTGACGTGAAGCCTCATTCTCTGCTATGACATGCAGACTAATTCTCTGCTGACATGAAGCCAGATTGTCTGTTACGGGACCTCTCTCCTCTGCCTGTGTGTGTGCTGGGCCTAAATATATGCCAATGGACTGTTGCAGTGGTGGCTGACGTGAAGCCTCATTCTCTGCTATGACATGCAGACTAATTCTCTGCTGACATGAAGACAGATTGTCTGTTACGGGACCTCTCTCCTCTGCCTGTGTGTGTGCTGGGCCTAAATATATGCCAATGGACTGTTGCAGTGGTGGCTGACGTGAAGCCTCATTCTCTGCTATGACATGCAGACTAATTCTCTGCTGACATGAAGCCAGATTGTCTGTTACGGGACCTCTCTCCTCTGCCTGTGTGTGTGCTGGGCCTAAATATATGCCAATGGACTGTTGCAGTGGTGGCTGACGTGAAGCCTCATTCTCTGCTATGACATGCAGACTAATTCTCTGCTGACATGAAGACAGATTCTCTGTTACGGGACCTCCCTCCTCTGCCTGGGTGCTGGGCCTAAATATATGCCAATGGACTGTTGCAGTGGTGGCTGACGTGAAGCCTCATTCTCTGCTATGACATGCAGACTAATTCTCTGCTGACATGAAGACAGATTCTCTGTTACGGGACCTCTCTCCTCTGCCTGGGTGCCGGGGCCTAAATATCTGAGAATGGACTGTTCCAGTGGTGGGTGACGGGAAGCCAGATTCTCTGCTATGGAACCTCTCTCCAATTGATTTTGGTTAATTTTTATTTATTTAATTTTTATTTTAATTCATTTCCCTATCCACATTTGTTTGCAGGGGATTTACCTACATGTTGCTGCCTTTTGCAGCCCTCTAGCTCTTTCCTGGGCTGTTTTACAGCCTTTTTAGTGCCGAAAAGTTCGGGTCCCCATTGACTTCAATGGGGTTCGGGTTCGGGACGAAGTTCGGATCGGGTTCGGATCCCGAACCCGAACATTTCCGGGATGTTCGGCCGAACTTCTCGAACCCGAACATCCAGGTGTTCGCTCAACTCTAATCATGACATATAATTTATGACCACAAGGGTGGCCTTCACTGGAAGATGGTATAAGAGACAAGGAGGATGACTCCAGCATATAACAAGGCTGGAGTACCCCTCAGCTTCAGGTCTCAGCAGAGGCTAAATAGCCCAAGTAGCCACACCCACACAGACACACACTGGAAAGGGAATTAACCCTTCCAACACCAGACAGGGTAGTGAAGCCACTTAAAGGGGAAGTGCACACAAAAACCCCTTGCACACCAAACAGACAAAGTGCACACATACAAAGACAGGTTGCCTGGTGCAACCGCATGCACTTGACAGCAAGCTGCCTAGCAACAGCTCAGGCTGCTATACTGCCAAATACATCATGTTGCCAACGGCAACCACACGTGAGGCAACATACTTCAGCCCTCACCTGTGATTGACAACAAGACCAGACCGCAGGCAACTGCCTGCGTGTCCAGGAGTCACAACCATGACAATGGTCGTGACACTCCCACCCCTCAAAGCCCCCCCCCACCAAAAAAAAAAGGGAAACTATTGAGGAACTCAAAACAGGGATGGGAGAAGGGAAAAAGTAGGGGAATCAGCGTCAGTGCATGCGAGTCTCCCCAGGACTGCTGCCAGCCCCTGGAGCAACACACAGGAACCAGGGCACTGGCTGTCAGCCTCTGGAGCAACACACAGGAACCAGAGACCAGCAAACAAACAGCCCGGAGAGACCGCACTGAACACTGCGTCCCACTCTCAAACTCACGTTCCCACTCCAGTCGTTGCCAACAGCCACTCCTAACCAGCACACAGCCGGAACACCAACGGAATGCTGCGAGCAGACGACCAGAGATAGGGACAAGGGATCACCAACACGGACACAGAAGAAATGGTGGCGGGGAATAAGCCACCAACCGTGCCGTTAACGGTGAACCCCATAACGCTCTCCCTCCGGAGAACGCGCATGCATCCCATCAGCAGATAGCGACACATGCTGCACCCTCTTTCGAAGGTCACCACGTAAGGAGCCTTTGTGGTCATACTGTCACGGATGAGAGTGGGGAAAACCCTCATCTGTGCGATGTTAAAGGATAAGGAAAGCTGCTAGGCCAGGACAACAGAATCAGGGAGCAGGTCACCTCCTACAGCGTCCCTAACTCTGACCCTGACTCCTAACTGTATGAGCCAGATGGTAGGAGGGCTCCTACTCAGGAACCTCGGGTCCCTACTAGCCCTCAAGAGATCCCTGAGCTAGGAGCAGGGTAAGACAACCTGTTCCTCCTAGACACGGACGAACAGAAGTCTAAACTGGCCAAGCTGCAAGGAAAGGGAAACATAAACAGCCCATGGATATGGCAGGTGAGTGAAATGACTTCCACACCTACCTGCCACAGACACACTGACTGGAACCCGTGTTCAAATGCTGATGTCCACACCAAACATAAAAAAGACACAGCATACACACATAAACACACAGGAAACCATATCCATAGCTGCAGTGCGGATAGACACCACACAAACATAAAATTAACATCATGACATAAATAATTTATGACCACAAGGGTAGCCCTCACTGAAAAATGGTATAAGAGACAAGGAGGATGACTCCAGCATATAACAAGGCTGGAGTACCCCTCAGCTTCAGGTCTCAGCCGAGGCTAAATAGCCCAAGTAGCCACACCCACACAGACACACACTGGAAAGGGAATTAACCCTTCCAACACCAGACAGGGTAGTGAAGCCACTTAAAGGGGAAGTGCACACACAAAACCCCGTGCACACCAAACAGACAAAGTGCACACATACAAAGACAGGTTGCCTGGTGCAACCGCATGCACTTGACAGCAAGCTGCCTAGCAACAGCTCAGGCTGCTATACTGCCAAATACATCATGTTGCCAACAGCAACCACACGTGAGGCAACATACTTCAGCCCTCACCTGTGATTGACAACAAGACCAGACCGCAGGCAACTGCCTGCGTGTCCAGGAGTCACAACCATGACAATGGTCGTGACACTCCCACCCCTCAAAGCCCCCCCCACCAAAAAAAAAAGGGAAACTATTGAGGAACTCAAAACAGGGATGGGAGAAGGGAAAAAGTAGGGGAATCAGCGTCAGTGCATGCGAGTCTCCCCAGGACTGCTGCCAGCCCCTGGAGCAACACACAGGAACCAGGGCACTGGCTGTCAGCCTCTGGAGCAACACACAGGAACCAGAGACCAGCAAACAAACAGCCCGGAGAGACCGCACTGAACACTGCGTCCCACTCTCAAACTCACGTTCCCACTCCAGTCGTTGCCAACAGCCACTCCTAACCAGCACACAGCCGGAACACCAACGGAATGCTGCGAGCAGACGACCAGAGATAGGGACAAGGGATCACCAACACGGACACAGAAGAAATGGTGGCGGGGAATAAGCCACCAACCGTGCCGTTAACGGTGAACCCCATAACGCTCTCCCTCCGGAGAACGCGCATGCATCCCATCAGCAGATAGCGACACATGCTGCACCCTCTTTCGAAGGTCACCACGTAAGGAGCCTTTGTGGTCATACTGTCACGGATGAGAGTGGGGAAAACCCTCATCTGTGCGATGTTAAAGGATAAGGAAAGCTGCTAGGCCAGGACAACAGAATCAGGGAGCAGGTCACCTCCTACAGCGTCCCTAACTCTGACCCTGACTCCTAACTGTATGAGCCAGATGGTAGGAGGGCTCCTACTCAGGAACCTCGGGTCCCTACTAGCCCTCAAGAGATCCCTGAGCTAGGAGCAGGGTAAGACAACCTGTTCCTCCTAGACACGGACGAACAGAAGTCTAAACTGGCCAAGCTGCAAGGAAAGGGAAACATAAACAGCCCATGGATATGGCAGGTGAGTGAAATGACTTCCACACCTACCTGCCACAGACACACTGACTGGAACCCGTGTTCAAATGCTGATGTCCACACCAAACATAAAAAAGACACAGCATACACACATAAACACACAGGAAACCATATCCATAGCTGCAGTGCGGATAGACACCACACAAACATAAAATTAACATCATGACATAAATAATTTATGACCACAAGGGTAGCCCTCACTGAAAAATGGTATAAGAGACAAGGAGGATGACTCCAGCATATAACAAGGCTGGAGTACCCCTCAGCTTCAGGTCTCAGCCGAGGCTAAATAGCCCAAGTAGCCACACCCACACAGACACACACTGGAAAGGGAATTAACCCTTCCAACACCAGACAGGGTAGTGAAGCCACTTAAAGGGGAAGTGCACACACAAAACCCCGTGCACACCAAACAGACAAAGTGCACACATACAAAGACAGGTTGCCTGGTGCAACCGCATGCACTTGACAGCAAGCTGCCTAGCAACAGCTCAGGCTGCTATACTGCCAAATACATCATGTTGCCAACAGCAACCACACGTGAGGCAACATACTTCAGCCCTCACCTGTGATTGACAACAAGACCAGACCGCAGGCAACTGCCTGCGTGTCCAGGAGTCACAACCATGACAATGGTCGTGACACTCCCACCCCTCAAAGCCCCCCCCACCAAAAAAAAAAGGGAAACTATTGAGGAACTCAAAACAGGGATGGGAGAAGGGAAAAAGTAGGGGAATCAGCGTCAGTGCATGCGAGTCTCCCCAGGACTGCTGCCAGCCCCTGGAGCAACACACAGGAACCAGGGCACTGGCTGTCAGCCTCTGGAGCAACACACAGGAACCAGAGACCAGCAAACAAACAGCCCGGAGAGACCGCACTGAACACTGCGTCCCACTCTCAAACTCACGTTCCCACTCCAGTCGTTGCCAACAGCCACTCCTAACCAGCACACAGCCGGAACACCAACGGAATGCTGCGAGCAGACGACCAGAGATAGGGACAAGGGATCACCAACACGGACACAGAAGAAATGGTGGCGGGGAATAAGCCACCAACCGTGCCGTTAACGGTGAACCCCATAACGCTCTCCCTCCGGAGAACGCGCATGCATCCCATCAGCAGATAGCGACACATGCTGCACCCTCTTTCGAAGGTCACCACGTAAGGAGCCTTTGTGGTCATACTGTCACGGATGAGAGTGGGGAAAACCCTCATCTGTGCGATGTTAAAGGATAAGGAAAGCTGCTAGGCCAGGACAACAGAATCAGGGAGCAGGTCACCTCCTACAGCGTCCCTAACTCTGACCCTGACTCCTAACTGTATGAGCCAGATGGTAGGAGGGCTCCTACTCAGGAACCTCGGGTCCCTACTAGCCCTCAAGAGATCCCTGAGCTAGGAGCAGGGTAAGACAACCTGTTCCTCCTAGACACGGACGAACAGAAGTCTAAACTGGCCAAGCTGCAAGGAAAGGGAAACATAAACAGCCCATGGATATGGCAGGTGAGTGAAATGACTTCCACACCTACCTGCCACAGACACACTGACTGGAACCCGTGTTCAAATGCTGATGTCCACACCAAACATAAAAAAGACACAGCATACACACATAAACACACAGGAAACCATATCCATAGCTGCAGTGCGGATAGACACCACACAAACATAAAATTAACATCATGACATAAATAATTTATGACCACAAGGGTAGCCCTCACTGAAAAATGGTATAAGAGACAAGGAGGATGACTCCAGCATATAACAAGGCTGGAGTACCCCTCAGCTTCAGGTCTCAGCCGAGGCTAAATAGCCCAAGTAGCCACACCCACACAGACACACACTGGAAAGGGAATTAACCCTTCCAACACCAGACAGGGTAGTGAAGCCACTTAAAGGGGAAGTGCACACACAAAACCCCGTGCACACCAAACAGACAAAGTGCACACATACAAAGACAGGTTGCCTGGTGCAACCGCATGCACTTGACAGCAAGCTGCCTAGCAACAGCTCAGGCTGCTATACTGCCAAATACATCATGTTGCCAACGGCAACCACACGTGAGGCAACATACTTCAGCCCTCACCTGTGATTGACAACAAGACCAGACCGCAGGCAACTGCTTGCGGGTTCAGGAGTCACAACCATGACCATGGTCGTGACACATCCAGGCTGTACACACCATTGTAATTAATGGAATAAATGTATGACATGGGCAATCCTACCTCACTATAAGAGTGCATTATTCTCGTATAAAATTATTATTATTATTATGTACAGGATAGGGGATAACTATTAGATCGTTGGGGGTCCTACCACTGGGACACTCGCTGGTCACGAGAACAGAGGCCCCCAAATCCCATGGAGCTCCCCGTGAAATGGACTGAGTGGTTGGTCGGAATGTACGTCGACGCTCTATTTGTTTCTGTTGGAGCACCTGAGATAGCCGACAGTGGTATCATGATCAGCTGGGGTCCCAGCAGAGGACTCCCACCAGTCTAATAGGTATCCCTATCCTGTGGATAGAGTATAGCTTTTTGTAACTGGAATACCCCTTTAACTGTAGTTTTAAAGTGATGTTTTCTTCATCATGGTGTACGTCTGTTGTAATTCTGATGGGAGGTGGTAGTGGGCCAGTGGCCGGACATGTGCTTGAGGATATAGTGGACTCTCTGGATTTTTGTGAGTTTTGAAGGTGGCAGTTCTGTTTTGTTGTTGTGTAAAGAACTTGAATTGCATCTTTTTATTAAAGATTTTTTTAAAGCAAACTATTTTTAAGCTTTGTTTTTTTTAACTACTACTGTACAGTCTATATTAACAGTGTGTTCTTCTTGTTATATTAGGTGACATTCCATTTTCGGACTTTAAAATGTGATAGTGATAGAACGGTTATTGACGACAGCAAAAAAGTTGGAGTTCCAATGGAAATCATTATTGGCAACATGTTCAAGCTGGAGGTATGGGAGATGCTGCTCACTTCAATGAGGATCGGAGAGGTGGCTGAATTCTGGTGTGATGTCACTGTGAGTATAGTACCTCT
Source organism: Bufo gargarizans (assembly GCF_014858855.1). Taxonomy (NCBI): domain Eukaryota; kingdom Metazoa; phylum Chordata; class Amphibia; order Anura; family Bufonidae; genus Bufo; species Bufo gargarizans. Next base: position 486,617,843 of record NC_058082.1, read on the forward strand.
CAGTTTTTTACGTATTTGTTACACAGCACTTTTCAGCAGATTTATGCTGCTCTAACTGGTGTCACGAAATACCGACAAACTCCCTGTTTACAATGAACAGCATCTTACTGTGAAACCGCCAGTGTTGTTATGAAAATAGACAGTCATCGGCAGAGTGTCCACCGGGCGTCTCCCATCTGGCCTCTCCCTGCCTGTCTCAGTTTGATTGACAGATCTCTCCCTAGCATACAGCAGACCCTGGCAGACCCCTCTCCTCATGCCTGTCTCTTCTTAAATCCATATTGTCTATAAGGCACCACAGCCTTTCAGATTAAATCAGAATTAATTGTAATTAGGAAGTGTGCCAGTATTTCTTGCTGACAGGTTCCCTTTAATCACCTAACTGTTTTGCTCTAGTTCAGCTCGGCTGTGGAAAAGTACTTAACTGTTTGCCAGAGCTGAGCTCGGGCAGAAAGTGTAGGGGGGAGGAATGCTTTAGATGCTGCTATCTCCTCAATGGTAGCAGCTAGTAACATTTGACTGGTCTAGCTGCAACAGAGAAGATATCACTGTCAGAAACTGAGTCATGAGTAATCTGGTATAAAACCTGCTTTTACTTTCACTTTCAGCTGCATTCACTGCATCCCGATTTCTATCAGTGATATCTTTACTTGTACTGAACATATTGCTGTCATTCTGGTATTGTCTGAAAGCTTGGAATACCAGCTTTCAATTTATACAAATCCATATCTCTAAAGCTTAGGAGGAAAGAAAAAAATAATAAAATATACAGAAATGTGGCATTATCATCACTGTAGTGACCCACATAATACAATTATGTTATATTTGCCACACAGTGAACGTCATAAATAAATTCCACAAAATAATGTAAAATTTGCAATTTTTAATCTTTCCCCTAAAAATAAAATGCAAAGAGATATTATATATATATATATATATATATATATTTACACAGTCAGGTCCATAAATATTGGGACATCAACACAATTCTAACATTTTTTGCTCTATACACCACCACAATGGATTCAAAATGAAACGAACAAGATGTGCTTTAACTGCAGACTGTCAGCTTTAATTTGAGGGTATTTACATCCAAATCAGGTAAACAGTGTAGGAATTACAACAGTTTACATATGTGCCTCCTACTTGTTAAGGGACCAAAAGTAATGGGACATAATAATAATCATAAATTAAACTTTCACTTTTTAATACTTGGTTGCAAATCCTTTGCAGTCAATTACAGCCTGCAGCTTGGAACGCATTGACATCACTAGACGCTGGGTTTCATTCCTGGTGATGCTCTGCCAGGCCTCTACTGAAACTGTTTTCAGTTCCTACTTGTTCTTGGGGCATTTTCCCTTCAGTTTTGTCTTCAGCAAGTGAAATGCATGCTCAATCAGATTCAGGTCAGGTGATTGACTTGGCCATTGCATAACATTCCACTTCTTTCCCTTAAAAACTCTTTGGTTGCTTTTGCAGTATGCTTTGAGTCATTGTCCATCTGCACTGTGAAGCGCCGTCCAATGAGTTCTGAAGAATTTGGCTGAATATGAGCAGATAATATTGCCCAAAACACTTCAGAATTCATCCTGCTGCTTTTGTTAGAAGTCACATCATCAATAAATAAAAAAGAACCAGTTCCATTGGCAGCCATACATGCTCACGCCATGACACTACCATCACCATGCTTCACTGATGAGGTGGTATGCTTAGGATCATGAGCAGTTCCTTTCCTTCTCCATACTCTTCTCTTCCCATCACTCTGGTACAAGTTGATCTTGGTCTCATCTGTCCATAGGATGTTGTTCCAGAACTGTGAAGGCTTTTTTAGATGTCATTTGGCAAACTATAATCTGTGGTTCAAGAAGACTTCACTCTGGTGAAGTCTTCTCTTGATTGTTGACTTTGACACACGTACACCTACCTCCCGGAGAGTGTTCTTGATCTGGCCAACTGTCATGAAGGGTGTTTTCTTCACCAGGGAAAGAATTCTTCGGTCATCCACCAGAGTTGTTTCCCTTGGTATTCCGGGTCTTTTGGTGTTGCTGAGCTCACCAGTGCATTCCTTCTTTTTAGGAATGTTCCAAACAGTTGTTTTGGCCACACCTAATGTTTTTGCTATCTCTTTGATGGGGTTGTTTTTATTAGGAAAGTTATAACTTCTTTACAAGAATGCATATTTTAACCCTTTATAAAGTATGCAAGTCAAGTATAGGGTACCGGTCCATAAAAGAGATACAGTACGTGTATCAAAAAGCTCAAGAGAGCCCGTCTCATCTGAAGAAATGCTAAATTTATGTACCCTAGAAAAGAGCAGGTTTGCAGAGGATCTGATATCTTTATATAAAGCATATAAATAGTCCCTATAATAGCCTATTCAATAAATTATCTATTTCATGGACCCAAAATAAAACCCAACATCACAGCTATTACTGATTTACAAAGTAGTAATGTCTGAAAGTGTAGATAGCTTTAAGAAGGGTAGCTGTCTTCCTTGTAAAACACAATCTAGTGGGTTACTGTGAAACCCTCGCTGGCATTCTCATCTCCTTAATTAAAACACCATTTTCCTATAGACTCTTGATAAAGTCATAAAACGAGGTGCATCTCTGGCACTCTGTGCATCATAAACTCAAATCTACGCCAGCTAGGGGCTGGCGTAGACTTGAGTTATAACTTACGCCAGTTTCTGGGCTAAGATATAGTAAATCTGGGGCACCACAACAGACTCTGTCCCTCTTGCTAAGCCCCAGTCCCTTTCTTGCCACTGTAGAAAAGAAGCTTAAAAAGTCTTAAAATATGACGCAAATGGGGTGTATTATTGGCAATAAATAGATTAATAAATCTCCCCCCTAGTGCCTCCCAGAATGGATCTTCTACTTAGTCAACAGCTATCATTATAGTAATTACTGTCGCCAATAAGAATGTTGTGTGAAGAATTCTGATTCTGTTCAGTTCCTGTTTTTTTTTTTTACCATTTTACCCCCCACCACCTTCCCATTGTGAATTTTAGGTATCTGAAAAGTTCAGCACCAGCCAGCAGTTCATATAAAGTGCAGATCCCATTATATGAAATGTACAGTTTTTAAAGGTCACCAATCGAATAATATTTCTGGGCATTTGTTGGCTGCCATACGTAAATATAAAGAAGATTGCTTCCTTTTAGACAGAGTGCCTGAAGTGCACAGTAAGTGGTATCACAAAGAGTTGGAAAGCCTTTTACTGAAGCTTGCAGTTACTTACTCTAAGTAAAATACAAACATAATATAAAAAAAAACAGGATGAACATACTCAAAAAGACCTGATAAAATGGTGATATCACTGAAGATGAAAAAGGCTTGGAAATAAGAAAAGTCTTTTAGAATAGAAGAAGTTCTGGAAAAAGTTATTCTCTACGGACACAGTATGCACTAATCTTGTTTTATAAGCTTGTAGAGATCAGAAAGATAATGCTAGACTATATAGAGATGTTGATGGCTTTTATCCTCTATCTATACTGTCACATCTTGTAAAAATAACTTTATTGGTATTAACCCCTTACAGGAAATCTGTCACATGGATTATGTCTAATAAAGTAAAAGTATTCCGATGTAGAACATAACAGTAAGGTGCCCAGAGGGGCGTTATCTTCTTTCAGTGGTGCCCAGGAATGCTCCCATCCAGTGCTAAGGCCCACCCACCAGCAGAGCACAAGCATGCCTCTCCTTGGTCGAGACTCCAAATCCCCATCAGTGCCCATGTCGCCCGTCCCCCGCTACGTCACTGACGCGAGGTAACGCCGGCCACACTTGCCTTCAGATTCACATAGAAATATCGTGCAGGCACAGTAACGAAGACTGCCTGTGTGCTTCATGTCCTGCTGAGGGCATCAGCCTCAAATGAGACACTGGGCATGCGCCTGCGCGAGATTTCTCTGTGAAGCTGAAGGGAAGTGTGGACGGCATTACCTCGAGTCATTGACGTAGCGGGGGATGGATCGGCAGCGGCGCTGATGGGGATGTGGAGTCTCAGCTCAGGAGAGGCATTCTTGGGCTCTGCTGGAGGGCTGGCCTAGGCACTGGATGGGGGCGTTCCTGGGCAGCGTTGAAAGAAAATAACGTACCTCTGGGCACCTTACTGCCTAATTTGCATATCATACAAAGATGATTTTCACAAGATAGAAAACAAGAAACGCCGAATGGAAAGTACATCAGGGAAGGAGGTGTTATGTTCTACATGGGAATAGTTTTGCTTTATTAGTGATAATCCATGTGACAGATTTCCTTTCACGCATAATGCCTGTGTACGGCATTGTACATGTACAGCATAATGCGCCCGCATTTGTATAGCGCTCTGTAGGGGTGAGGAAATTGCGCTTCGGATGCAAGATCCGAAGTCAATTAGTTCCCCAAGTTCATTCTAATGTGTCTCCGCACAGCATTAAACTGTATGCGCTGTGTGGTGGCAAAATTACTTCAGTATGAAGTCTCGCGAGACTTCGGTGAAAAACTTCGGGCTTCGATTCTACAACTTTAAAAACATTTTAACAGAGCAATCTGAAGTTGACTTCGATGCCTTCTACATCCTTTCCAGGGTTGAAAACTCCATGCAGTGCAGTATAATTTCAACTACTCCGTCCCGTTCAAGTGAACGGTAGTGATGAGCGGGAGGTGCCATATTCGATTTCGCAATATTTCGCGAATATTCGATTGAATATTCATCTTATATTCGTCGAAATCGAATATTCGTCATTTTTCTATTTATCGCGAATAATATACGATTTAATTATTCGCGTATTGCGATTTTTCTTTTGACAGTATAAGGCAACGTTCCTATGACCATGGCTAGGCTAATATGTGTATTTTACGCTATTTAAGTTAGAGCAATATTACGAATATTCGTAAAATACACATATAGACTGTAATTTAGCTAATATAGTGTTATAATCTTTTTTTTAGTCTAACTTTTTTTTGCCTCTTCTGATCTTCAGTTTTGGAAAATATATACACTATTAAAAAAATTACTATAGCACTATATTAGCTAAATTGCAGTCTATATGTGTATTTTACGAATTTTCGTAATATTGCTCTAACTTCATCTTTTAGAATATTCCGAATATTCTAAAAGACGAAGTTAGAGCAATATTACGAATATTCATAAAAACACATATAGACTGTAATTTATGTGTACTTTTATTCCACTTTGGCATACTGCTCCCCGACAAGCGTCCCCGTAACCATGGGAACGCCTGTGCGTTAAAATATACCATCGGATCTGAGCTTTCACGATCTCAGGGAAAACTCAGATCCGACGGTATTTTCTAACCCACAGGCGTTCCCATGATGACGGGGACACTTGTCGGAGAGGAGTATGCGAACAACTGTACAGATAGGAAAAAAATAATGCCAAAATTCTAAATAACGAATATATTCACTATATTGCTATGTATTCGTTTTTTTGAATATTGGTCATTTTATTTTCCGTATGAAAACATGATTCCCCCCTGCTTAAGTTGCTTGTGAGCCAATGGCTTATTGACCCACAAGCAAGAAGCAGGGAGAAATCATATTTTCAGATGAAAAAAAAAAACTAATATTCGATTTCACAAATATATAGAACTATATTCTATCTTGAAGTTACGATATTCGAGAGAAAAAATTGCAATTCGAATATTCGCGCTCAACACTAGTGAACAGGACGAGCAGCTGTAATTGCCCTGTACCTCTGCTTCAAAGGTGATGGCGCGCAAGTCATTTTAAAGAGAAAGCATCGCTCGCCGCTAACCCTTTAAACGGCTGATCAGCGATTGGGTGCCGGGAGTCAGACCCCTGGCGATCTCTGATATTCACAACTCCTTTAAGTCTTTTAGAACTCGAGTGCATGTTGAGAAGATTTTTAGAAAGATTTATTTCAGGGCCATTTACAAAATCCTTTTAACTGCAGGCTCATCAATTCTTAAGAAGATTACAGCAGGCCTTGAGTGATTGTGGAGATCAGATGCATAACATATGGTGATGATTCCTCTCCCCTCTGCTGCACTATGTACCGGTGCAGTCGGCTCAGCTGAGCCTCAGAGCATACAGAATTACCAAGAGCTGCAATACCTACAGCCTCACAAGCTGTCATGAATAATGCATTGGTATTCACATATAATGAGTTTATGTTTTCCCCAGAAGCTTTCAAATAGTGATGCCTTTGATGGTATTTTATCCCTGACATGTTCACATCAACGCATTATCACTTTATTTTACCTCTTCTAATGTATCAGCTCTAGTATGACTACAAATGAGCAGACTGGCCCCCATAGACAGGATACATGGTAAGAAACAGAACCATACCCAGGATCATTGTACGGCGTGTACGGCGTGGCCTGTTGCAAACTACAAATGGTGTATTTGCATATATGACTTGTTGAAAAGCTATGGCTGTATTCACACATCTACTCATTATTCAGGACTACAACGCTGATTGCGATACAGATGGTCGAAAGCCCAAAACTGCAAATTACTAAGTTATTAGATTATAATTTTTCAAAAAACATTTTCACTATACTTAAAGAAGATTCCATGGGTAAAAAATACAGCGCAACGCAAAAATATTACACTTTGCCATGTTTTTATCTTTGCAAAACTGGAGGTAGACCATCACTGGCCATCGTTTATGACATGTAATCCATATATTTATTGGCCTTTGCGACCACTTGGGTGTGTACACGTCACCACGTTCTTGTGTAAACTGAGGGGCAGGAGACAGCACTTCTCTATGTGCCCTATTAAAGGGGTTGTGTCACTTTAGCAAATGGCATTTATCATGTTCACAAAGTTAATACAAGGCACTTACTAGTGTATTGTGATTGTCCATATTGCTTCCTTTGCTAGCTTAATTAATTTTTCCATTGTATTATACACATATTGTTTCCAGGGTTTATATCCACCGCTGCAGCACAGATACGAGATGGTCGGGATGGGAGCTGCTGCACATATGTGCCTCTTCACTCTCCCATAGTCCCGGCCACTAGGGTTGAGCGAATCGAAGTATCCAAAGTGGACTTCGATCCAAATTTCAGGGCAAGTTCGATTTGCTACAAAGCCGAATTTCCTTGTACTTTGTGGTAACGTATCAATTCTCCTTGAAGTGGCATTAAAAAAGCTCAAACACATACTCACCTCATCATGAAGAGACTGCCGCGGCCATCTTGATTGATAGTCCCATGCAAAATCTTGTGTGCAGTGACGTATGATGTCACCACGCTGTTGGGTGTGATGGCGTGGGAGTTCATGCACGGGATCTTCAATCAAGATGTCCGCAGAGGAATCTTCCTGCTCAAATGGAAAAGGTGAGTATTTTTTTTTTAAGAATAGGAAGAAAATCCCTTTATTGTCCCTCAGTGGGGAAATATTGGCATAACAGCAGCAATCACATTCACAACAGGAGCAAAATAAGAGTAATTAGAAATTAAAGAGTAAAATACAAGAAAAACATAACAAATTTTACTTTAAAAAATCACTACTGGGTTTCTGGGAACAGTGTTGGTTATAAATCCTAACCGCTGCTGATAGGAAGGACCTCCGATAACGTTCCTTTGTGCACCTAGGATGCAGCAGTCTGTCACTGAAGGAGCTCTCCAGCTCCACAACAGCTTTGTGCATGGGGTGGGAGACATTGTCTAACAATGATGTTAATTTTGCTAGAATTCTTCTGTCACCCATCTCCTGCACTGGATCAAGGGGACAACCTAGGACAGAGCTGGCCTTCTCAATGATCTTATCTAATCTCTGTCTCTCAGCCACATATAAGCTGCTCCCCCAACAAACCACACCATAGAATATGGCTGATGCCACCACTGAGTCAAACAAGGTCTTTAGGAGCGTCCCCTGCACTCCAAAGGACCTCAGTCTCCTCAACAGATAGAGTCTGCTCTGACCCTTTTTGAAAAGAGCATCAGTGTTATGGCTCCAGTCCAGTTTGTTGTTCAGGTGAACACCCAGGTTCCTTTAAGAGTCCACCACCTCAATGTCCATTCCCTGTATGTTCACTGGAACAAAAGCAGAGGGCCTGTGTCTGCGGAAATCCACCACCAGCTCCTTGGTTTTGCCCTCATTGATCTGGAGCTGGTTCTGCTGACACCAGTCCATAAAATCCTGTGTCCCCTGTACTCTGAGTCGTCCTCACCTGTGATAAGGCCGACTATGGCAGAGTCATCAGACAACTTCTGTAGCTGGCAGCCTAGGGAGTCGATGGAAAAGTCTGCAGTGTAGAGGGTGAAGAGGAACGGTGCAAGCACCGTTCCCTGTGGTGCCCCCGTACTGCAGATCAGTTTGTCAGAGACACAACCCTGAGATTTAACAAACCGTGGGCGTTCTGGGAGGTAGTCAAGTATCCAATGTGACATGTGGTGGTCCACTCCTACCATCTCCAGCTTGTCCCTCAGAAGTCCAGGTTGGATGGTGTTAAAAGCACTGGAGAAGTAAAAAAACAGGATCCTCACCGTGCTTCCAGGCCTCTCCAGGTGAGTTAGAGCTCGGTGTAGGAGGTAGATGATGGCATCATCCACCCCGATACCAGGCTGGTAGTCAAACTGCAGTGGATCCAATGAAGACCTCACCAGGGGGCGAATATGGTTGAGAACCAGCCTCTCGAGGGGCTTCATCAGATGTGAGGTCAGTGCTACCAGCCTGTAGCTGCTGAGGTCTTTCGGGTGTGAGGTCTTTGACACTGGTACCACACAGCAGGCCTTCCCCAGCCTCAGGCTCATGTTGAACATGTGACCCATGATACCACACCGTTGGTTTGAGAAGCACTTCAGGAGCCTGGAGCTGATGCCGTCTGGTCCTGCAGCTTTACGCACCTTGATTTTCTGTAGTTCCTTCCTCACCTGGAGTGTGGTAAAGGACAAGGTGGGCATGTGGGGAATGGGGTCAACCATGGAGTCCTCTGGTGTAGAGGGGGAGAGTGGTGGTAGGTTGCTAAGAGGTGAACAGGCAGTGACGGTAGTGGTGGGGGAAGATGGGGGGGGGGGCTTGTAGCAGCATGGGGGATTGGGTCAGGGGAGGGGTGGGTATCTAGTCAAACCTATTGAAGAACTTGTCAATATCATATTAACCCCTGAAAGCCCCTTAATATTTTTCTTAGGTGCAGCAATCAGGATGTTCTATTTTTTCGCAGAACGGAAGTGCGGATCTGGAAATGCGGATGCGGACAGCACATTCCGGCCAATTGAAAATGAATGTGTCCGCACCTGTTCCGCAAAATTGCGGAACGGATACGGACCCATTTTGCTGACGTGTGAATGGACCCTAAGTCTCCTCACGCTGATTAAGGCGCTCTCTCCCTAAGGAGAGATAGTACCCCCCTAACCCTGACAGGCCTCTCACCCAGTTAAGCCAGTACTCTCTGCTTTGCACTGATGAGGGGCAATCACCCCGAAACAGCTGTCTGCAGCTGAGGTGCTGGCTTATTTAATATCCAAGTCATGTCTCAAGGCTTATTTAAAGAGCTGAACATTGACTTATAGGATAGCTGCCTTACATCTGGTGGCATTAGAGGCAGTGATTGTTAAGAGCTCATTTGCATCCCTTAGTTCCAGGGTGACATTACCAAAATAAGGAAAACAATTTTCTGCCAATAAAAAGGCAACTTATTTCTTGCAATTAGAGGGAACCCTAGCAGCTGGAGCCCACCAAGCAGAAGGAAATTATTATATACATTATAAGGCTACATTCACACAAACGTGGTGTTTTGCGGATCCGCAAAACACGGATACCGGCCCATGTGCGTTCCGAAATTTGCCGACCGCACATGCCGCGGCTGTCATAGAAAATGCCTATTCTTGTCCGCAATTGCGGACAAGAATAGGACATGTTCTATTTTTTTTTGCGGGTCCACGGCACAGAGCAACAGATATGGACAGCGCACAGAAATGAATGGGTCCGCACCCATTACCTATATTTTCTGTCAATATTTCTCACATGTTTTATGGCCCAACCATGGGTTTAACTGACCCGAACTCTCAACATCATAGAGATCTATTATTCTGAATTATTATGTATTATCCTCATTTAAATCCAGCCTAAACACGGCAGATTTGTTTTTTTTTTAGACATGAATCACACACATGTGAAAAACATGTAGTTGTGTGCCGTAGTTATGCTTAGCTTGACATTCTACTGGAAGCAGATAACCATGCATGGAAATTCAATGATTGTTTATGTAAGCCTATAATGAATGATTGGTGTAATTTAAATTGTAATTAAGGTACATTGGCATGTAGGGGATAAGAGTCTTCATGAGATGAGCAGTAAATGCTTTTCATCTCAGGGCAATTAAACAATTATCTGCTCCAGATCCAATCAAATTTATAAATGTGTGGAATGAAAGCCTCAACAGCCTCGTATGACTTACATCTTACACCTAGAAAACACTATTGCTCTACATCTCCGTCTAAAATCAGTGATGAGCGGCAGGGGCAATATTCGAATTTGCGATATTTCGTGAATATTTAGGCGATTATTCGCAAATTCGAGAATTCGTGATCTCCATTCATTATTTTCTTGATTGTGAAAATCGGCAATTGGAAAATTTGTGATAACAACTCGTGATACAAAAAATCGCGATCAACACTACTCCTATAGTTAAAGATATTGCAGCCTTCTTATTGGCCCACAAGCAAGAAGCAGTGAGGGATCTGCAATGAGCAGGACACTGGTACAATGGCCAATGATGCAGTGGGTCAGGATATGTGTATATAAGTTTATAGTTTGTTCGTGACGCCAATTGCAGCTTGCGCAGGTACTGTAGCAGGGCCCTTTAAGATGTTATAACTCGCGTACCAGGTGAGGAATGCCAGAGGGGGATAATGTCTCTGTGTGATAGTGTCAACGGTGTCTCCTACCTTGGTACGGCTGGACTCCTGGCTCACTTGCAATAAAATTAGTGTTGTTAATAGGAGTAATTGAGGAACTTTGGTAGCAGTAAATGAGATCCAGACTGGCAATATAATCCAACTTGTCTTTACTGAATGGCAGCTTTAAATCCGTACAAGTTACAGCAATAGTCTTGGGTCCCAGCAGGTAAAGGGCAATGTATGGCAGGGATCAATATCTCTTCTGCTTCTATACTATGTGCCTGGAGAATCTGGCAGGTATTTATCTTCTGCTTTGTATGGTCCTGACTAGCTGAGGAGGAATTTGGCTTCTCCTGGACTCTGGATATGTACTCACAGCTTGGCTCACATGGAATGCTCCTTCCTGGAGGCTGGAGATGGCTGATTTTCTTGTCAGCCAACTGAGGCTGATGGCTCAGGCTGGGAAGGTTATCTGGTCTCAACCGAGACAGGGTCCTGACTTGGGATCCCTATGTTCTGGGAGCTCCTACTAACACAGCCTACCCCAAGCCGGGGTGGCTGTTAGACTGACTAAACTTCCTTCTGCTCCCCATGAGACAGGACATGGGACCAGCCCACTTCTGCTCACAGAGGAGGGGGGCTAAAGCTGGCATGAACTATTCCAGTCTAGCAATACTAAACTGGCTATGGACCTGATCACACATTGCTGCCACCTGCTGGTGTACAGGGAAATTACAGCATAATATAAAACAGGCCTAGAAATACATTATTATTTATTATTTAAGCGCCGTTCATTCCATAGCGCTGTACATATGATAAGCGGTGCACATTCATAACACAGACAATTGCACTAATCATAAACAAGATGAGTTACAAACTGGTACAGAAGGAGAGAGGGCCCTGCCCATGAGTGCTTACAATCTACATGGTATGGGAGAAGGACACAGTAGGTGCGGGTTAAGTTGGTCATGGCGGTATAGAGGCAGCAGGGTCATTGGTTGTAGGCTTGTCTGAAGAGGTGGGTTTTCAGGTTTCTTTTGAAGGATTCCACTGTAGGTGAGAGTCTGATATGTTGGGGTAGCGAGTTCCAGAGTATGGGGGATGCACGGGAGAAATCTTGGAGTCGATTGTGGGAAGAGGCGATAAGAAGAGAGGAGAGAAGGAGGTCTTGTGAGGATCGGAGAGTGCGTGTGGGGATGTATCGGGAAAGTAGCTCAGAGATGTAGGGAGGGGACAGGTTATGGACGGCCTTGTATGTGTTTGTCAGTACTTTGAAGTGGATTCGTTGGGCAATGGGGAGCCAGTGAAGGGATTGGCAGAGGGGAGAGGCAGAGGAGTAATAAGGTGAGAGGTGGATTAGTCGGGCAGCAGAGTTGAGGATAGATTGGAGGGGTGCGAGGGTGCTAGATGGAAGGCCACAGAGGAGAATGTTGCAGTAGTCTAGGCGGGAGATAATGAGGGCATGTACGAGCATTTTCGCAGATTCGAAGTTAAGGAAAGCACGGATGCGGGAGATGTTTTTGAGTTGGAGGCGGCAGGTGGTGGAAAGGGCTTGGATGTGCGGTCGGAAGGAAGGGCAGAATCTAAGGTCACTCCAAGGCAGCGGGCTTTGTTGACTGGGGATAATGTGCAGCCATTGATCGTGATAGATAGGTCTGTTGGGGGGGTTGAACAAGATGGGGGAAAGATTATGAATTCTGTCTTATCCATGTTAAGTTTAAGAAAGCGAGAGGCGAAGAAGGATGATATAGAAGATAGACATTGTGGGATTCTTGATAGTAAGGTGGTGATGTCTGGACCAGAGAGGTAGATTTGTGTGTCATCAGCATAGGAGTGATACTGAAAGCCATGGGACTCTATGAGCTGTCCCAGGCCAAAAGTGTAGATTGAGAAGAGCAGGGGTCCTAGGACAGAGCCTTGCGGGACACCAACAGAGAGGGCATGAGACGAGGAGGTGGTGCGGGAGTGGGAGACGCTAAACGTCCGGTCTGTGAGGTATGATGTGATCCAGGAGAGAGCCAGGTCAGTGATGCCAAGAGATGAGAGAGTTTGCAACAGAAGGGAGTGGTCAACAGTGTCGAAGGCAGAGGACAGGTCAAGGAGAAGGAGGACAGAGTATTGTTTCTTGGTTTTGGCTGTCAGTAGGTCATTGGTGACTTTGGTAAGGGCAGTCTCGGTCGAGTGGTGGGTTCGGAAGCCGGATTGTAGGCGGTCAAAGAGGGAGCAGGAGGAGAGGTGGGAGGACAGTTCTGAATGGACATGTTGTTCAAGTAGCTTTGAGGCATACGAAAGAAGTGATATGGGGCGATAACTGGACAAGGAAGATGGGTCAAGTGAAGGCTTTTTGAGGATGGGTGTAATGGTAGCATGTTTAAAAGCAGAGGGGAAGACACCAGAGTTTAGTAAAAGATTGAAGAGATGAGTTAGGGCTGGGATAAACACTGTGGCGAGGTTAGGGATGAGGTGGGATGGGATCGGGTCAAGTGCACAGGTGGAGAGATGTGATCTGGAGAGTAGAGTGGAGAGTTTTTTTTCTGTAATGGTGGAGAAGCGGGTTTTTGGGGGGAGAGGACCGAGCAGTTGTGTAGAGGGTCTGTGGGGACTGTGTAGTAAAGATTTCTCTGATGTGGACTATCTTTTGTTTGAAATATTTGGCAAAGTCCTCAGCTGAGAAGAGAGGAGAGGGTGGGGGCGCTGGGGGGCGGAGAAGGGAGTTAAAAGTGCTAAAAAGTTGTTTAGGGCTGTGTGAGAAGGAAGATATGAGAGATGAGAAGTAGGCCTGTTTTGCATCAGCGAGTGAGGATTTGAATATGAGAAGGGATTGCTTGTATGCAGTGAAATGATCTATAGAAGGGGATTTTTTCCATCGCCGCTCAGCAGCCCTGGAAGCTTGTCTGAGTTTCTTGGTCAGGTTGGTGTGCCAGGGTTGTCTGTTGATTTTCCGGATTTAGTTATGTGTGAGGGCGGCAACAGTGTCCAGAGCTGTACTTATTGTGTTGTTATATAGGGTGGTAGCAGCTTCTGGGTCTTGGAGGCAACAGATGGTAGAGAGTGGGAGAAGAGAGTCAGAAAGCAAGTGAAAGTCGAGATGTTTAAGGTTCCTGCGGGGGTGTGCTGGTGTGTGGACCAGGGGGGCTACAGAAGAGACCAGTGAAGAGAAGGTGAGTAGGTTGTGGTCGGATAGGGGGAGAGGCGAGTTAGAAAGGTTAGATAGGGAGCAAAAGCGGGTAAAGATCAGATCCAGAGTGTGACCATCTCTGTGGGTGGGAGCTGAAGATCACTGTGATAGGCCGAAGGAGGAAGAGAGCGACAGGAGTTTAGAGGTGGCTGAGTGGCAGGTGTCAATAGGGATGTTGAAGTCACCCATGATGATAGTGGGGAAGTCGGCAGAAAGAAAGTGTAGTAGCCAGGTGTTGAAGTGGTCAAGAAATATGGTGGCTGGGCCTGGAGGGCGGTAAATGACAGCTACTTGAAGGTTGGAGGGAGAGTAGATGCGAACAGAGTGTACTTCAAATGAGTTGAGCGTAATGGAGGGTGGCAGTGGAGTTGGGTTGTAGGAGCAGGTGTCTGATAGGAGAATACCAACTCCTCCACCATATTTGCAGCCGGGGCGGGGAGTGTGAGTGAATTGAAATCCACTATAAGAGAGTGCAGCAGGGGAGGAGGTGTCTGAGGGTGTCAGCCATGTTTCTGTGAGACCCAGAAAGGAAAGGTTTTGAGAGATAAACAGTTTGTGAATGTACGACAGTTTGTTACGCACAGAGTTCCATAATGCTCCTGCAAGAGGAGCCAGACGGGCAGGGGTCAGAGGAATGGTAATTAGGTTTAAGGGGTTGCAGGAATGTGTAGAAAGAGATTTGTAGTGGGACATGGAGGTGATAGTGGGGATTTGCTGGGGGGGGGGGGGGGTCCTGGATTTGGAGTGATATCACCAGCAGTAAGGAGAAGCAGAGAAAGTGTTAATAGATGAGAATAAGAGAGGGCATGAGGTGTCTGTGTGTGTTTTGGAAGGAAGTGTTTTATGTTTGCAAACAGGTTTGTGCAAGCAATTAGATGAGAAGGTAAGATGGAGGAAGAGATGAAAAGTTCCTTGCTGGGTGAATGGATGTGGGGGTATTTCAGGAGGTTGTGAAAAAGTAGGAGGACAAAGAGGAAAATTTTAAACATTGTTTGCATTGACTATGTCTGTAATTACCTGTGGTCCCCTCTGGTCACATTCTGGTATAATTCAGTCTGTGCACTTAAAGAGTTGCACTTGAGAGATGTTGCATGTGGAAAGACCAAGGTCTGGAAGACCTAGGAACTTAGATTTATACCACTCAGTGATCAATCAGGTGTGACCAAGAGGGGAGGGGCCTACATATGGACTAATCAAGGGAGGACCAGATACAGGGGTGAATTAGTGTAAACAAATACTCAATAAATACAGCAGGAAAAGAGACATTAATAGTTCAGACAGACATACCAGGATTTAGAAGGAGAGATGAGAGGGGTGGATAATATCAGACTGGAAAAGCTGGGTGTAACAGTAATGTTCAATGCAGACATACCAGGATTTAGAAGGAGAGATGAGAGGGGGTGGACAATATCAGACTGGAAAAGCTGGGTGTAGCAGTAAGGTTCAATGCAGACATACCAGGATTTAGAAGGAGAGATGAGAGGGGGTGGACAATATCAGACTGGAAAAGCTGGGTGTAGCAGTAAGGTTCAATGCAGACATACCAGGATTTAGAAGGAGAGATGAGAGGGGGTGGACAATATCAGACTGGAAAAGCTGGGTGTAGCAGTAAGGTTCAATGCAGACATACCAGGATTTAGAAGGAGAGATGAGAGGGGGTGGACAATATCAGACTGGAAAAGCTGGGTGTAGCAGTAAGGTTTAATGCAGACATACCAGGATTTAGAAGGAGAGATGAGAGGGGGTGGACAATATCAGACTGGAAAAGCTGGGTGTAGCAGTAAGGTTCAATGCAGACATACCAGGATTTAGAAGGAGAGATGAGAGGGGGTGGACAATATCAGACTGGAAAAGCTGGGTGTAGCAGTAAGGTTTAATGCAGACATACCAGGATTTAGAAGGAGAGATGAGAGGGGGTGGACAATATCAGACTGGAAAAGCTGGGTGTAGCAGTAAGGTTCAATGTAGACATACCTGGAGATGAGAGAATTGGGGATGGTCAGTAAGCAGTGATGACAAAGTGGAATATCCATAATATTACATTCTGGTATAATTCAGTCTGTGCACTTAAAGAGTTGCACTTGAGAGATGTTGCATGTGGAAAGACCAAGGTCTGGAAGACCAGACATGTAGGTATAGTATAATACATTGAATGATATTAATGACAGTATAATTTACATAGACGGACAATAAAATTACACTTAACATGTTGTAGCAGGGAAAGAGAGTTTAGTAACATGCTTCAGGATGTTACATTCCCCCTTACTTTAAGTTAAGCCATCCTCGGCTTACGTTTAGGAGGGTGAAGGAATCATCTTTGGGTAGCCAATAAATAACAAAGTGCTGCATGAATTACATATAATGACATACTGAGACAAAACATGAAACGGCTTTCCCCAGGTTCCTGCCCGCTAGAGTAAGGTGCCCAACACACAGTTTCCTTCTCTTGGTATAACCAGGTAACCTAAATACTGCACAAAGCAAACATCACTGACTGACTTTGTATGTCCTGCGCTATAGACATCAAAGAAAGCATGGGGGTGTCTTTACTCCGTAATCCCGCCATTGTGTAATGCAAAGCCCGCAAATAGAAGGGTGGCTTTATCCTGTATTCCCTTCCCTACACCATAGCCTGAAGAAATTTGGCTTATAGCACGATCACTATGATGACTGAGGGGAAGCTAAAGTAAGGCTCCAAGGCTTGAGGTACCATACCTTAGGCAAAAGCTCAGAAGGGGAGGTATTTATCGTCGCCGTATCTTCTGGCACTGTCACAGGAGGAGGGTAGTACAATCCCGTTGCGCTCCTGGAAATGAGACACCTCAGGATGGGAACAATCCTGAACATTTAACAAGCGGGAAGGAGCAGCCTAGGGATTCTAACGATTCCCGAAGCAGCGGGGTACCTGTGAAGTAATTGGATCTGCCTGGACTTACCACTAGGTCCTTCCCTGGGTACCTATGGGTATATATCACCGGGTGTAGGCCATTAGTTTTCATGTCCCTATGAAGACAGTCCATATAAAGAGGGGAGAGAACAAGAGCTACAATTTTTGTTAAGTGCAGTGGTTAAGTGCAATTATGACAATTAGTGCATAAATTCACATCGTGGCACCTAGAAGGAGAATACACACAATGGACATGTTATCTTGAACGTTACATAACTTGTAAACTGGTACAATAAGTGCAAAAATTATTACAGTATAAAATCACAAAGAGCTCAGGTATCACGTTTGAGTCCTTTATTTGGGTGCAAGCTTGTAACGTTGCATAACTTGTATCAAGTAGGAAAAAAACACAAAAATCAAAAATAATTTGTAATCCAATATGAAGTATGGTTTGGCTGATAGATGGAGTCCATTAAGTCCAGGCACAAAAAGGTCAGATGAAAAAGGCCAAAAATGTCAACAATAAATAGTAGGCAATGTTTCTTACCAGTCAAAATGTGTCCATCGCTTGGCTCCTATAGTCTCTGTAGCTAAATATTTACTTTTTTTGTTACTAACGGACAGGTGGCACACCCTTGTTGGTCCGTTGGGATCTCCGCAAGGATAATCCAGAGTCGCCGAGGGCTGACAGAGTCTGGTCCTTGTGAAGGAGGATCAGCCGATTAACTTGGTTCCATAGGCGCAGTGGTCTCTGCAACTGGAATCAGGACTCGGATTAGAGGCTGAAAGAACCACTGAAGGGGGTCAAGCATGGAAGGCAACTCTGTTCGAGTCTCCTTTTCTGAAGACAATGGCAGCTCAGGTGATGTATCCTCTTCTCTTGGCTGCTCCTGAACAGGTTTCTGTAGGCATTTCTTAAGCCTGTTACGATGGACTCATTGAGTACCTTTATCCTCTCTCTGGATTTCGTAGACCTCTGATGAGGGAATGGCCACTATTGTATATGGCTCACGCTCCCAGCGACTATCCAGTTTGTTTAGAGGGTGATTGTCTTTTAGCCAGGCCTGGTCTCCAGGCTGTAAGGGCTCAGCATGTGCATGCATATCAAAGTCCTGTTCGGGGTCTATTATGAGATTTGATGGAGCTTGGGGGTCTGATTTTGGGGTCTGATCTGAAGTCTGATAAAGAATGGGGGTCTAATTTGGGTGTCTAATGAGGATTGTTGGTCTGAGGAAAAATATTTTTTTCTTATTTTCCGCCTCTAAATCCTAGGTTACATGGGTTACGCTAGCAACATCACTTTTCTAACAGTGATGAGAGACTCCATTTACATTTACAGTTCTCCTGTATTTTTATAATTCATTGTAAGAATGTAAAGAATGTAATTACCACCTGTTTCTATTTAATATGAAGACTCGTGAAAACTGAAAAAAAGTGAAGCCTAGTTTTGGCTGTGCACAGGGAAGAATTATACTTGAAACTGAGAGGCCTTATTTACAGGAGAATAAATATTATTAAGAAGCATTTTAAGCAGCGAGTGAAGAGAACTAATAAGATTGTAACTTTCTTATACATTTCTTTACAATGCGGTATAAAATTAATATAGGGAAAAGAAAACAACTTGCCTATAATTTACCAGAGTATTCCATTTTACCATCTCATATACATGGACTGAGAGAAATTGTATGACTATAACACAAAAAAAGACTACAATGGATAAAGAAATTAAAGTGTACAAATCATATTTTCTGAATAAGATGTGTGCATACTTGAGTATTAAAAGTATTTCTGACCAAAGAGTTGCCTGAAATGTAACTTCCAGTCGTATCTTCCATAATTCCTACAACCCTGCATTGCCCAATCTATTTGGCTGATCAAAGCTCCACTAGTGAGTAGCCCATAATCTCTCTTTCTCAGTTCTGTGACCAATCATTTGACCAATCAAAATACCTGAGTGCCAGTCCAAGTCTCCGATCTTGGTGTAGGCCACTGACCTTTTCCAGCCTGAGGCGCCTGTGTACCTGCACCATTTCTATACTGCCTCATATAGTGGCCTGTGGCTATGAAGGTGAGCAGCAGGAAGTCATGAGCTCCCATGGCCCATCACAGTACTCAAATGTATCACCGTCTTGAGGACAGCAGTACGATTGCATTCAAGAAGGCACATGTGGACGCCGGCCAGGTATATGAGTACCTGATGCTTCCCGCGTTAACACCTAGAGCATTAGATCATTTTGTACCCGTTCAGGGGCAGTGAGAAGAGCTCGGGAGGCCCCCTGGGCATCGGCCCACCGGGAAATTTTCCTTTAGGGTCTATGGCCAGTCCACCTCTGTCTCCCTCTTCCTCCCTCCCCTTAGCAATTCTAAAATATTGGCATATTATAGTGAACAAAGGAAAGCCAAATGATTAAGTGTAATTACAGAATAGACCATTTCTTGATTTCTATTTGCCTTTAGGGGTAATTTTTGGCATCAGTGTCATTTTTTTTTTAACTTAAATGCTATGGACACCATTGTGTATGAAAAATCAACAAACATATCTCACCGTGTACCCACATGAAAAATGGTTTCATAAATTTTTTATTTTTTGCTTTGATTTTTCCTTCTTGTTCATTCAGCGACTCTTATAGCTGGTTTGACACCTCTTCTACTCTGTGGGACCCTCTGACCTATGTTATCTTCTTTGGCTGTTTTCATTTTTTATGAATGAGCACAGCTTCAGCTTGGTTCTCACCTCTCCCTTCGCCTATTTCAGTGGCTGATTAAAACTGTTTCAGTTTTTTTTCTTAATATCTATTGGTACATACGCAGCTACACTGCCCCCGTGAACTATTGTAAACTTTCTTCTCCAAAATTGTGCTATGAGGTGCTGTAGATAAAGGATGTGGTTTACATATTGAAAGGAGAAAAGATTCACCTCATTGCACACTGTTATTTTTCTATGTTGGTGGGAAGGAGGTGAGGGTATTGTGTGTGGACTGATAGAGTTTGCATGGCAGTGCTGCTTTTTAGTCCCATTCTGGGCCTGGCTTTAGGCTAACTTATCAGAGAGCTCCTCTGACAGATTTTTCACATAAATATATAGAGCAGCTTGCAGTGTATGGAAATACATTTTTACATGTAAGAAATTTTCTCTAGAAACTAATTGCAGATTGTTTCATAAAATACATACAATGACCAAAAATATTTTTGTAAAGGTGTACATAGCCTTTAAATATATGCGCTCTACCTAACACAACCCCATCATGTTGTAATGACCGACGTCACACACAGGGAGGAAAACAGGGAAAGCCCTGCCCAAGGGAGAGGGAAAGGTGGTGACCCCTAACTCACCTTGCGGCTGGCACCTGACTGCCCTGACGTCCCTAGACGGGTTCCTCACCCGTGCGGCGATCACGTGCCTAAACCCTGGCTTTCCCTGAAATGAGCCCTAGATAGTGAACGGGCCGGTGGGATCGCTAGTTCGCACCACTGACGCTAAGAGGGAAACACCAGGGAGAGGACAGACAAATACAGACAAACACATACACCCAGGTGGGCGACCACAGCAGTCCACAAAGGTCCAACAGTGATCCGGAGGGTAGCGTTCTGAATCAACAATCCGAGAACGCAGCAACACAGCTCCAGTGGGTCAGAATAGATGTCCAGGCAGGAAGCTCTATCTCTGGCAACCAGAGAAGTGTGAGAGAGGAATATAAGGAGGTTTGGGAGTGCTGGACAAGGAACAGCTGAGGAGAAGGAGCTACGGATCCCTGAGTGAGCCAAAAGGGTTTGCAAACCAAACCCAGAAAGCTACCATAAGGAAAACAGCCCTATCTTAAATAGAGCGTGCAGCCAACCGCTGCGACTTCCTGACCCCGGGTATAACGGAGTCAGGCGTGGTTCTCGATACCCTCGTGACAGTACCCCCTTCTCTACGAGGGGCCTCCGGACACTCAGGACCAGGTCTCTCAGGATGAGAGGCATGAAAAGCCCGAACTAACCTGTCAGCGTTTACCTCAGACGCAGGAACCCACATTCTTTCCTCGGGACCGTAACCTCTCCAATGCACCAGATATTGAAGAGAGCGGCGGACCCGACGGGAATTAACAATTTTGGATATCTGAAATTCTAGATTACCATCCACGACAACAGGAGGGGGTGGCAGCGGTGATGGTTCTAGAGGTGGAACATATTTTTTGAGTAACGACTTATGAAAAACATTATGAATTTTAAAAGTCTGAGGTAACTCCAGGCGAAAAGCCACGGGGTTGATGATGGCTACAATTTTGTAAGGGCCAATAAACCTAGGACCCAGTTTCCAAGAGGGAACCTTCAATTTAATATTCCTAGTAGACAACCACACATGGTCATTCACTCCTAGGTCCGGACCTGGCGACCGTCTCTTATCAGCCATGCATTTGTATTTACCTCCCATATTTTTCAAGTTAGCTTGCACCTTCTGCCATACCGATGAAAGAGATGATGAAAAACGTTCCTCTTTGGGAACCCCAGAAGACCCCCCCTCTTTGAAAGTACAGAATTGGGGATGAAAACCATATGCACCAAGAAATGGTGACTTGCCAGTGGATTCCTGACAACGATTATTTATGGCAAACTCAGCTAACGGTAAATATGATGACCACAACTCTTGGTTTTCAGACACAAAACATCTTAGATATGTCTCAAGGTTTTGGTTGGTACGCTCAGTCTGTCCATTCGACTGAGGATGGAAAGCTGATGAAAACGACAAGTGTACCCCCAAACGGGAACAAAAAGCTTTCCAAAATTTAGAAATAAACTGGGTACCCCGATCCGAAACAACATCGGAAGGGACCCCGTGAAGCTTCACGATTTCACTGATGAATACCTGAGCAAGAGTCTTAGCATTAGGTAGTGCGGGTAATGCAATGAAGTGTACCATTTTGCTAAACCTGTCCACTACTGCCAAAATAACTGTTTTACCCGCAGACAAAGGTAAGTCAGTGATAAAATCCATTGACAGATGTGTCCACGGTCTATTGGGAATGACGAGTGGTAATAGAGACCCTGCAGGACGTGTATGTGAAACTTTTGCATGCGCACAGGTAGAACAAGAAGACACAAAATCCAATACATCCTGACGCAACCTTGGCCACCAAAAACGACGAGACAATAGCTCCAAGGTTGCTTTACTACCCGGGTGCCCAGCAAGTGCCGAATTATGATGTTCCTTTAATAATTCGAAACGTAGGTTCAACGGTACAAACAATTTCTCTGAGGGGCAAGAGACCGGGGCGTCCCCCTGGACCTCTAACACCTTCCCCTCCAAAACAGAGTGTACCGCAGAGACAACCACTCCTCTTTGAAGAATGGGCACCGGATCACTCACATTACCCCCTCCAGGGAAACAACGAGATAGTGCATCAGCCTTGGTGTTCTTTGCCCCAGGACGATAGGTAATCACAAAGTTAAACCTGGTAAAAAATAGCGACCACCTAGCCTGTCTAGGGGTGAGACGCTTAGCTGATTCGAGGTACAGGAGATTTTTGTGGTCCGTAATCACAGTGACGGGGTGGACTGCCCCCTCTAAGAAGTGACGCCACTCCTCAAACGCAAGTTTAATAGCTAATAGTTCCCTATTGCCAATATCGTAGTTCTTTTCTGCTGCTGATAGTTTTTTAGAAAAGAAAGCACAAGGACGCCATTTGCCAGGAGACGGACCCTGAGACAGCACCGCCCCCACTCCCACCTCTGACGCATCGACTTCAACAATAAAAGGCTGAGAGACATCAGGTTGGACTAGTACAGGTGCTGAGGTAAACCTCTCTTTTAGAGAGGAAAAACAACTTTAGCGGCGTCAGACCATTTAGAAAAATCAGTCCCCTTCCTAGTCATGTCAGTAAGCGGTTTTACAATAAGTGAATAATTTTTAATGAATTTCCTATAGAAATTCGCAAAGCCCAAGAACCGTTGTAGTGCTTTGAGGTTCTCAGGAAGATCCCAATCTAAAATTGCCTGGACCTTCCTAGGATCCATACGGAAACCTGAAGCAGATAAAAAATAACCCAGGAATTGTATCTCCTGAACGGCGAAAACACATTTTTCAATCTTAGCATATAATTCATTCGTCCGTAGGACCTGCAGTACTTGTCTGACATGCACCTCATGTGTTTTCAGATCAGACGAATAAATTAAAATATCATCTAGGTATATTACTACAAACCTGCCGATTAGATGACTAAAAATGTCATTAACGAAATGTTGAAAGACGGCAGGAGCATTGGTCAGACCGAAAGGCATAACTAGATTTTCATAATGCCCCTCAGGGGTGTTAAATGCTGTCTTCCACTCATCCCCCTCCTTAATACGAATCAGATTGTAGGCCCCCCTAAGATCAAGTTTGGAGAACCACCTAGCACCCGCAATCTGGTTAAACAGGTCAGGAATGAGAGGAAGAGGGTATGGGTCTCGGATGGTTATCCGATTTAATTCGCGAAAATCTAGGCAAGGACGCAGGCCCCCATCTTTCTTTTTAACGAAGAAAAACCCTGCAGCCACGGGTGAAGAAGAGGGTCTGATGTGTCCCTTAGCCAAGCTCTCGGAGATATAATCTTTCATGGCTTGTCTCTCTGGACCCGAAAGATTATATAACCTGGTAATTTTGCGCCGGGAATAAGGTTAACAGGGCAATCATAAGGACGATGAGGTGGTAACTTCTGACAACCCTTTTCAGAAAAAACATCCTCAAAATCCGAAATAAATGTAGGTAGGGTAGTTATGGAGGCGACTAAGCAATTGCTATTTAAGCAATTTTCTCTGCACTGCTCACTCCACTCCAATATCTCCCTGGCCTGCCAATCCACTACTGGATTGTGCGCTACCAACCAGGGAAGGCCCAGCACTACCGGAGTGGGAAGCCCCTCCAGAACATAACCTGAAAGCATCTCGTTATGGTGGTCCCCTACCCGAAGGTGTAAATTATGAACAATGTGGGTGAGGTTTCTCTGAGACAGGGGAGCAGAATCAATAGCGAATATGGGAATGGGTCTCTGTAACATACAGAGAGACAAACCCAAAGTGCGGGCAAAATGGGCATCTATCAAATTTACCCCTGCTCCACTGTCTAGAAAGAAAGAAATAGTCTCCGTCTTATCACCAAAAATAATAACCGCTGGCAACACAAATTGCGATGTACGTATGGAGGAGACGTATACCCCCCGGCTGACATCCTCCACACAGCCTGGGGTTAGTAGTTTTTCCGACGGTCTTTTGTTTCTGAGGAAAGAAGGACAGACATTAATGAAATGACCCCTCTCCCCACAAAAAAAACAAACCCCACGCCTACGGCGAGCCTCAGGAGGACGGACCTGACGAGTAGTTCCTCCTAGCTGCCTAGGCTCGTCTAAGTCCGTACAGACTAACTGCTGCTTGGGAGGGGTTACCAATTTCTCCGGTTCTTTCAACCTGTCCCTAAGGCGTCTCTCTATACGGATAGAGAGGGACATAACCGCATCAAGGGAAAAGGGGGTCTCATATAATGCAAGAGCATCCTTAACCCTTTCGGATAACCCAGAGCAGAACTGACTCCTGAGAGCCGGGTCGTTCCATTGGGTATCCGTAGCCCACCTACGGAATTCAAAGCAATACTCCTCTACCGGCCGCTCTCCTTGTAAGAGTCTCCGTAATCTTGATTCAGCCAGTGCTACACGGTCAGGGTCGTCATATATGAGACCCAAGGCCCCGAAAAACTCATCCACTGACCGAAGAGCCTGGGAATCAGTAGGTAAAGAGAACGCCCAGGACTGCGGGTCCCCCTGCAGCAGGGAAATAACAACTCCCACCCGCTGTTCTTCATTACCAGAGGAGTAAGGGCGCAGCTTAAAATATAATTTACAGGCCTCACGGAATGTCAAAAACTTGTCCCTTCCCCCAGAAAATCTGTCAGGGAGAGGAACCTTGGGTTCCGCAACAACCTGGTTACCAGTAGCAACCGCTGGGCTTGCAGTCAGTTGTAATTGCTGCTGTTGCTGGAGGACCGACGCCTTCAATCCTACCACCTCCAAAGACAGGCCATGAAATTGTTTGGACAGAGCAGCAATTTGATCTATACTGGATTCTAAGTAGGTAAAAAAAAATATATATATATTTTTTTTTACCTACACAAAATAAGGGCCAGAGATAATGTAATGACCGACGTCACACACAGGGAGGAAAACAGGGAAAGCCCTGCCCAAGGGAGAGGGAAAGGTGGTGACCCCTAACTCACCTTGCGGCTGGCACCTGACTGCCCTGACGACCCTAGACGGGTTCCTCACCCGTGCGGCGATCACGTGCCTAAACCCTGGCTTTCCCTGAAATGAGCCCTAGATAGTGGGATCGCTAGTCCGGTGGGATCGCTAGTCCGCACCACTGACGCTAAGAGGGAAACACCAGGGAGAGGACAGACAAATACAGACAAACACATACACCCAGGTGGGCGACCACAGCAGTCCACAAAGGTCCAACAGGGATCCGGAGGGTAGCGTTCTGAATCAACAATCCGAGAACGCAGCAACACAGCTCCAGTGGGTCAGAATAGATGTCCAGGCAGGAAGCTCTATCTCTGGCAACCAGAGAAGTGTGAGAGAGGAATATAAGGAGGTTTGGGAGTGCTGGACAAGGAACAGCTGAGGAGAAGGAGCTACGGATCCCTGAGTGAGCCAAAAGGGTTTGCAAAGCAAACCCAGAAAGCTACCATAAGGAAAACAGCCCTATCTTAAATAGAGCGTGCAGCCAACCGCTGCGACTTCCTGACCCCGGGTATAACGGAGTCAGGCGTGGTTCTCGATACCCTCGTGACACATGTACCCTATAAAGCATTAAAGGCAAGACATAGCTTCCTAATGGCATTCAAACAGGTTAAATTATTTTTTTCTGTAACTTGCTGCTCGTACAAGCCCTACACTAGGTATAATGCACACATATATGTGTAATACACAACACAGGTTGTAAAGGAACAAAGCATGTTGTGACTAAAGACAAATCAAGGTATGGGAGGGTCTTGGAAGCACATACATTTTAGGGTTTCATTCGAAAAATTTTGCACTAGGGAATTTTTTATATATTTTTTTTACCAATGATAAAATGGTTTGCCTATTTTATTTCTATATGGCCAACCTCAGTGGTGGATGCTGATTCGGAGTGCATATAAACTATTTGTTCGGTAAGCTTATTTACAGTTTCCAGTAAAATACAATGCATTTTCAATAAGACAACCAAAACTAATTCCCATGTATATGTACTAAACCCATATATAACCAAACTACCAACACCTAAAGGAATATATGGATCTTCACTGTATCAACAAAAGAGATATGCAACCACAAAATGTAATCAATAAATACCTCATTTTATTATAAGCAACATAGTACACATGATTGACATAACTCAACAATTAAAAACATGATTAATAACAATAGGGTAGTCACTAGCCCTTGAAAAAGTAGCATGCGAAAAGCGCGTCGGGGAGTGGACCTGTGGTGCTTGTGTGTTCTTTGGACTTTGTTGTGGTCAGTATCTATACCTAGTCTTATTTTTGTAAGCACAGCTTTACTTTATGGTTATCTTCACTAAATTGTAACAATATACATTTACTATCACAGGTTTACACTGTGTATATTGTATAATGGCCTTTGTGCGTACATTTGACCCTCATAGCGTGCCAGAATAACTGTGCCAATATTACTTGCATGTGCTCACATTTGTTTATTCTAGTGTGGCCTACTTTTTGTGCAGCCCATTGTTATTTTGGTATGATACTGTAGTGTCCCACTAGGTAAAGGTGGGCACTACACAAGGGTCAATTGGGCCACGTTGTCCTCCTACTCCTAAGGGACCGTGGCAGTATATTTCTCAGTCCATTTTAATGCATTTTAATATGTATTTATGTGTATTCTCCCCTGTTAGCTGTCCAGCAGGCCTATTAGGGTGCAGTTATTCATCCTAGACACTAGAGGGAGATAGGGAGCCCCTAGTATATATAGTGAGGCCCAGACAGGAAGGAGAGAGTCTGTAGTCAGGAGTCTGTGGAGACAGAAGTGAGAAGGCACCAGCCAGAGACAAGCTGAGGGCCTCCTCCTGACATGCAGCTAGGCAGTCCAGGCTTCTAGTTGCCACCAGGAGGCTAGTGAAGGAGCCTAGCCTGCCTGAAATTTCCTGAGCCTAATGTTAGCTCAGAAGATTCATCCCAAGAGAAGAGTTTGCCTCATGGGAGAAACCTGCAGTTCCCACAAGCCAAGCAGAGCCAGTGTTCCAGCTAGTCAAGTAAGCTGAAGGGCAGAAGGATTATTAATTTAAAGCAAGGATAAATACGGGAGGAAGATTTCTACCAAGGATAAAGCCAGTATTAGGGCATCCGGGCCTTGGGATAAGAACAGACAGGAGTTCTTAGGAACAGTGTACAGTATTTCTGAGGAGA
Organism: Bufo gargarizans; assembly: GCF_014858855.1. NCBI lineage: Eukaryota > Metazoa > Chordata > Amphibia > Anura > Bufonidae > Bufo > Bufo gargarizans. Next base: position 486,645,147 of record NC_058082.1, read on the forward strand.
AGGTACAGCCTGATATGCGTGTGTTGTTGTTACCCTCTGAGTATCTTGCAAGTAACAGTATACCTGCCATTGATGTAAGAGCCTGCTTGTGAAGTGAACTTGCTATATGGAACTGTATTGACAACCAACTGTACAAAGTTGAACTGTTGCTAGTAAAGAAAAGTTTGGTTCACCATACCATCGTGTTCCTCACTTATTACAACTATAAACTGGTGTGCCACCGTTACAGACACATGCATTTTCAGTCCTGCTTTATGTACCTAGCACTTGACAGCTTATATTCTGTGGAGAATAAAGGCTTTTGTGTATTGTGTTCTTAATGTTAGCTGAGTAACAGTAATTCTGTGAAAATTGTGTTTCCTTCCAAATGATTCTTGGGATAGGCAAATCTTAGTACGTAGCTGACATTTTTTGGCAGGAAAATAAGTGGTTGGCAAAATTGTTGTTTCTGAATTGTTGTGAAGAATTGAGTCCAACATAAAAATAAAAAAAACATATGTATAAAATTGTGACTCGGTCTTAACCCCCTCACTAATCTGTCTGAACAGGGTTCAAGTCAAGCAGTCAATACTCTTTTGAACGAGTCCGCTTCAGGCTGTCTGCTTCTGAGGGGTGTTTATGCTAGAATGCATATTTTAAAACCAAGGGTCTAGTCATGAACTAGAATGAATTAGATCAGGTTTAAAAGAAATCCATCACCCCGATTGTAGACCATTATCTACAGCAAAACACAAATAGTACTGCAGATATGGAGTCAAGATTAGTCATGAGCAGCATAGGCAATATTCAAATTTGTGATATTTTGCTAATTTTGGGCCGAATATTCGCCATAAATTCACAAATTCAAGAATTTGTGATCTCCAGTCATTGCTTACTTGATTGGGAAAATCTGCAATGTAAAATATTTGCGATAAATTCGTGATTAGAATATTCAACACTATTCGCGAATACGAATATATAGCAGTATATTCTAAATATTTGCGAATTCTCAAAGTGGCGATATTCGCAATTAAAATTTGCGATTCGAATATTTGCGCTCAACACTACTCCTTATCTGCACTATTACACATGAATTACTGTAGACAATAGTCCAAAATGGGGTAACAGACTCCCTTTAAGTGAGAGTTTCATAGACTGTACTTGCAGCTTGTATTAGCACTGCATTCTATTCACTATTCACAATTGCAGCGGGGAGCAGGTGTAACTACAGCTCCGCTGTTCCCATTCACTTCAATGGAACAGCTCCATCCTATTCCCTTGAACAGGAGGGAGCTGTTCCATTGAAGTGAATGGGTCGGTGGAGTGCTTGAGCGCTGTGTTCTCTTCAAACTGCTGATCCCGGCACCCCTGTCTGAGGTAGGTCATCAAGTGGCCGTGCTGCTGATGGTGCATGCAGAGGCCGTGGCCCTGGGCGCGTTGAAACTGTGCCTGTTGCCAGAGCACAAGAAACTCATCCACGATACCTAACTTCATGTCCCAGTTTGCAGGGCTGTACAGGACACCACTCTCGAAGTCACACCAGTGCGACCAGGTGGTTGGTTGGATTGCAGCAGATAATGCTTCCAGTTGGTTGAGCACCACCCTGTCTCTCACAAAGTCCAGTCTCAATAGCCAAGAGTCTGGTCAACAGAATCCTCACCCTGATCCTTCTTTCTCCAACCATGGAAAGTCTTGGCAAACAAGTGATCCCACACTCGGATATTCTGAGGAGCTATTTTCATTGCCATCCTTGATTTGGCCCTCTCGCCAAGCCCGCTTGAAGAGAGACAGGAGGAGATCTTGTGCACTGATTCCCAAACTCTTGAGCATCCACAGTCAGAAGAAGATGACGGTGGGGAATGGCAAATAGTGTTTTTCTTGAGGTGGATGATTGATATGGCTCTGATTCTGGATCTGACCCAATTAGTCAGGGAAGGTTGATGTACTGCTCCGAATGGTATGAAATGATAGGCATACGTACGCCACCCACGAGAGATCACACACAGACTGTCACAGAGAAGTCAATGCTAGATGTTCCGTTTATTATTCAGATTACATGATTTTTTATAGCAGAAAAAGGGGAACTTTATGACTCGGCTAATTTGATGATCTAATTGTCACATTACTAAGTCCCATGATAACGTATCACATTATCACTCCATACTTTAGCAAAAGTCAGCATTATGTCAGCAATATGTCAGCAATTTCAATATCATAAAGTGATTAGTAAGGGATTATTAAGGGAGCTGGCTGCTGCTTCAGGGGCCATTTTGTTAAGCAAACTGTTAGATATAATACAAGCAAGTATACATTTGATACTAGATATATGATTCCACAACAGTCCCCCCTTGTAGACTTGATTGTAGACTTTCCCTAAACCTAGCGAATCCCCTGGCATACCATTCGTATCCTCTTCACCCACAGTGGCGACAACTTATCCCTTGTGAATAAGTTCCCGATTGAGCGGACTTCTGGTAATACCCTGGGATTCATTTGTCCCTAATTCTCATCATCTCTTGGATCTTCAGGCCTGGGTAGAGGAGCTTCATCAGCGGGAGTTGGAGAAGGCGGGGGTGTCGGGAATGCAGGGATCATATCCACATCTATTGCGGTGCTAGCCATTTGTTCATAGAGAAGTAGTATGGTTTCCTCAGCAGGCTTCTTTCTGTTGGTGATGCGGTTAATGCAGGAAACAACAACTTTGATAAATATGTAGATTACCATCAATATTAGGGCTATCTGTAATATTCCCTGAATTATTCCCATCGTCCATCCACTAATTCCCTTGAACCAGTTACTGGGATTAAGGAATGAGAAAGTGTCAGACCACCATGTTGACTCATCTGCACTGTGAGCCTCTAGCCATTCATCACGTATCTCACTCATCTTTTCCAAACCAGCTTTTACTTGTAGATTACCTTGTGGATCGATATAATGGCAGCATGCAGTACCTACTACCTGACACATACCTCCATCCTTTGCAGTCAAATAGTCTAATACTAAAGTGTGTTGATTAGTGACTATGATGAGCTGATTCTGGACAACATTAGATGTATTCATCAGTTTCATAATTTCCCAAATCTGATCATCCAAGTAGTCGGTAGCCATTACTAGTTTGTCATATGTTTGTGTAAGCATAGGATAGATTAATAGAGTACTAAAGAACTTGTTGGCACCACTCATTTCTACAAGATGGGGTTTTCCATTTGGTCTAGGAATGTTATCTGCGGCTCTTTTATATAAGGTGTGTTTGGGGATAGTATTGACATTTAATTTTCCATGAGGCAGTGTAAAAGTGGCTGGTGTGAGCCTAGCAATTGTACATAAACCTTTGAAATCCGAAGGGAGCCATTTATATGCCCTGTGTCCACATACTAGGTATATATTTTTTTGGGACCGAAACCACTGTACTATTGAACAAACGAGTGATTAAGTGGGCTAATATGATACCTTCTGCTAGTTTTTGACCCTTTTCTTGACCCTCTGTGGTTTTACTAGTTATCCCTATTGTCAAGTCCCTTACACTGCGCCGGGCGCAGGCCAGATCGCCACTTGCTTCAGCATATATACCAATGCACTGTACTGGACTGTCTGGGTTGGAATCATTACAGCCTGATCTGTTATGGGAACTGAAAACCATACCATGGGTTTGTACCTGTAGGCAGTAACAGTGGGTCCAATTTGGGAAGCAGGATACATTGCTCCACATATAGTCATTCCAGGGCATATTGCTATTCTGAGCTGAGGGTCCTGTTCTGTTTATCATTAGCCATGGGGACCCATCCCATGCTACTACTATTAGGGAAGCTTTTCTGTTGCCATTTTTGGTATTAACCTCATTTATGCTAGAAAGGAAAACAGCTGATCCTGCCAAATCTTTTATCTCTTGGAAGGTTAGGGGCACAGCTAAATAAGGCATAGCTCTAGCATTTACTGGGCCATGTGTTCATATCCAACAATCTTTTAGTGAAGAGGTGGTGGTGTCAGAATCACCTTCCTTCAGGCTTTTATACAACACTTGATGATGTTTGACAAACTTATTGTCCCACCCGTCATCATCCATTTCTGCCGGGGGAGGAATGTATGCACTGGTGAGTGTCACCAGTGCTAGCAGATAAAAGAAAATCATTGTGTTATTTCTGAATCTGGCGGGTTCCTTATCCTTTTGCAGTGAGAGGCGTGGATCCAGGTGGATCTCCCTTCGAGCTTTACAGAAGTTGGAGTGGTCAGTAGTACTTGGTAAGGCCCCTCGAAGCGTGGTTCTAGGGTACTTCTGACGTGTTTCTTGACCACTACCCACTCTCCTGGTTTAGAGTGTGGCTGCCTTCTAGGGAGTCAGGATCTGGAATGGAAGAAAAGACTTGTACATGGATGTTAGACAACTGTTTGCTCAAAGCTATCACATACTTTGCAACAGATTCATAATGCATTTGCAACTGTTGAGGGAAGTACAGCACCATCCGGGGTCCCGACCCAAACAATATCTCATGTGGAGTCAGCTTATGGGGAGGTTTGGGAGTGTGTCTGACTGCAAAGAGTGCTATTGGTAAACACTGAACCCAATTGAGCCCTGTCTCCCTAGTCATTTTCAGCATTTTTGACTTTAATACCCCATTCAGTCTCTCGACTTTGCCGCTACTTTGGGGTCTGTAAGGGGTGTGGAATGCCAGGTGTGACCCTACCATCTTCCAGACCTCTTGGGTTAGGTTAGCAGTGAATGCTGGGCCCTGATCACTCTCAATGACCTCAGGTACCCCGTACCTACAGACAGTTTCCTGTATCAATTTTTTAGCAGTAGTTGTTGCTGTCTGATTCCTGACGGGGTAGGCTTCTGGCCACCCAGAGAACATGTCTACCACTACTAACACGTATTGAAACCCTTGGCACATTGGCATCTGGATATGATCAATCTGGATCCTCTGGAAGGGGTATAAGGCTTTTGGGAGACATTTTTTGGGCGTGGGCTCAGTCCTACCTGGATTGCATTGGGCACAGATTAAACATGACTGGACATATTTCACTAGTACAGGAGTGATTCCTGGGGCTACCCATATTTTATCGATGAGTTCTTTCATTATTGTCTTAGATTGATGAGTGGGCCCATGGGCCACAGAGGCTATTACAGGATAGAGTGCTCTAGGCAAGCACACTTTCTTCCCTTGTGTCCAAAGTCCGGATTCTTCTTCCAGGGCTGACTCCTTTAGCCAGGTTTCCTTTTCTGAGCGGGTGGCTTGCTTCTGCATCTGTTTCAGTAGATCCCATGATACTTCTTGTTGCTTGACATCCGGTTGTGCTAACATGATTTTATCTGGCTGTGCTCTTTCCTCTTCCATTGCTGCCTGTTTGGCTGCTTGGTCAGCCAATGCATTTCCTTTGGCTTCTGGTGTGTCAGCACGGGTATGTGCCTTTACTTTGATTACTGCTACTTTGGTGGGCAGGAGTACTGCAGTCATCAAAGCCTCCACTGCTAAAGCATGTTTAATTGGGGTTCCTGCTGCTGTAATGTAATCTCTGGCCTTCCATATTATTCCGAAATCATGAACTACTCCAAAAGCATATCTGGAGTCTGTGTAGATGTTAGCAGTGGAGTCTTTTGCTATGAGGCAGGCCTCAGTAAGGGCTATGAGTTCAGCCTCTTGTGCTGACTGGTCTGGGCGCAATTGCCTTGCACACAGTACTTCATACTCACTAGTAACTGCCATGCCTGTATGGAATTTCCCTTTGTCATCGGCATACCTTGAACCGTCTACAAAGAGTGTCCAGTGTGGGTTTTGCAAAGGAGTATCCTGTATTGATGGTGGAGTTCCTACTTCAGCTTCCATCATTGTAATGCAATCATGTTCTTGTTCTTTGTAAAGAGAGTCGGTTGAGGCCCATAGTTCTTCTTCCTGAAGATCTTCTTCAGCACGTAGATCAATAAAATCTTCAGAATCTCCATCTGCAGTATACTCCCCCCTTGGGAGAGGAAGGAGTGCAGCAGGATTGAGGATGTGGCATCTCTGGATGGTGACATTATCTGGCAGAAGCAGACTACACTGGAGCCTGAGGTGGCGTTGTGCAGTGAGGTGTTTAGGTTGTGTTTGTTGCAGGATAGCTGAGATGTCATGGGGAGCCATGATGGTGAGTGGGTGTCCCAGGACGATGTCAGCGGTAGCGTTCAGGAGAGAACTAGCAGCATGAACGGCCCTGACACAGGAAGGGGTGGCTCTGGCTACAGGGTCTAGACGTTTTGAGAAGTAGCCTAGAGGTCTACTACGACCCCCATGGCTCTGGGTGAGAACTCCAGTGGCATGACCCTGACGTTCCATGACATAAAGGCGAAAGGGAAGCTGATAGTTAGGGATGCCAAGAGCTGGGGCAGTGACAATGATTTGTTTGAGAGATTGGAATGCTTTTATGGCTTCTGCAGTCATTTGGAAAGGGACAGTAGCAATACGGGGTATGCAATCAAACAGTGGCTGCATCAGAACGGATGCATCAGGGATCCATGGTCTACAGTATGAAATTAGTCCCAGAAAGGTTTGCAGTTGGTGAGGGGTATCTGGCAGTGGGATGTCTGAGACTGCTATCTTTCTGGCATCCGTAAGATGCTTACTGCCTTGTGAGATGCAGTGACCTAGGAAAACAACTTTTGGAAGACACAACTGTAATTTAGAACGTGAGACTCTGCACCCAGCATCCGCCAGGTAGGCAAGAAGTGAGGCAGATGAGTTCAGGCAGACGGGGTGTGAGTCAGCACAGAGGAGTAAATCATCGACATATTGTAAGAGTTCCACCTCTGGGTGATCTGCTTGCCATGGTTGTAAGATGGATGCCATTGCTTTGCTAAAGCAGGAAGGACTATTATGAGCTCCTTGAGGCAACACCGTCCAGGTGTATTGTTTTCCATCATGTGTAAAAGCAAAGAGAAATTGGGAGTCTTCATGTAATGGGACAGAGAAAAAGGCATTTGCTAGATCAATGACAGTAAAGATAGCAGCCACAGGAGGAATGCTAGCAAGCAAAGTGTGGGGATTTGGTACAATGGGGGTTTCAAAGACCGTAGCCTCATTAATTGCTCTGAGGTCTTGTACCATGCGATATACAGGAGGCTGTCCCTTCACACTCTTCTTTTTAATTGGGTATAAGGGAGTGTTACATGGTGAGGTGGTAATTTTAATAGCTCCATTTGCAAGGAAGAGCCTGTATCTGGAGGGTGATAGCATCTCTCTGGGAAATGGAGAGAGGGTATTGTGCTTTATATGGCAGTAAGTTAGGATTCTTCAAGGTTACAGTGACTGGCGGGACTTTGAGACGCCCAATGTCTTGGGGACCTTTGGTCCAAAGGGTATCAGGGATGAGGTGCAAAATGCTTTGCAGCGAATCCCCTTGTTCATGTGATTCAAGTGACTGGGATTTTAATGCCATTAGGAGGCAGGTTTCTTCAGGACTCAATGCCGTACCTAAAACAACTGTACCATTTTCCTTGAACTGGATGTTGGCCCGTATTTTCTGAAGAAAATCTGAGCCTAATAGGTTATAAGGACATGTCTGGCTTACAACAAATTGTGACATTACTCCAGTGGGCAGATGTAACTGTGGAGATTGGCTTTGGGACTTAGTGGAGGGAGTAATCAAGAGAGGCTTAGTAACAGGGTTGTGCTGGGTGACCCCTTCTAAACCAGAGCAGGGTAAATGCATATCTGTGAGCCAGGAAGGGAGTATGGCGGTCTCACATAACACACTGCGGGCTGCACCAGTGTCTACAAGGAATGAGAGTTCCTTCCCTGCCACATCGAGGGTGATTCGAGGGGCTGGGGCCTGCAGGAGGGGCAGAGACTGCCATACACGGGGTGTCCCCTCCCAGCAACACTGGTTTGCCAACGTCCTAGTGGGATGGAGCTGGCCATGGAGGAGGAGTTCCTCTTTGGCTCTGATCTGCTGGCCACAGATGTTTGGAGCGACAGTTTCTCTTAATGTGCCCTGGTTTGCCGCACCCATAACAGACACGGGGCGGGGGTCTTTCCTCTCTTCCTTCTCCCGTCATGACTGCCATGACTGATATGCGGGATTTCTTTGTACTACTCTCCAGCCCTTTTGCAACTTGCTCTAAGATTTCCAATGTTAATGATTTCCATTCTGGGCGACAGGTTACAAGAGCTTTGTTCAGATCTGGCCTAAGGCCATCTACAAATGACCGTGCTAGGAGTCTTAGGTGCACAGGTTCATTTGGACTGAATCCCATATCTTTATAGTTTTGTTTAACTCTTTGTACAAACTTTTCTACTGACTCTGCTTTATCCTGTACCATGTCCTGCAGGGTTGTGGACTGCTCTGCTAGTCTGTCTTTCGCCCACTTATATAATTGCTGAATGAAATCACGGCCAGATTCTGAATCACGAGTGTCATAATTTGCTCCAGGGAGTTCTGGTTGGCGTATGTGATCCATTATAAGTGAAGAAAATTCACCAGTTTTATTTTGTACAATACTTTGCAAGTCTGACCAAGTACACCCGTAGGTTTGATATACTTGTGCCAATTTTCTGTAAAAGGGCATAGGGTGAGTATCTGGGTCAGGCATGAGGTTCACTATGGTGAACAACTGCTGGGGGGTAAAGGACACATACTTAGGTGGCCCGACTGGGCGAGTGTTCAAGTATATTTCCCTTAAGGCTTCAAGATTTCCTTGTCCTATGTTATGGATCTCTCTTTGCAGCTCTGTAATTTGGTTTTGAAAAGACTCATTCACTGCTCTTGCTGCACCCTGCTGGCTACTTAGGGTAATATCAGAAAATCGTCCAAGGTGCGGTGGGGGCTGCGATATCCCGGGGTTTGTGCTGCAGCACCAGGTGCATAGTCCACTGTCTGCTGTGAGTCTTCCCCTGCATCTTCCTTTTGTTTCTCCCCATCCTCATCTTCCTGATCTACAGCACCACTACCTCCTACCATTATATGAGCTGGAGCTATGGGCTGACTGGGTAGCATGTAGGTGCCGTCAGGATTTACAAGTGGGTATATAGTAGTGACTTGTGGCATGACAGAAAGAGCAGGGTTTGGGGAGATTACAAGTCCAGCCTTGGGCGTTGGCTGAGGACAAGATGGCGTCATTGCTGGGACTGGTGAGACGTGCTGGGGGGCTAAAAGAGCATGATTATGTGGGCGTGGAGCACCACAGGCTAAGCACGTATCACGGGGGGCAGGGTTCTGCTGACCACAATGTGTACAAGTCCAACTTCCCCTTTTTCTTTCAGCTGCGCCATTATAGGGCGGTGGCTGTTCCTGTACTAAGACTGGGCCAGGCCGATAGTAATGGAGTCCTGATTTTTCATCAAACATTGCTTCTCCTTTTGTCTGTTCAAATTCTTTGCTACAGTCCAGCCATACCCTAACTGTATCTATCAACTTATCATCATTCAATTTGCCTCTCTTCTCAGTCAACAATGTCTGCCATATAGCAGAACACAATACACCTCCTTTTGCAATATCATAACTCTTTTCTAACTTGCTTAGTCCTTTAACATAACCTTTTCCTCTCCGGTCCGCCACGTACTGTTCAGGTGAACAATAGCCCTTCGGGACACTATTTCGGTTACCCATTTTCTTTCAAAACACCACGTTCTGGAGCCTTCAACACGTTCTGGAGCCTTCACTTACTGTCTCTGATAGTTGGATTAGCACAGACACTGACAAACAAACACCTTGAGCTTGAGATTAACACACCACTGGGTTATCAGCAAGCTGTCTCCTTCCCTTCTACTATTTCTTGGGGTCACACACCGGGGTTACCCCTCAATGTAGGCACTTTAGGAGACTTCTATTGTTCTGTCAGTCTATGCCTCTCCTTTCTCCCAGAGAAACCAACCATACACAAAAAAATTATAAAACACAATACATCAAGCTTATCAATACAATGGGGTTCTTACTTTCATGCCCCTGAGGATGCCTCACTGTCGGTGCACCCCTCCCTAGAACAAATATGGATAGACTAAGCCAAGGGACACAGAATAGGTAAGATGAATATATTTTCTCACCTCTTATTACGGGCCGCGGTCCCGGTGTCCGTTGGCTTGTCTCTCTGGGTCCAGTCTCTGGGGGTACGCCAGCAGGAGGTCCAATCCTCAGGCCCCACGTCGTTGGGCGCCAACTGATATGGCTCTGATTCTGGATCTGACCCAATTAGTCAGGGAAGGTTGATGTACTGCTCCGAATGGTATTAAATGATAGGCATACGTACGCCACCACGAGAGATCACACACAGACTGTCACAGAGAAGTCAATGCTAGATGTTCCGTTTATTATTCAGATTACATGATTTTTTATAGCAGAAAAAGGGGAACTTTATGACTCGGCTAATTTGATGATCTAATTGTCACATTACTAAGTCCCATGATAACGTATCACATTATCACTCCATACTTTAGCAAAAGTCAGCATTATGTCAGCAATATGTCAGCAATTTCAATATCATAAAGTGATTAGTAAGGGATTATTAAGGGAGCTGGCTGCTGCTTCAGGGGCCATTTTGTTAAGCAAACTGTTAGATATAATACAAGCAAGTATACATTTGATACTAGATATATGATTCCACAACATGATGATGATGAGACACAGTTGCCAATAAGTCAACCAAAATTAGTGTCTCGAGGTTTATGATGAGGATGAGACACAGTTGTCAATATGTGAGGTTCTAGTTAGGTCAAAAGGTCAGGAGGATGACCAGAGTGAGGAAGTAGAAGAGAAGGTGGTGGATGATGAAATCACTGACCCAGCATGGGAAGGTGAGAAGCCGAGCGAGGACAGCAGTACAGAGGGCGAGGGATCCTCAGCACCGCAACAAACTGGAGTCTGGGGTGGCAAAAGAAAGAAGGCGGGCCACACCAAACAGGCCCACAACTGTTCCCCGGAGCACCCCCTTGCAGAAATCTCCCTCGCCAAGGGGTAGGTGTTCCGCAGTCTGTCGCTTTTTTGAGGAAAGTGCGGACGATAAAATAATTGTCATTTGCAAGCTGTGCCGTACCAAAATGAGCAGGGGCGTGAACACTAGCAACCTCACCACCACCAGCATGATCCGCCACATGGCATCAAAGGACCCTAATAGGTGGGCCGAACGCCTGGGTCCACAATCAGCGTCTGCGGGTCACACCTCTGCCTCCTCTTCCCCTGTGTTACGTGCTGGCCAATATCCTGTCCAAGACGCAGGACCAGATGTCTCCCGCCCCCGAAACCTGGATCTTTGCAAGCACCATTAGCAAACAAATCCACTTCTGTGTCCCAGAGCAGTGTACATACAGTCATGTGAAAAAATTAGGACACCCTTTGAAAGCATGTGGTTTTTTGTAACATTTTTAATAAAAGGTTATTTCATCTCCGTTTCAACAATACAGAGAGATTAAAGTAATCCAACTAAACAAAGAAAACTGAAGAAAAGTCTTTTCAAGATCTTCTGTAAATGTCATTCTACAAAAATGCCTATTCTAACTGAGGAAAAAGATAGGACACCCTTGCCCCTAATAGCGAGTGTTACCTCCTTTGGCTGAAATAACTGCAGTGAGACGGTTCTTGTAGCCATCTACCAGTCTTCGACATCGGTCTGAGGAAATTTTACCCCACTCCTCAATGCAGAACTTTTTCAGCTGTGAGATGTTTGAGGGGTTTCTTGCACGTACAGCCCTTTTCAAGTCACCCCACAGCATCTCAATGGGATTCAAATCTGGACTTTGACTTGGCCATTCCAGGACTCTCCATTTCTTCTTTTTCAGCCAATCTTTGGTTGATTTACTAGTATGTTTTGGGTCATTGTCATGTTGCATGGTCCAGTTCCGCTTCAGCTTTAATTTTCTAACTGATGGTCTCACATGTTCTTCAAGCACCTTCTGATACACAGTAGAATTCATCGTGGATTCTATGATGGTGAGCTGACCAGGTCCTGCTGCAGCAAAGCAGCCCCAAACCATGACACTTCCACCTCCATGCTTCACAGTTGGTATGAGGTTCTTTTCTTGGAATGCTGTGTTTGGTTTACGCCAAACATGTCCTCTGCTGTTGTGTCCAAATAATTCAATTTTGGACTCATCTGTCCAAAGAACATTATTCCAGAAGTCCTGGTCTTTGTCAACTTTATCTCTGGCAAATGTCAGTCTGGCCTCGATGTTTCTCTTGGAAAGCAAAGGTTTCCTCCTTGCACACCTCCCATGCAAGTTAAACTTGTACAGTCTCTTTCTAATTGTAGAGGCATGTACTTCTACATCAACAGTAGCCAGAGCCTGCTGTAGTTCTCGAGATGACACTTTAGGGTTTTTGGAGACCTCTTTTAGCATCTTGCGGTCTGCTCTTGGGGTGAACTTGCTGGGGCGACCAGTCCTGGGCATGTTGGCAGTTGTTTTGAAAGCCCTCCACTTGTAGACTATCTTCTGGACAGTGGAATGGCTGATTTCAAAATCTTTTGAGATCTTTTTAAATCCCTTCCCAGACTCATAGGCTGCTACAATCTTTTTTCTGAAGTCCTCTGACAGCTCTTTTGCTCTCACCATGGTGCTCACTCTCACTTCAACAGTCAGGAGCACACCAAACTAAATGTCTGAGGTTTAAATAGGGCAAGCCTCATTCAACATGCAGAGTAACGATCTACTAATTATGTGCACCTGGTGTGATATACCTGTGTGAGATCTGAGCCAATTTAAGAGGGAATACATGTGAGGGTGTCCTATCTTTTTCCTCAGTTAGAATAGGCATTTTTGTAGAATGACATTTACAGAAGATCTTGAAAAGACTTTTCTTCAGTTTTCTTTGTTTAGTTGGATTACTTTAATCTCTCTGTATTGTTGAAACGGAGATGAAATAACCTTTTATTAAAAATGTTACAAAAAACCACATGCTTTCAAAGGGTGTCCTAATTTTTTCACATGACTGTATGTCCATACCCCAGGCCTTTGAACCATCCACCCACAGGTCATAGCACTAAATGCACACCATTCCAAAATGCTGGCCCTGGAAATGTTGCCATTTAGGCTTGTGGACACTAGGGCTTTCCGCAGCCTGATGGCGGTGGCGATCCTTCATTACTCATCCCCAGCCGTCACTATTTTTCCCGATATGTCATCCCCGCCTTACACCAGCATGTGTCCCGTAACTTCACCCGTGCCCTGACCAATGCAGTTATTGGGAAGGTCCATTTAACGACTGTTACATGGACAAGTGCTTTTGGCTAGGGATGCTACATTTCCCTGACGGCCCACTGGGTGAACATTCTGGAGGCTGGGAGCGAGTCGTACCCTGGGATGGCACAGGTGCTACCGACGCCAAGGATTGCGGGCCCTACTTTCATCAGGATTTCCGCCACCACCAACATTGGTGGCTGCAACCCCCCCTTCTCCTCCACCTCCTCCTCCACTTCCATCTCCGAATTCTCATCTTGCAGCACCAGTCAGCCATCAGTCAGTACCTGGAAGCAGTGTAGCACTGCAGCGGGGAAGCGGCAACAGGCCGTGTTAAAACTAATTTGCTTAGGTGACAAACAGCACACAGCTGCAGAGCTGTAGCAGGGAGTAAGGGATCAGACTGAGCTGTGTCTCTCGCCACTCAACCTACAACCAGGCATGGTGGTGTCTGATAATTGCCGTAACTTGGTGGCGGCTTTGGAGATCGGCAAGCTCACACACATACCATGCCTAGCCCACGTGTTCAACTTAGTGGTTCTGCGGTTTTTCAAAAGCTACCCCAATTTGCCTGAACTACTGGTGAAGGTGCGCCGCGTGTGTGCCCATTTCCAAAAGTCATCTACAGCTGCCGCCGGTCTGGAAATGCTGCAGCAGCGCTTGCAATTGCCAGTTCACCGACTGTTGTGCGATGTGAGCATGTGCTGGAACTCCACATTCCACATGTTGGCCAGGCTTTGTTAGCAGCAGAGGGCAGTAGTGGAATACCAGCTGCAACATGGTTGTCACCTTTCCAGTCAGCTTCCGCTCTTCACAAGCGATGAGTGGGCATTGATGTCTGACCTCTGTGAGGTTTTACGCAACCTTGAGGAATCAACACAAATGGTGAGTGGCGATGCCGCTGTTATCAGCGTAACCATTTCACTTCTGTGTCTACTGAAACGCTCGCTGTTCACACTGAAGGTGGATGCTTTGCATGTGGAAGAGGTGGAAATGGGGGAAGACAGTACACAGGGTGATAGCCAGACCACCCTCAGTTTGTCTTCTCTGCACAAATTAGATGATGATGATGAGGAAGAGGAGCAGGAGACAATTGCCCCTGCTAAAGAGGGTTGTAGCTATAGCAGGTTTATTCCATCTGTTCAGCATGGATGGGCCGAAGAGGAGGAAGAGGATGAGGAGATAGAGAGTCATCCTCTTAATGAAGACAGTGAAGTCTTGTCTGTTGGGACTCTGGCACACATGGCTGATTTTATGTTATGCTGCCTTTCCCGTGACCCTCGCCTTATACGCATTTTGGCCAACACCAATTACTGGTTGTTCACCCTTCTCGACACCCGCTACAAAGATAACTTCTCATCTCTCATTCCTGTGGTGGAGAGGACTAGCAAAATGGTGCAATACCAGAACGTCCTTTTGGAAAAATTGCTCCCAAAATTTCCAGCTGACAACGCTGGCGGCAGAGTACGTAGTTCCTTTGGCAACCGAGGAGGGGAGACGAGGGGAACCGCAGTTCAAACAGAGGCAGGGCAACACTCTCCAAGGCCTGGGACAGTTTCATGACACCCCGCCAGCACCCTCACCCTGATGCGTGGCCTAGTGTCACAAGGAGGGAAAAGTTTTGGAAGATGGTAAAGGAGTGCGTAGCAGACCGTGTCAGCGTCCTCCGTGATCCCTATGTGCCTTACAACTATTGGGTGTCCAAGCTAGACACATGGCTTGAACTGGCGCTCTATGCCTTGGAGGTGCTGCCCTGCCCTGATGCCAGAGTTTTGTCAGAGCGGGTATTTAGTGCTGCTGGGGCATAATAACTGATAAGCGCATCCAGCTGTTAACTGAAAATGCTGACAGGTTGACTCTTATCAAAATGAACAAGGCCTGGATTGCCCCTGACTCGGCGGCTGAACGTAAAGGCACTTTAAATGTGGCTTTTATGGTGTATTGAATACACTGTATTCCCATGTACCCCTTCCACCACAAAAAAGGGTATATGGTTCAATCTTCCTTTTCTCGTCCACCTCCATCATATCAACATGCTTATTAGGCTGCCCTCGCCCCTAATGTTATGGTCAGCTCAGCAGCAGGCCCCCGCCCATAATGTTTTAGATGGTCAGATCAGCTGCAAACCCTCACCCCTAATGTTTTAGATAGTCAGATTAGCATCAGACCCTCACCCCTAAATGTTTTAGATGGTCAGATCAGCAACAGACTCTCACCCCAAATTTTTTAGATGGTCAGATCTGCAGCAGGCCCTCGTTCCTAATGTTTTTGAGGGTCACCAGCAGGCCATCAATCACAATTTTTCAAGGGTGTGTATGATGCCCTCCTTTATGTGTAATAAAGGGTGTAATGGAGTGTTGGTTCCTTGTAATTTTTGGCAGCCCTTTCACTTAGTGCATAGGCTTTATGAGTGTAGGAGTCCCACTACCTGAACAATTGTACCGCAATGTGAATGAGGTCCTCCTTTATCTGATATACAGGTTGTATCGGAGTGCTTCTTCCTTGTAATTTTTGAAAGCACTTGCACTTTATATACCAGTTTATATACAGGAAAGAATGTTTCCTAACAATTTTTCCTCTAAAATCGATTTTATCTTAGGTTTGGTGCGTATTATTGTCAGTCTGTAATAGTGGCGTACTAATCAGACAACATGGTTCCCAGCAGCGGCCTGGGAGTCCAAGATGCATCCAGACATCCTTCCCATGCTGTTCCTGAACCATTTCGGTGGTGTTTCCATAAATTTCTGACCTTTTTATATGAACCAGACACCCTCCCCTCTTCAGAGCAGGGGGTGCCTGGTTTATTGACTTCCATTGTGCTCTGTAGAGCACCCGAGTATCCCAAGGTGTTCTACTCGAGCACCCAAGCACTTTAGTGCTCGATCAACACTACATGTGATATTTCAGTGGCCTGTTACAGATAAAAAGTTTTAAATACCTTCGCTATTGTTTGCAGTTCCACAGAGGCCCATTAATGAAGGACATGGCATATCATGTTTAATGCATTGTGTTATGTCCAGTCTTCCACACAAAGATACATACAGTATGTAAGGGGTTCTTTATTAGGCAGTCTTATAAGATGACTTTGTGGCAAAGCTCCAGTGTCGGACTGGGGATCTTGGGACAAGTGATGAGCGCGAATATTCGCATTATGAATTTTTATCGCGACTATCGTACTTAGAGAATTTGCTAATATTTAGAATATAGTGCTATATATTCGTAATGATGATTATTCGCTTATTTTTTTTTTTAACACAGTACACATCAGGTGATCATCCCTCCCTTCTTCTAGCTTGTGGGCCAATGAGAAGACTTTGTCACAGCTTAGCAACATCCCTAGCAACCTATAGAAAAGTTGCCTACCCCTTCACTATATAAATGAAGACACTCCCATTTTGTGGAGTTTCATGTGAGAGAGAGAGGAGCTTGGATACTGTGCTGTGCTTTTTCTAATTACATTCCAAATCGCATATAAATAATCCTGATAGATAGTGTTAGATAGGAATAGGGAATTGTGTAGCTGAATAGCTGATGGGGTCCAGTGCAGGGAGTAGTGTAGGTTATAGAGATAGTTAGCTAAAATGTGCATGTGAGAGAGGTTTCTCTGCTGTCCATACATACATGCTACAGACATAGTGCTGTGATGTCCCAACAATACTAAGTATAACAATCAGTATTATGTTGTCAGACCTGATTAAAGGTGAAGTTGCATGTATTGTGCTAAAATATTCGAATCAATAGTGGCGATTTGCGCGATATCGAATACTTAGAAAAACTATCTGCATATAAAGCTATTGTTGTGACATGCATGGAATTTCTATCTAAAACAGTGCTGTAATGTACAATTACTTACCGTGATCAGGAGTTCTTCCTCACTATCTCGAAAGTTGCTGCCAACCATTTTCATCACTTATGTAGCTAATAGTGCATGCGTATGTGCGTGCGTGCATTATAGCGCAATCAAAAAGAATATCACAAAATCACTAATATTTGGCGAATATTCGCCTAAATATTCGTGATATATCGCGAATTCGAATATTGTCCCTGCCGCTCATCACTACTTGAGACCCACCAGAGAAAATTATTTCTCAAGGCCTTATCGCTATATCATCAATATAACACCTATTGTCGCAGAAATCCAGGATTATGAGAAGTCCGAAGGCTTCTCTAGGCTTAATTGCAATAATCTGATAACAATACTTGCCATACTTGTACTTTACATACTTGGCCATTAAGATCATTTCTCTTTTGTTATCTATCAGGGGCTGAAGTTTATGTTTGGTCAGCACCTTCTAATCATTTCCTCTATGTTTGCTAGAGAATCAGCAAAATTATCCTCCTGTGAGTTTGATGGGTGGTTTAATTACGCCGTCTAACGCTGAGCATTTGCAGTATCTCTCCCTTCAGAGACACACTGACATTTAATGATGTGGATATCTGCATCTTGCTTAATTCAACGCTTTAGTTAGAGAACGAGAACTTGTATGAAATATATAAAGGCAGCAAGATTCTCCAAATGGCGCTACATGAAAGATACATCATTAATATCAGTCTTGTTAAAATCAGTCAAATACAAAAAGAAAGAAATATTACTTTTGTTATAGTAAAAGCAATAATATGCTTTATGCAATTATTGGAATATCTTCTGGATTTTTGGAAATTAAGGCTGGTTTCACACGGGCGTTGCGGATTGGGGCCGGATGCGTTCAGGGTGCGTTCAGTTAAACTCGCACTATTTTGCAAGCAAGTTCAGTCAGTTTTGTCTGCGATTGCGTTCAGTTGTTCAGTTTTTTCTGCGCGGGTGCAATGCGTTTAGATGCGTTTTTCACGCGCGTGATAAAAAACTGAAGGTTTACAAACAACATCTCTTATCAACCATCAGTGAAAAACACATCGCACCCGCACTTGCTTGCAGATGTAATGCGTTTTTCACGCAGCCCCATTCACTTCTATGGGGCCAGGGCTGCGTGAAAAATGCAGAATATAGAACATGCTGCGATTTTTACGCAACGCAGAACTGATGCGTGAAAAAAAAACCGCTCATGTACACAGACCTATTGAAATGAATGGGTCAGGATTCAGTGCGGGTGCTATGCGTTCACGTCACGCATTGCACCCGCGCGGAAAACTCGCTCGTGTGAAAGGGGCCTAAGGCCTCTTTCACACGGGCGTCATGTTTTTTGCCCGGATAAGAGGCGGGTGCGTTGCGGGAAAATGCGCGATTTTTCCGCGCGAGTGCAAAACATTGTCATGCGTTTTGCACTCGCGTGAGAAAAATCGCGCATGTTTGGTACCCAGACCCGAACTTCTTCACAGAAGTTCGGGCTTGGGATTGATGTTCTGAAGATTGTATTATTTTCCCTTATAACATGGTTATAAGGGAAAATAATAGCATTCTGAATACAGAATGCTTAGTATAATAGTGCTGGAAGGGTTAAAAATAATAAAAAAGTTAACTCACCTTCTCCTCTTGTTCGCGTAGATGCCGGTCTGTTCTTTAGCTGTGGAGCTGAATGACCTGAGGTGATGTCAGATCACATGCTCCAATCACATGGTCCATCACCATGGTGATGGAGCATGTGATCTGACATCACCACAGGTCCTTTAGCCCACAGCTAAAGAACAGACCGGCATCTACGCGAACAAGAGGAGAAGGTGAGTTAACTTTTTTATTATTTTTAACCCTTCCAGCACTATTATACTAAGCATTCTGTATTCAGAATGCTATTATTTTCCCTTATAACCATGTTATAAGGGAAAATAATACAGTGAATAGACTGTCACCTAGAACCCATGCGTGAAAATCGCACCGCATCCGCACTTGCTTGCGGATGCATGCGATTTTCACGCAACCCCATTAATTTCTATAGGGCCTGCGTTACGTGAAAAACGCACAAAGAGGAGCATGCTGCGATTTTCACGCAACGCACAAGTGATGCGTGAAAATCACCGCTCGTGTGCACAGTCTCATAGAAATGAATGGGTCAGGATTCAGTGCGGGTGCAGTGCGTTCACCGCACGCATCGCACCCGCACGGAAAACTCGCTCGTGTGAAAGGGGCCTAATTGTTCCCTAGGTTTGCAATGAGAGGTGCATTGTATATGTTAGCTAATGTACTATTTCTTTAGCTCAATGTTCAATGCATGACTAATGATGTGAGGACCTGGATTGACTTGTATGTACTGACCTGCTCGGGCACACACACCTCCAGAATGGTAGATTGTTGTTGCTGCAGCAGTGCTTATAGTGCTTGTCTGAAATAAGCATAATGGCTTCATAGTTTACATTAACAATACACGACCTTGCCTCTTGTAATGTGATTCAATTCCCTGTCCGTGTCTTCCTCTGGCAGCACACTGGTTTGTACCCACTTGTCTCAAAGAGCTTGCGGCGCATTGCAGAAGGAAAGGACCCAACGGATTGGCATATGCATACATGTGGGTTGGCGAATATGTTTGCTTACCATACACTGGGCTATGAAGACCTGGATGAACTGCAAAAAGAACCACAACCTCTAATATTTGTTATTGAACTATTAAAGGTAAATTTAAACGTATGTCATTAGTTTATCAGTGTATTAAAGCGGTTTTCCAAGTGTTTTATATTGATGACTTGTCCTCATGATAGGTCATCAGTACCTGATAGGCGGTGGTCATACTCCTGGCACCCTCACCGATAAGCTATTTGTAGAGGCTGCGGTACTTCGGTACATGCTGTGTCTTCCACTCAACTTACCAAGCACAGAGCTGTCCATTGTACAGTGACTGTTAGTGATGAGCAAAGCGACCTTCGGATACTAGGTTCGAAGTCGCTGCGCTCAAAACTTCGGTTTAATGCTGTACAGAGATCCGTCTCCGTACAGCATTAAAATGTGTGTCCTCCGACGAGGCAAAGTCAGTTATTCCCAAAGTCTCGCAAAACTTCGGGGAATAACTTCTGCATTTGATTTTTAAACTGGAAAACCATTTTAAAACTTGGATCCGAACTCGGCTTTGGTTCCGATGGGTACCTTCCCCACCTACGCCATGCCCCCTTTTATTAGATCTGGCGTGAGCAGGGAAATTAGCAGATTGTGGCTCAAATAAACTTTGCAGCGCAATCTGCACCAGAAATATGCCAAAAATAGGCAAACTTCTGTAAGTAAATGACCCCCTATTTGTTTGCAGCTTTTTAACTGCAGCTTTTAAAAAAAATTGTCGCATCTCTCACTTTTATGGTGCCCTTGCCACTTTTTATAAAGGGGGCATAGCAGGGTCAGAAAGGGGAGTGGACAGCTTCCCCGACAAATTTATTTACGCCAGAAATGAAGCCAGAAATCTATGGCAGCTCTGAGCTGTCGTAGATTACTGTTTAGGCACAGGGACTGCAGGAGCATGCGGGTACTGTATGACGAGGTTAGCGCCTCAAAAATTATGTGCATCCCCCGGTGACGCAAGGATCCTCCTATGTGCCTTCTTTCTACATGTCTGAACAATCACCATTCTTTTCCATCTCTTACAGGTAGAATCGCCCAGTATGTATAAACGAGAGACCTGGGCACTGAACAATGATGAGAAACTCAAAGCTGTACCAGTCCTACATGGAGAAGGGAACAGGCTTTTCAAGTTGGGACGCTATGAGGCTGCAATCAACAAGTACAGGGAAGCTCTCATCTGCCTGAAAAATTTACAAACCAAGGTAGCAGACCTAGAAATCAAATAATTCACATCGTTTTTGTTCCTCTCTCTCCGTGCTTGGTCCTGTGGAGCTGATATATGTGATAGTATATGTGTAGTACATTGTTGGGCGTACATACCTATTACAGTAGTCTTACTTCCAGCTGCTATGGACCCAGTGGAAGAAACAAGCAGGAGTTTTAGCAATCCAGGTAGAAGAAAGCTAGCCAAGTGATCATAACTAGTGTTGAGCGAACTTGTGGTTTCAAGTTCAGCGTACAAGGTTCGGGTTATCTAAGAATTCCGTTATGGATTCCGCTTTGACGGAGCATAAGTTATGGTCCCTGATAGTGGAATCCATAACGGAATTCTTAGGCCTCTTTCACATGAGTGTGACGGATTAGGTCCGGATACGTTCAGGATGCGTTCAGTGAAACTCGCTCCATTTTGCAAGCAAGTTTAGTCAGTTTTGTCTGTGATTGCGTTCAGATGTTCTGTTTTTTCCGCACGGGTGCAATGCGTTTTGATTCGTTTTTCACGCGCGTGATAAAAAACTGAAGGTTTACAAACAACATCTCTTAGCAACTATCAGTGAAAAACGCATCGCACCCGCACCTGCTTGCGGATGCAATAGGTTTTTCACTGAAGCCCCATCCACTTCTATGGGGCCAGGGCTGAGTGAAAAATGCAGAATATAGAACATGCTGCATTTTTCACGCAACGCAGAACTGATGTGTGAAAAAAACTCGCTCGTGTGAAAGGGGCAGATTAGATAGCCTGAACCTTGTACGCCGAACTTGAAACCACAAGTTCCCTCAACACTAATCAACAATTTTCTACTCCTCAAGTGGAATGAAAAAGGTTGTGGGAGGACAGGGTGCTCCTTAGGGCTCATTCACACGACCGTGTGAAGCCTGTCCCCATGCTGTGGACTCCGTGGAGCTGGCGCATGGAGATCGCAGACCCATTCACTTGAATGGGTCCACGATGCTTCCGTTCTGCAAAAAGATAGAGCAAGTTCTATCATTTTGCGGTGCGGAAGCACGGAACGGAACCCTGGAAAGCACTCCGTAGTGCTTCCGTAGTGTTTCGTTCCGCACCATTCCGCTTCTCCGGATTTGCGGACACATTGAAATGAATGGGTCAGCATCCGTGATGCGGAATGGCCACGGAACGGTGCCCGTGTATTGTGGGTCTGCAATACGGCAACGGGCAGCACACGTTCGTGTGAACGAGCCCTTAGGTTTGATTTTTACATAGGTGTGTACCTTGCCAATCCTTGGTAGTGTGAGCCAGACATTTATTACAAAGGCTCATTCTGTAATATTTGTGATATCACAAAAGAACATTAAGATTCACGTCTACAGATTTTCACATTGTTATATACTGCATACATTGTTCTTTAATAGAATAGACAGAAGCCAGCATGCTGCCAAGCAGTCGCATTGGTATTGATTTACCTCCGCTGATGTTAAAAGGCCTCAGGAGGTCACAAAATCTTACAAAAACGCTTCACAAGTTATCACGGGATGACAAGGAGATCAAATTTATAGCTGAGCAGACATAGCGCTGACAAAGCCTGATTTATAATAATTACAGTGTCCCTGACATACTTATTTCTGCTTTCAGGAAAAGCCCTGGGAGGTGCCTTGGATGAAGCTGGAAAAGATGATCAACACCTTGATTCTGAATTATTGCCAGTGCCTGCTTCGCATGGAGGAATATTATGAAGTTTTGGAACACACAACGGACCTAATCCAGCACCACCCAGGTAATGAGACTTCTGTGGACTCGTTTTAATTCTCTACAATTGTTTGCTGCTGCTGGTGCATTTAAATGCGTTTTTTTTTTTTGGCACCTGTCATCTTACAGTGTATTTACAGAAAATCAGTTCTGTTTACCTGAATGAGATTGTTTTACCAGCGAGTGCATGGATTTCCGCAAGCCCTATTCAGGTGAATGGAACAGATTTTTAGTTGCAGAAAATTTCTGCAACAAAATATGCCGTGTAGTCCGTGGTGTATTGTGGATCCGCAATACACCCAGCCGGCACCCCCCCCCCTAGAACAGCCTATTCTTGTCCGCAATTGCCCTATTCAGAATTAATGGGTCCGCACCCGTTCACGATATTGCGGAACGGATGCGGACCCATTTGCGGACGTCTGAATATTTATGATATGATTATACATATTGCTTTTCTCTCTTTTACCGTTTGGTATGATATCATGAGGTTAATATTGAAAGTCAGTTTTGTTTGACTCTATATTGGCATATTCTGTGCCAAATTTGCCTAGTTGGTGCAGCTTTACTTTTGCCTAGAAATGTTTCTCCAGATTTTTACTCCACTCTCTTTTTTTCCCGGAGTGAGTTTGTGACTTATTTGTGAGAAATTCTGGGGTGCAAGGCTTGATAAAGTGTAACAAATATTTCACTACATTATATTGGAATTATTTTATTTACCATCATGAGACCATTTTCCGACCTTTGCCGTACATGTATGGAGCAGTGGGAAGTCCGGCCTCCTGTAACCGCTGGCATCAGAGTTTTCATCAGGGATTAACCTCTTAGATGATGTGGTCAATGCCAAGTGCCACATCTAAGGGGTTTATAGAGGGAGAGAACTATGTCTCTCTACCCATCTGCTCCCTATGATGTGATTGTGGAGTGCCGGAGGCTGCTAAGGCAACCCGAGGCCTTACATAGATTCCTGGCCTGCCAACTATGGAGGCCTATGAGGTCCAGCCCCAGGCTAGGTTAACCATCGGCAAATTGCGTATCCACAAAACACAGACACGGCTACGTGCATTCCGTATTTTGTGGATCAGTACGTCCTGCCTTCTATTAGAACTGAAAAAATGAACAAGAAGAGGACATGTTCTATGTTTTTTTTTTTTGTTTTTTTTTATGGAGCTGTGGAATGGACTATCCATGTGGACAACCAAGTGTTTCTTAAGTCTGTAAAATGCCTGTGGGACTAAAGCACTGAGTAAACCCCCCTAAACATTTCTCGAGGAGTGCAGTTTCCAAAATGGGGTATATTTTGGGAGTTACCACTGCAGGGGTACCTCAGAGTCTCTGCAAATGTGATGTGACACCCAAAAACCATTTCATCACAATCTGGCCTTCAAAAATCATATGACTTTCCTTCCTTTCTGAGCCCTGCTGTGTGCCCATATATCAGTTTAAACCCACAAATAAAGTGTTTCTACAAACTGTAGAATCAGGTTCATAAATATTTAGCTTTGTTTTGCTATTAACCCTTGTTGGGTTAGAGGAAAAAATGGATTAAAATTAAACATCTAAAAAAAGTGACATTTTAAAATTTCACGTCCATTTTCCTTTAATTCTTCTAGAACACCTAAAGGGTTAACAAAGTTTCGAATAAATTGAGGACTGTAGTTTAAGGTTTATTTCTCTTATGTAAGCCCGTCAAACTCAATTCAAAACTGAATTGATCCTTAAAAATTTTACACAAAAATTTGTTTTTGCAAACAGTCAGTTGCTGCTGTGTATAGGGTTCCCACCCCGGGTAATATATTTACAAAGATCACAGCAGATAAGTAGGATATTCTTTCTGTTTCTCTTTTTATTTTTTGTTTCAAAAATAAAGTATAGTAACATACGGCAGTACGTGTGTAAACGTTTTCGGCTATGCAAAGCCTTCCTCAGACACTGAAAGATTACAAAAAATGACAATCAAGCCCTATGTAGATACTATATTAGGTTAACAGCATATAGTTCTAGTAAATAATATATAAATAATATAAATAAATAATATACGAAAATAGAATATGAAAATAATATAAATGATAGAAAACAAGATACAAGATACAGTGGCTGACTGTGCGATCTAGTAAAACAAGCTTGTCCGGATCTCGAGGTCATCTCTGGTCAGAAGTCACTTTTCTATACGAAGTGGACACTGCGTCGGCCTATACCATGTTGCTAGGACGTCATATCAACTTGAAAAATGCATTTAAGGAAGAAATGTCCAGTTTCAAATCCCAAAATCTAGCTTTAATATATATTCTGCTCCCAACGGAATATTGCTGTATTAACTGAGGTTCCGTAACCTCATAGTGACCAGGTCACTATGAGGTTACGGAACCTCAGTTAATACAGCAATATTCCGTTGGGAGCAGAATATATATTAAAGCTAGATTTTGGGATTTGAAACTGGACATTTCTTCCTTAAATGCATTTTTCAAGTTGATATGACGTCCTAGCAACATGGTATAGGCCGACGCAGTGTCCACTTCGTATAGAAAAGTGACTTCTGACCAGAGATGACCTCGAGATCCGGACAAGCTTGTTTTACTAGATCGCACAGTCAGCCACTGTATCTTGTATCTTGTATTCTATTGTTTTCTATCATTTATATTATTTTCATATTCTATTTTCGTATATTATTTATTTATATTATTTATATATTATTTACTAGAACTATATGCTGTTAACCTAATATAGTATCTACATAGGGCTTGATTGTCATTTTTTGTAATCTTTCAGTGTCTGAGGAAGGCTTTGCATAGCCAAAAACGTTTACACACGTACTGCCGTATGTTACTATACTTTATTTTTGAAACAAAAAATAAAAAGAGAAACAGAAAGAATATCCTACTTATCTGCTGTGATCTTTGTAAATATATTGATCCTTAAAAATGTGAGTTTTGGAAATTTTCGTGAGAATTTGAAAACTTGCTTCTAAAGTTTTAAGCCTTCTTAAAAAACCTAAACAGTTACAAAATGATGCCAAGATAAAGTAGACATGTGGAGAATGTTAATTCATAACTTTTTATGAGATATCACTGTCTTAAAAGCAGAGAAATTAAAATTAAGAGAATATCAAATTATTAAAAAAATTTCTGTATATTTTGTATTTTTTATAAATAAAGGTAAAACGTTTTGACTCAATTTTACTACTAACACGAAGTACAATATGTCTTGGGAAAACAATCTCAGAATTGGTTGGATAAGCGAAAGCATTACAAAGTTATTACCACATAAATTGATACATGTTGATGCAAAATTAGGCAGGATCAGGAAGGTAAAAAATGGCAGGGTCATGAAAGAGTTAAATCTGCACTGGCCTAGAGGGGAGCTGCTCTTATTTATTTTTCTCGATTTGCTAGAACTTTCAATTGCCATTTTTTATATGATATAATATGTATAGTTTCCTATATTAAAAATAGGTTCATACATTTTCATTAGCGTTTTGTGCACTTTATTTTTAGTGGCTTTTTTTTGCCTTAAAAGCTGTATGAAAAATAGGAAATACAGGATTCACAAGCCATTTTTAGAAAATTTTGGTTAAGTGTTTTTCTTTGGGGGGAGGGGGGTTTCTGGTTTTATGACAGCTCTTTCTCTATAAGGCTACTTTCACACTTGCGTTTTGGGCGGATCCGTCATGGATCTGCAAAAATGGATCCATTACAATAATACAACGACATTCATCCATCATGAACGGATCTGTTTGTATTATCTGTAACATAGCCACGACGGATCCATCATGAACTGCATTGAAAGTCAATGGGGGATGGATCCATTTTTATTGTGTCAGAGAAAAGTGATCTGTCCCTATTGACTTACATTGTGTGCCAGGACGGATCCGTTTGGCTCAGTTTCATCAAGTGGACAGCAAAACGCTGCAGGCAGAGTATTGGTGTCCGCCTCCAGAGCGGAATCGAGACTGATTGGAGGCAAACTGAAGCATTCTGAGTGGATCCTTTTCCATTCAGAATGCATTAGGGCAAAACTGATCCATTTTGGACTGCTTGTGAAAGCCCATGACGGATCTCACAAACGAACGCGAGTGTGAAACTAGCCTAAGGCCTCTTTCACACGGGCGTCATGGATTTGGGCCGGATAAGATGCGGGTGCGTGGCGGGAAAATGCACAATTTTTCCGCGCGAGTGCAAACCATTTTAATGCGTTTTGCACACGCGTGAGAAAAATCGTCATGTTTGGTACCCAAACCCAAACTTTTTCACAGAAGTTCGTGTTTGGGTTAGGTGCTGTGTAGATTGTATTATTTTCCCTTATAACTAGGGGTGCACCGAAATTTCGGCGGCCGAAAATATCGGCCGAAAATGGGCCTAATCCATTTCGGCCGATATTGGTACATATCGGCAGAAAATATGGTTGTTATATACGTTCGGGCGGCCGGCCGGCGGCGCCCCTCATGCTGTGCCTCCTAAACGCTTGCCGCTCTAAAGAATCTCCGGCTCAGTGCGGCTGCATAGCCTGCTGTGTCTGCTCTGTGCTACTGCTGTTGTTAGTGTAGCGTGGCCGAGCTCTGTTCGTTCCGCGGTACAGGAGCTTTTGTTTGCTCACTTAGTGTGCACTTCCATTCAGTCCGGCCGGGTACAAGAAACAAATGCTCCTGTACCGCGGACCGAACAGAGCTCGGCCACGCTGCACAGGCTACACTAGAGGTGACAAGGGAGGGGGAGGGGGGGTGTAAAATGAGAGTGACAAGGGTGTGTGTAAAATGAGAGTGACAAGGGGGGGTGTAAAATGAGAGTGACAAGGGAGGGGGGTAGAATGAGAGTGACAAGGGAGGGGGGTAGAATGAGAGTGACAAGGGAGGGGGTAGAATGAGAGTGACAAGGGAGGGGGTAGAATGAGAGTGACAAGGGAGGGGGTAGAATGAGAGTGACAAGGGGGGGTAGAATGAGAGTGACAAGGGAGGGGGTAGAATGAGAGTGACAAGGGAGGGGGTAGAATGAGAGTGACAAGGGAGGGGGTAGAATGAGAGTGACAAGGGAGGGGGTAGAATGAGAGTGACAAGGGAGGGGGTAGAATGAGAGTGACAAGGGAGGGGGTAGAATGAGAGTGACAAGGGAGGGGGGGAAATGAGCGTGACAAAGGAGGGAGGGGGGGAAGAGAGTGACAAAGGAGGGAGGGGGAGAGTGACAAGGGAGAGGGGGGGGAGAGTGATTTTTTTTTAAAATAACCACTTTGGGTGGCATTGTGTGTATAATATCTATGTATCTGTTTAACTTTATATTTAAATTCACTTTCCTTTTTTTTTACTTAAAAAAAGTATTTTAAAAGTATTTGGGCAAAAAGGCAGTTTCGGTTTCGGTTTTCGGTCAAGGGCATCCTGAATTTTCGGTTTCGGACCAGAATTTTCATTTCGGTGCACCCCTACTTATAACATGGTTCGCGCAGCCGGCATCTCTTCTTTCTTCAGGACCTGGGTAAAGGACCTATGATGACATAACTGAACTCATCACATGGTCCATCACATGATCTATCAGCATGGTGATGGATCATGTGATGGACCAAGTGATGAGCGCAGTGACGTCACCACGGGTCCTTTTCCTCCTGCACAGCAAAGAAGAAGAAAGAAGATAATCTGGGCTGTGCGAACAAGTGGATTAAGGTGAGTTAAAAAATTTTATTTTATTTTTAACCCCTCCAGCCCTATTTTACTAAGCATTCTGTATTAAGAATGCTATTATTTTCCCTTATAACCATGTTATAAGGGAAACTAATAATGATCGGGTCCCCACCCTGATCATCTCCTAGCAACCATGCGTGAAAATCGTACCGCATCTGCACTTGCTTGCGATTTTCACGCAGCCCCATTGTCACGGACGGTGTACAGGAAACAAGACAAAGCAACATGCATATATGACTCACTGGATCCAAAGCTAAGGAACCAAGGGGAGACCCCTGCACAAGACCTAGCACTTTCCCTGGCTGCTCAGCCTATGCAAAGATCCCAGAGGTGGATGGTTGCATAGCCACGTACCTCGACTATATAACCCCTGAACACCCTACAATAGTGAGGGGACACGACCACCGGCTCCCTACACCAGACACGGAGGGAGTCAGGGTCACCTGGGATCCAGCAAACAGAAAATAACAGATAAATGTACAGCACTTAACTTTGTAGCAGACAGGAAAACAGGATGAGCATGCACACACACTCCAGGAAGAAGTATAAGCCGCCCAGTAATGCATTATGGGGCGGAATTTAAAGGGATGCAATTAATCCAACTACATGACAGCTGAGAGAGGCTAACGAGATGAGGAATTGAATACCACAACAAAGAGAACTCAAGGAGGAGGTTCTGAAAGGCTTCTGTCAGAGCTTCTCAGCTGTCTGGTTGTGACACCCATTCACTTCTATGGGGCCTGCATTTCATGAAAAACGCACAAAATTAGAGAATGCTGTGATTTTCACGCAACGCACAAGTGATGTGTGAAAATCACCGCTCATGTGCACAGCCCCATAGAAATGAATGGGTCCGGATTCAGCGCGGGTTCACCTCACGCATTGCACCCTCGCGGAAATCTCGCCCATGTGAAAGAGGCCTAAGGAAAAAATGCCCAAAAAAACCCATGCCAGGAAAAAATACATTGCTGAAGAATGTGACAAAAACATAGGTAAAATATGGAAACAAAAGATGAGCAGTTTTCATGGCATGAAAATTGTGTAGGGACAAAGTTAGGATCAATTGCATTCTATTTACTTTACAACCTTGATGCCAAACTATTCTTATTTGGTCATCATTTGTCTAAAATGTACACATTTTTTTTAAACTATTGTGCATTGTTTGTAATGTCACATTTCCCCCCAAATCTATTGTATTGTGATGTTTGCTCCTCTTTCTGTAAGTTGTCAATCCAAATCTATCCAAATATCCACACAGACACTACATCACATCACTGAGAGGAGACCCCTGTTATTTACAAAAATAAAGACATGTGTGATGGTTTTACTTCCATCAGTCTTTATCAAGCACTGTGATTGTATAGCCCATGTGCACATATAAATATCCACCCAGACAAGTATGAAAATAATGTAAATTAGCATAAGTGGGAGAAAAAAGGAACATTTTTACCTAACATATGGTAATATAAAGATAATTTTGTTACTTACATATACTATAGGAGAGACCAGGGGGAGGGATTGTGTTCCTGTTGTCTAGTACGGTGTCTCCATGTCAATAGTGCACACGTGTCATTGAAAGGCACACAGCAAGTCATTGGGAGGAAGCTGTATGGCAGTTCCGGCAGCCATATGCGCATGTCAAATGGTGGATCCACAATTAATAGATTTTAAATAAAAACTCAGCCCATCATGTGAACTAGCAATCACAGAAGTCATTCATACTAGGTCAAAGCAGGGTCCCCCACATTTCCCTTAACCCACTGGGGGGGGGGGGGGGGGGGGCTAAAACTACCCAATAAAAATCTATTTGTATGCTACTTTATTAATATACGTTATACCCACTATGACAAATGAAAAACACTTATATTGTATGGAGATCATTGTATGCCTGTAGATGGAAAGGACTGCCTAAGGCCTCATGCCGGATCCGCAAAAAAACGGAAGCCGCACATGTGCCTTCCGCAATTTGTGGAACGGATCAGACCGCACATTGTAGAAATGCCTATTCTTGTCCGCAAAACGGACAAGAATAGGACATGCTATATTTTTTTTGCGGTGCCACGGAACGGAGCAAAGGATGCGGACAGCACACGGAGTGCTGTCCGCATCTTTTGCGGCCCCATTGAAGTGAATGGGTCCGCACCGGAACCGCAAAAACTGCAGCTCGGATGCGGACATGAAAAACGGTTGTGTGCATGAGGCCTAACAGTAGTTCATATCTTAAACCCATTTTGTTGATCGGAAGCTGTCTTACTGTCTTACATTTAGAAACGGTGTTGGATGCACTGAAGTTATGGAAAAGCCTGCGCCTCTTCATAACTTCTGCGGATCTTCTGCCAGCTATGCGGCTTTATTAAACTGGCGGCTGAATAAATGTGCACCTTAGGCCCTAATTTATCAAGAACAACATGTGCTACGTCTGTCTTTATGGGGCCCGCACTGCCGGAGGAGGCACAGGCCTTGTCATAAATTACATGCCTCCTCCAGCAGTCCGTGAACCAGAATGAAATGTACTCCAGCCCATAGATTTCAGTCATTATTTATGCCAGTTTCTGGTGTAAATTATCATAAATCTGCTTGTGCCCAGATAATGCACAAATGAAGCCTTAATTTCAAAACAACAAAATCATACTAACCTCCATACGTATATGATTTCTGAAAGTATAGACCCAGGACATTGTCATAATACTGCGGAGCACTTCATGCATGCTAACACTTTAATGCAACGTTGCATCAAGGTGTAATTTTTCATAAACGTTTCTCAACAGCTGATATTAGTGGGTAACAGTGTGACCCAAGCGGAACGTTTTATAGACCACACCTCCTAAAAATGAACAAATATACCACTTAGGCCTCATGCACACGACCGTTGTTTTGGTCTGCATCCGAGCCGCAGTTTTTGTGGCTTGGATGCGGACCCATTCACTTTAATAGGGCCGCAAAAGATGCGGACAGCACTCCGTGCGTTGTCCGCATCCATTGCTCCGTTCCGTGGTCCACAAAAAAAATATAACCTGTCCTATTCTTGTCCGTTTTGCGGATAAGAATAGGCAGGTATATCAATGGCTGTCTGTGCCGTTCCACAAATTGCGGAACGCACATGGACGCCATCTATGTTTTGCGGATCTGCAATTTGAGGACCGCAAAACACCCAACGGTCGTTTGCATGAGGCCTTAGTCCAAACTTTGCATGCACATACCTTCATCAAATTTCTTGAATTGGAAAGATCAAAGATCTGTTTTTTAGCTGGAAATTTTTTAAAAGTTGCATTTTATAAAATACAGGATTACAGTCCCTAAACAGTAAATCACCCACAAAATCCTATATGTTTCCTGAAAGTTGCCTTTATAGACTGTTGACAACCATGTCCACCTTCATGTAACTTTGTGACAAATAAGAATTATTTTTTAAAAGATTCAAAACAAGCATTTGCACCTATATAACGCACATCCAAGCAGGAGTTTACCACCAAAACAATGTAAATTTAGTATATTAAGGTATGTAAAGCTCATATACCACAAGTGTATGCATCAAAAACAGCTTGTGCTCTTAAAAACACTGAATCAGAAACCATGTAATATAAGGTCATTATCCGCATACAGTATATGCTATATAATATAAAATATATATTGTACACAGCAAACAGCTTTTATGTTACCAAAATCTACATTTTCTGAGGGCATAAAATATATAGGGGGTCATTTATTAAACTGGTGTAAAGTAGAACTGGCTTAGTTACCAATAGCAACCAATCAGATTCCTCCTTTGATTTTGGTCACATCCTTTGGAAAATGAAAGGAGGAATCTGATTGGCTGCTATGGGCAACTAAGACAGTTCTACTTTACACCAGTTTGATAAATGACCCCCATAGTGTATAAAATAATAACCTATTAATACATGCAACCACCTTCATGCAACTTTGCAGAAAACAGTGATTATTGGGGGGAAAAATGGACAATAATTGAAATTTGCAACAAAAATTTGAAAATATAGCCTGCAAAAAATTGTAAGGAGTCCATATATACCATACGTGTCTGTATTCAATGCTGCATGTGTTAGGGATCATAGACACAAACGTATTTTCTTTCTGTGTCTGCTCTGTTTTCTTTGCGGACCGTATGAGGAACCATTGATTTCAATGGGTCTGCGATTTTTTTTTTTTTTACTCCGTGTGCATTCCGTTTCCGTATGTCCATATATCCGTTCCGCATTACTGACAAGGATAGGACTGTTCTATTAGGGGCCGGTTGTTCTGTTCCACAAAATATGGAATGCACATGGATGTCATCCGTATTTTCTGTGGATCCGTTTATTGCTGACTGCAAAATACATACGGTCGTGTGCATGAGCCCTTAAAGAAATGCAAAAACTGCAGGAATATACTACATTTTGCATGCAAGCATTAGGAATTATGTAATATATAATGTATATCCCCTATACAAACTGTAATAGTAATTAACAATGAGGCTACAATAAGGCTTCGTTCACACAGATATGATGCGGGTGCTTTATTACTTCAGTGTTATGGACACAATACCTGAACCTCCTGTAGTTAGTCAGAAAATAAGTTAGTGCGCCATAGCACTGGTTCTGAAGAGTGTTGCATCTGTCGACAAGACTTTTTTCCTCCTGCATAATGGAAACCAGACTGATCCGTTATGCTTTCCCATAGACCTCTATTATGACTGGTCAAAACGGAATGCCTCTAAAAGCTTCCATTTTGAATTCCACCTTACGAATTCCTTTATTTTCCGTTATAACGGAAAGCAATAACGGAATTCATAACGCTGATGTGAACCCGCCCTTAGTCATAAGCCCTTTGAGTCATATGTGTCAGCTTTACTAAGAGGTGCACGTCTATGTGCCACAAACTGGAATCTATTGAAGATTTTAGTATCAATTTCTGCTCTAATTTTACATAAATGATGATAAACGTGTCGGTCCAAGGAGGCCTAAATCCCTTCTGCTATAAATGTGGTGTGCGCAGTGAAGAATCCAAAAACAAAATGCTACACATGCAAACATTTGCAACTTTTGAGAGTCAATAAACTGGTGTACGGCATTAAATTCCCTCCAATGTGTGATTTTTCAAGAGTTTACTGTTAATATATCTTAGTATCTTATAGACCGAGAATAAAGAACTATGGGGGTCACATACTAAGACTTTTTGGTGTATATCTGTCACAGGTTATTTGTGCTGCAATCTGTGATGTTTCCCTGCTCACTCCAGGTGTAAAAAAGGGGGCGCTTGGGCGGGGAAGTGGCCAGGCCCATCTCGTTTATCTTTTTCTAGACCTGTTTTGGGCGTAGAAAATGGTCTAAATCTACGCCAGCAAGAGAGCTGGAGGAGATTTAGACAGGTGGTGGATACACCGAAGTTATGTAGAGGCCGGGGCCTCTACATAAATGTAGCGTATCCACTGCCCGCTAAAGGAGTAATAAGACCAGAGTTTTGGACTTAAAGGGGTTAGCCAACCTCTATAATGCCCCCCAAAATGCCCAAGCCCCTCATACTGGTCATACTTATGCCCGCATGGCCAACGCTGAATCTCCCCATCGCGTGGATCAAAACATCTGACAATGGGGTTGCGGAGATGTCAATAGCAGGTCGTGACGGGAACGAGCCTCCCTAGCGTCACCCGCGATGCTAGGGAGACTCGTTCCCGTCGCGGCCTGCTATTGGATGTCCCCCCCATCACCGGATGTTTTGATTTGCGTGACAAAGAGAATCAGGGGCAGCCATGCAGGGAGCAGAAGCGACACGGGTGTTGGGGAGCAGGGTAAGTATGACCAGTATGAGGGGCCGAGACATTTTGGGGGGGCATTATTGGGGTTGGATAACCCCTTTAATAAATGACCCCCTAGAACTTTATGTAAAGTAATCAATTTTTTCACAAGAAAACAACATCACACTGTAAGCCTCTAAAAATAAAGGCAGGGAAAACATCCATTTCTTTAAACATTGTTATTACTTTGTGCCATATGCAACAGTAGAAAATAACATGTGTTAGCTGGAAAACAGTGTGCTCACCATCAGTGCTGTCTGTTGTTTGTCTCTGTTCTTGGATAACCGCCAGTGCAAAGATAAGATTATAGAGACAAGGGGGCTGCAAAATGACTGCAAAGGACAGAAGATCTCTCAGCTCCTTCTCTTTAATTTCATTTCAAAGGTCAGAGGTTAGCGCTGTTTGTATTTCTACTTGGCATGGCTTCAGACCATGATCCAGGACCCATTTCTTGCTTTAATTTGTCCTTTTGTGTCTTTGGAAGAGCATATATGTTGCATGTATCTTTTTACTCTGGTACCCTCTGCCCTGCCAGGTTACTTTCTCTTAATACAGTTTCCTGTACAATAAGATTCTTTTTCTTCACTCTCCCCGGACAATGTGATCCTCTACACCCTAATAAAATCTGACATCGCAGAACAAGCTGGTCGGTGACACTAAAGCTAATCTGAAGGTTTTCTGACCTGCAGTGCCTCCCTTAAGACTGCAAACCTTTGTTTTCTGTTGTTCTCTGTCAAAGTTCGTTTGTTGGTGAGATCTGTGTCTTAACTCTCAGTGACAAGGAAGGTTGAAGGGGTACAACAAGAGGAAACCACAAACGAAATACCCTTTAAAAAAGAAAATAATTTTCTGTTTTCAAATACATTTAAAACTTTGTTCTTCCTTATGTTTCTTTTTGGCTCAACGTATCTTAGATTACAAGATGACAAGCTTTTTTTTTTTTGCTTTTTTTTTTTAAGACACGATTTTGCGATATTGTATCATGAGATGTTTACTCTATATGTGTCCTTGCATGTCCACCCAGTAGTTGTGTTAGGTATTACAGTCTGTCAAGGGTTTTGCTAGCAACTCACAATATATTTTTGAATTTGTTTCATGAGAAATTGGAATCCTTAAAGTGGTTGTCCAAATGATAAAAACAAGGTCCCCCCAGGCAGAAATAATCATAAAATAATAAAAGAGCATATACTAACCTATTTCTCCCACTGCCACTTCCTGCTGCCCAGCCACGCCCACCTGTGAAGGAGCCCAGCACCGACTATGTGTCACAACCAGACAGCTGAGAAGCTCTGACAGAGGCCTTTCAGAACCTCCTCCTTGAGTTTCTGTGTTGTGGTATTCAGCTCCTCCCCTCGTTAGCCTCTCTCAGCTGTCATGTGTTGGACTAATTGCTTCCCTTTAAATTCTTCCCCAGAAGGCTTTTCTGGGCGGCTTATACTACTTCCTGGAGTGTGTGTGCACGCTGACTCTATCCTCCTGTTTGCTTCTAAGCTAAGTGTTGTACCTTTATCTGTTATTTTCTGTTTGCTGGATCCCAGGTGACCCTGACTCCCTCCGTATCTTGTGTAGGGAGCCGGTGGTCGTGTCCCCTCACTATTGTAGGGTGCTCAGGGCTTTATAGTCAAGGTTCGTGGATATGCAAACCTCCACCATTCGGATCTTTGCATAGGCTGAGCAGCCAGGGAAAGTGCCAGGTCTTCTGCAAGGGTCTCCCTTGGTTCCTTAGTTTTTGGATCCAGCGAGTCGTTTATACATGTTGCTTTGCCTTGTTTCCTGTACACCGTCCGTGACATTATAAGCCGCCATAACCGTCTCAAGCATGGATCCGGTTTCACTTTTGGCTGAACGCTTCCAGGGTCTTTCATTGGAGGTAGCTGATCTCCGTAAGATTTTTTCTCAGCTTCAAGTGACCGGTTCAGCTTGCGTTCATGGAGTTTGTTCTGAGCCTAAGATCTCGCTCCCGGATACGTTCTCCGGGGGTAGTGAGAATTTTGTGCGTTTTAGAGAGGCTTGCAAACTCCATTTTCGCCTTCTTCCCCACTCCTCTGGTGATGAGGAACGGAGGGTGGGGATCATTATATCGCTGCTCAGAGGTAACGCTCAGTCCTGGGCCTTTTCGCTGCCGGAGGGGGCACGGCCTCTCCGTTCAGTGGATGAATTATTTTTAGCCCTGGGTCAGATATATGATGATCCGGATCGTATTGCTCTGGCTGAGTCTAAACTACGTCTATTATGCCAGGGTAAACAATCCGCAGAAATATACTGCTCAGAATTTCGGAGATGGGCAGTTGATACTGGTTGGAATGATGCTGCGCTCCGAAGTCAATTTTGCCATGGTCTTTCAGAGGGATTGAAAGATGCATTTGCCTTTCATGAGAGGCCTATTTCTTTGGACTCTGCTATGTCTCAGGCCGTTCGTATTGACAGGCGTCTTAGAGAGAGAGGAGAGATGTCCCCTTCCTGTCATACTCAGTCCCAGGACAGTGCAGCGGTCCCGTTCTGTGCGCAGGAGTCTCAGTCGCCGTCAGTCCCTTCTGAGCAGGAGCCCATGCAGCTGGGGTTGATTGCCTCTGACAATAGAAGATTCAGCTCGCATGGGAGGGTTTGTTTTTGTTGTGGAGGTATAAATCATTTGGCAAATATTTGTCCCTCTAGGAGATTCAGGCAGTTTTCTGGGAGTAATAAAGAAACAAACAGGAAAAAATCTTTTAAAAATGTTCCGTCTGTTACTATTGGCAGGGTTGAGGCGGAAATTGAAGGTTTTCCATTTGCTTGTAGTTCCCGTTTTGTCCTGCCGGCTAGGGTGGCGCTAGAGAGCAAGAACATTTTTTGTGAGATTTTTGTGGATAGTGGAGCAGCGGTTAATCTCATTGATAATCAATTTGCGATAACTCATGGTTTCCAGGTGCGCACTTTGGGAAAGGATATTCCTGTTTTTGCTATCGATTCCGCTCCACTTTCTCAAAAATCATTAAAGGGCATAGTTCACAATATCCGTTTAATTGTGAGTGATGCTCATGTTGAGGATGTGTCATGTTTCGTCCTTAGCGGTTTACCCACCCCTCTGGTGTTGGGGCTGCCCTGGCTCACTAAGCATAACCCCACCATTGATTGGCAAGCGAGGCAAATAAATGGTTGGAGTGACTTTTGCAGAGAGAATTGCCTCATGACATCTGTTTCTGAGGTTGCTACTAAGACTGTACCATCTTTTCTCTCTGAATTTTCGGATGTCTTCTCTGAGAGTGGAGTTCAGGATTTGCCCCCGCACAGGGAGTACGATTGCCCTATTAATCTCATCCCAGACGCCAAGCTGCCTAAATCTCGTTTATACAATCTTTCCCAACCTGAGAGGATCGCTATGCGTGCTTATATCTCTGAGAGTCTGAGAAAGGGACACATACGACCCTCAAAGTCACCTGTTGCCGCTGGTTTTTTCTTTGTTAAGAAAAAAGATGGTTCTTTAAGACCTTGTCTGGATTTCAGGGAGCTGAACAATATCACAATTCGTGACCCTTATCCGCTTCCTCTGATCCCGGACCTATTTAACCAGGTTGTCGGGGCTAAAGTCTTTTCCAAATTAGATTTAAGAGGGGCATACAACCTGGTCAGGGTCAGAGAAGGGGACGAATGGAAGACGGCCTTCAATACCCCTGAGGGCCATTTTGAAAATTTGGTTATGCCTTTTGGTTTGATGAATGCCCCAGCCGTTTTTCAGCATTTCGTGAACAGCATTTTTTATCATTTGATGGGAAAATTTGTATTGGTGTATTTGGATGACATTTTGATTTTTTCTCCCGATTTCAAAATTCATAAGGAACATTTTTGTCAGGTCTTGCTCATCCTGCGGGAGAATAAATTATATGCGAAACTGGAAAAATGTGTGTTTGCGGTTCCAGAAATTCAATTTCTGGGGTTTCTTCTCTCCGCTTCTGGTTTTCGCATGGACCCCGAGAAGGTCCGCGCTGTGCTTGAGTGGGAGCTTCCTGAGAATCAAAAGGCGCTGATGCGTTTTTTGGGCTTTGCCAATTATTACAGGAAGTTAATTTTGAATTATTCTTCTATTGTTAAACCACTCACTGATATGACCAGAAAGGGGGTAGATTTTTCTTCTTGGTCAGTAGAGGCGCGTAAGGCTTTTTCTGATATCAAGGAGAGTTTTGCTTCCGCTCCCATCTTGGTGCAACCTGATGTTTCTTTACCCTTCATAGTTGAGGTTGATGCTTCTGAGGTGGGTGTGGGGGCGGTCTTGTCTCAGGGTTCCTCTCCTGCCAATTGGCGACCGTGTGCCTTTTTCTCAAGAAAACTCTCCTCCGCAGAGAGAAATTACGATGTGGGAGATAGGGAATTGTTGGCCATCAAGTTGGCTTTTGAGGAATGGCGCCATTGGCTAGAGGGAGCCAGACACCCTATTACCGTATTTACTGACCATAAAAATCTGGCCTACTTGGAGTCAGCCAAGCGTCTGAACCCGAGACAGGCCAGATGGTCGTTGTTCTTTTCTAGGTTTAATTTTGTTGTCACGTTCCGCCCTGGAGTTAAGAATGTGAAGGCAGATGCCCTGTCACGTTGTTTTCCGGGAGGCGGGAATTTTGAAGACCCGGGTCCCATTTTGGCTGAAGGTGTGGTGGTCTCTGCTCTTTTTCCTGAATTGGAGGCAGAGGTGCAGGCAGCCCAGTCAGAGGCTCCTGATCTTTGTCCTCCTGGGAGGTTGTTTGTGCCTCTCGCTTTAAGACACAAGATTTTTAAAGAACACCACGATACGTTCCTTGCTGGGCACCCGGGGGTAAGAGCCACACTGGATCTCATCGCTCGGAGATTCTGGTGGCCTGCGCTTCGTAAGTCGGTTGAGGGTTTTGTGGCAGCCTGCGAGACTTGCGCTCGTGCCAAAGTCCCTCATTCACGGCCATCAGGTCCTCTCCTTCCCTTACCCATTCCTTCCCGTCCTTGGTTCACATCTGTCCATGGACTTCATAACGGACCTGCCTCGTTCCTCGGGGAAGACTGTGATTCTGGTGGTGGTGGACCGTTTTAGCAAAATGGTGCATTTCATCCCTTTTCCTGGTTTGCCCAATGCTAAGACGCTGGCGCAGGCATTTGTTGATCACATTGTCAAATTGCACGGTATTCCTTCAGACATAGTCTCTGATAGGGGCACGCTGTTTGTTTCCAGATTCTGGAAGGCTTTCTGTTCTCGCTTGGGGGTTCGGTTGTCATTCTCTTCTGCTTTCCACCCGCAGTCGAATGGCCAGACAGAGCTCGTCAATCAGAATCTGGAGACATATCTGCGTTGTTTTGTGGCGGAGAATCAAGAGGATTGGTGTTCTTTTTTGTCCCTTGCTGAGTTTGCTTTAAATAACAGTCGTCAGGAGTCCTCTGATAAGTCACCATTTTTTGGTGCATATGGGTTTCATCCACAGTTTGGGACTTTCTCGGGAGAGGGGTCTTCTGGTTTACCTGATGAGGACAGATTCTCCTCGTCTTTGTCATCTATTTGGCAAAAGATTCAAGATAATCTAAAGAGCATGAGTGAGAGATATAAGCGTGTGGCTGATAAGAGACGTGTGCTTGGTCCGGACCTGAATGTTGGTGATCTGGTGTGGTTGTCTACCAAGAATATCAAATTGAAGGTTCCCTCCTGGAAGTTGGGTCCTAGGTTTATTGGGCCTTACAAAATCCTGTCTGTCATCAATCCTGTTGCATACCGTCTTGATCTTCCTCAGACTTGAAACCTTATGTTCAACCCATTGTACCCTCGCCTTTGCCTCCTCCTCCGATTATGGTTGATGGGAATCTTGAATTTCAGGTCTCTAGGATTGTGGATTCTCGTCTTGTCCGTGGTTCTCTTCAGTACCTTGTTCAGTGGGAGGGGTATGGTCCTGAGGAGAGGATGTGGGTCCCAGTGACGGACATTAAGGCCTCTCGTCTCATCAGGGCTTTCCATAGGTCCCATCCTGAGAAGGTGGGTTCTGAGTGTCCGGAGTCCACTCGTAGAGGGAGGGGTACTGTCACAACCAGACAGCTGAGAAGCTCTGACAGAGGCCTTTCAGAACCTCCTCCTTGAGTTTCTGTGTTGTGGTATTCAGCTCCTCCTCTCGTTAGCCTCTCTCAGCTGTCATGTGTTGGACTAATTGCTTCCCTTTAAATTCTTCCCCAGAAGGCTTTTCTGGGCGGCTTATACTACTTCCTGGAGTGTGTGTGCACGCTGACTCTGTCCTCCTGTTTGCTTCTAAGCTAAGTGTTGTACCTTTATCTGTTATTTTCTGTTTGCTGGATCCCAGGTGACCCTGACTCCCTCCGTATCTTGTGTAGGGAGCCGGTGGTCGTGTCCCCTCACTATTGTAGGGTGCTCAGGGCTTTATAGTCAAGGTTCGTGGATATGCAAACCTCCACCATTCGGATCTTTGCATAGGCTGAGCAGCCAGGGAAAGTGCCAGGTCTTCTGCAGGGGTCTCCCTTGGTTCCTTAGTTTTTGGATCCAGCGAGTCGTTTATACATGTTGCTTTGCCTTGTTTCCTGTACACCGTCCGTGACACTATGTCCTCCGAATCTCCTCCTTTTGTCACCGATAGATTGCCATAATTTCGCGATGCGCGAGCTCGCGCATGCGCAGTTCCTTCCCTGAGGCTGATGCCAGCACAGGGAAGGAACACTATTACGGCAATCTATCGGTGGCGAAAGGAGGAGATTCGGAGGACATAGTCGGTGCTGGGCTCCTTCACAGGTGGGCGTGGCTGGGCACCAGGAAGGTTCGTACAGCCCCTTGGGCACCTTACAAGACTAATTTACATATCTCTAAACTCCTTTTTTAAAGGAAATAAAAGCACACAGCTCTATAGGACCGGTATATTGCGGACATGCTAGCGGCGATCTAGCCGTGCATGTCCGTATCTCTATAGCCTAAAACTTGGTGACAGAATCCCTTTAATGCTTTGTATTATTGTAATATTATTTCACTGTTTAGTTAATTATGCCTAAACTCATAGTTACCTAGTTGATACGGTTGAAAAAAGTCAAAAGTTCATCACGTTCAACCAAGGGATAGGGCGGACATGAATCCCAGAAGAAAGTGAGACTCAGATTTCTACACCTTTTCATAAGTATTATGTCATTTACTTTTAAGAATTAATCTAAACTCTTTTCAAAACTGTCCACTGTTCCTGCTGTGACCACGTCCTGAGGTGAATCACAGATTTGCAGTTCTTACAGTAAAGAACGTTTTCCTCTCCAGTCCGAGGCAGTGCCCCCATGTCTTTTGAGGGCATTTTACATGGAACAGCTTTTCATCCTATATTTTGTAGATCCCATTTATACAGTATATGGATTGGATGGAAGAATGGAAGCTAACCTTTTCTTTCTGTGAGGGGGAAGCTATCTAGCTAGTATTGCATCAGCCAAGTTTCAACTTAGCTCTACCTGCTGTTAAAGATAGATGTTAGTTCAGTTATAGCTTAGCCTGAGAGAGAGAGACAGCAGCCATTCCAGTCTGGGTCTATTTGTGAGATGCAGCAGCCTCAGAGCCTGGTTGAACACTTCTTTGGCTTTTGCTGGTGAGACACCCATATTCACTGAAGCTGAAGGAAAAAACAGAAAATGTGCCAGGAGAGAATCCCTGCGGGAAGTAGGAACAGATATCCACAGACTGTCCAGAATCCCAACGCCGTGCATGTTAGTAAGGTATTCGCTGTTTATGGCCCAGAGACTTTGCTGCTTGTGAAAGGATTAACAGTTAAGCACCTTTCACACTTATATAATGGTTTGACAATCTTTATCCTTCAGTCTGGGAATTGCAGAGCTGATTGTGAGACTTTTTGCATGTGAATGGTTTATAATACCTGGCACCTACCACACTGTGTTGCCATTTGTGTGGATGGTCTATAGTCTGGGACGCCTACCACTTTTTTAAGTTTT
Organism: Bufo gargarizans; assembly: GCF_014858855.1. Taxonomy (NCBI): domain Eukaryota; kingdom Metazoa; phylum Chordata; class Amphibia; order Anura; family Bufonidae; genus Bufo; species Bufo gargarizans. The sequence continues at coordinate 486,687,015 of NC_058082.1, forward strand.
GCATTCCTGTGATCATTTTGGAAAGGTTGCAAAGTGTTTAGAAGGCGATCAGGGACTACTACTCCTATAATCACCATTATTAAAGCTATTGGGAAGAGACTGCACTGTGACTGTCACGGTGGGGAGTGGGGGAAACCCCCCACTGTACAATGTCAAGTATAAAGGGGGAGCAGCTAGGTCAGGAGCTCAGGATCAGGTCACCTCTTATTGCGTCCCTAATCCTTGCCCTAACTCCTAACCGTAGGAGCGGACCTTGATGGTAGGACGGCTCATACCCTGGATTCCCTTGGCCATGAGTCACCCTGAGAATCCCTTACATAGTAGCAGGGGAGAGACGACCTGTTCCTCCCATACACAGGAACAGGAGTCTCAAAGGGCCTAGCTGCAGGGAAAAGTGGAAGACTGAATACAGCAACAGAGACAGCGGGTAAGAACACCAGACAACAAGCTTACCTGCTGCTGCCTCCACGACTGGAACCCATGCAAACGTGCAGGAGCCCACTCACCAAACAGGACTCCGTACTAACAACACCACACACAGGTATCCAGCACACCTGATACTGCCTGGGCCCAATACAGCAAGGTGCACGGCAGCCCCAGGCAGCACTGCATACAGACTTATGGTTCACCCCTCCGGGAAACCAGCCCCCTCACGGAGGTAGACAAGTAAATGTCTAGCCTACATGCAGGATGACAAAACCAAACACACAAAACATGGAACACCAAATACCTAACCCCACACCAAACATGCACAGCATGTAAGGGAGGAAAGACATAGCTGGAGAACCCGGGATGACATCGCTGATGACATCGATGTCTTACAAGGTGGCCCTCAAGGACTGGGCAGATAGAACACCCTGGACTGGAGCAGAGCTCCAGCACCAACGACAGCTGAAGTACAACTGACTCCAGCCAGGGAGCCACAGGGGATAAAACCCTAGTGACCACACCCAGTCAGGGAGTTAACCCTTCCAGTACCAGACAGAGGGAGGATACCACTAAAAGGGGAAGGGCACACACCAACCAACAAGTAACACATTACCACAGGCAACAGCATGCGTGGCAACCATGTCACGGAGCACACAGCAAAAGTCGAGACACTGCCACCACATGCCGAAACAGCAACACGTTGCCCAGGGCAACTGCAAGAGTGGCAAAAGTGTCCCTGCGCACACAGCAAAGGCCGTGACAGTGACTTTCCTTGGTTTGATATAGTTGGATGTAGTACAACTCTCATTCTGCACTTCAGTAAAAAGATAATTATTTATCTCCTACAATCGGCCCAGTTACTGACTCAGCACCATACAATGGCCACTTCACCTACATGCCCTGTCTCGTACCTGCACAACACTCATAACACCAAGAGCACCCCAACTATCATCAGGCAGGAGCCCCAACATTAGGGTGTGCCCCGAGAGAAGAAAGGGTATGCTTTCCTATCACTGCCCAACCCTAGGGAACATCAGTGTGAGGATTGCCACTGTGAATGATTATTGCAGCCAGATCCACCCACTCCCAGCCTCCGTCCCGCTCCTATTGGGCCAGGGCACATGCTTCTGATTTGAAATCAGCCCTGCACCCCAAGTTATATGCAGATTCTGTTGCAGAAATTTTCTACAGGGCTTGTGTAAATTTTTTTATAATATCATATACTTTGCTGCAGCTTTGTATACTGCAGTGCAGTACACTACAGTGCTGAATTTTATGCAACTGCAGAGTTACAGTCATGGTAGCTTGCAGGTTGCAATGCTGCTCTATTCACTTCCATTATATTTCAAGGCAGAAGTGCTTCACAGCGATCTTTGGTTGCAAATGCTTCTCACAGCCAAAGCTATCATGTAGCCCCAGCCTTAGGGCTTATGCACAGAGCTATTGCTGTTTTTACAGTCCGCAAAACACAGATATTGGCTGTTGTGTTCAGCATTTTGTGGAATGGAACGTACTGCCCCCTGTAGAATGGCCCTATCCTTGTCCGTAAAACAGAAATGACTAGGATGTTTTTTTTGTGGGTTTGTGGAACTGACATATGGATGCGGACAGCACACAGTGTGCTGTCCGCATATTTTGCGGCCCAGATAAAGTGAATGGATCCACATCTGATCCACAAAAAATGTGTATCGGATGCAGACAAAAACCACAGTCATGTGCGTGAGCCTGTAACCTCAGTTTTGCATGACAACTGTGCATCTATAAATCTATGCCTCTTCTCAATTACAGATGACTTCTGGAATCGAAACAACAGGTTGCATTCATCTGTGCAGTAAAATTAGTCATATATGAAATGGTTAGCATTGATTGATGCCAACCTGACTCCTGGTAACAGCTGAATGGCCATTGATGCATTACATTGAGTCTGCTGGATTGGCAAGGGGGTGACTTCTCCCTATTATGTCCATTTACCTTACGGTAAGCAGGAGACTATTCCCTATGTCATTCTTATGGACATAAGGACAGGGGTTGTTCTTAATTATCTGAACAATTTTTCAGTTGTAAATACATCTATGGTTTTAAAAATGGTTATTCCCAGCAATAGAAATCTGCTTCATTGGTGGGAACATTTATTACAGTATTCATGTTTCAGTATTTTCTCATTCATTATAGTTAAAAAAGCTAGCATTGTAGCATTTATCATGTCACTTTCCAGGGTGTCCAACGTTAATCAAGATTGAGAAAACTTTACTGAAATGCCTTTTTTTTATTCTTTGTATTCAGGATCAGACACATATCTAGTGCATCCAGGTATTCTGATTTAGGAGATCCCTATATAGATTTTCCAGCTAGAAGAGTAAATGGTTGGGATGAATCTGCTGACTTTTCATTTTTAAACAAAAGTATATATTATATATTAGTATAATAGTATAAGTATATGCATCATAAAGACACCAGGACAATTGACAGATCAAAAGGGTGCATAAACAAATAAACATAGATCAAATGTATTTCAATAGTTACAGGAACAATCAAAAATACCAGTCTTTATTCTAAGCCTCTTTCTCTAATTGCTTCCTGAAGTTCTCTTTTCGAGGACCCCATGGCGTACATCAATAACAGTCATATATTTTCTTCTGCTCTTGTGACAAGCATAATTTTTTATATACAAAATAAAGCGAAATTCTCAGAAAGCTTCTCTGCTCCTTCTTGTTCTTCTTGGCAAGTGTAAAACCGTAAACGGCTTTCAACCAAAGATTATCTACTGAGCTGGGAGATTAACACCACTTCAAAGCCAGGGGATTTGAAGGACACAGATTCAAGGAAAATTGCCCAATTTACAGATCCAATATTTGGTATATCACATCATGAAATCATGCCGTGTACATAACAGCCCATGAGAAGCCCCTCTAAATCTCTGAGTGTAATTAATTTGATGTATTGCAGCTCTTTATAGTGAAACAAATGGTTCTCTCAAAGACTCAAAGGTTTATTCTTCCTTTCTTCAGGTAGAAATAATAATTGCCACTCAGGAGGGATTAATTTTAAATCTGCTTAAAATGTATGTACAAAGACATTGTGAATTATACATATAGAATTATTAAAGTAGATATCAATTTAAAGGAAACATGTACGTATAATGCTTTCTTTGAATTCATATACAATGGGTTTCATTGCAGCTGACAGCAGTATAAAGGGAGAATTGACTCATTTTCACAATTGGAACTTCTTATTTCGAGGTTGCCTTGATGCAGTTGATGGCCTTCTCCTAAATAAATGTAATTGTTTCAATTAAAACATATTTACTGTGTCTATTAGGTAAGGGGGAAGCAATCTTGAAGAAATGTACACCTATCCTGGCATTTATCAGGAATGAAATATTTGTTTCTGATAATTGCCTGATTGTGAGCAGAGGTGAGAGCTGCATTTACTTGCAGCAAGCCTTTCCTTTATATGGGGAAAAGTGATTGCTACACCACTTGCTCTTCCCCATACAGATTCATCTTTGTTTGCACAGGATAATTTGATGCCCAGAAACAATTATTTTGGTGCCTGCATCAACGATACTTTAATCGGTGAACGAGCCAGAACTCTGGCTTCAAAAAGTTGCAAATAGGGCTTTGTGACTTTTTGGGTTTCCTTGTGTAAAGGTTCTACCACATTTTGCAATTTTAGACCACTCATTCCAGTTTTGAAAAGTGGCTGGGAAAGTGGATATGGTTAAACTGTCAAACCAATCTAAGCCAGATTTATTAACTTTACTGCACATTTTTTGAAAAGTTGTTGCGATCTTACTCCGGTAAACAGGTGACCACCTGCACAAACAGAATGAAACAGAGCCTACACCGATCAGGTGGTCTTTATGGTTTATGGTCTAAATTGGTAGTCCTTTCCCATTGTTAATGCTTGACCTGATGTAATCAAGGTCAGATTGGCCCACCAGAGTACCAGAGGATCCTCTGCTGGGCTCAGTCTTTGAAACCTTAGTGGGCCTAAAGGTTCAGGAGAAAAGAAAACATTAAGCTGCCTTTGGAGCTAATCCCTTGCCACTAGGTTCTATTTCTTTGATTCAAAATCTGTTAGACTTTATTGATGATCAAGGCTTAGGTCCTCATAATAATTCTGCCAGTTGGATATTTTTAAAATATAACACAGTATGCTTTCTTATAATAGTCCTTTTTATCAAGGAGTGAATGCAGCAAAGACTGCCAGAAGTAGGTCAAGTCCTCTGATATACATAAAGTTAAAAAATCTAATCTGCACTGCTCCCACTAAAAGAGAGGGTCAGGTAATGTTATTTAAATAATACAGTGTATCCAATACTTGCTGGTTAGTTGTCCAAATGTACGGTAATTGCAGCTGCTGCTGTTGTCCAAAACTTCTGTTATTGCCTGTAATAAGCACTAAACAAAGGTGCCCATGTCCTGAATTTGTATAAGAAACACATTATACATACATCTCCTATAGTGGAACATCTTTTCAGCAAAAACATATCTCCAGAAAAGGGTATGTATTATACTCACAAAAGAGGACACAATAAAGCATATAAAATGTGCCCAGGTAGAATGTGAAAGGTAGAATCTTAATGGTTGCCTTGGGCAACTAAGCTAGTTCTACTTTACACCAGTCATAAGTATCCCCCAAAGTCTTTTTACCAGACTCTGCAAGATACAAAAGCATGCTGTGCTATGCTTTTGTATCCCCCCCCAATCTATACATTAAACAGATGACAAAAATGTTATGTGAACCCACCCTAAGCATATTGAACCTTTTTTTTTTCTTCTATTCTTGGCATGCTTTGGGTGGAAACCTCCTTAACTAATAACAACGTAGCAAAATGTGCAATTTGTTTCTTCTTCCACTAGCTTTTCCCCTGAGCTCTCCTGTGCTCATAACCTCATACTTCCTAATATCATGCTTTGAACTATGACTTATTAAGAAGTTTTAGCACTGTATTGTACTGGTCCACTGATCTCAGTTGCTTGATTCATCCTAGGTTTGGTGAAGGCTTATTTTCTTCGAGCTAAAGCTAATGCCGAAGTGTGGAATGAAGCAGAAGCAAAGAAGGATTTTGAGAAAGTCATAGATCTGGATCCAACACTAAGCCGTCAAGTAAAAAAAGAAATAAGGATGCTGGAGACAAGGATGCAAGAGAAGGGAGAGGAAGAAAAACTCACGTATAAGAACCTATTTCCATAGAGATCCAAAATCACATCTACACTGTATGTTATACTGGCATCCATAACTGGTGTTGTCACACCAGCCTCAATCAAAATCACTGCAAACAATGCTTACTGATCGATCATATAAAACTTTTCCTATTTGTTCCAATTTACTAATAATTTCCTTTATTGATACCTCATATGGTCGCTATTATTTTAGTAGATATGTGATAAAGTTGATTAAAAGATGTAATACTTTCTGACCTCTGCTGTACATGTTGGGACACTTGGAGGCATGTGATCAGTGATAATGCCACTCACAAGCACTCCAGGGGCCCTAACCGCACCCCTGTGCTGAGATCAAAGGAGCCTTTCAGTTGCTATGGCAGCTTTAGGCCCTCAAAAGGGTGCCTGCCGAAAACAATGTTCCTACAGAGCCCTGTGGCAGGGCTCTATAGAAACATACAAAGCACTTTCACCTTTTTCACATTTTGCTATGTTGTGGCCTAAAGCTAAAATAAATAAAAATCTAGTTTTGTCCCCTACAATCTGCACTGAGTAGGGGACTTTTCCCTTAATGAGAAAATGCAGACATAATGTTACGTATCTTTGCTAATTTATTGAAAAGGTAAAACTAAAATTTTGCATTGACATAAATATTCGGACCCTTTTCTCAGTACTTAGCTGAAGCAATTTTGGCAGCCATTACAGTCTTCAGTTTTCTTGGTAAAGATGCCACTTTGATTTGGGGATTTTCAGGTCTCTCCAGGGATGCTTGATTGGGTCCAAGTCAGGGCTCAGGCTAGACAACTCAATGACATGCACAGAATTGTCCCTAAGCCACTCCTGTGATGTCTTGGCTGTGTGCTTAGGGACATTGTCTTGTTGGAAGGTGACCGTTCAGCCCAGTCTGAAGACCAGAGCACTCTGAATCAGGTTTTCATTAAATTATCTCTGTACTTTGCTCCATTCAGCTTTCCCTCAACTTTGACCAGTCTCTGTGTCCCAGACACTAAAATACACCCCCACAGCATGATGCTGCCACCATTTACATGCTTGCCTGAAGGAATAATATTGGACAGATGATTAGCATTGCCTGGTTTCCTCCAGACAAGACGCTTAGAATGGAGAACATTCAATATATGTTTAACCAGACCAGTGAATCTTGTTTCTCACAGTCTGAAAGTCCTTTAAGTGCTTTGTTTGCAAACTCCAGGTGGGCTTTCACATGTCTTTTACTGAGGAGAGGGTTTGTTTTGCCCCCTCTACCATAAAACCCAGATTGGTGGAGTACTGCAGTGATGGTTGATCTTCTGGAAGTTGCTCCCATCTGTACACAGGTTCTTTGGAGCTTAACCACACATATTGGGTTCTTGGTCACCTCTGTTACCAAGGCCCTCCTCCCTTGATAACTTAGTTTTGTGGAGCTAACAACTCTTGGAAAAGTCCTGGTCGTTCCAAACTTCTTACATTTAAGATTTTAGGAGAACAATGTGCTCTTGGGAACTTTCAGTGCAGCAGACATTACAATGGGACCAGCAGGCATACGGGTAACCTCCAGCATTCCCAGATCCAGAAAAAAATGGCCGGCTGTTCTCTGCTGGAACTACTGCCTGCGGTGTAAAACAGGCCTTATTGCTTAAAATTAGTGGGCAATGCATATAGGGCTAAAAAAAGAGAGAACTACACCTTCCAGCATATCCAGGCTATTATGGAACACGTGACAGTACAGGGAGATGAGATAACTACAACCCCCAGCATTATCAGACTATTATTATACAACATCACTGGATATTATAAGAGAAAAGAACTATAACTCCCAGCATGTCCAGACTATTATTGTTGGGAATCAGTGAACATTACATGGAGGGGGATATAGTAAGACAAAACTACAACTCCCAGTATTAGGATGTTATGGACAGTCCCAGAACAACTAACCTCTCCTCCAGGCACATACAGAAGCTCCTCCCCAGGTTGTTCCCCACATTTTTCTCTCCACAGCTGAGAGCTCCATCTTCCTACCCTGGTCACATGATGATGACATCATCGCAGGTCCTTCTGCACAGCTTGCTAGATTTTCACAGCTGGCTAAGTAAGTGTAATTGGGGGTGGGGCTTTCCTGCATGGCCAAGACCCACTTCCTCCATGGACCCAATAGTTATCCCCTATCCTATCAGAATACCACTTACTAGTTTTTGTAAGGTGACTTTACTAAAATATTATTGGTATGTAACCTAAGACAACAACATTTATTTAACCACATGGACAAAATCTGCCACTGATTCAACAGTGGAAAATAGGTGTTTTCTGCTGTGTAATCCACTTTCAAAACACCATCAACAACTTCCTATAACTTGACAATGTACACAATAACTTTTTTCAGCAGATGATTTGAAAAATGCTTGAGTGACATTTTACTTCTTTGAAGCAGATTTGATGGTGGTTTTCCACAGACGTCAAACACATTGAGTAGGAGATGTATCTGGCAGTATTTCGTCCACAAAAAAGACCTAATTTTAACTGATGCTTCTGCTTCTGGTCTTCCACAGATTTTTCTGCTGTGTTAATATAGCCTCAATGAAGAACATTTATCAACTGCTTTACACCCAAAAACTTTATGTCAAAAAGTTGCAATATTGGTGTATGCCCTGCTTGCACAAAATTTGAGGTTGTCCCATTAGGACATTTGTGAACCGCGGACAAGGCATGTGGCTTGGGCTCCGCAACCAGAAAAAAACGCACATGCAGTGGTCAAGTTCAAGAAAAATGCATTTACTACAGGTTAATAAAGGCAAATTAAAGGCAAAAGAACAGGGAGAAGGACAAGCAAATTACACAGTATAGCATGAACAATACAAGGCAGATTCTGCAATAGTTTCCACTTTTACTAAATCCGCTTCTGCAGTACGGACACTGAAGGAGTAATATTCGCAAAACTATCCCTAACTGACCCTAACGTCACAGTTGGGTGCGCACCCCTTTTATCTCAGTGGTCCAGGTGGACCACTTACAGTCAGTAGAAGCACACGGTGGGCCCCCATGTCGTTCCTTTATTTGATAGCAAAGAGTCCTCTCTTCGCGGTTATCACGATATCCGAAGCAATAAAATCCTCCTCAGCAGGCAGGAAAACCAAATAGATGCAGTGGAATCCAACAGCAGATATCACTCAGCACACTGACAGTCCTGCAGAATCCATACACTGAGTTGTGATGTAAGTCGGGGGTTTTGCAGGTACTGTCCAGTACTCAACAGCACTGCGAGTCTCTAACTTTGGTGGCAATATACACAGCCACAATGTCAGTTTCACTGATTAGCCACTGAGCACAGTCCTTTCAGCGTGGCGCCACTAAGCATACTGTCTCTTTATACTCTATACTTTATACTCCGTCCGCCTCTGGACAGAAATACATACAGCTTGGCTGCACAAGACAGTCCTCTAATATTGCCACACACTCTCAATACAGCACAGACACCTATCTTTTCTCTTGCCAAGATGGCTGCTGCTCCCTGTCTCGTCTCTTCCTGCTTCTCTTCTCACACTCTGTCTGCAAACAGTTTGACATCATTGGGGGGGTTGTCACTCCAGCATCATATTACAATGGCTGCCGTCTTACAGGACCAGAAACACAGGAACACATATACATTCAACTTTAACACAGTTTAAACAGACTAATGAAACTGGGGACATCATTGGGCTGTTTCTTACACATATGTAAATCTGAGATAGGCGTCTCCTACATAGAGTAGTCTCAAGATGACAAGCCTTGCCCATATACCCTATTAGGGCATATGGATGTCCTAGAAGGATCCACTCTGTGTGCTAGATTCTTGCAACCATGCATGGAAGATTATGGCTGGCATGAAAAGCTACAATTGCACCCTTAATGGTCCTTGCAGAGGAAATGTGTGGCTACCCATGGATTCCCGCAGTGATAGCTGGTGATCGCCATGGGTGAGAGAAACCAGACATATGGAGGTCACCTGATTACCACACAAGTTTTTAATGAGAGAATCATTTCAAGACATTTCAAGAATTGGAACTTTACCTTGTACCAGAAAATCTTCTCTCGTCTTGTCAATTACTACATGATTAGAACATTTCTTCCATACCACACACCTTATTTTTTTGGTATAAAATAAGATTTGGTCCTACTGAGTAATTAGATGGTCTTCCTAATTATGGAAGATGATTCATTCAAACATAATTAAAGCTCACAATTCCACTTCAGAAACAAATGAAAGTAATAACTTATATTAAAACTATTTGATGAGAGACAGATTTGGTTACATTTGAAAGCTAAATAAGTGAGACATAAGTGATTATCGCGTGGGACAAGTGAATAAGTGGCGTAATAATCATAGGTGAGGGCAAACTGGTCAAGCTGCAAATTAAACCCTTCTCGCTGCAAAGTGCAAATGAGCAGACAATAATTGTCTATTATGAAGAAATTTTTTAGACACAAAATGAAGAGGTGCAGAAGTAAATTAGCATGGATCACACTGAATGAAAGCTGAATGCACACACCATGGTAAAATCTTACTTTAGACAATGGTTCCAAAGGCTTAAAGATATTATAAAGACATACATAACACAAAACGTAAAGTGTCTTACATAAAGAGTGGTGACGAGCGGCAGGTGCCATATTTGAATTTGTGATATTTCACGAATATTTCGCTAAATATTCGTGATATATTCGCTAATTCGAGACTTTGTTATATATTCGTACAATGCTATTCTATTGCGAAAAATCGTCATTGAAATATTTGTGTGCGCAGTCTCATTTTTCGCATAAGATAAATTATAATAAATAATTTAGCCTTCTCATTGGCCCACAAGTAATGGCCCATTACCGGCCTGCTTTTTGCTTGTGGGCCAATGTGAGAAGGCTAAAATATCTTAGTACTGAATTAAAATATTCTTTAATATAGTTTATCTTATGCGAAAAATCAGCAATTAAATATGTGCATTAATTGAATCACGTAAGGGCATTAAGCAACTTTCCTATTGGGTTGGCTTGGTAGAATTGTCGAATATGTAGAATATAGCGCTATATTCGTAATGCGAATATTCATATTTTTTTTTTCCATCTCAACCCATTACATTCACTATCACTAATGGGTTCAGATGAAAAAAAAACTAAAAAAAGAATATATTCAAAATATTCGCAAATTATCGAAGTGCTGATATTCGCGAGAAAAATTCACTATTGGAATATTCGCGCTCAACACTAATAAAAAGGCTATTTATAAAACCCACAAAATAATCTCAGATCTTGGGCGATGTATATCAGGCATTTCACATTTTTATAACATTTGCCATGAAGGACAGGGCATTTCTGGTAGGATGCTGTAGTCAGTGGGCCAGATTTATCATTAGCTCAAGTCAGAATAATGGAGTGAAAAAGTCGCAAAAAAATGCGCAAACACTAAAACTGCACACAAATTTGCGACTTTTTCTGCTTTGCACTATGCTCGCCAGTTTTCTGAAAGTGGCCGTGTTTTCTTATGTAAATGACTCTCTAGACAGATTTACTATTGGGACTATTTAAAAAGTCGCAAAAAAGTCGCAAAAAAATTTGCAATTTCACTCCAGTGTGGACCATGCTTATCTTATGAGACTTTTTAATAGAACATGCGACTTGCGACTTTTCAAAAGCTGCTTACTGACGGATAAACTGCTACCGTCAAACCACATTTATTACAGTCTTAAAGGGACGATCATAAATCTGACTTGGCTAAAACTGACTTTAGCCATATGTGAAAGTGGAGTGAGCTGTCAGAGTCATGATAAATCTGGCCCAGTGTCCAGTGGCAGTGGCTAGCTTTCAAATTTTGGGGGGGCACACTGGGGGCCAGGACAAAAGTAGGGGGGGCAGCTATAACAACGATACATTTACACAAGTAAATAGAAATGCTACAATACTGTACCCAATACCTAAAACCGCAACAGGGAAGAAAAGTCTAGCTGTCTGTGGATGACACTTTTATAGAGAGGGGGATCTGTGAATGACAATGCTATGGGGGGATCTGTGGATGCCACATACCGTATATAGCATCTTATGCTATATGTGTCATCCACAGATCCACCCCATGACAGTGTCATCCCCATTTCCCCCTCCATAACAGTGTCATCCACAGATCTCCCTCCCTATAACAGTGTCATCCACAGATCTCCCTCCCCGCCTCTCACAGGAGTGTACATATATAACATAAACATATTTCACATGAACACTTACAGTTACTTGGCTTGGCCCTTGAGGATCTCGGACGCCACTTCCACACTTTGGCCGGGGGCTCGGTGGAGCTGATGTTGTGTTTTATCCTAATGAGAAAGATTTCATAATAAGGATTTGGAGAAGGGGCAGAGGGATAGCAGAGCAGGGAGAGGCTGGTGCTGCTACTAGGGGGTCATACCATGGGGGAGTAATAAAGCCTACCATAATGCCCCCCAGTAGAAATAATTCTCCTTATAATGTGACAGTGCAAAAAATACCCCCTTATGCCCCCAGTTGAGCTAATGTCCCCCATAATGTGCCAGTATAAAATACCCCTATATAGTGCCCCCAGTAAATGCCCCCATAGTGCTCCTCTCCCCCCTTCCTGCACCAGTATAAAATGCCCCATATATCATGCCCCAGTAGATGCCCTCAGTGTCCCCCATAATTTGCAAGTATAAAATACCCCTTCTTAGTGCCCCCGTAGATGACTCCATAGTACTCCTTTCCCCCCTTCCCCATAGTACCCACCATAATGTGTCCCAGTATAAAATGTTACTGTACAGAGCCCCCCATATAAAACACCCCTTCTTTGTGGCCTCAGTAGATGCCCCTATAGTGCCCACCAATAATGTGCCAGCAATAAGTGCCCTCAATAACGTGCTACTGCCAGTAACAAGAGCCCCCCATCACGTTCCAGTAACAAGAGCCCCCCAATGTGCCAGTAATAAGCCCCCATCACGTAGCAGTAATAAGCCCCCATCACGTGCCAGTAATAAGCCCCCCTATTACGTGCCAGTAATAAGCCCCCCATTACGTGCCAGTAATAAGCCCTCCCATTGCGTGCCAGTAATAAGCCCCCCATTACATGCCAGTAATAAGCCCCCCATTGCGTGCCAGTATTAAGCCCCCCGTCATGTGCAAATATTAAGCCCCCCCCATGTTCCATTATTAAGCCCCCCCATCATGTGCCAGTATTAAGCCCCCCATCATCATGTGCCAGTATTAAGTCCCCCCATCATCATGTGCCAGTATTAAGTCCCCCCATCATCATGTGCCAGTATTAAGTCCCTCCATCATCATGTGCCAGCATTAAGTCACCCCCCATCATCATCATGTGCCAGTATTAATTCGTCCCCCCCCTCATCATCATCATCATGTGCCAGTATTAAGTCACCCCCATCATCATCATGTGCCAGTATTAAGTCACCCCCCATCATCATCATGTGCCAGTATTAAGTCACCCCCCATCATCATCATGTGCCAGTATTAAGTCCGCCTCCATCATCATCATGTGCCAGTATTAAGTCCCCCCATCATCATCATGTGCCAGTATTAAGTCACCCCCATCATCATCATGCACCAGTATTAAGTCACCCCCCAATCATCATGTGCCAGTATTAAGTCGCCCCCCCCCTCATCATCATCATGTGCCAATATTAAGTCCCCCCCCCTCATCATCATCATGTGCCAGTATTAAGTCGTCGTCCCCCTCATCATCATCATCATGTGCCAATATTGTAATAAAAAAATAAAAACACATACTTACCTCAGTGTCAGCGATGCGATGCAGGCCTCTTCTGGCCTGTTTCCCGCGCTGTAAGGCTCAGGCGGCGTGATGACGTCATCGCGCCGCCTGCGCCGGCCTCTGATAGGCTGCCGGCCTAGTGCGCCAGCAGCCTATCAGCGGAAGGGGAAGGGACACGCCTCTCCCTCCCCTGCACCGCCGCAGCACAGGCAGATTACAATGGAGATGAGCGCAATGGAAGTGCTCATCTCCCTGTGCCCGGCGGCGGCTCACTTGGGGGGGGGGGGGGCAGGGGCATTTTAGTTGGGGGAGCACATGGGGGGCACAGCATAATTTAGGGGGGCCGTGGCCCCCTCTGGCCCCCCCTAGCGACGCCACTGCCAGTGTCTGCAGAGAGGTAACGCCACAGGACACCTGATATGTCATATCCTCTTTTTCATTGTGGTGGTCACCGGCCAGAATGTTGGTTTAAGCTTTTTTCTTTGCAGGAATCTCATAAGGCCCCTTAGCAAAACTTAGTATGGGCCACTCTCGTCCCAGATTCTATGTCATAAACAATGGAACAGGTTCTTCATAAATTTGGGGCTCATTCTGAACACCAACTAAATGTTCTTTTTTTTTAAATATACTTACGGGTAAATCTAGCTCCCCACCTCTGAGGACCCTGTAATAAAAGTTGACGAAGTGGAATTCGATCCTAATTTCAGGAAAAATTAGATTCGTATCGATTCCAAATTTCCTCACGCTTCGTGGTAACGAATTGCATTTTTTCCTAAAATGGCTGCTGCAAGTGTTAAGACATGGAGCAAAGAATTCTGGGAATGAGGGATCACCCACAATGCCATGCATGCAGCCAATCAGCAGCCAGCCCCTGTGATGTCACAGCCCTATAAATATCCTCAGCCATCTTGGATTCAGCCATTTTCCAGTGTACTTAGTGCAGGGAGAGATGTTAGCAGGCGCTAGGGAAAGTGCTAGGAAAGACTTTAAAACAATTTTTGGGCTGAATAGAAGTTCAGGGAAAGATCATTAGAAGTGTAGGGAAAGGATAGGGAGGAATTATTCAACACTATAAAAGCAGAACAGGGTCCAATAGGGGAGTGTACAGCCTGGGTAATAGGAGCGATTCTATTATACCTTGCTGCACTGACTGGGGATTAGTGTTGAGCGCTTCGAGAATTTGCGAATATCTAGAATATAGTGCTATCTCTTTTTCATCAGTACCCATGATCCCTCACTGCTTCTTGCTTATGGTCCAATGAGAAAGCTGCAATATCTTTGACTTTAGGAGTAGTATTGATCGCAAATTTTTAGCGCAAATTTTCCGATTGCCGATTTTAATTCTCGAATATATGATGAATATTTGCCCAAATATTTGCAAAATATTGAGAATTTGAATATTGCCCCTGCCGCTCATCACTGCTGGGGATCCAAATTGCTATTATACTGCTGCTTTTAGGTTTGCAATAGATGATACCTCTGTAATTCCAGCAAACCTTGCTTGCTATTGGAGTTCAAGTGCTGTGTGATACAGTCATTAACAGGGTGTATTACTAGGAAATATTTGTACGACTTATTACCCCTTGTGCGGTGCAGTTATATGTTGAAGGAAGATGCAAGGGACTGTCGTTGAAGGAAGGTATGTGTCACCGAGGTTCCTTGTCTCGGTGGAGTAAGAGACAGTTTTCATGTGTCAGCAGCAGTTGCTGTTTGACACCTTGCCATCTAGTACAGCTGTAATAGCTGATCCGGGACGGCTCTTACTGGGAGTAGTCAAAGTGCTGGGTTGGTGACTACTCCCCACGTTCCAGGCCGGGCCTTGACTGGACTATATAAAAAACCAAGCCAGCAGTGTCAGCTGGTGGTAATTACCTCTCTCTGAAAGAGGGGCTCTGGCAATCGCTGGATTGGGATCTGGGCCGTGTTTGGGAGGCCTGTGTTTGGGAGGTCTGCTCTGTCCTAAGCAATGCTGATCGGGTGTGAACTAACACCTAGGATAACAGGTGACTCTTTTGCTGTATGAACTGTCTAGGTGTGAACGAACACCAAAACTGCAAATGGACCATCGTACTGTTTTGTTGCCATAAGTGTGGATAAAACACTGAAGTTTTTAAGTTACAAGCTGGTCTTTGTTTGTATACTGCGTCCGCTTGTCCTGTCTACCAGAG
Organism: Bufo gargarizans; assembly: GCF_014858855.1. Taxonomy (NCBI): domain Eukaryota; kingdom Metazoa; phylum Chordata; class Amphibia; order Anura; family Bufonidae; genus Bufo; species Bufo gargarizans. The sequence goes on from NC_058082.1 coordinate 486,702,518, forward strand.
CGAATCCCCACAATGTTCTTATGCATTTTTTGGAATGTATTAGTGAAATAAAAAGAGCTTATTAGCCGTTTAGCAGTGCAGTTATATGTTTTAAAGCCTTTTTTGGGGTGTATTAGTGAAAAAAAGGGCTTATTTGCCATTCAGTGGTGCAGTTATATGTTCTAAAGCCTTTCTTTTTTTGTGGTTTATTAGTGGGAAAAAAAAGGACTTATTAGCCGTTGTGCGGTAAAGTGACAAAATTACAGCCTTTGGGCTCATGTACACGACTGTTTTTGTTTTGCGGTCTGTTTTTCAAGGATCCGTTGTTCCGTAGCTGAGGTGTTTTTTTCTCTGATTTAAGGCCTATTACGATCCGTTATTCCACAAAACATATCCATATGGTTTCTGTATGCGATCTGTTTTTTGCGGATCGGAAACAGTAACTTATTAATCACCAAACACATGAGCAATATGGGCTGAGCATAGCATTCCTACAGTATGGATCCACAACCCATTGACTTGAATGGGGCCTCGGACTGTGATTTGCAGACAATATTAGGACATGCACGACTGTTTTGCGAAATGGAAATACGGAAACTGAAGGCATACGGAGTGCCTTCCCTTGTTTTTGCGGACCAATTGAAGTAAATGGTTCCGCATACGGTTCACAAAAAAAACAGAATGGAAGCGGAAAGAAAATATGTTCGTGTGCATGCGCCCTTTCTTGGGGTGTATTAGTGTGAAAAAAATAATTATTAGCTGTTCAGCAGTGCAGTTATATGTTCTAAAGCCTTTTTTGTGGTGTATTAGTGGAAAAAAAGGCTTATTAGCCATTGTGCAGAGAAGTGATAAAATTGCTTCCTTTTTTGGGATGTATTAGTGAAAAAAAAAAGGATTACTTGTCGTTCAGCGGTGCAGTTATATGTTCTAAAGCCTTTTTTGTGGTGCATTAGTTGAAAAAAAAAGGGCTTATTATTAGCCGTTGTACGGAGAAGTGACCAAATTACAGCCTTTTTTGTGGTGCATTAGTTGAAAAAAAAGGGCTTATTAGCCGTTGTACGGAGAAGTGACCAAATTACAGCCTTTTTTGGAGTGCATTAATATCCTTTTTATTTATTTATTTATTTAATCTAACAGTATGTCAGACAGAAAAGTGACAGGCCATGCACAGGGAAGGGGCAGAAGCCTAAATGTTTCTGGCGCAGGCACTGGTTGCAGCAGAGTAAGGGGGTGTGCCAGAAGGGGTCACTTCAAGATGCCTTTGCTCCTGGTATCATCTTGAATGGTTGACTCGGTCCTACACTTCATCCCAGGTGACATCAGACACCCCCAGCCAAGAGTTTGTGGGTTCGTCAGACACAACCCTTAGTTGGCATGGCCCGGGAGCAGGCCCTGTGCCCTCACCTGTTCTCATCCTGCCTCTGTCCGTCTCTGTTCCCTCAGCCAGAGAAGTATTTTATGCTATGGACTCAGCCCCACTATACAGCTCAAACGAGCTACTAGAGGACAGTCAGCAGCTACTGGCCAGCCAAGATCTGGAGGAGACATCCACCGCTTCCTCCAGTAGGCAGGCATGTAGTGATGAGGAGTGTGGCGTGGGAGCTAGTGTTCCAAGCAGTCAGGCTCCTGGCTTAGAGACCATGGAGGAGGACATCAGTGACGTGCAGACAGTACTCGATGATGATGTAGCTGATCGCAATCGGGAGCAGCTTGCGTGTGAGGCAGCGGCAGAGCCAGCAAGTCGGTAGTGTGGCCCGGAATCAGCAGGGTGACAGCAGTGGAAGGTCGGGAGCCAAACATGCCCGGGGTAGACCACCTACTTAGCAGGAGCCTACCTGCCAGGAAAGTAGTAGTGCAGGGGTTCACAAAGGCAGGGGCAGTAGCAGTCAGTCAGTGTGGAGTGTTGGGGGTAAAATCACCTATTAAGCAGTTTTTTTGTCAAGCCGCAGGAGGAGGTAAACATGGCCATTTGCCGAATCTTTGGGCAGAAGGTAAAGCGTGACCAGAGTGTCAATGTTGGCACCATGGCCCTGCGTCAACATATGCAGCGTCACCATAAAGTGGCCTGGTGGTCCAGCCTGCCGTAGCAACCGCTGCATCACCCAGTGGTATGCGCCTGATTTCAGGCAGTCAAGACTCCACCACCTCAGCCGAAGGAAGCTGTCTGTCCTTTCCATCATCTGCTGGTCCTGATGCTCCTGGTCCTCCTCCTCCTAGTCAGTTATTCTGTCAGCAATCAATCACCGAAGTGATTGCCAAGAGACAACAGTATGCGTGCACTCATGGAACGTGCTCCTGGCCAAGTTGCTGGTACTACAGTCCCTCCCTTTCCAAGTGGCGGACTCTGCACCTTTCAGAGAACTGATGGCTTGTGCAGAGCCGAGGTGGAGGGTCCCAAGCTGTCATTTCTTTGCGAAAAAGGCAGTACCAGCCCTGCACACATTTGACAGATCAGAGGAAGGGCAAAATAATCAGTGACATCAACACAAACTTGCTGCTGACACCCTCTCCACTCTGTCAGGGGGCCTCTACTTGTATAAGTGTTTGTGTTCGGATAGGCTATCAGAAGTACGTACCCTACCGTAACCCCTATATAATAAGCAGTAGAATTATGCCATAACTGCTGTCGTAAAGGTAGCCTAAAGTGGCCAAAAAGCTCAGACGTTAGAGTAATTACCCTTTATTAAACCAATGTATCATAACAACAGATTGTGAAAGGCAACAGACATTTCTTGACACGAGTCTGGAATGTACGTGACTTCCATCTACCTAGCCTCTTGATGACATGAACCGGGACATTGTTTTTAGAGGCGGCTGAAGCGGCACCAATGCGGAATGAGTGACCCGTAATGCTGGCTGGGTTAACACCGATATTAAGAGTGTTCTAATGTATCTGAGGAAAACCTGAATGCTGAGAGGCGCATTGTTGTAAGGCAGCAACGGCGAGTCTGGTGGTAACGTACGCATGTGAAGTACCCATTCGCTCAGGACTTTGACTGGACACCATTGGTTGCTAGTGGGAAAATACCTGATATGTACCACTTCCCCTGGTCGCGCGGCTTTAGATTGTTCTAAGTTTAGCAGGTACCCTGAACTATCATGAGTTAAATCTTTCTTACGGAGAAACTTTGTGGAAGTGGCTGCACATGTAAATTCCCCTGGTCTTAAGAACCTGTAGAAACACAAATATAATGCCGTTTTCACTCACCTACTAATCTCGAGTCCAAAAGGGCAACCCTGTAGCATGTCGGTCACTGACCTAAACATGGGTCCTGTAAAAGGCTGACAGGCTGTAGTTTTCTGAAACATGGTTTTCTGTATACCACGTAACATTGCTTTGATGGGATGGGCAGTAAATAAAGAAGGCTGCTCTGGGTGAGCGAGATACCAGTAATGCTGGATCCCTGCTAAATATAATTTGATTGTATTGTAAGCTAACTTCAGGTTTGAGTGGCAAAACCCGATAAAGGCCATTAGGTAAGTTATGTGCCCCATATCTAGTGGTCGATGTGAATCTCTAAATTTGTTAAACAACAACCAAGCTGTTTTATATACTCTCAAGGTATTTTTAGAGAGGGATTGCTCCACCAAGGATCTGTCTGTGAGTAGTAGTGACGTTAATGCATGACTAGCAGGTAGTGGTGCGGGATCGTAGCTGGTAGCGGATCTGCCCCTGGAGAAAACTGAAAAAAGAATTGAAAGTTAAGTCTGGATAGAGCGTCTGCGGCAACATTCCTCTGTCCCTGAATATGTGTGCAAACAATATTGAACCGATGCTGTAACGATAACCGCACAAATCTCCTAAGAAATGCCATGACTTCTTTAGACCCAGACCTGCCTTTTATGAGGAGGATGTCCACCAGCGCTGCATTATCTGTTAAAAATAACACTGTCTGATTACCCCATAGACTTCCCCATACCTGAGCTGCTGCCACTAGAGGATATATTTCAAAAAGGGGGGATGACTGTAGAAAGCCTGGAATAGCCAGTACCTCAGGCGGCCAAGGACTGGCCATCCACCGATTCCCGTGAATGGCTGCGAACCCAGTGGAAGAGGCCGCATCCGTGTGGACGACCGGGGATTGACTCGAAATGGAGGGAACAAAAAAGGACACGCCATTCCATAGTGCTAGAAATTTATCCCACATCATGAGATCTGCTAAGGCATCCTGATCTAATTTAACCACGCTATCTTGATCTGGGGCTATAGGTAGAAGTTTCAGCAACCTAGAGATAAAAGACCTGCCTTGTGGGATTGTTCTCATCGCAAAGTTTAACATACCAAGAAGACTCTGGAGATCTGCCTTTGTGGTGACTCTAACACTTGCCAGTTTGTGCACTACCTCTCTTATCCTGGTTAACTTGTCCTGAGGTAGACTCGCTTTCATACTACATGTATCCAAGAGAATGGCTAAAAAGGTAATGATATTGCCTGGACCCTCTACTTTATTAGACGCTACCGGGACCTTTAGATCATCAAAAACTTCTCTCAACACCGTGAGGTCTCATGGTACCTGTGTGGGTGGCTTAACAGGAAGTCATCTAAGTAGTGGATTACATGATGAACCCGAAAAACATTTGATAGTATCCAATGCAAGCTTTGAGCGAACTGATCAAACAACCAGGGAACGATTTAGCACCAAAGGTCAACTTGTTTGCAAAATAATACAGCCCTTGCCACTTAATGCCATGCCACTGCCATAACTGAGGTTTTAAGGGCAGTAACTTAAATGTGTTCCGTGATATCGGCTTTAGATAACCAAGTCCCCTTCCCTAACGAGAGGATGACCTGTATCGCTACATCGATAGATGAGTATTTCATTGAAACTTCTTCAGAAGGTACCAGTGAATTCAGACTTGGAATGGACAGTGAATGAGGAGCTGACAAATCGTAGATTACCCTCTTTTTATTAGAAAATTTCCCTGTGACAACACCTATGGGGTTAACCCTCCAACACTCATACGGGGACTGTGCCATTGGACCTATCAAGTAGCCCTTCTCTAACTCCACCGCTAACAGATGTGAAATTGAGTCCGGGTCTCTGACGGCTGACAAAAGGTTCTTGCATTCGTATGTAGCTTGCGGTAGTGCTACCAAACCTGTATGGAACCCATGCCGAAGACCATCAACTAAAAATTGTACCCAACTCTGATCTGGATGGCCTAGTAAATACGTAGCCAGTAAATCCGCATCTACTACACTTAGTCACGTTGAATGCTGCCCCTTCTGTGGGCACACAGTGTTAGAATGAGCCCTAAAAAACAAAGGCTACACAGGTGCAGCAGCCTACATTGGTTTTAATAAAAACCTGTAGTGTTGAAATTATTACATATCTGTGATTTGCCTAGGTATTTTATTGGGCGCCCTAACTTGTCTACGCCTATTGAAAGCCTGGCAAGCGGAGGTTGTGGGGTATAACTAATTTGAGACCGCTCTGCCTGCGAATAAGAGCCGCAGTTAGAGACCTGCAAAATGCCAGCAAAACAATTCAGTATCTACAACCGACCAGTCCACTGTATGCTGAAACTGTCTTAACGCAGCTGCTGCTTTGGCTGAAAATGATCGATGATATTCATAGAATGCTGTGCCACCATATTTGTTAGCTAAATCTACGACTTTGAACAAATAAAGATCCAGCTCTTCTCTCCTATTAGGACTCACTGAGCACACCACATCTCTAAACAAACTGAATGCTAGGACAAATTCTGCTACGGTGAGTTTCATATTAAGCCTGACATCTCTGGACCTCAAGATCACTGATACCTCCCCACACGCTATGGTTTTGTTGTTTGGTATTTCGTGAGTGGCTATAAGCAATGAAGCTAGGTTGACGTCCTTACCATCTAATATGTCCTGACGCACGTTGGCCGGTATAAAATGAGATGGTGCTATGTTAGGGGAGTTAATTTGAGACCCAGCGATGGAGGACTGAGTGAGCGACTGCACAGCAGTACTGAGACTGACAGTATTTGAAGTAGAGGCCGTATTTTCTACAGCCTCTAATCTGGTCTGAAACTGCGACAAAGAGGATGCTATCGTATTCACTACTGCGTGAAGTTGTGTCAGCGAAGTTTGGATCATATTCATTGATGCCGAGTCTTCCCCAGAAGCGGGGGGTTCAGAAAACAACAATCTATATAGTTCCGCTTTCCTGGCAGATGCTGAAAAAGGAATCCCTCTCCTTGACAGCTCTGCTGTGAGCCTCGGCACAGTCCAGGACCTGATAGCTTGAACCACATCTCTCTCGGATTGGGAGTCTTTGTTACTGTGAGACGCCAAACTTCCTTCCATATGGGATTGCTGAGACATCCTGACTGAAAAAAACCTGTGGTTAACTATGAGTGCTAGATTCTTGTGCTCCCAACACCAAGCGTCACCGGATCAGTGACAAATGACCCTGATGCTAGGATGACCGTCCTGCCCAGTGAAGCGGTAATTGTACTCCTGAACCTGTTGATAACATCAAGGCTACCGAAAGGGATTCACCTTTCCCCTTATGACCTGTAGTCGTGACAGGATTTGTAGCGAGTCTGTAGTCGTGACAGACTTCGAGCGTCTGTAGTCGTGACAGACTTCGAGCGTCTGTAGTCGTGACAGACTTCGAGCGTCTGTAGTCGTGACAGACTTCGAGCGTCTGTAGTCATGACAGACTTCGAGCGTCTGTAGTCGTGACCGACTTCGAGCGTCTGTAGTCGTGACAGACTCCGAGCGTCTGTAGTCGTGACAGACTCCGAGCCTCTGTAGTCGTGACAGACTCCAAGCATCTGTAGTCATGACAGACCTCACAAGACACCTGCAGTTGTGCGAGGCTTAAGTAACGTATCCGTATACGTGGCAGATTTTGAAAACATGCCTGTAGTCGTGACAGGACTTAAGGTCTGTGGTCGTGACAGACATACGAAAGGACCCTACAGCTACCAGTAACGTGGGCAGCATCGTGATGAATTGTGAGAAAGTACCTGTAAACATGGGAAATTTAGCGGGCATATAAATTAATAGAATATATATATTTTTTTTTTGTAAAAGTTTTTTTTTTCCTTTTTTTTTTTTTTTTTCAGGAGTAGAATACCCTGTACCGATGTGCCTCACCCCTGTGCTTTAACAGACCGTGACACAGTACCTGCACCACGAAGACCAATAGTCACCTACCTGTAAGAATTACGGATATGCCCTACCCCTCTGAGTGAACGAAAAGGAAAAAGAAAAACTGATTTGATTAAAGTGGCTGAGAGTAATAAAAAAAATCTTTCTTAGAATACCTTGTCAAAATAAGTGACCGGGGACACGATGTGGCAATTGGATGCCCTGGGATGATGTTCTTATATGACCTGCAACAAACAACGTGGTTGCCACCTGTAACCAAGCAACCTTAATGTGAAGACGTATATATATATACCCCTCAAAATCTGTTTGTGGCAGTTATTGTAACGGGCGTACACTGATATATAAATTACCACATTCACTTATCCAGAACGATAGGTATGACTCTATTAACATGGTGAAAAGAAACCAAAGTGACAGCTTGTGTTGTGTGAGCAGATGTTGGAGTGAACGGCACGTGCATCTACCCTGCTTTAATGACTCAGCAGCCGTAGGTTAGGACACTGTGCATCGGAAGCCCTTGGACTGGAAGCCCTGGGAGATACTACAGATACGGCCCTGCCAGGCACCTCCGTAATTGTGGCCCCAGCACAGGGTCCCCTGGCCTCTAGCACACCTATTTCGATATATGCCGACCAGTGAAGGCGCATGCAGCAGCGGGCGCCCACACATGGCTGCAGGACGGAGTAGGACAGACTTTGCACACTGACGAGAACCAGACACGACGGCTGTGACTGAACAGCTGTTTGTACGCGTGAACCTAAGGCAAGTACGACCGCAGCGCTCATGTAAGAGGCGTAACAAAAAAGACTCCCCATGCCATGTATCGCTCGCTCGTCAGCCCCCCCCCCCTAAAACCTTATCACCTTAGTCGGACGTATGAGGCTGGAGGAAATCGGAGCTGAGCCAAACTTGGAGCCTGAGGTCTGCGACGTGAAGCCTGAATGATGCTGCCGCTGCGCTTGCCTGCTGCCGGACACGTCTGAACCGGAAGTGATCCTGACTGGAAATACGCTGAGCCGTGCGTCCTAGGCTACGGAGGGTGAGTTTAAATACTGTGAGAGGGAGCCTCCCCTCACACAAATACGGCAATGTATTTGCCTTACACTTAATAGAACAGGGTCTGTAAACATCTATGTGGAATCAGCTGATGACGGTGTAAAAGGAGTGCGCTCTTTCACGCTACAGTAAGATCTTGGGCCTCTGCACGGTTCTTTATACCTGGCACTAACATTGACTTGTAAGGCTGAGTTCACACTTGAGTTATTTGGTCAGTTTTGGCCCCGTAACTGCCCAAATAAGTGAAGTATGCAGTGATTCTAAGAGCGACGCTTGTCATCTGCATGTCATACTGGCTCACAGTATTATTTCACTACCACAGCAGACTCCCTATGCGTGTTACTGCTGTTCTACATCACTATATAGGCTCTCTGCAGCCAGGAAATAGCTTTTTTTTTTTTTTTTACGCGATTAGCAAAATTCTGATCGAATTGAATCTTTTCAGAAAATAGGCCCCTGCTCAGTACACATTCACCTACTCTGTTCAAAAGTAATGAATCACCCTCTCCCAGCCTCGGCCCATCCTTGACTGCTTCACTTGTCCTCCGGATCCCACAGATATCATCCCAGTGGAACATCTTACCTTACAACTCACGTCCACACAAGACTTCTCTATTTCACCTACCATCATGAGCCCTTCCAACCACTGAACAAATTATCCCCTACTTGATCGCCAAAAATACTTCTCCAGCACACCCATCCACACCAACAAAAGTTGTCATAGACAATACGGGCCCCTCCTGCAGTACCCTCATCCTTTCTTTCTTCCTGACTAAAAAAGCATGAACCTTCATTTAAACCATCCACACCTCCCAGTGAAATGCGCGCAAATAACACAATACAACAAACCCACACCAGGAAAAAGAAAGCCTGAACAAGAGGCAAGAGAGGAGAAACCCAAAAGGGGAAAACTCATAAAGAGACCCCTAATAATGATCCCAAAATAGCATTACAGTAAAAATCTCTCAAAATGCTAACTCTCAGCATACGAAACCAGCCTTCTACAGAAAGGCCTTTCCTTTTTTCCTTACAATAGAGTCAACCAAATGGAACTTTATATTGATTTACAAAAATTTTGAAGAACTCTTACAATAAAAAGGCATTTTGAAATTAAAAGTATAAAACATCCAGAGTCCAATCTAGTATCAAAGAAATAAAACAAATGACCAACGACACAAATAGTCTAAATTACAAAGGAAACCTAAATAAAAGGGATCATTTTGCGCCCGGCAGACAAAGGGGGCGGTATAGTTATACAAGATTTTCAGAAATCTGAAACTAAAGCACAATGCAAAAACCCCATGCACCCCATACGTCTACCATTTACCAAAATTACATAAGAGTACTCCAGTACCCCCCTGGACGACCAATTATCTCAAATACAAAATGCGCCACAAGCAATTTATCACAATATTTAGATTTATTCCTACAACCCTATGTAAAATCACTACCAAACTATGTCCATGATTCAAGCCAGCTCATCCGCGAATTGGATGATATAAACTGGAGACATAACTATGCCCTCCTCACATTAGATGTCACAGCCCTATATTCCAACATCGAACATGAATTGAGAATACAATGCGTAAAAAACACACTACTGAAAGATAAGACCCTTAAATCATCGCAAATTGATTTTCTCCTTGAGGGCCTGAACTTCATACTGGAAAAATAATTGTTATTCTATAAAATAATGCAATATATCACTAATGTAAAGGGACCGCATTGTGTTACTCTAGTAGCTCCATCTTTTGCAAACATCTTTATGGTGGAGTTTGAGGATGTTTACATCTGGAACCATGTGAAATATAAAGAACGGATAATACATTGCAGGATATACATAGATGACATCTTCATCATCTGGGATGGGGATGAAAACACGGCTCTAGACTTTTGTCATACACTCATCTCCACCAACTGGGCAATATCTTTTACTCTGAATTATAGCAAAGTAGCTATTGAGTTTTCGAATGTTATAATCACCAGTAGAGAGGACAAAAAAAGTACTAAGACATTCTTTAAAACAGTCGACACAAACAGCTACATACAGTACAGACCAAAAGTTTGGACACACTTTCTCATTCAAATAGTTTTCTTTATTTTCATGACCATGAAAATTGTAGATTCACACTGAAGGCATCAAAACTATGAATCAACACATGTGGAATTATATACATAACAAAAAAGTGTGAAACAACTGAAAATATGTCATATTCTAGGTTCTTCAAAGTAGCCACCTTTTGCTTTGATTACCGCTTTGCACACTCTTGGCATTCTCTTGATGAGCTTCAAGAGGTAGTCACCTGAAATGGTTTTCACTTCACAGGTGTGCCCTGTCAGGTTTAATAAGTGGCATTTCTTGCCTTATAAATGGGGTTCAGACCATCAGTTGCGTTGTGGAGAAGTCAGGTGGATACACAGCTGATAGTCCTACTGAATAGACTGTTACAATTTGTATTATGGCAAGAAAAAAGCAGCTAAGTAAAGAAAAACAAGTGGCCATCATTACTTTAAGAAATGAAGGTCAGTCAGTCCGAAAAATTGGGAAAACTTTGAAAGTGTCCCCAAGTGCAGTCACAAAAACCATCAAGCGCTACAAAGAAACTGGCTCACATGCAGACCGCCCCAGGAAAGGAAGACCAAGAGTCACCTCTGCTGCGGAGGATAAGTTCATCCGAGTCACCAGCCTCAGAAATCGCAGGTTAACAGCAGCTCAGATTAGAGACCAGGTCAATGCCACACAGAGTTCTAGCAGCAGACACATCTCTAGAACAACTGTTAAGAGGAGAATGTGTGAATCAGGCCTTCATGGTAGAATATCTGCTAGGAAACCACTGCTAAGGACAGGCAACAAGCAGAAGAGACTTCTTTGGGCTAAAGAACACAAGGAATGGACATTAGACCAGTGGAAATCTGTGCTTTGGTCTGATGAGTCCAAATTTGAGATCTTTGGTTCCAACCACCGTGTCTTTGTGCGACGCAGAAAAGGTGAACGGATGGACTCTACATGCCTGGTTCCCACGGTGAAGCATGGAGGAGGTGTGATGGTGTGGGGGTGCTTTGCTAGTGACACTGTTGGGGATTTATTCAAAATTGAAGGCATACTGAACCAGCATGGCTACCACAGCATCTTGCAGCGGCATGCTATTCCATCCGGTTTGTGTTTAGTTGGACCAGCATTTATTTTTCAACAGGACAATGACCCCAAACACACCTCCAGACTGTGTAAGGGCTATTTGACCATGAAGGAGAGTGATGGGGTGCTGCGCCAGATTACCTGGCCTCCACAGTCACCGGACCTGAACCCAATTGAGATGGTTTGGGGTGAGCTGGACCGCAGAGTGAAGGCAAAAGGGCCAACAAGTGCTAAGCATCTCTGGGAACTCCTTCAAGACTGTTGGAAGACCATTTCAGGTGACTACCTCTTGAAGCTCATCAAGAGAATGCCAAGAGTGTGCAAAGCAGTAATCAAAGCAAAAGGTGGCTACTTTGAAGAACCTAGAATATGACATATTTTCAGTTGTTTCACACTTTTTTGTTATGTATATAATTCCACATGTGTTAATTCATAGTTTTGATGCCTTCAGTGAGAATCTACAATTTTCATAGTCATGAAAATAAAGAAAACTCTTTGAATGAGAAGGTGTGTCCAAACTTTTGGTCTGTACTGTACATTACTCCAGTTTTCATCATAAAAAATTGTTAAATAATATACCGTATAGCCAGTACAAAAGAATTGCACAAATACGGAAGACTTCAAAGCACAAGCAAAAATCCTGAAAAGGAGATTCAAAGATAAAAAATATCCAAAGCAACTCAACCAGAATGCATACAAGAGAAGTTTACAATTAACATAAACTGAGTGTTTGGAAAACAGTACGGAAAAATCACAAACCTACAATAATACACATTTTATCACTCAATATAGTACATCTAATAGAGACATTCAGAAAGTATTACAAAAATACTGGCACATTTTGCTTCAGGATCCGTACTTGAAAAAACCATCTCCCCATAAAACCGAGAATCACATACAGATGGGCACCAACAGTTAAAAATCTACTAGCCCCAAGTAAACCGAAACAACCCCTGAAGAAAACACACAACCTGGCCACAAAAATAGGTAAAACTGTCAGCTATAAATGTAACACTGTCAGCTGCCTCTGTTGCCGAACTATAACACACAAAAAACGATCGTTCTCATCTAATACCAATGGTACCACCTTCCATATCAAAAACATTACCTCACGTGCCAGTCATCATATGTAATCATATCTAATCGAATGTACCTGCGGACTACAATTGGTAGGACGTATCACTCAACCTTTACACTGCAGACTTAACCAGCATACACGTAACATTCAGAAACTCTATCTTAAACACAGTGTCTCAACACATTGCGCTAATACACCGGATAAAGAAAAGCATCCGATAAAAATGACCCCCATAGATCACATACCGTACAATCCATACAACAGGTTTGATCTCCTTCAAAAACACATTTTTTTTTTTAATCTATCAATTAAATACCCTTATGCCTCAGGGCCTGATTGAAATTCACAAACGAATTATATGACACACTGACCTATTCATTTATCACTTTAGTCAAGTTGTCATGGTGCGGTTCACCGTGACTTGGTTTGCCATGCAGGCTGGCTGCATTCCTTTTGCATACTGGCTGCGGGTGATTCCGTGTAGGCTGGTTGCTGTTGGCTGCGTGATGGCTGCGGTATCTAGTGTGAACCTGCCCGTGTGTGTGTGTACCGCCTTTGGCAGTATCGTCTCCCTGTGGGTATGTCAGGTTGGTCGTGCTCTTGCGTACTGGCTGCGGTGTTCCGTGCATTCTGGTTTCTAGGGGCAACGTCCTGTATCGCAGCTTGGTATGCTGTTTTTTCTGGTTCCCTTTGACCTGATTTGGTACCTTCCTGTTTGGTTCTGGTGGAGTTAACCTCCCCTGGTCGGTTCTTGGGTGTGTCCTTTTAGGTGCGCTCGTTAGGCTGCTATTTCTGCCTTTGAGCGTGGAGTGTTGAGGTCAGTCTTGGTCAGTCTGTTCTGTCTTGTCTTGTGGGTGTTTCACCCTTCTGCTCTGTGTAGCCTGTCTGTCTTTGTTTGTCTTGGCAGCTTTTGCCCTTTGCTGCTGACCCAAGTGGACTTACCATCTACACCTCTGTGTGTTCCTCCTGGTTCTGTATTGTTGTCTTCTGGCCCTGTACCTTGCCTTGTATCTGTCCTGTATCTGAATTGTTTGTCTTTAGGCCCTGTACCTTTCCTTGTATCTGTCCTGTATTTGTATAGCCTAGCAGAGCTTATCTGCATCTGGATAGCCTAGCAGAGCTTATCTGCGTCTGTTCCAGTTTGTGTCTGTTTATGCCTGTTCCTGTTATTGTTTGTCTGGCAGTCCTTATGTCACGACTGTGACTGATCCAGACAGGTCTGGGAGGAGAAGGTCGCAGCGACTTGCTACTCGCGATAGCTTGTGAGTTTGCTCTGTGGTTCAGGGTATGTCATCAGGGTTTTGCCTTGTGAACCTTTTTGTCCTGACTGGGAGTTTGTAGGCATCCTTCTCAGGTGAGTCCTGTCTGCCACTCCCAGGTACTATATTAGTTTCAGTTTCACTTGCAGTCATTGCCAGATATAGTCCTTACTTCCAGTGTTATTCTGACCTTTGAAGGAGATCGTTTGATGGTATTGCTGTGGAGCTCTTGTCTGGCGTGGACTGTCGTTATTGGGATCACCTTCTCTGCTCGTGACTGGATAAGTCTATTCTCTGTTATAGATTGTTTGTTTGTTGCTGTCTTCCCCTGTTGTTCTCCTAGACATGAGTGAGGGTGACTAGTGCTCCCATCTGCCTTTCCCCAGTCTAGTCTTGCTAGGGTGACTGAGGGTTTAGGCATCCTGCTTGCCGCACGGGTTCACACCCCGTCTAGGGTATATGGGCAGACAGGTGCCAGCTTAGGGTTAGTCAGGGGTGGCCGTCCTATCTCCCATCCAAAGATAAGGGTCCCCCTTCCCCTCCGTCTGGTAGGACATGACTGCTGCTGGGATAGCGGTCGTGACAGTATATCTGGCCTTTAAAAAAAAAAAAAAAAAAAAAAAAAAAAAAGTTACATTTCTTTTTTTTTTTTTTGCTTGCTGTTTTGCTTTGTATTTTTCTGTTCCACTATGGATCCGGTTAAGGTTTTGGCAAAAGAATACAGGGGTTAACCCTTGAAGTGGCAGGATTAAAAGCAACAGTGCTGCAGCAGCAGCAGCAATCCTTGGGTTCCACCGTTGCTACGGGAAACCAAGGTACTCCTGAGCCAAAAGTGGTTTTACCTGATAGGTTCTCAGGAGGGAGAGACCAATTTGTAACCTTCAGAGAAGCTTGTAAATTGTTCTTCAGGTTACGCCCCAGATCCTCTGGCGGCGAGGAACAACGGGTGGGCATTGTAATTTCTCTCCTGCAAGGAGATCCGCAGGCTTGGGCTTTCTCCCTACCATCAGACTCTCCAGCCTTACGATCAGTGGAGGAGTTTTTTGAAGCCCTGGGTCTCGTATATGATGACCCGGACAGGGTCTCACTGGCTGAGTCTAAGTTACGTGGACTTCGGCAAGAGAACCGGACTGCTGAACTATATTGTTCCGAATTCCGTAGGTGGGCTACTGATACATTATGGAACGACTCGGCCCTTAGGAGTCAGTTCTGCCAGGGGTTGTCTGAAAAATTAAAAGACGCGCTGGCGGTATACGAGGTCCCTGGGTCTCTTGAGGCTGCTATGTCTCTGTCTATTAGAGTCGACAGACGACTCAAGGAGAGACTATTAAACTCTACAGAGGCCTCTATAGGGCAGGGATCGGTTTGTTATGATCCAGTCGAACCAATGCAAATAGGGGGCGTCACTAGACGGGTGAATCCTCCGAAGGTCCGCCATAGGTCAGAGGTTTGTTTTCGTTGTGGGGGGAGGGGTCATTTTGTAAAGGTATGTCCCTCTGAACCCAAGAGAACAAACAAAGGAGCCGCGGGAAAACTAGAGTCCCCAGATTGTGCGGAGGATAACAGTCTGGGCGTATTTGTTTCCTCCATACACATGTCTCAGTTTTTGTTGTCCGCTACCGTTAAGGCTGGCAATAAGACTGAGATCTGTTCCGTCTTTTTGGACAGTGGGGCGGGGGTCAACTTGGTGGATTCACAGTTTGCTCAGGCTCTGGGTTTTACTCCAGAACCGGTACGCAGAACTATTCCTGTTTTTGCCATCGACTCCTCCCCTCTTACTCAGAGAGAGTTAACTCAGATCATCCATAACATCCATCTGCAGGTAGGGGACCTCCATAAAGAGCATATCTCTTGTTATGTCCTGGATGGTCTTCCGGCTCCTATGGTATTGGGGCTTCCCTGGCTGGTGACTCACAATCCAGTGGTGGATTGGCAGGCCGGGGAGATTGTGGAGTGGAGTGATCATTGTAAGGACAACTGCTTGAGTAGTAGGTGCTCTACACTCTCTGTAACATCTCTGCCTGCCTTTCTGTCAGATTTTATGGATGTGTTCTCTGAGAAGGGTTGTCAGGGGTTACCACCTCATCGTCCATATGATTGCCCAATTAACCTAGTACCTGGGGCAAAACTACCTAAAACCCGGTTATATAATCTTTCCGGCCCGGAGAGGAAGGCTATGCAAGATTATATCTCAGAGAGTTTGGCTAAGGGACACATCAGACCCTCTTCTTCACCTGTGGCTGCAGGGTTCTTTTTCGTTAAAAAGAAAGATGGGGGCCTGCGTCCTTGCTTGGATTTCCGGGAGTTAAACCGGATAACTATCCGAGATCCCTATCCTCTTCCTCTCATTCCTGACCTCTTTAATCAGGTTGCTGGTGCTAAATGGTTCTCCAAGATGGATCTCAGAGGAGCCTATAACCTGGTTCGCATCAAAGAGGGGGATGAGTGGAAGACGGCTTTTAATACTCCAGAAGGGCATTATGAAAATCTGGTTATGCCTTTTGGTCTTGCTAATGCGCCTGCGGTGTTCCAACATTTTGTCAACAATATTTTTAGTCACCTTATCGGGAGATTTGTTGTGATATATCTTGATGACATCCTGGTCTATTCTCCAGATCTGGATACACATAAGATCCATGTGAGACAAGTGCTGCAGATATTAAGGGCCAACAAATTGTTTGCTAAATTAGAGAAATGTGTGTTCGCCGTAAAAGAACTGCCATTTCTGGGGTATGTGTTGTCAGATTCAGGTTTCCGCATGGATCCAGAGAAAGTTCGGGCGATTATGGACTGGGATCTGCCTGAGAACCTGAAGGCATTGCAACGCTTCCTGGGGTTTGCCAATTTTTATAGAAAGTTTATAAAGAACTATTCTTTGGTGGTCAAACCACTGATGGACATGACCCGAAAGGGATCCGATTTTTCCAAATGGTCACATGCAGCCAAAACTGCCTTTACATCTCTGAAGGAGAGATTCACCTCAGCCCCTATTCTCGTACAGCCAGATGTCTCGCTTCCTTTTATTGTAGAGGTTGACGCATCAGAGGTGGGGGTGGGAGCGGTACTATCTCAGGCCCCGTCCCCTGGTGAATGGCGTCCGTGTGCTTTCTTTTCGAAGAAATTGTCTACTGCAGAAAGGAACTATGATATTAAGTTGGCTTTTGAGGAGTTGCGTCATTTTTTGGAGGGGGCGGTTCATCCCGTCACGGTGATTACTGATCACAAAAACTTATTATATCTGGAGTCTGCTAAACGTCTCACCCCTAGACAGGCTCGGTGGTCGTTATTTTTTACTAGGTTTAATTTTGTAATAACGTATCGCCCGGGGGCAAAAAATACTAAGGCGGATGCATTGTCTCGAAGTTTTCCTGGAGGGGGTGATGTTGATGTACCAGAGCCTATTTTGCAAAAGGGGGTGGTGGTCTCTGCATTACACTCAGGTTTAGAGGAGAGGGTGTTGGAAGCTCAGGGGGACGCCCCGGCCTCCTGCCCCTTGGGTAAACTGTTTGTGCCAGAAAATTTACGCCTGGAGATACTAAAAGAACACCATAACTCCACACTGGCAGGACACCCAGGTAGTAGGGCAACTTCTGAATTAGTGTCTCGTCGGTTCTGGTGGCCTAAGTGGCGCCAGGAGGTGTTGAATTTTGTGTCTGCATGTGCTACCTGTGCTCATTCTAAGGTAGATCATACTCGTCCAGCAGGGCGTCTTTTACCTCTGGCCATCCCCAACAGGCCTTGGACGCACCTATCAATGGATTTCATTACGGATCTACCAGTATCAACTATTCTTGTAGTTGTTGACAGGTTCAGTAAAATGGTGCACTTTATTGCTCTTACTGTATTGCCTAATGCTAACACACTGGCTCAGGTTTTTATTGACCACATCGTGAAGCTTCACGGGGTCCCTTCCGATATTGTTTCGGATCGTGGTACCCAATTTGTTTCTAAATTTTGGAAAGCTTTTTGTTCTCGTTTAGGGGTTCATCTGTCGTTTTCTTCATCTTTCCATCCACAGTCCAACGGTCAGACTGAACGTACCAATCAAAACCTAGAGACATATTTGAGATGCTTTGTTTCAGAAAATCAGGAGGAGTGGTCATCTTATTTACCATTAGCCGAGTTTGCCATTAATAATCGTCGTCAAGAATCCACCGATAAGTCACCATTTTTTGGTGCGTATGGTTTCCATCCTCAGTTTTGTACGTTTAGTGAGGGGGGGGGCGTCTGGGATTCCCGAGGAGGAACGATTTGCGTCTTCACTTTCATCAGTGTGGCAGAGTGTGCAAGAAAGTTTGAAGAGAATTGGTGGTAGATACAAACGTGTGGCTGATAAGAAGCGCTCTGAAGGTCCGGACCTTGGGGTGAATGACTTGGTGTGGTTGTCTACCAGAAATATCAAGTTGAAGGTTCCCTCGTGGAAATTAGGTCCGAGATTTATTGGTCCTTATAGGGTAATTAAGATCATTAACCCGGTGGCTTTTCGTCTGGAGCTACCTCAGACTCTAAGGATCCATAATGTCTTCCACAGATCTCTGCTTAAGAGATATGTAGAACCTCCTGAACCATTGCCATTACCGCCTCCACCGGTGGTTGTTGATGGCAGTCTGGAGTTTCAGGTAGAAAAGATTGTTGATTCACGATATGTTCGCCGCTCTCTTCAGTACCTGGTGCACTGGAAAGGTTATGGTTCCGAAGAGAGAATGTGGGTGCCAGCATCAGAGATAAAGGCGGACAGACTCATTCGGGCTTTTCATAGGTCCCATCCGGAGAGGCCTGGTCTTGAGGGTCCGGTGGCCCCTCGTAGAAAGGGGGGTACTGTCACGACTGTGACTGATCCAGACAGGTCTGGGAGGAGAAGGTCGCAGCGACTTGCTACTCGCGATAGCTTGTGAGTTTGCTCTGTGGTTCAGGGTATGTCATCAGGGTTTTGCCTTGTGAACCTTTTTGTCCTGACTGGGAGTTTGTAGGCATCCTTCTCAGGTGAGTCCTGTCTGCCACTCCCAGCTACTATATTAGTTTCAGTTTCACTTGCAGTCATTGCCAGATATAGTCCTTACTTCCAGTGTTATTCTGACCTTTGAAGGAGATCGTTTGATGGTATTGCTGTGGAGCTCTTGTCTGGCGTGGACTGTCGTTATTGGGATCACCTTCTCTGCTCGTGACTGGATAAGTCTATTCTCTGTTATAGATTGTTTGTTTGTTGCTGTCTTCCCCTGTTGTTCTCCTAGACATGAGTGATGGTGACTAGTGCTCCCATCTGCCTTTCCCCAGTCTAGTCTTGCTAGGGTGACTGAGGGTTTAGGCATCCTGCTCGCCGCACGGGTTCACACCCCGTCTAGGGTATCAGGGCAGACAGGTGCCAGCTTAGGGTTAGTCAGGGGTGGCCGTCATATCTCCCATCCATAGATAAGGGTCCCCCTTCCCCTCCGTCTGGTAGGACATGACTGCTGCTGGGATAGCGGTCGTGACAGTATATCTGGCCTTTAAAAAAAAAAAAAAAAAAAAAAAAAAAAGTTACATTTCTTTTTTTTTTTTTGCTTGCTGTTTTGCTTTGTATTTTTCTGTTCCACTATGGATCCGGTTAAGGTTTTGGCAAAAGAATACAGGGGTTAACCCTTGAAGTGGCAGGATTAAAAGCAACAGTGCTGCAGCAGCAGCAGCAATCCTTGGGTTCCACCGTTGCTACGGGAAACCAAGGTACTCCTGAGCCAAAAGTGGTTTTACCTGATAGGTTCTCAGGAGGGAGAGACCAATTTGTAACCTTCAGAGAAGCTTGTAAATTGTTCTTCAGGTTACGCCCCTAGATCCTCTGGCGGCGAGGAACAACGGGTGGGCATTGTAATTTCTCTCCTGCAAGGAGATCCGCAGGCTTGGGCTTTCTCCCTACCATCAGACTCTCCAGCCTTACGATCAGTGGAGGAGTTTTTTGAAGCCCTGGGTCTCGTATATGATGACCCGGACAGGGTCTCACTGGCTGAGTCTAAGCTACATGGACTTCGGCAAGAGAACCGGACTGCTGAACTATATTGTTCCGAATTCCGTAGGTGGGCTACTGATACATTATGGAACGACTCGGCCCTTAGGAGTCAGTTCTGCCAGGGGTTGTCTGAAAAATTAAAAGACGCGCTGGCGGTATACGAGGTCCCTGGGTCTCTTGAGGCTGCTATGTCTCTGTCTATTAGAGTCGACAGACGACTCAAGGAGAGACTATTAAACTCTACAGAGGCCTCTATAGGGCAGGGATCGGTTTGTTATGATCCAGTCGAGCCAATGCAAATAGGGGGCGTCACTAGACGGGTGAATCCTCCGAAGGTCCGCCATAGGTCAGAGGTTTGTTTTCGTTGTGGGGGGAGGGGTCATTTTGTAAAGGTATGTCCCTCTGAACCCAAGAGAACAAACAAAGGAGCCGCGGGAAAACTAGAGTCCCCAGATTGTGCGGAGGATAACAGTCTGGGCGTATTCGTTTCCTCCATACGCATGTCTCAGTTTTTGTTGTCCGCTACCGTTAAGGCTGGCAATAAGACTGAGATCTGTTCCGTCTTTTTGGACAGTGGGGCGGGGGTCAACTTGGTGGATTCACAGTTTGCTCAGGCTCTGGGTTTTACTCCAGAACCGGTACGCAGAACTATTCCTGTTTTTGCCATCGACTCCTCCCCTCTTACTCAGAGAGAGTTAACTCAGATCATCCATAACATCCATCTGCAGGTAGGGGACCTCCATAAAGAGCATATCTCTTGTTATGTCCTGGATGGTCTTCCGGCTCCTATGGTATTGGGGCTTCCCTGGCTGGTGACTCACAATCCAGTGGTGGATTGGCAGGCCGGGGAGATTGTGGAGTGGAGTGATCATTGTAAGGACAACTGCTTGAGTAGTAGGTGCTCTACACTCTCTGTAACATCTCTGCCTGCCTTTCTGTCAGATTTTATGGATGTGTTCTCTGAGAAGGGTTGTCAGGGGTTACCACCTCATCGTCCATATGATTGCCCAATTAACCTAGTACCTGGGGCAAAACTACCTAAAACCCGGTTATATAATCTTTCCGGCCCGGAGAGGAAGGCTATGCAAGATTATATCTCAGAGAGTTTGGCTAAGGGACACATCAGACCCTCTTCTTCACCTGTGGCTGCAGGGTTCTTTTTCGTTAAAAAGAAAGATGGGGGCCTGCGTCCTTGCCTGGATTTCCGGGAGTTAAACCGGATAACTATCCGAGATCCCTATCCTCTTCCTCTCATTCCTGACCTCTTTAATTAGGTTGCTGGTGCTAAATGGTTCTCCAAGATGGATCTCAGAGGAGCCTATAACCTGGTTCGCATCAAAGAGGGGGATGAGTGGAAGACGGCTTTTAATACTCCAGAAGGGCATTATGAAAATCTGGTTATGCCTTTTGGTCTTACTAATGCGCCTGCGGTGTTCCAACATTTTTTCAACGATATTTTTAGTCACCTTATCGGGAGATTTATTGTGATATATCTTGATGACATCCTGGTCTATTCTCCAGATCTGGATACACATAAGATCCATGTGAGACAAGTGCTGCAGATATTAAGGGCCAACAAATTGTTTGCTAAATTAGAGAAATGTGTGTTCGCCGTAAAAGAACTGCCATTTCTGGGGTGTGTTGTCAGATTCAGGTTTCCGCATGGATCCAGAGAAAGTTCGGGCGATTATGGACTGGGATCTGCCTGAGAACCTGAAGGCATTGCAACGCTTCCTGGGGTTTGCCAATTTTTATAGAAAGTTTATAAAGAACTATTCTTTGGTGGTCAAACCACTGACGGACATGACCCGAAAGGGATCCGATTTTTCCAAATGGTCACATGCAGCCAAAACTGCCTTTATATCTCTGAAGGAGAGATTCACCTCAGCCCCTATTCTCGTACAGCCAGATGTCTCGCTTCCTTTTATTGTAGAGGTTGACGCATCAGAGGTGGGGGTGGGAGCGGTACTATCTCAGGCCCCGTCCCCTGGTGAATGGCGTCCGTGTGCTTTCTTTTCGAAGAACCTGCCCGTGTGTGTGTGTACCGCCTTTGGCAGTATCGTCTCCCTGTGGGTATGTCAGGTTGGTCGTGCTCTTGCGTACTGGCTGCGGTGTTCCGTGCATTCTGGTTTCTAGGGGCAACGTCCTGTATCGCAGCTTGGTATGCTGTTTTTTCTGGTTACCTCTGACCTGATTTGGTACCTTCCTGTTTGGTTCTGGTGGAGTTAACCTCCCCTGGTCGGTTCTTGGGTGTGTCCTTTTAGGTGCGCTCGTTAGGCTGCTATTTCTGCCTTTGAGCGTGGAGTGTTGAGGTCAGTCTTGGTCAGTCTGTTCTGTCTTGTCTTGTGGGTGTTTCACCCTTCTGCTCTGTGTAGCCTGTCTGTCTTTGTTTGTCTTGGCAGCTTTTGCCCTTTGCTGCTGACCCAAGTGGACTTACCATCTACACCTCTGTGTGTTCCTCCTGGTTCTGTATTGTTGTCTTCTGGCCCTGTACCTTGCCTTGTATCTGTCCTGTATCTGAATTGTTTGTCTTTAGGCCCTGTACCTTTCCTTGTATCTGTCCTGTATTTGTATAGCCTAGCAGAGCTTATCTGCATCTGGATAGCCTAGCAGAGCTTATCTGCGTCTGTTCCAGTTTGTGTCTGTTTATGCCTGTTCCTGTTATTGTTTGTCTGGCAGTCCTTATGTCACGACTGTGACTGATCCAGACAGGTCTGGGAGGAGAAGGTCGCAGCGACTTGCTACTCGCGATAGCTTGTGAGTTTGCTCTGTGGTTCAGGGTATGTCATCAGGGTTTTGCCTTGTGAACCTTTTTGTCCTGACTGGGAGTTTGTAGGCATCCTTCTCAGGTGAGTCCTGTCTGCCACTCCCAGGTATATTAGTTTCAGTTTCACTTGCAGTCATTGCCAGATATAGTCCTTACTTCCAGTGTTATTCTGACCTTTGAAGGAGATCGTTTGATGGTATTGCTGTGGAGCTCTTGTCTGGCGTGGACTGTCGTTATTGGGATCACCTTCTCTGCTCGTGACTGGATAAGTCTATTCTCTGTTATAGATTGTTTGTTTGTTGCTGTCTTCCCCTGTTGTTCTCCTAGACATGAGTGATGGTGACTAGTGCTCCCATCTGCCTTTCCCCAGTCTAGTCTTGCTAGGGTGACTGAGGGTTTAGGCATCCTGCTCGCCGCACGGGTTCACACCCCGTCTAGGGTATCAGGGCAGACAGGTGCCAGCTTAGGGTTAGTCAGGGGTGGCCGTCCTATCTCCCATCCATAGATAAGGGTCCCCCTTCCCCTCCGTCTGGTAGGACACGACTGCTGCTGGGATAGCGGTCGTGACACCTTACTTCTTCTGTTGTTCTGTTCATGTATAGCCTAGCAGAGCTTATCTGCGTCTGATCTATGTTCCTGTTATTGTCTTTCTGGCAGTCCTTACTGGTTCTGGTGTTCTGTTCATGTCTGTCCATGTCCGCCTTCAGAAGAGGGTTCCTGAGTTCCCTGGAGGGGCAGTGATCGTATGCCTATGCCCATTCTCTGTCTATGTGCAGCTCTGCCTGGGGCCGCTGAGCTTCTATTGCTTGTGGCGCAGGTAACTGCTGCTGTCTCTGCTCTGCCTGTTCTGTGCAGCTCTTCCTGGGGCCTCCTTGCTTATATTGTGCCTGGGGCGCAGGTACCTGCTTTTGCCTTTGTTCCATTCTGCCTGCCTGTCTATGGACTCAATGTACTGTCGGTACCTTGGCTGGTATCTCCGTGCCACCTGATCCTGCTGTAACTGACTCTGTTTACGCTCTGGAGTAGCCCCTGGCAACTACCCTAATGGCCCAAGCCTATCCTCACCATCTGAGGCTCTAGTGAAGACCAGGGAGCTGCTTAGTTACGCCCCTCCAGAGTATTGCTAGTCAGTGGCGCCATCCGTTTCAGTACATTGAGGTGTTCTGTTATAGTCATTTTCAAGTGTCTTGGTTACTTTGTAATAAGTTATGTGTTCCGTGGTCGTTTGCCTTGCCCTGCTCATATGATGTCCTGGAGGTCCCACTTGGGACATACGGCACTAGTCTAGAAATACACCTGCTACTTAGGCTACTTGCACACTAGCATTTTAGTTTTCCGGTATTGAAATCCGTCATAAGGGCTCAATACTGGAAAAAAGCTCTTTAGTCATTGTCAATGGGGACAAAACTGAACTGAACAGAACGGAATGCTTCAAAATGCATTCCGTTCCATTTAGTTGCGTTGTCATACCGGAGAGCAAACCGCAACATGTTGTAGTTTGCTTTCTGTCCTGGGATGCGGGTCCGTTTCTCTGACACAATATGCCACAATAGAAAACGGATCCGTCCTCCATTGACTTTCAGTGGAGTTCATGACGGATCCGTCTTGGCTATGTTACAGATAATACAACCGGATCCCTTCATAACGGATGCACATGGTTGTATTATCAGTAACGGAAGCGTTTTTGCAGAACCCTGCCAGATCCAGTAAAAACGCTCATGTGAAAGTAGCCTTAAAAGATCAGGGAAGCTGGAGGTAAATGCAGACAGACAAGTATAAGGTTTTTTGTTTTTATGATTCATCCTTTATTTATTTTTTATATACCGTATACATTTTAACCCACACATACATTTGTTTTATTTAGGACAACATCCAGTATTAGTCCTAATAGACCTTTATGTGAATATATGTATACACAAACATATATATATATATATATATATATATATATATATATATATATATATACAGACGTGGACAAAATTGTTGGTACCCTTTGGTCAATGAAAGAAAAAGTCACAATGGTCACAGAAATAACTTTAATCTGACAAAAGTAATAATAAATTAAAATTCTATAAATGTTAACCAATGAAAGTCAGACATTGTTTTTCAACCATGCTTCAACAGAATTATGTAAAAAAATAAACTCATGAAACAGGCATGGACAAAAATGATGGTACCCCTAACTTAATATTTTGTTGCGCAACCTTTTGAGGCAATCACTGCAATCAAACGCTTCCTGTAACTGTCAATGAGACATCTGCACCTCTCAGCAGGTATTTTGGCCCACTCCTCATGAGCAAACTGCTCCAGTTGTGTCCGGTTTGAAGGGTGCCTTTTCCAGACTGCATGTTTCAGCTCCTTCCAAAGATGCTCAATAGGATTGAGGTCAGGGCTCATAGAAGGCCACTTTAGAATAGTCCAATTTTTTCCTCTTAGCCATTCTTGGGTGTTTTTAGCGGTGTGTTTTGGGTCATTGTCCTGTTGCAAGACCCATGACCTGCGACTGAGACCAAGCTTTCTGACACTGGCTAGTACATTTCTCTCTAGAATTCCTTGATAGTCTTGAGATTTCATTGTACCCTGCACAGATTCAAGACACCCTGTGCCAGACGCAGCAAAGCAGCCCCAGAACATAACAGAGCCTCCTCCATGTTTCACAGTAGGGACAGTGTTCTTTTCTTGATATGCTTCATTTTTTCGTCTGTGAACATACAGCTGATGTGCCTTGGCAAAAACTTCGATTTTTGTCTCATCTGTCCACAGGACATTCTCCCAGAAGCTTTGTGGCTTGTCAACATGTAGTTTGGCATATTCCAGTCTTGCTTTTTTATGATTCGTTTTCAACAATGGTGTCCTCCTTGGTCGTCTCCCATGTAGTCCACTTTGGCTCAAACAACGACGGATGGTGCGATCTGACACTGATGTTCCTTGAGCATGAAGTTCACCTTGAATCTCTTTAGAAGTCTTTCTAGGCTCTTTTGTTACCATTCGGATTATCCGTCTCTTAGATTTGTCATCAATTTTCCTCCTGCGGCCACGTCCAGGGAGGTTGGCTACAGTCCCATGGATCTTAAACTTATGAATAATATGTGCAACTGTACTCACAGGAACATCTAGTTGCTTGGAGATGGTCTTATAGCCTTTACCTTTAACATGCTTGTCTATAATTTTCTTTCTGATCTCTTGAGACAGCTCTTTCCTTTGCTTCCTCTGGTCCATGTCGAGTGTGGTACACACCATATCACCAAACAACACAGTGATTACCTGGAGCCATATATATAGGCCCAATGGCTGATTACAAGGTTGTAGACACCTGTGATGCTAATTAGTGGACACACCTTGAATTAACATGTCCCTTTGGTCACATTATGTTCTGTGTTTTCTAGGGGTACCATCATTTTTGTCCATGCCTGTTTCATGAGTTTATTTTTTTACATAATTCTGTTGAAGCATGGTTGAAAAACAATGTCTGACTTTCATTGGTTAACATTTATAGAATTTTAATTTATTATTACTTTTGTCAGATTAAAGTTATTTCTGTGACCATTGTGACTTTTTCTTTCATTGACCAAAGGGTACCAACAATTTTGTCCACGTCTGTATATATATATCCTTTTTATATATATATATAGACAAATACCTGGTGGGGACTCCTCTACTTCAACCTCCATGTATATTAGCTCTGTATATATTTATTTATTTATATATTTTTTTTTAGGTTTCCTTATATGTACATAATTATGTCAGCTACATTGAACAGAAACGGGATCAATATTGTAAAGGCCTATACAAATCACATTACAGATTCGTATATGAACATGATGGTAGCCATAGTGTCTGAATGCTTTTGAGTTCAAAGTAAGTCTATTTTCCCAGACAGAAAAGTGCAAAGAAACTCAAGAATCTTTGTCTAAACATTCTCAGGTCGTAAATTTCATGCCTTTAGACTTTAGAGAGATAACAGGAGTGAAATGTCTAAAGATTTTTTTCCTCAATAAATAGAAAGTATATAATTTTAATACTATTTGTTGTATAATTATAGTAACCATAATGCGAGTGATATTATATGATTTATCCTATATGTTGATATTTTAGGAAACTGAAGTCAAGTATAATCCTGTAGTCTATATATCCAATGAGTATATAGAGTTAGGGACTCAGACATCTCAGACTTCTTAACTAAAAATGTTAATGTACTTGTATTAAAGAGGTTTTCCAAGATTTAGATATTGATAACTTATCCTCAGGATCATCGATATCAGATCGGCTGGGGTCCAACACCCGGCACCCCCACCGGGTCAGCTGTTTGAGGAGGCCACTGCATTCTTGTGAGTGCCGCAGCCTCCTCGCAGTTTACCAAGCACATTGCCACCCATTGTATAGCAGCTGTGCTTGGTACTGACTTGAATGGGACTGAGCTGCGCCTAGGTCATGTGACTGATGAACGTGACATCACTGGCCTAGGAAGAGCCTATGGCATGCACTGAAATGCTGAGGCATGTTCAAACAGGTGATCGGCCGGGGTGCCAGGAGTCTGACTCCTGCCGATCTGATATTGATGAGATCTAAATCTGGTAAAACACCTTTAACATATCCCACATTTTACAACTGTGGCCCTCCTGTGTGATGTCATGATGACCACAAAAGTGAAATAGTGAACTATAGGTAGTTTAATATAATCACAAATAGAGGATTTCCATTATAGTTCATCATTATAAGAATCTTTACAACATATCCTCATTCAGAACACTTTATTTGGGCAACATTGATTTTCCTGAAGAACACATTGCCTACATAGACCTGAGGAGCATATTGGTGATTTTGTCGTTATCTACACAGTGTGTTGAACAGACGGCTTGAATGATTTCAGAAGACCACTGAGTCATGTAAACAACACAATGTCAATCAATATTTTTTAAAAGGTAAATTGATTTTCAGCATGACTTGATGCCTCCTAAACTGCACGGGCTGGCTGTTTACAGCTAGCAGGATACCAAAGCATACAAACATGTAGTAATGTGTATACATCATAAAGACAAATACATAATATAATGTAGTTAAAGAAGGGCAAATCATATAGACCAATCATTTTTATGTGTGGAGCAAAACATTTTCAATTCTTCAATAAACAGAAAACAATAATGTACTTGTGATAAGTTTAATTCTAATGTGTAAGATGCACTTGGCCACTAGAGGTCGCTCACAACTGCATCTCTCCAGTTTCTTAACCAGATCAGCACCATGGACAGGGACTTATCCAGCCCTAAATCTCATTCACAAATGCAGTTCACTTGCATAAGGCCTCATGCACGTGACCGTATTTTTCTTTAGTGTGTTATCTGCATTATATGGAGCCGTGCACACATCCGTATTTTTTTGCGTATCCATGTGACCACAAATTACTGATCAGGCTCTATTCTAGTCTATATTATGCGCAAGATTAGAAATTTCTCTTGATGGAAGTGAACTGAATACACGTGGAAGGTATCCATATTTTGCAGATTTTTTGCAGGCCCAGATACCACCATGACCTTAAAATCTGTCAGGACAGGGAGACAAATGCTCCCCTTTCTTTCTTCTGACTCTCTTCAGAATGCTCTTATGGAATAAATGAATCTGAAATCCTGTATCCAGCGCTGAAGTAATGATGCCTGTGGTCCTACCACACAAATTACTGCAATTTTTTAAATTATTTTGGGTTGATTTTTCAAAATAAAAAAATGAGGGGGTACTTTTGTAGCAGATTTCTCCGGCCAAAAAACGTTCCGTTCTGGAACTGAAGACATCCTGATGCATCCTGAACGGATTTCACTCCATTCAGAATGCATTAGGATAAAACTGATCAGGATTCTTCCGGCATAGAGCCCCGACGACGGAACTCTATGCCAGAAGAAAAGAACGCAAGTGTGAAAGAGCCCTAAAACTTTGGTCTTAATAAATGACCCCATAAGTGACTAGATAGGCGGATGGGCTAGCGGGGCATTTGTAATATGTACTGATTCTTAGAGGTGGTATAAATACACTCTGCCTTTTGCCATAGTATTTAGATACAGGGCAAGGGAAGCCAACTGAACCTTTGCCCTGAATGACGGGAGGCCTACCTACATTCTACTTACCTACATTCAAACTACTTACATTATTTACTATGAAACTACTAATGATGTACAGATCAAATCTTTTGAGGACAATCTAATTTTCAGTTATAACTACCGTTAAAATATACTACCCCGTAGCAGAGGACAAGTAATAATTGATTCATCTGGTATGAAGTGGTGTAAAAAAATAATCTCTACATGCCTTACATCGGTAAGAAATATTTTACTGGTCCCTGTACATTGTGACATAATTTAATATTTTTTTTTTTTTTGTGGCTGTTTTACTTTTTCATTTTGGCAGAACGATGCCATTGAAAAACGTGTTATATTAGTGGATTTAGGGATCGTATGAATAAAGATGTAACACACAACATCTAGTGAATAATAATGTTCCTTTACTAAATAATATGGAAAATTAAGTAGTACATCAGAATATGTTGTGCATAACAAAGAAAAATACATAGTTATCAACTGGCTTTTTTGAAGTTGTGTAGTTCAAAAAAGAGTAGCGTGGTCTTACGATGTTAGGTCAGGTTAGTTCTCCTCCCTTTGGTTCGGTTAAATGGGTTGTGTCATTATACAGACTGACCACCTATTCACAGTATAGGGCATAAGTGTCTGATTAGTTGGGATCCAACTGCTGGGGACCTTGCTGATCACAAGAATGGGGACTCAGTGTTCCTTGTTTGAATATAGAAGTAGTCATACATGCAAGCTGCTGCTCCATTCAACGCTAAAAGACTGCATAGAGTGTTTGCACTAAGCTATCTCTAGAAGTCCTGTAGAGTTGACTTGAGAGGCAGAGCCAGCAGCACACATGCACGTTCGCTGCCACACCACTGGGTCCCTGTTCTAAACCCAATTAAATAAAGAGAAATATTAGTCCATCATTACTTGAAGACATGAAGGACTTTGAAGGTATCCTCAAGTGCAGTCATGAAAGCCATCAAATGTTGTGATAAAACTGGCTTTTATGAAGACCACCCCAGGAAAGGAAGACAAAGTATTACCTCTGCTGCAGTGGATAAGTTCATTAATTACCAGCCTCAGATACCATTAGTTATCACTTCAGTACCTCAAATTAGAGCCTCCATGAATGCTTCACAGAGATCAAGAACCACACACATTTCAACAGCATCTGTTCAGAGTTAACTGCGAGAATCAAACCTTTGTGGTTGAATTGCTGGGTAGGAGCCACTACTGAGGAACTAGAAGAAGAAGACAATTACTTGGGCCAAGAATCACAAGGAATGGACAATATGAAATAGAAAGACTGAATTTCAACAGAGCTCTGGGGCAGCTCCCCTTAACATGTTTACTTATGCCAAAACAATTGTTGGGTGGTTACAATATAATGTAATATTCCATTGTCAGTTTGATTCCATTGTCAGTTTACTGCTGCTATGAAGGGAAGACGTTATCTAATGGGTGATGATAGTGATAATAGTTGGTGTAGAATTAAGACAGATCTTTTGCTCTCCTAAAAGCCTAAATAAGGATGCCACAGAAGAACATAGTTTTAAACAGTGTAATATGTGATGTTCTAATTGAGTCACTACAGAGGGGTCTGTCTCTGGTCACAGTGATGGTCTGAATGAGAGAGTTAAAGACTGCTGTTCTAAAAGCCCAAACAAATAAGAAGGCAAAGAGCCAGGACAGGAAGTTCAATACACTGAGTGACGTCAAATGCAAAAAGCCTTCAAATCATTTTTATTAAAGAAAATATTCACATGTAGGTTGTTACTATATGATAAACTTTGATGAAAGTGTTCATTTAATATTCCCAAAAAACATTTAACTAGAGAGTTCAATTGTGCCCTCTAAATTACCCCAACCAGGACACTTAAATATAATCAAATATCTTATGACTCCCATTAGTAAGTCACTCAAGAGAGCCAAAGAAGCTCATGTGACATCCTTCAAAATCAGGGGTAGAGGTTTACTTCTCTACTACATGTCCTCGGTGGGAGTCCTTTGAGGTGACAAGTTTCCTTTAAATTATTAAAAGATCCTCATTTGCAGAAGAAGATGGGTAGGACGCATTAGTTACACCAAATTTTCAATTAGCACAATAAATATACACACATCACGTAAAGGCAAATCATGAAATAACAGAGTAAGGCTACTTTCACACTAGCGTTCGGGCGGATCCGTTCTGAACGGATCCGCTCATAATAATGCAGACGGAGGCTCCGTTCAGAACGGATCCGTCTGCATTAAAATGGCAAAAAAAAAGCTAAGTGTGAAAATAGCCTCGGACGGATCCGTCCAGACTTTCAATGTAAAGTCAATGGGGGACGGATCCGCTTGAAGATTGAGCCACATTGTGGCATCTTCAAACGGATCCGTCCCCATTGACTTACATTGTAAGTCTGGACGGATCCGCACGGATCCGCACGCCTCCGCACGGCCAGGCGGACACCCGAACGCTGCAAGCAGCGTTCAGCTGTCCGCCTGTCCGTGCGGAGGCGAGCGGAGCGGAGGCTGAACGCCGCCAGACTGATGCAGTCTGAGCGGATCCGCATCCATTCAGACTGCATCAGGGCTGGACGGCTGCGTTCGGGTCCGCTCGTGAGCCCCTTCAAACGGAGCTCACGAGCGGACCGACGAACGCTAGTGTGAAAGTAGCCTTATCTGTTCACTATAGAAGACTGTCAATTTCTAATATCTTTGTATTTCTATATCTTCTGGATGAAGGATATACAGTACACGAGGCCACAGGATATTATCTCAGTTGTGAAAAAGATAATTATATTACGCAACGTACTTTATTGATTTTCCCCAGGATGCAGTGATCCTTCAAATCAAGTAGGTTAATGTGATTTTAGGTTGCATTATTTATAAAGTCGCAAGGTACAGACACAAGTTAATGTGATTACATTATATATTTTTTTCTGCATTAAAAATGTAAGCGCTCAGTCTGCAGCCAACAAATCTCCGTTTTGACTTTAAAATCCATATGAACTTCACCTGTGTTCCCATTGACTTGCATATCAATTTGAACTTGTCACTGTAAATATTAATCTGGGAGATCTATTGTAATACTGTAACATTGTAAATTATATTTACAAACACAACTGCTATAAAATGTTCCTTGATGTATTCATTGACCAGAGTAAAAACCTATTTATTTACATTGAAGTATAGCAGCCAATAGCATAATCTCTGTCCCAAAGCACAGTATCATATGAACTACGATGTTGGGATGGAGTTTACTATAAAAAAAAAAAAAAAACCTACAACAGATGTTTTGTATTCCTGGTTCACAGTGGTAGAACAGAGGTGAGTGCTGCAGTGGTATCATGCCTAATTGAACACAAATTTTCAGTTCTTGAAGCGTGTTTATGCTCTGACAGCTCATTTAACAGAAATTAAAGCTGCAGTACTGCTGCGAAAGCTGATCTAACATGGTTTCCTATGGTGAATCCTTTCACTTGATCACTGTCTTCACTTAAAACAGAAGTTTCAGTCATTGTTTAAATAGCTGGTTTAGTAGTTTGGCTTCTCACAGACCTTCTTCAATGATTGCTGTAAGAAGAAGCTATGAAGTAATTAAATCAAAAGTCCATTACTTTCAACCTGTCAATAAATGAGAACGGGAAATGTTCATCCGAAAGAAGAGAAAGCGAACACTGATTGATCCATCTGCCATTCTGCCATAGACAACCCACAGACATAAGGATGTAAATCCAGCTGTTATAAATGGATCAATGCATTCACCCGACATCTTAAATTGTATTGGGAACATTAAAATAATAGTTATTTCATGTGGGATAATCGTGCACCATTTCTGTCCTATTGTTTATCCCCCAGACAGCCGAGATATCTAGAAGGAAACCTTTTAGACTGTCCATTGTAGAAATTAAAAAGGTTGTCCCATGTGGACAACCCCTCATTTGACTGAGGACTTGCTAGTAGAGATGAGCTAATAGATTCTACATTAATCAAATTTGTTACAAATTTCCCAAAAGATTAAAATTTTGGTGAATCCAACAATTGTTGATTTGTCCGGCATGAATCGCTCAAAAAACTTGACATGATCAGAAGACAGAGAAGAAAGCATCTACCTCCAATAATGGATCTTTTTAGGACCGATTTTTTTTTTAAATCCAACAGTGCAGTGTGTTATTAAACAGGCTGTTGTGACACTGACTACCCTCTGTCTATTCATCGCCATACATGTTGTTGTCACTTTGATATTACTAATGCTGTCTTAACATTAACCCCTTACCAACCAGCTCCTTACATGTACAGCATTGCCTGGGACTTTAAAGATGGTGCCTGCTAGCGAGCAGAGCAGGTGCAAACAGCTGGCACCCGGGACTAATGTCCGCCATTGGCGGAATGAACATAAGCTGCTGCACATTAGTTCCTATGGAGCCCCTTACAGTGGCAGGGCTCCATAGGAACATATGGGTCATTTATTAAGACCGGTGTTTTAGACACCGGTCTTAATACCTCTGTATTGGCACTATATACACCTAAGTTATGTAGAGGCACCTAAAAGCCTTAAAGGGGTTGTCTCATCATGGACAATGGGGGCATATCACTAGTATATGCCCCCATTGTCCTATAGGTGTGGGTCCCAGCGGTGGGACCCACACCTATATTGAGAACAGAGCCCCCCATTCATTTTCTATGGGGCCGGCGAGAATAGCTGAGCGCCGGCTCTGCTATTTCTGTAGGCCCCATAGAAATGAATGGGAGCTGGGGCCACACATGCGCGCTATGCTCCTATTCACTTCTCTGGGGAGCCGGCTTGGTGGTGTCCGGACCGGAGTCCTCCAGCCACCACCTTGCGGGGCTCTATTCTCAATATAAGTCCGTGTCCCAGCGGTGGGGCCCACACCTGTAAGACAATGGGGGCATATCCTAGCGATATGCCCCCATTATCCATGATGAGACAACCCCATTAAATCTACACCAGCTGCCTAGCTGATGTAGATTTAGACAATTTTCTACATCAAAAACTGGTGTAGAAAATGATAAATGAGATGTGTCTGCTGGCCATCCCTCTTCTCCACTCACAACCTCTTTTTTTTTTTAGAACTTAAAAATGTATGTGGCATGGATGAGGAAGAAATTGCAGATATGGCAGCAAATCCCCTTTGTGACTGAATCTGCAACAAATATACAACAAAATGTGGCGTATATATCTAATAATAAATGACCCACATGTTCCCTATGGGAACTATAAAAAAAAAGTGTAAAAAAAATAAAATAAATTAAAAAGAAAATAAAATAGTTAAAATTCAAATCACCCTCAAAATGTAAATTAAAATATGTAAACAAAAAAATACACAACATGGGCATCGCCACATGCGCCCGTACTAGTAAAATATAAAAATATTTATCCCATACGGCAAACGGTGAAATGGAAAAAAGTCAAAATAAGTTATGTATCATTGTTTGGTCGCTTCACCTCCCACAAATAATTAAATAAAAAGTGATCAAAAAGTCATACATGAAATGGTATCCATGAAAACTACAGAATGCCCTTCAAAACATTAGCCCTCACACAGCTCCATACACATAACTACAAAAAAAGGGGTCAGAATATGGCGATGAAAAGATTTTTTTTTTTTTCAAGGTTTTTTTTTTTTTCACTATTAAAAACTATACATGTGGTATTGCCATATTCATAGTGACCTGGAGAATGAAAGTAACAGGTTAGTTTTACTATGTAGGGAATGCCATAAAAGCAAAACCCATAAAACTGTTGCAGAATTGCGTTTTTTTTTTCCAATTTCACCCCATTTGGAATTTTTTTCAGCTCCCCAATACATTGTATGAAATATTTATGGTGAGATTGGTAAGTGCAACCTGCAAAAAACAAGTCGTCATATAGCTATGTGAATGGAAAAATAGAGAAGACCCTGAAAATGCAGGAAATGAAAGACAAAAACGCAAAAATTAAAAACCCTCTGGGGCTAAAAGGGTTAAGAGCTTGAAAGGGGTTGAATACAGTCCTAGGAGACCTCAGATGGTCATACACAACCTTTCAGGTCAATTAAAGCACTGTCAATTTGGACCACATTTATTTGAACCAAATCAAATCTGAGGGCCAATTCTACTGAATTATATAAGTAAATAATTAAATATTTGCTTACCTTTAC
This sequence comes from Bufo gargarizans, assembly GCF_014858855.1. Taxonomy (NCBI): domain Eukaryota; kingdom Metazoa; phylum Chordata; class Amphibia; order Anura; family Bufonidae; genus Bufo; species Bufo gargarizans. Next base: position 486,737,092 of record NC_058082.1, read on the forward strand.
TTGCTAGCAATCAGTTGATTGCTACAGGTTCTACAGATGAAAAGCTCTAATCCTTCCCCTCAGACTGGCTGCCCAAGGGAATTATGAGGTAGCCATACATTTTAGACACCCAACTTAATAACCCCTCTACCTGGCATCCGCCAAAGTTATGAAAAGGCGCTGGCCTCTACATAACTTCAACGGATCCTGCGCCATTTCTAAATGTAAGACAGCTTCCTAGCTGTGTTATATTTAGACCATTTTCTACACCTAATGCCTCATTTACACAATGAGTGTTTGGTTAGTTATTTCCATCAGTGATTGTGAGCCAAAACCAGGTGCAACTCTAAACACAGAACAGGTGCAGATCTTTCCCTTATACCTCATGTCTGTGGAGGCTCCACACCTGCTTTTGGATCACAATCACTGATGGAAATCACTGACCAAAACACTGATGTGTGAATGAGGCTTAAAACAGGTGGAGAAAATGGTGTTTCCCTTCCCTGCCCACGCCACGTCCCCTTTTTTAAACCTGGCGTGTGCGGGGAGAAGTCACAGATTGCGGCGCAAAGGATCTTTACACCGCAATCTGCTCCAGAAATACTGTAACAGCGCCTGCTGTGCGCCGCTGTTCCCCTGCTTACCGCCGTGGTCCGGGGCACCATGTTCAGCGGTGATCTGCTGCCAGTGTTTCCTTTCAGCCCTGGCCACAGCATGCTTGCTGCTTGTTTCCTGCAGCATTTCCTTAAAGGCCGGTGCACATTACTTCCTGTGCTTTATGGGTTGGATCATGTGACCTCGCTGACCAATCCTAGCCCTCCTGCACATATATAAGTGTCTCAAACCCCTTCCCAGATGCCTCAGCGTCAAGGTCCTTGTGTCCTGTTAAGGTTCCTGATATTTGCTTGTGTTCCTGACTCACACTTGTATTCCTGGACTCTGCTACCTGCTTTCTCCCTGCCTGCTTGCCTTGACTCTCCTGTTGCTGATCTGGATTGCCTGACCTGTACCTGTGCTGCCTGCCCTGACCTGTTGCCTGTTTGACTTCGCCTCTGCCTCATCCTTCGGTCCTGCACTGTTCCTCCTGGTTACTACTCAGCCTGCTGCCAACGCCTGTACCTCTCGTACCTCGCTCAGGTACCTCCTGGTCCACCCAGACCAGCTGCTTAGTGTGCCAATCCTCCTCAAGAGGTAGCGACCTGGTGTTCCCCTCGGGAAAGTCTATCCTCACCATCAGGGGTACTGTGAAGATCGAGGGGTTTACTTAGGACACATGGCACAGTGGGTTCAGAACCCGCTGGTTGCTATTAATTTAGGCGTATTTTTGTTTCATAAATGACCCCATTGCTTTTAGTTAGAGATGGGACGGGGGATTCGTGGACTCGAATCCCGATGTAATTTGCCTGAAACAAATCCGACGAATCCCGGTGGGAGGGACTGGGAGGCGGAGCTGGGGGCCGGTGCGTTCACTGTGCTCCGGCCCCTCCGCTCCAGTACAGTTATAAAATGTGTAATTCTGATTAATAATCATGCTGCCCCCTCTGTCTGTAGTATAACATTCAATGAATCTTACTCACAGGGCTACTGCTATCGTAATGCAGGCCGGCCGGCCGGGCAGACGAGCGGCAGCGTCACTGACTGACGTCACCTGCCTGCACCGCCTGCTTTATGAATGAAGCAGGCGGCGCGGGCAGGTGACGTCAGTCAGTGACGCTGCCGCTCGTCTGCCCTGCCGGCCGGCCTGCATTACGATAGCAGTAGCCCTGTGAGTAAGATTCATTGAATGTTATACTACAGACAGAGGGGGCAGCATGATTATTAATCAGAATTACACATTTTATAACTACTGGAGCGGCAATGGGGGGTCTGTGGATGACACTGTTAAGGGGTGGGGGGTGGGTCTGTGGATGGCACTGTTATGGGGTTAGGGGGTCTGTGGATGGCACTGTTATAGGATGGGGGGTCTGTGAATGGCACTGTTATGGGGTGGGGGTCTGTGGATGGCACTGTTATGGGGTGGGGGTCTGTGGGTGGCACTGTTATAGGATGGGGGTCTGTGGATGGCACTGTTATAGGATGGGGGGTCTGTGGATGGCACTGTTATGGGGTGGGGGGGGGGTCTGTGGATGGCACTGTTATGGGGTGGGGGGGGTCTGTGGATGGCACTGTTATAGGATGGCGGGGTCTGTGGATGGCACTGTTATGGGGTGGGGGGTCTGTGGATGGCACTGTTATAGGATGGGGGTCTGTGGATGGCACTGTTATAGGATGGGGGTCTGTGGATGGCACTGTTATAGGGTGGAGGGGTCTGTGGATGGCACTGTTATAGGATGGGGGGGTCTGTGGATGGCACTGTTATGGGGTGGGGGGGTCTGTGGATGGCACTGTTATGGGGTGGGGGGGCTCTGTGGATGGCACTGTTATGGGGTGGGGGGGTCTGTGGATGGCACTGTTATGGGGTGGGGGGGGGGTCTGTGGATGGCACTGTTATAGGATGGGGGGGTCTGTGGATGGCACTGTTATAGGATGGGGGGGGTCTGTGGATGCCAGGGGGAGAGGTGAGAGGCACTATGATACTACTGGCACATTGGGGGGAGGCACTATGATACTGGCACATTATGGGGGGAGATGGCACTATGATACAGGCACATTGGGGGGGAGATGGCACTATGATACCGGCACATGGGGGGGTGAGAGAGGCACTCCGCACTTGATACTGGCACATGATTAGGGGGGCATCTATGGGGACACTTACTGGCACATTATTGGGGGGCACTATGGGGGCATCTACTGAGGCCACAAAGAAGGGGTATTTTATATGGGGGGCTCTGTTTGGTAATAGTATTATCAGGGGTATTATCTGTTTCTGCAGTATAGTATTGGGGAGCACAGCGGCACAGTATTGGGGGTAGTAAACTAAGATTTTTTTGGTCAAGCTGCAGAGACGAAAAATGGCTGAAAAATGGTGGTCTGGTCTGAAGGTCTGAAAGGAGAAGATAAGGAAAGAGAACATCTACAAGAGACATCACTGAATGTAAGAGGTATGGGGCTGTATTACCCTGTATGTTCTGTAGTGATAGGAGCAGGGGTCATCTCGGTCATATAGGGTGCGACCGTGACTGGGAGGTGGAGGTTCAGACAAACTGACGCGGTCTGACTTTGTTTCTTACACCGTTCACACAATTATGTACAGGATTCGTAGGATTCGAGATTCGAAAGATTCGATATATTCGAGAACCTTTTTGGATTCAGATTCGAAAAAAATTGGATTCGTCCCACCTCTACTTTTAATCCTAGTTGGTGCAAAGACAGATTCAGGTTAACTATTGAGTGGCCTTGACGAGCTTCTTTTGTAACCAACATTATAGCATATTGTGCTTATTTGAGATGCAAAATGCCTTTCTATAATATCCATTTTTGGATAAAGTATTTATTGATGCATGTTATATTCATCAACTTCATAATGTTTATATGCAGCTTTCACTATGCATGTAAAGCATTGAAAGTAGCCAGCAGAGGGCAGCAAAACCAAAGTTGTATGAAAAACAGAACATAAAAGTATATTCCTTTTATATTTTGGAAGCTGTAGTGTTTTTTATAATTATATTTCTTCAATATATTACAGAAATTATTGATTAGCAAACACAATATTCAGTTTATTCTAATAGTGGATGCTGTTTTTGAAGCTAATTTCATTCTGTAAAAACAATCAATGAAATAAGCAAGGAATTTTACTTATAATGTATAAAATCAGTTACAACCAGTTAGTTACGTAGCGATGGGGAGCGGGGGGGGGGGGGCATGTCACTAGTGGGCGGTTCATTTCTATAGTGAACCAGGGAAACCCTCCACTCCCTGCTTCACTGTTCTGAGATCCAGACCTGCGTTCCCTCCTCATGCTGCTGGCTGTGGGAGGAGTGCTGAAAGCCGGGGAATCAGCCTCCTTCACAGCCAGTGGCGTGAAGTGTGAGGGAGCACATCATCAGGAAAGCTTTAGAGAGCACTGGGGGCCAAAAGGGGGGCCACAAGAAGGACATACCTAGAGTGAGGGGCACATAATCTGACTTAACTACAGTGAGAGGGCACCTACTCTGGCATAACACTGTGAGGGGGCACCTAATCTTGCATAACTATTGTGAAAGGTACATAATCTGGTATAACTACTGTGAGTGGGCACATAGCCTAGAATATCTACTATAAAGGGTACATAATCTGGCATAACTTCTGTGAGGGGGAATAAAGGTGAGCATAACTATTATGATGGGCATAACTATTGTGATGAGCACTAAGGTGGGCATTACTACAGTGAGGGGCCACAAGGAGGACATAACTACTGTGAAGGGGGCACATTGTTGGCATTTATGCTGTAAAGGAGGCACAATGTGAACATAATAGGGGACACAATGTGGGCATTAGTACCAAGGGGAAATGAGTACTGGGTGAGTGTAGTTATGCATTGGGCAGAGTTAGGCTACTTTCACACTAGTGTTAATATTTTCCGGTATTGAGATCCATCATAGGGTCTCAATACCGGAAAAAAACACTTCCGTTTTGTCCGCATTCATTGTCAATGGGGACAAAACGTAACTGAACAGAATGGAATGCTCCAAAATGCATTCCGTTCCGTTCTCATACCGGAGAGCATGCTGCAGTTTGCTTTCCGTCTTGAGATGCGGAGCAAAGCAAACAATAGAAAACGGATCCATCCCCCATTGACCTTCAATGGAGTTCCTGATGGATCCGTCTTGGGTATGTTAAAGATAATGCAACCGGATACGTTGCTAACAAATGCAGATGGTTGTATTATCAGTAACGGAAGCGTTTTTGCTGAACCCTGCCGAATCCAGTAAAACCGCTAGTGTGAAAGTTGCCTTAGAGGAGTGGCTTAGTGCAGAAAAAAATGAACCGCCACCTCTTTAAGTAAGCCTAAGTTGTACCAGGGTGGGGGTGGCGAGGGTGCAGGAAAACCTAGCTACACCTCTGCAACCAGTATTATAGTCTGCAAGGGACTTGTCCCTTCTTGACGTAGCCTAAAAATCCATGTGAACATCATCTTCCGCTGAGTGAACAGCAGTGAGGATTCCCATTGACAACAATGGGAAATTGATTTCATGCAGTTTTTGGCAAAATCCATTGTGTGATCGACCCCTTGGATTCCCATTCATTGTCAGGTCTCGATCCAGTTTTCCAGTGGCGTAGGGATAGCCATAGCAACCATAGCAGTGGCTATGGGGCCCTACGCCACTGGGGGCCCGTCCCGGACTGCATTCATTTTTTTTTTTACACAGCCGAGCAGCCAGGTGGGCGGGGCTTGGGCGGGCCGCGGCTGTAGTGGGCGGGGCTTGGGCGGTCCGCGGCTCGGGCCTGGCTGGGGGGAAGCCAAGGAAGCAGAGGAGTAGTCAGGTCAGGACTGGAGTAGGCGGGCCCGAGGCGCACTGCTGCACGAGCAGAAGATGAGGTAGGCCAGTGAAGGGGGGATCTGTGGAGGACACTGGGGGGGATCTGTGGAGGACACTGAAAGGGGGGGGGGATCTGTGGAGGACACTGAAGGAGGGATCTGTGGAGGACACTGAAGGGGGGATCTGTGGAGGACACTGAAGGAGGGATCTGTGGAGGACACTGAAGGGGGGGATCTGTGGAGGACACTGAAGGGGGGGGGATCTGTGGAGGACACTGAAGGGGGGATCTGTGGAGGACACTGAAGGGGGGGGGATCTGTGGAGGACACTGAAGGGGGGGGGATCTGTGGAGGACACTGAAGGGGGATCTGTGGAGGACACTGAAGGGGGGATCTGTGGAGGACACTGAAGGGGGGATCTGTGGAGGACACTGAAGGAGGGATCTGTGGAGGACACTGAAGGGGGGGATCTGTGGAGGACACTGAAGGGGGGGGATCTGTGGAGGACACTGAAGGGGGGGATCTGTGGAGGACACTGAAGGGGGGGGGATCTGTGGAGGACACTGAAGGGGGATCTGTGGAGGACACTGAAGGGGGATCTGTGGAGGACACTGAAGGGGTATCTGTGGAGGACACTGAAGGGGGGATCTGTGGAGGACACTAAAGGGGGGATCTGTGGAGGACACTAAAGGGGGGATCTGTGGAGGACACTAAAGGGGGGGATCTGTGGACGACACTAAAGGGGGGATCTGTGGACGACACTAAAGGGGGGATCTGTGGACGACACTAAAGGGGGGATCTGTGGACGACACTAAAGGGGGGATCTGTGGACGACACTAAAGGGGGGATCTGTGGACGACACTAAAGGGGGGATCTGTGGACGACACTAAAGGGGGGATCTGTGGACGACACTAAAGGGGGGATCTGTGGACGACACTAAAGGGGGGATCTGTGGACGACACTAAAGGGGGGATCTGTGGACGACACTAAAGGGGGGATCTGTGGACGACACTAAAGGGGGGATCTGTGGAGAACACTGAAGGGGGGGGGAATCTGTGGACGACACTGAAGGGGGGGGGAATCTGTGGACGACACTGAAGGGGGGGATCTGTGGACGACACTGAAGGGGGGATGTTGGGGTTGGAGGTCCTGGAGGGGTGTTTGGGTGGGAGCTCTGGAAGGGGTGGGAGGTCCAATAGGTATGTGGGGGTGGGAGATCCGGGAGGGGGGACCCATAATTTTTTTTGCTATGGGGCCCAGTCATTTCTAGCTACGCCCCTGCAGTTTTCCATGCAGTTTGTAAAGAATTCTATATATTTTCCTGGTTTTAGCTTTAAAACTGCATTGAAAAAACCATAACGTGAATCTGTCACCAGTTTTATGGTGTCCTAACGAAGGGAAACATATAGAAGTGTCAGGCCTCCTTAGCAAAATGCTAGATCATTTTCTTTAATCTTTAAGCTCAGGTACATAATGATGACTCCCCATATTCATGAGGTCAGGGTACTCTCTGCCCACCTGCTGCTGATTCTGTTGGGAAAAAAAAAACTCGGATGCAAGGTGGTGAGGAGAGCCATGAGCTCATGAATATGAGGACTCATTGGCATTCCCTGGAGCTGTTAGGATTTAACCCCTTAGATAACGGAGGTTTTTTTTGATTTAGCGTTTTCATTTTTCTTCCTTTTTATTTTTACATTCATATAGCTGATAAGCTGTATGAGGGCTTTGTTTTTGTGGGACAAGTTGTCCTTTCTAATGCCACCATTTGCACCATGTCATACAAATGGGGTGAAATTGGAAAAAAATGCAATTCCTCTACAGTTTTACAGGTTTTCTCCCTACAGCGTTTCATATGTAGCAAAACTGACCTGTGCCCTTTATTCTCTGTCTCAGTATGATTTAAATGATACTACATATGCATAACATTTGTTTAACTTTTTTTTTAGCCCTTCTAGGAGAATACTACAATATTCAGTTGTCCTATGTTGACCTGCACCTGCAGGCCTCCAGAGGAACTGCAGCTCTAATATGCTGGGTCTCTTCAGAGAGACTCAGCACATTAGAATAAAGAACTGGCTTAGCCAATCGTCGCACGGGGGAGAAATATTTAGTCTGCATAAACTTGATTGATTTGTCAATAAAAGTAAAAAAACAAAAACATATGAAATACTTATAATTGTACTTCAGTATACCATAGAAACATCTGACCAAAAAATCTAAACAATGAAGCAGCAAACTTTGTGACCGACTTAATTTGTGTCAGTCTCAAAACTTTTGGCCACGACTGTACAAATTGTAAGACTTGGAAGAGATGCAGATATTGATTTGTTTGAGGCAACATTATGTTTAATACCTTTGTTTTGTCTTTTATTCCTTTCTCATTGCTATGAGGACAGTGTTATGAGATGTAATTTAAAAAGTAACAGCACTCTCCCACACACAGATGGGTGACAATTTAATGTCTACATCTGGTATTTTTGATTTATTGGTTGTTTAAATTATAGCCATGTGTCATTTTAAATAAAATTGTTTGGTCCTTAATGGTTACAGAACATTGAAAGTGTTTGTATCTTTGTCTCTGTCAAGCCTTTGCATTTATTTTTTGCATTATGAAGACAAAAGCATTTCAAAAGATGCCAATGACCCAATACCAAACCGCAAGGGTGAAAAAAATGCCTCTATAAAAAAGGCCTGTGCATCCTATGTTTAATGTTTCACATATTCTTCTACGCAACATGAGCTTGCTTTTTGTTACTAAAAACTCTTTAAAAAACAAAAAAGTATCCTATATAATCAATTCCTGATTTTCAAGATCTCTGCTGGCCGTCATTCAATAAGAACCTTGAGGGTACCAAAGTTGTCCCTGAAAAGTCAAGCCCTGATGCAACTGTTGCAAAATGGAAATAAAAAAATGAAGGGTCTCATTATGTGGCGATGACATATTGTATGCAATTTTTCAGTATATTTCCTGCATAATTTCCCTTGTGAGTTTCAAGATCTTTGCTAGCTATCATCAATAGAAACCAAGGGACTAAGGCTAGCGCTACACAGTGATGTGTTTTGTGCATGGGCGTCACATTGCGACACCTGAACTAGCATGAGCTATGATGTGACGGCCCCTCTGTGATCAAATGGATGAGGGGAGTATAATTTTTCTTAATTTTAGCCACCATTTTAGAAAACACTGATTCGTTACCATGAATCACGAGAAAATTCAGCTTTGTGGCGAATCAAATTTTTCCTCAACACTAAAGCTAGGGCTACACGGCGAGAAGAAAAGTCAATAAGTCGTGCGACAAAAAGGGTACAACTACACTGTGACATGTGTCTCGTGACATTCGTGTCACACCAATATCATGTGAAGCGTTGCTTCCCGATAGTTGGCTGCTCGTTCAGCGAAGGAGACTGCGCATTTACATGCAGCGATCTTCACTGTATGAGGACGGGGGAATTTTGCTGCCCAGAAGCCATGATCGGTGGTGCGTGCAACGGCAGGATCACCCGATGAACGAGCGTTTCACTCGTTCATCGAGTGATCGGCGGCACATTTAGACGGGCATGATGTTTGGGAACGACCATTGGCAGAATAACGATCTGGAAGATTATTGGTGCTTCTAAATGCACCTTTAAATAAGTGTTTATGACCTATTAGTAACTTAGCGATATGGGTTATTTGTATACCATTCACACAACTAGAAAAACTGTTAACCCTTTGTGACAAGACAGCTCAATAATTTTAATAAAGACCAATGAAAAAAAAAAAAGATTTTTAGCCCAAAATGAGTAAAATGCAATCAATCATAAAAAAATAAATAAATAAAAATTGTCCTCCAAGGTGTACATAGCCTTCAAGCTAGTTTCACACGACCATTAGTGAGATCCGGCAGGCTGTTCATGTAGTTTCTGGCAATGCCGGATCCACAGAGACCTGGCAGTGTGAAACTAGCATTACTTGCAGGCATCAGAATACTCCTTTCATTTGATTTGTTTGCACTTGCTGCTGTCAGAAAGGAATTTTTTATTATTTTTTTTGTAGAAGAAAAAATTGACTTTGGCTTGCTTTCTTCTGGTTAGATCAAGCTACAGTTGAGAATGTCTTTTTTAACCTATGTATATCAGGCACTTACATATATTTAGTCTCATAGTACAGGGAAATGCTGGGACTTATATGTATTTGTGACTACTGGTTTTACTCACATATTTATTGGAACTATAATGGTTAATTATATAGCATGGTACAATTTGCTCCCTAGTACACTAAGTGAAATGCAATTGCAGGTTTCATCTATTTTCAGGTGACGGGGGGGTTGATGTCTCATATTTCAGTGCTCCAGCGAGTGACACTAAATGTTGATACATATCTCTCGCCTCAGCCTAATGACAAGAAGATAATGTTCCGGGCAACCGACCGTCTACGTCAACTAAATTTCCAAACACAACCATGATGAAAAGCTTCAGTTTAATGACCCGGGCGCAGTTCAGTCACATTGTTTTTCCACACCTACAGATGCACTGAAATGCTCTAATAATATGTACACCTGTCAAAAAATATTTTACAGTGGGTGAAAATGCTTCCCTTGGGTGGTTGTTATCTCTCTGATAGTCGCCATTCATCCTACAAGACAGCTAACCTTTCAGATGAAATCTATCACGTACAAATAATTTATTGTCTTTGACTTTCCACTGTATCTCATACCTTATGAAACAATGACCTGGATACCTATAAATCGTTACAGCATGAGCAGGCAAATATAACTTACAGGATATAAGAAACATATAGTACCTTCATACAATATCTCCATTAGAGAAGCGATGAATGGCAATGAGGAGGTGAATAGTAGACAGGGAGCTTCAACCTCTCCTTCTCAGTGTGCAGCATTCCTACTGACAAGGACATCTATGAAAACAGGAAAATGATGCTCTCCTTCAGTGGAATCCGACTTGACATTGACCTAAGCGATGATTATATGTTTATAAGAACATGAGGACATATTAACCACAATAAACCATCGTGTTAGTTAATAAAACACAACACATATAATAATAATACATAATTTTTTTATTAATTGAGGAATTAATAAAGGCCGCAATGCTTATTATCTTTACTAGATAATTAATAAATTATAATTAATAAACCGACATCAATAAATTAACTCAATCAAATTAAATTAATTATACCATTAGCCCACTCTATTGAGTGACTTAACCCCATCAATAAGCATGGCGACAGGAAGATAATAATAAGGTATGGGAGGGAATGTTGAAAATACTTACGTGCATGTGCTGATACCGCTGTTCTCGCTTCTTTTATAGGTTTGGTGCAGTGAATAGAAAGAATAAAGATAGCGGCACTCACCCGGATGTTGCAAATAATGACTTTATTCCTGTAGATTCAGATACAAGGTTCAGCAGGCTGGGGCGGACATTAGCGTCTAATGCTGAGTGATCAAACAGGCGACGGCCGTTTCGCGCACCTTGCGCTTCCTCTGACCTCTGATCTCATCACGTTACCTGTGCGCTCCTTTATACCAGGTCTCAAGTTGCCTAGGCAACAACTGACGCTAAGACATATCAATAACCAGTTTCCCCTACAATGACTGAACCATGTGTGCGGTACCGGATAGAAAATCATCCCTGACATCTACTGCATTCACATTTAAAGGCTAATCTAGATGCGTGTCTCCTCATAAAAATACGCTCAAATCATTTCGGTCATTTAACCCCAACGGTCCCATCGCATTTGTGCGAATAATCCTGTGAGCCTCTCTCTGCATAAGGAGGCGATCTCTATCCCCCCCTGCAGGTGGTGCAAATACATGCTCTAAGGCCACAAACCTTAAGCATCTAACATTGCTCTCATGCAAGTTCACCACATGTTCAATCAATCTCGGACATCCTTTTCCTGATCTGACAGAATTTATGTGCTCCCTGAACCTTTCATACACAGGGCGAATGGTCTTCCCTATGTAGAAAGATCCACAGGAGCACAGGAGCAGGTAAACTACATACTTAGTTTTCCACGTGGTGAACTGCATGAGCGTGATCTCAATGCCTGCAAAGAAGACATACTTGCCTTGTATAACCTGTTTACAAAATGAGCAATCACCACATCTGTGGCTCCCTACTGGGGTACATTCAGTGAGCCAGTTCTTGGCTTTAGTTTCCCTCAGTCTACTTCTTACTAGTTTATCCCTGATCATATGGCACTTCTTGAAAGTGATCAGAGGTTTACTACCTATTATATCTTGTAACCCTTCCTCGTTCCTAAGAATTTCCCAATTCTTAAATACGACTTGCTTAATTGTATCTGCCAAGGCGCTGAACTTAAAAGCAAAGGTAAACCTTTCTGTGTTGTTCTTTGTTCTACTACTCTTTTTATCTTTCTTTTTAAGTAACTCCTTTTGGGTGAATTGACCTGCATTTTGTCAATGCCGCATCTAAAGCAATCTCGGGGTAACCCCTCGCTATTAGTCTATCCTTTAATTCTTGAGCCTGCTTTTTGTAACCCGCTTCCATTTTTATAGGTTTACAGATGAATACATTACTGATCCTCCAATCAAATTCCAGTTGGTGTCTCATGTTCAACCGAATTTTCCTGAGGTTGACCCTTCATCACCTGAATATTAGGTAAGTAGATTATACACAATATTACCATTGTAATACCATGATAGGTGTCATGTCATCATGGCTCCCGTCATTGTATTTGCAATGTAGTTTGCTCCATAATGGCATATTCACCATAATAAACTATTGAGTTAATAATATTAATAAAACGCCACACATAAAATAATGATAATAAATTACTTATTTATTAATTGATGGATTAATAAAGGCCTCGATGCTTATTAGATAATTAATAAACCAACATCAATAAATTAACTCAATCAAATTAAATTCATTTTACCATTAGTCCACTCTTTTGAGCGCAGCGAAATGGCAAAAAGCATTGCATGCCTAAAAACTGTTAAACGTAACATTTTTCTATCATGTTTTGAAGATCCAAATAAATATGTCACAACTAGTGTTGATCGAGTACCAAAGTGCTCGGGTGTTCGAGTAGAACACTTTGGGATTCTCGGTTGCTCCACAGAGCACCCAAGCACAATGGAAGTCAATAGAAGAACCCGAGCATTAAACCAGACAACCCCTGATCTGAAGAGGGGAGGGTGTCTGGTTCACAGGAAAAGGTCAGAAATTGATGGAAACACCACTGAAATGGTTCGGGAACAGCATGGGGAGGATGTCTGCATCTTGGACTCCCAGGTCGCTGCTGGGAACGATGTTGTCCGAGTAGTACGCCACTGTCATGTCCTGCTCTGACTATGTACGGAGGTCAGCCAGAATATTAGCACGTGTTTAGTGTTCTGTTTTGGAGCCGTGCTGGATCTGCCTCCCATCAGGTGCACTGGGTGGGGTCATTAGTTTAAATAGCACTCTATCCCAGTGCTCTGAGCGGGTTATAGAAATCATTCTGGCCTTGGAAGCAAGGAGGGAAGGTTTTCTGTTCCAGCTCAGAAAAAATAAGTGTGGTTTCAGTTTTTGTTGTTTGCTATCTTGGTTGTGTTGGTGTCATCTCTCCCATCCAGGTTCTGTGCGAGCAGGCTGCTCCTATTCCCCTTTTCACCATCTCAGGGAATCTAGGGTCTTTTAGCCCAGGCACAAGGACACTTCATTCCTACCATCAAGGTTTGAATGTGGGCTGAGTAGAGCAGGGAGAGAAGTCAGGGATTTGCTAGGAGGTGACCCTTCCCCTGCTTCTCGCCTAGAGCCTGGTTTGCTGGTTTATCTGTATGTATGAGATCCCGTCCGGCGTGACAGCCACTTTTACAGACTGACAAAAATACGCACCAAACCGAAGATAAAATCAATTTTACAGGAAAAATTGTTAGGAAACATTCTTTCCTGTATATTTACTTGTATATAAAGTGCAAGTGCTACCAAAAATTACAAGGAAGATGCACTCCGATACAAACTGTATATCACATAAAGGAGGCCCTCATTCACATTGTGGTACAATTGTACAGGTAGTGGGACTCCTACATTCATAAAGCCTATGCACTAAGTGAAAGGGCTGCCAAAAATTACAAGGCACCGGTACTACAATACACCCTTTATTACACATAAAGGAAGGCATTATACACACCCTTGAAAAATTGTGATTGATGGCCTGCTGGTGACCCTCAAAAACATTAGGAGCAGGGGCCTGCTGGTGACCGTCTAAAACACTAGGGGCGAGGGCCTGCTGCTGATCTGACCATCTAAAAAATTAGGGATGAGGGTCTGCTGCTGAGCTGACCCTCTAAAACATTAGGAGTGAGGGCAGCCTAATAAGCATGTTGATATGATGGAGGAGGAGGAGGGCGAGAAAAGGAAGATTAACCATATACCCTTTTTTTGTGGTTGAAGGGGTGTATGGGAATACAGTGTATTCAATACACCATAAAAGCCACATTTAAAGTGCCTTTAAACAGTCAACCTGTCAGCATTTTCAGTTGACAGGCGGATACGCTTATCAGTTATTATGCCCCCAACAGCGCTAAATACCCGCTCTGACAAAATGCAGGCAGCAGGGCAGGCAAGCACCTCCAAGACGCCAGTTCGTGTCACGTGTCCAGCTTGGACACCCAATAGTTGTAAGGCACAGAAGGATCACTGAGGACGCTGACAAGGTCTTCTACGTACTCCGTCACCATCTTCCAAAACTTTTCTATCCTTGTGACACTAGGCTGCGCATCAGGTTGAGGGTGCTGGCTGGGTGTCATGAAACTGTCCCAGGCCTTGGAGAGTGTTGCCCTGCCTCTATTGGAACTGCTGTGTGTTCCCCTCGTCTCCCCTCCTCGGTTGCCCAAGTAACTACGTACTCTACTGCCAGAGTTGACAGCTTGAAATTTTTGGAGCAATTTTTGCACAAGGACCTTCTGTTATTGCACCAATTTGCTTGTCCTCTCCACCACAGGAATGAGAGATGGGAAGTTCTCTTTGTAGCGGGGGTCGAGAAGGGTGAACAACCAGTAATCGGTGTTGGTCAAAATGCGTATAACGCGAGGGTCACAGGAAAGGCAGCAAATAGTGATGAGCGGCATAGGCAATATTCAAAGTCGGGATATTTTGCGAATTTTTGGCCGAATATTCGCCATCCATTTGCAAATTTGAGAATTCGTGATCTCCATTTATTATTTACTTGATTGCGAAAATCAGCAATGTAATATATTCGAGATAAAAATTAGTGATTAGAATATTCGCGATCAACACTAAGGGGTAGGCAACTTTCCTATTGGTTGCTAGGGATGTTGCTAAGTGCCGATATTCGCAATACATTTGCAGAAAATTTGCGATAAATTAGCATATTTGTGAATACGAATATATAGCACTATATTCTAAATATTCGCAAATTCTGAAAGTGGTGATATTCGCAATTAAAATGTGCAATTCGAATATTCGCACTCAAAACTAGCAGCATAACACAAAGTCAGCCATGTGTGCCCAACAGACAAGACTTCGCTGTCCTCAATAGGAGGGTGACTCTCAATATCCTCATCCCGTTCCTCCTCTTCAGCCCATCCACGCTTAACAGATTGAATAAACCTGCTATGGGTACTACCCTCTGTAGCGGAGGCAACCGTCTCCAGCTCCTCCTCCTCACCATCCAATTCGCGCTGTGAAGACGAACTGAGGGTGGTCTGGCTATTGCCCTGTGTACTGTCTTCCCCCATTTCCACCTCTTCCACATGCAAAGCATCAGCCTTCATTGTGAGCAGTGAGCATTTCAGTAGACACAGACGTGGGAAAGTTACGCTGATAATAGCGGCATCGCCGATCACCAGCTGTGTTGATTCATCAAAGTTGCGTAAAACCTCACAGAGGTCAGACATCAATGCCCACTCGTCGCTTGTGAAGAGCGGAAACTGACTGGAAAGGCAACATCTATGTTGCAGCTGTTATTCCACTACTGCCCTCTGCTGCTCACAAAGCCTGGCCAACATGTGGAATGTGGAGTTCCAGTGCGTGCTCACATCGCACAACAGTCGGTGAGCTGGAAATTGCAAGCGCTGCTGCAGCGTTACCAGACCTGTGGCAGCTGTAGATGACTTTCGGAAATGGGCAAACACGCGGCGCACCTTCACCAGTAGCTCAGGCAAATTGGGGTAGGTTTAGGCTAGGCATTATATGTGTGTGAGCTTGCCAAGCTCCAAAGCTGCCACCAAGTTACGGCCATTATCAGACACAACCATGCCTGGTTATAGGTTGAGTGGCGAGAGCCACAGCTCAGTCTGGTCCCTTACACCCTGCCACAGCTCTGCGGCTGTGTGCTGTTTTTAACCTAAGCAAATTAGTTTCAGCACGGCCTGTTGCCATTTCCCCACTGCAGTGCTACACTGCTTCCAGGTACTGACTGATGGCTGACTGGTGCTGCAAGATGATAATTCAGAGGTGGAAGCGGAAGAGGAGGTGGTGGAGGAGAAGTGGGGGTTGCACCCACTAATGTATGTGGTGGTGGAAATCCTGATGGAAGTAATGCCCGCAATCCCTGGTGTTGGTAGCACCTGTACCATCCCAGGGTACGACTCGCTCCCGGCCTCCACAACATTCACCCAGTGTGCCATCAGGGAAATGTAGCATCCATGGAAAAAAGCACTTGTCCATGTGTCGTTAAGTGGACCTTCCCAATAACTGCATTGGTCAGGGCACGGGTGATGTTATGGGACACATGCTGGTGTAAGGCGGGGACGGCAGACCAGGAAAAATAGTGGCGGCTGGCGACTGAGTAACGAGGGTCCGCCGCCGCCATCATGCTGCGGAAAGCTTCAGTGTCCACAAGTCTAACATTTCCAGGGCCAGCAATTTGAAAAGGTGCACATTTAGTGCTATGGTCTGTGGGTGGGTGGGTGGGTATTTGTGCTTTCGTTCAAAGGCCTGGGGTATGGACATCTGTAGCGTTGGAGCTCTCAAATGATGGTAATAAATTATACAAAATAGACACAATTGATTATAATGGGATCCGTTGGGTTTCCATTAGAAAATCCAACATTTTACCCTAATATCGGACAGCTTCAAAATGAGTGCACAGTCAGCTGCTTGACTGTATAGCTAGGGGTATAACCAGTAGTAAGAGAGAGATTGTGATTCCGCTGTATAGAGCGCTAGTGAGACCACATCTGGAATACTGTGTCCTGTTCTGGAGACCTCACCTACAAAAATATATAAAATCGAACAGGCGCATGGTCAGCCCTGGACTGTCATAGCGAATGATCAAAATCCCACAATTTCACTATGGTGTGTCTACTCAGTGGACAGAGGGACCCCCCATGCCTCTGTCTAACCGCTCTGATGCTGCAGTTGCTGTTGACCGTGGCAACTGACGTATTAACCAATTGGGATCAGAGTTATCTCTGATCCTGGTTGTTGCCAGAAGGTGTCTGCTGTACACGCTGCTTATGGAGTGAGCTCAGCTCATTAACCCACTGTATACAAACCCTGCATGCAAATGATGTACTTGTATATGTTTCAATCAATAGAGCAAACCGGGTCATGGATAATGGCCACTGGTTTCTCATTCCATTGCATTTGAAGATGTGCTGTGACAGGGTCCAATTGACTTTAATTTCGTTGAAGGGGAAGTATAAATTGTACAGAAATATGAGATAACTTAAATGGGAAGCGAGAGTTGACTAAAGTATGGAGTGTTGGTGTTACGTGCATATTGATTAGCATGTGTTAAACATATGGCTAGGGATGAGCGAACTCGAACTGTATAGTTCGGGTTCGTACCGAATTTTGGGGTGTCCGTGACACGGACCCGAACCCGGACATTTTCGTAAAAGTCCGGGTTCGGGTTCGGTGTTCGTCGCTTTCTTGGCGCTTTTGTGACGCTTTCTTGGCGCTTTTTGAAAGGCTGCAAAGCAGCCAATCAACAAGCGTCATACTACTTGCCCCAAGAGGCCATTACAGTCATGCCTACTATTGGCATGGCTGTGATTGGCCAGAGCACCATGTGACCCAGCCTCTATTTAAGCTATAGTCACATAGCGCCGCCCGTCACTCTGCTCTGATTAGCGTAGGGAGAGGTTGCGGCTGCGACAGTAGGGCGAGATTAGGCAGATTAACTCCTCCAATGGACTTGATTATTGATCGATCTGCAGCTGTGGGTCATTGAGCTGCTGATACTCAATTGCTCACTGTTTTTAGGCTGCCCAGACCGTTTGTCAGTCACTTTTTTCTGGGGTGATCGGCGGCCATTTTGTGTCTTGTGGTGCGCCAGCACAAGCTGCGACCAAGTGCATTTAACCCTCAATGGTGTGGTTGTTTTTTGGCTAAAGCCTACATCAGGGTGAAGCTGTCACACCAAGTGCATTTAACCAGCAACAGTCTGTTTATTTTTTGGCCATATACTACATCAGGGGCAAGCTGCGCCTGTCACCAAGTGCATTTAACCTTCAATGGTGTGGTTGTTTTTTGGCTAAAGCCTACATCAGGGTGAAGCTGTCACACCAAGTGCATTTAACCAGCAATAGTCTGTTTATTTTTTGGCCATATACTACATCAGGGGCAAGCTGCGCCTGTCACCAAGTGCATTTAACCCTCAATGGTGTGGTTGTTTTTTGGCTAAAGCCTACATCAGGGTGAAGCTATCACACCAAGTGCATTTAACCAGCAATAGTCTGTTTATTTTTTGGCCATATACTACATCAGGGGCAAGCTGCGCCTGTCACCAAGTGCATTTAACCCTCAATGGTGTGGTTGTTTTTTGGCTAAAGCCTAGATCAGGGTGAAGCTGTCACACCAAGTGCATTTAACCAGCAATAGTCTGTTTATTTTTTTGCCATATACTACATCAGGGGCAAGCTGCGCCCGTCACCAAGTGCATTTAACCCTCAGTAGTGTGGTTGGTCAAGCTGTCACACCAAGTGCATTTAACCAGCAATAGTCTGTTCATTTTTTGGCCATATACTTCATCAGGGGCAAGCTGCGCCTGTCACCAAGTGCTTTTTAACCCTCAGTAGTGTGGTTGGTCAAGCTGTCACACCAAGTGCATTTAACCAGCAATAGTGTGGTTATTTTTTGGCCATATCCCAGTCTAATTCTGTCAGTAAATCTATACCTGTCACCCAGCGCCTAAATACTAGGCCTCAAATTTATATCCCGCTAAATCTGTCGTTACCGCTGTACTGTTCTGTCTGGGCAAGTTATTTAGTGTCCGTCAAAGCACATTTTTTGTTCTGGGTTGAAATACAATTCCCAATTTAGCAATTTCCTAATTTAGTGTTTTCTGCTGTATCAGAGCTATTTGAAATCTATCCCTAAAAGGGTATATAATATTCAAGGTGCACATAGGGTCATTCAGAATAACTTCACACACACGCTACTGTGCATTTCCAAGTCTAATTCCGTCAGTAAATCTATACCTGTCACCCAGCGCCTAAATACTAGGCCTCAAATTTATATCCCGCTAAATCTGTCGTTACTGCTGTACTGTTCTGGCTGGGCAAGTTATTTAGTGTCCGTCAAAGCACATTTTTTGTTCTGGGTTGAAATACAATTCCCAATTTAGCAATTTCCTAATTTAGTGGTTTCTGCTGTATCAGAGCTATTTTAAATCTATCCCTAAAAGGGTATATAATATTCAAGGTGCACATAGGGTCATTCAGAATAACTTCACACACACGCTACTGTGCATTTCCAAGTCTAATTCCGTCAGTAAATCTATACCTGTCACCCAGCGCCTAAATACTAGGCCTCAAATTTATATCCCGCTAAATCTGTCATTACTGCTGTACTGTTCTGGCTGGGCAAGTTATTTAGTGTCCGTCAAAGCACATTTTTTGTTCTGGGTTGAAATACAATTCCCAATTTAGCAATTTCCTAATTTAGTGGTTTCTACTGTATCAGAGCTATTTTAAATCTATCCCTAAAAGGGTATATAATATTCAAGGTGCACACAGGGTCATTCAGAATAACTTCACACACACGCTACTGTGCATTTCCAAGTCTAATTC
Organism: Bufo gargarizans; assembly: GCF_014858855.1. Taxonomy (NCBI): domain Eukaryota; kingdom Metazoa; phylum Chordata; class Amphibia; order Anura; family Bufonidae; genus Bufo; species Bufo gargarizans. The sequence goes on from NC_058082.1 coordinate 486,756,462, forward strand.
CATCAGTAAATCTATACCTGTCACCCAGCGCCTAAATACTAGGCCTCAAATTTATATTCAGCTGAATTTGAATACAATACATTGGGCCAAATAATATTTTTGTTGTTGTGGTGAACGATAACAATGAGGAAAACATCTAGTAAGGGACGCGGACGTGGACATGGTCGTGGTGGTGTTAGTGGACCCTCTGGTGCTGGGAGAGGACGTGGCCGTTCTGCCACATCCACACGTCCTAGTGTACCAACTACCTCAGGTCCCAGTAGCCGCCAGAATTTACAGCGATATATGGTGGGGCCCAATGCCGTTCTAAGGATGGTAAGGCCTGAGCAGGTACAGGCATTAGTCAATTGGGTGGCCGACAGTGGATCCAGCACGTTCACATTATCTCCCACCCAGTCTTCTGCAGAAAGCGCACAGATGGCGCCTGAAAACCAACCCCATCAGTCTGTCACATCACCCCCATGCATATCAGGGAAACTGTCTGAGCCTCAAGTTATGCAGCAGTCTCTTATGCTGTTTGAAGACTCTGCTTGCAGAGTTTCCCAAGGGCATCCACCTAGCCCTTCCCCAGCGGTGGAAGACATAGAATGCACTGACGCACAACCACTTATGTTTCCTGATGATGAGGACATGGGAATACCACCTCAGCATGTCTCTGATGATGACGAAACACAGGTGCCAACTGCTGCGTCTTTCTGCAGTGTGCAGACTGAACAGGAGGTCAGGGATCAAGACTGGGTGGAAGACGATGCAGGGGACGATGAGGTCCTAGACCCCACATGGAATGAAGGTCGTGCCACTGACTTTCACAGTTCGGAGGAAGAGGCAGTGGTGAGACCGAGCCAACAGCGTAGCAAAAGAGGGAGCAGTGGGCAAAAGCAGAACACCCGCCGCCAAGAGACTCCGCCTGCTACTGACCGCCGCCATCTTGGACCGAGCACCCCAAAGGTAGCTTCAAGGAGTTCCCTGGCATGGGACACTTCTTCAAACAATGTGCTGACGACAAGACCCGAGTGGTTTGCACGCTGTGCCATCAGAGCCTAAAGCGAGGCATTAACGTTCTGAACCTTAGCACAACCTGCATGACCAGGCACCTGCATGAAAACACCTTAAAAACAAGGAAGTCGCTCAGGCTCCCCCTGCTACCTCTTTTGCTGCTGCCGCCTCGGCCTCTTCTGCTGCTGCCGCCTCGGCCTCTTCTGCTGCTGCCGCCTCGGCCTCTTCCTCCGCCTCTGGGGGAACGTTGGCACCTGCCGCCCAGCAAACGGGATGTACCACCAACACCATCACCACCTCCGTCACCAAGCGTCTCAACCATGTCACACGGCAGCGTTCAGCTCTCCATCTCACAAACATTTGAGAGAAAGCGTAAATTCCCACCTAGCCACCCTCGATCCCTGGCCCTGAAAGCCAGCATTTCTTAACTACTGGCCTATGAAATGCTGTCATTTAGGCTGGTGGACACAGACAGCTTCTAACAGCTCATGTCGCTTGCTGTCCCACAGTATGTTGTTCCCAGCCGCCACTACTTCTCCAAGAGAGCCGTGCCTTCCCTGCACAACCAAGTATCCGATAAAATCAAGTGTGCACTGCGCAATGCCATCTGTAGCAAGGTCCACCTAACCACAGATACGTGGACCAGTAAGCACGGCCAGGGACGCTATATCTCCCTAACTGCACACTGGGTAAATGTAGTGGCAGCTGGGCCCCAGGCGGAGAGCTGTTTGGCGCACGTCCTTCCGCCGCCAAGGATCGCAGGGCAACATTCTTTGTGTCCTGTTGCCACCTCCTCCTTCTCGGCTTCCTCCTCCTCTTCTTCTACCTGCTCATCCAGTCAGCCACACACCTTCACCACCAACTTCAGCACAGCCCGGGGTAAACGTCAGCAGGCCATTCTGAAACTCATATGTTTGGGGGACAGGCCCCACACCGCACAGGAGTTGTGGCGGGGTATAGAACAACAGACCGACGAGTGGTTGCTGCCGGTGAGCCTCAAGCCCAGCTTGGTGGTGTGCGATAATGGGCGAAATCTCGTTGCAGCTCTGGGACTAGCCGGTTTGACGCACATCCCTTGCCTGGCGCATGTGCTGAATTTGGTGGTGCAGAAGTTCATTCACAACTACCCCGACATGTCAGAGCTGCTGCATAAAGTGCAGGCCGTCTGTTCGCGCTTCCGGCGTTCACATCCTGCCGCTGCTCGCCTGTCTGCGCTACAGCGTAACCTCGGCCTTCCCGCTCACCGCCTCATATGCGACGTGCCCACCAGGTGGAACTCCACCTTGCACATGCTGGACAGACTGTGCGAGCAGCAGCAGGCCATAGTGGAGTTTCAGCTGCAGCACGCACGGGTCAGTCGCACTGCGGAACAGCACCACTTCACCACCAATGACTGGGCCTCCATGCGAGACCTGTGTGCCCTGTTGCGCTGTTTCGAGTACTCCACCAACATGGCCAGTGGCGATGATGCCGTTATCAGCGTTACAATACCACTTCTATGTCTCCTTGAGAAAACACTTAGGGCGATGATGGAAGAGGAGGTGGCCCAGGAGGAGGAGGAGGAGGAGGAGGAAGAGGGGTTATTTTTAGCACTTTCAGGCCAGTCTCTTCGAAGTGACTCAGAGGGAGGTTTTTTGCAACAGCAGAGGCCAGGTACAAATGTGGCCAGCCAGGGCCCACTACTGGAGGACGAGGAGGACGAGGATGAGATGGAGGAGGATGAGGATGAAGCATGGTCACAGCGGGGTGGCACCCAATGCAGCTCGGGCCCATCACTGGTGCGTGGCTGGGGGGACAGCTTGTCCTTACCCCTGGGCAGCCTGGCACACATGAGCAACTACATGCTGCAGTGCCTGCGCAACGACAGCAGAGTTGCCCACATTTTAACGTGTGCGGACTACTGGGTTGCCACCCTGCTGGATCCACGCTACAAAGACAATGTGCCCACCTTTCTTCCTGCACTGGAGCGTGATAGGAAGATGCGCGAGTACAAGCGCACGTTGGTAGACGCGCTACTTAGAGCATTCCCAAATGTCACAGGGGAACAAGTGGAAGCACAAGGCCAAGGCAGAGGAGGAGCAAGAGGTCGCCAAGGCAGCTGTGTCACGGCCAGCTCCTCTGAGGGCAGGGTTAGCATGGCAGAGATGTGGAAAAGTTTTGTCAACACGCCACAGCTAACTGCACCACCACCTGATACGCAACGTGTTAGCAGGAGGCAACATTTCACTAACATGGTGGAACAGTACGTGTGCACACCCCTCCACGTACTGACTGATGGTTCAGCCCCATTCAACTTCTGGGTCTCTAAATTGTCCACGTGGCCAGAGCTAGCCTTTTATGCCTTGGAGGTGCTGGCCTGCCCGGCGGCCAGCGTTTTGTCTGAACGTGTATTCAGCACGGCAGGGGGAGTCATTACAGACAAACGCAGCCGCCTGTCTACAGCCAATGTGGACAAGCTGACGTTAATAAAAACGAACCAGGCATGGATCCCACAGGACCTGTCCATCCCTTGTCCAGATTAGACATTAACTACCTCCCCTTAACCATATATTATTGGACTCCAGGGCACTTCCTCATTCAATCCTATTTTTATTTTCATTTTACCATTATATTGCGAGGCTACCCAAAGTTGAATGAACCTCTCCTCTGTCTGGGTGGCGGGGCCTAAATATATGCCAATGGACTGTTCCAATGTTGGGTGACGTGAAGCCTGATTCTCTGCTATGACATGCAGACTAATTCTCTGCTGACATGAAGCCAGATCCTCTGTTACGGGACCTCTCTCCTCTGCCTGGGTGCTGGGCCTAAATATCTGACAATGGACTGTTGCAGTGGTGGCTGACGTGAAGCCTGATTTTCTGCTATGACATGCAGACTAATTCTCTGCTGACATGAAGCCAGATCCTCTGTTACGGGACCTCTCTCCTCTGCCTGGGTGCTGGGCCTAAATTTATGAAAATGGACTGTTGCATTGGTGGCTGACGTGAAGCCTGATTCTCTGCTATGATATGAAGACTGATTCTCTGCTGACATGAAGCCAGATTGTCTGTTACGGGACCTCTCTCCTCTGCCTGGGTGCTGGGCCTAAATTTATGAAAATGGACTGTTGCAGTGGTGGGTGACGTGAAGCCTGATTCTCTGCTATGACATGAAGACTGATTCTCTGCTGACATGAAGCCAGATTGTCTGTTACGGGACCTCTCTCCTCTGCCTGGGTGCTGGGCCTAAATATCTGACAATGGACTGTTGCATTGGTGGCTGACGTGAAGCCTGATTCTCTGCTATGATATGAAGACTGATTCTCTGCTGACATGAAGCCAGATTGTCTGTTACGGGACCTCTCTCCTCTGCCTGGGTGCTGGGCCTAAATTTATGAAAATGGACTGTTGCACTGGTGGCTGACGTGAAGCCTGATTCTCTGCTATGATATGAAGACTGATTCTCTGCTGACATGAAGCCAGATTGTCTGTTACGGGACCTCTCTCCTCTGCCTGGGTGCTGGGCCTAAATTTATGAAAATGGACTGTTGCAGTGGTGGGTGACGTGAAGCCTGATTCTCTGCTATGACATGAAGACTGATTTTCTGCTGACATGAAGCCAGATTGTCTGTTACGGGACCTCTCTCCTCTGCCTGGGTGCTGGGCCTAAATTTATGAAAATGGACTGTTGCAGTGGTGGGTGACGTGAAGCCTGATTCTCTGCTATGACATGAAGACTGATTCTCTGCTGACATGAAGCCAGATTCTCTGTTACGGGACCTCTCTCCTCTGCCTGGGTGCCGGGGCCTAAATATCTGAGAATGGACTGTTCCAGTGGTGGGTCACGTGAAGCCAGATTCTCTGCTATGGGACCTCTTCAATTGATTTTGGTTAATTTTTATTTATTTAATTTTTATTTTAATTCATTTCCCTATCCACATTTGTTTGCAGGGGATTTACCTACATGTTGCTGCCTTTTGCAGCCCTCTAGCCCTTTCCTGGGCTGTTTTACAGCCTTTTTAGTGCCGAAAAGTTTGGGTCCCCATTGACTTTAATGGGGTTCGGGTTCGGGACGAAGTTCGGATCGGGTTCGGATCCCGAACCCGAACATTTTCGCGAAGTTCGGCCGAACTTCTCGAACCCGAACATCCAGGTGTCCGCTCAACTCTACATATGGCATTGAATTTACCTTCCCTTTACCTTTTCTTACCTTTACTAACAAAGCCCATTTTTCAGGTTAGATTGACCTGGATTTTTTTGGGGGAAATTGACCAATAACCAGAGCATAATGTTGAATCTTTGCCTTCCTGCCTTGGCTAATTATGTCCTAATGGGAAGTATAGGAACACCATGAACAGTTCACTTACATTTTAGAAAATATCTATTTTCATTTCTCACATTTGAATATTGTAAATGTAAGAAATTTAAATAAAATAGTTTGTTTATTCAAATACAACTTGGTTCAGATGAAAGAGAAATGACTACCTCAATTGTCTCTCAATTTTATTGCTACTTTTACAAAAAACCATATTAGCTTTTCAATATATACTTCAAAGTACAGTTCACTATTACTACTCGGATGGCACAGAAATAATTGCAGAAATAAAACTTGAGAGAAAGAAAATGGTGTGAAAACACAATTTAAATGGAATAGAATTTGTATCTCTGTCCTTTCAATATTTGCAACCTCATAAAGACACCCCACAGGTCTTCATATTACTTTTCCTTGAACATATTGATTTTCTGTGATTGTCATCCCAAATTAGTTTTTCTAGTGTCTAGAGTCTAAGTGCACAGGAAGTGCATGGATTGACGTTGATTCTTCTTGCCTTCCGGACATATACCGTAGGTCTTAAAGGTTATTTATTGAGTTCATTACATTTTTTGCCATTATCTGTTTTTCCTCTAGTTCTTCTGATTCTCCGAAAGTAACGGGGCTATTTGTATTTTATTACTTTTAATGAAGGCTCACTTTGAATGAACCTACTCATGAATGAGGTTACTGTATATGTAGCAATGTCAAAGAATGATTCTTAAATTGTCTTTTTGTATAAATAGAAATAATTTGATAATAAAATAGGAATCGGTCAAGATATAAAATTAATTGCTATTGCCGTTTTAGTCCATCTGAAAAATGCAGGCTGTTTATAGTTGTGTCTTGTGACAACGCAGATTATTGCTTCCCGGCTCTCGTGGCTCATAAAGGACGTGATTTCAAGGATTGCTTGTGGATGCAGTTACCCAATATGTGCTGTAAGCGTAGATTCATCTTAGACGGGATATTTTGATCAGTTTTTGCATTATAATTTTTTTTTACCAAAACCAGACGTGGAGCATAAACGGAGAAAAGCTAGACAACATCTGCACTAGAGATGAGTGAATCGCTTCGTATAATTTATTTATCAGAGTTCTTGAGCAGCGAGAGGCTTTCCCTACTGCTCAAGAAGTTCCCCCTGTGCCTTAATTGATAGGGCTGGACATTTTGCCATGAAAGAGCAGAGGCTCTGCTGCTGCTACCAGAGCAGCGACTGTGCATGCATCGGTACCCTGAGCAGTGGCACAGGACCGGATGAGATGTCTGATCCTGTCAATCAAGTGACAGGGGAGCCTCTTGAGCAGCAGGGACAGTCCTTCACTGATGAAAATTAATAGATACGAATCGATTCTCTCATCTCTATTCTGCACACAATTTAAAGGGGTTATCTGAAGAGAACAAGGTGTATGAGATCATGATGCGGTTTGTGCTACTTTGTGAATCTATGGAGAGATAGGGCAAGGATGCCCTAATCTGCAGTCATCATGTTATATCCCACCCTCTGCTAGACCCGCTGCGGACCTTATTCTGTGAGTGTCATGCAATAACATATAGCATGCATTGTCAAGCTAAGAATGAAATAATTTTAAGCATACATTAAGGAGTCCCATAGCAATGAGCCCCAGATATACTTGTCTGACAGTGACATGATGGCACTTCATATAGCACACTAGCTATTTAGAGGGTAACACTCCTGCAGAATAACAAATGTGCACAGTGGCATAACTAGAAATGACTGGGCCCCAACGCTAATTTTTGAACGGGGCCACTCCCCCCCAGGAACTTCTTTCCAACCCCCTTCCTCCCGTTCAACCCCAACTCCTGTGGCTAATCAAATCGCTCTCTCAGACTTGGCCCAACAGCCGCTGTCTATCTGTTTTCTACAGTGTCTCCGGATATAATGTAATTTTATAATACTGTTGAGGTGGATCTTATAATAAAATCTTTTAGTCCTCCTCCTGGGTAGGTCCCTTCTGAGTTCGGGCCCCAAAGCAGACACTTCCCCTGCTTCCCCTATAGCTACGCCCCTGAATGTGCAATAGTTCTTGGTTGTTTAGCACAGATCCAGGGGGCAATATTTCTCTTTGTGGACTCTTATAAGTCAGACAAAGCTCCTCTGGGGAAAAAGGTGCTACCTTCATTTGGGCATCTCTCCTTAAAGATGTTTTGTATTCTTGGTCCTAGCCCTAACTCAGCCCAGGAGCAGAATGACATGAAGTTCATTGAAAGATCACAATAGGGGCGTTTGGGCCTGACTTTTGGCCCATCGCTGCCAAAAAATGCCCACATTACACAATACACAGCCTCAGCAAATGTATGCAATCACTAAGTGAGCAGCTCTGCAGCCAGCCAGCCGCAGCAGCACTGTGCTTACCACAGCTGGGGAGGCGGGGGGAGAGGGTGAAAAAAGGAGCTAAGGAGAAACCCCTTATCCCTCATCTTCCTTTTTTGAAGATACCCTCAACTCACTGTGTTATCTGTAGTCTTACATAGGACTGCAGGTGACATCTACTACATTATTTGTAATCAGAGAGGTATCATTGTGTTATCTGTGCTGTTATATATGACTGCACATGACATCTACTACATTTTCTGTACTTAGATAGTTATCATTGTGTTATCTGTGGTGTTACATAGGACTGCAGGTAACATCTACTGCATTATCTGTCCTCAGAGAGTTATCACTGTGTTATCTGTTGTGTTACATAGGATCCCATTAGGGTACATTTGTAATGTGGCTGTATGAAAAAAATATGGGACAAGACATGAAAGGGGGATGGTCATGGGAAAATGGAAGAAGGGGCCTAAATTGGGTAAACAGCTCCAGGCCTTTGATGCATTTAATCCACTCCTGATGAAATCACATGTTTTTCCACACAATACAAGGGGTCACTCATACTCCTTGTGCTACAAGCCTCCCTACCTTTGGCCTACAATATGCTCCTCATCTTGCACGTAAAAGAAAGATTTCCTTCACATGACACATATTGAGGAGAATTTATCAAGCCATGCACTACAGAATTCTGGCTTTTTAAAGTTGCAAAATAGGGCTTTACAACTTTTTGGGCTTGTTTGTTCAAAAATGTCAGACTTTTTGTAATTTTACACCGCTCACTCTAGTTTTAAAAAGTGGGCAAGGTTATCAATGTTAATGAAGTGTATGCCAGATTTACAGTGCTTTCAGACACGGGCTTTTGCTGGTGTTTGCACTTTTGCATTTTCAGTGGCGTTGTTTGCACCTGCGTTTTTGTGGTAAAAAAAAACAACAACTCCAGAAATATGAAACACAGGCCAAACAAGCTTTTCTTCTGCCATTTTTTTTAATTAAGTGGGTTGTTTGTCACAATGGCATTGTGCCGTAGCTGTTGGCATTTTTCGCACACATGTTGCAAATTCACTCCTGTGAGGAGAGAAGAGGAGTGAAAAATAATGGAGTAACTCCTGTAAACATATTTAAAGATGTGCCAAACTTATCAAGTGTGTAAGCAGCCAGGAGCAGAGCTGACAGGGAATTTCCTTGCCCTGTGAATTACAAAAGCAGCACAGTGACAGCATACACTACGTGCAGAATTATTAGGCAAATGAGTATTTTGACCACATCATCCTCTTTATGCATGTTGTCTTACTCCAAGCTGTATAGGCTCGAAAGCCTACTACCAATTAAGCATATTAGGTGATGTGCATCTCTGTAATGAGAAGGGGTGTGGTCTAATGACATCAACACCCTATATCAGGTGTGCATAATTATTAGGCAACTTCCTTTCCTTTGGCAAAATGGGTCAAAAGAAGGACTTGACAGGCTCAGAAAAGTCAAAAATAGTGAGATATTTTGCAGAGGGATGCAGCACTCTTAAAATTGCAAAGCTTCTGAAGCGTGATCATCGAACAATCAAGCGTTTCATTCAAAATAGTCAACAGGGTCGCAAGAAGCGTGTGGAAAAACCAAGGCGCAAAATAACTGCCCATGAACTGAGAAAAGTCAAGCGTGCAGCTGCCAAGATGCCACTTGCCACCAGTTTGGCCATATTTCAGAGCTGCAACATCACTGGAGTGCCCAAAAGCACAAGGTGTGCAATACTCAGAGACATGGCCAAGGTAAGAAAGGCTGAAAGACGACCACCACTGAACAAGACACACAAGCTAAAAAGTCAATACTGGGCCAAGAAATATCTCAAGACTGATTTTTCTAAGGTTTTATGGACTGATGAAATGAGAGTGAGTCTTGATGGGCCAGATGGCTGGATTGGTAAAGGGCAGAGAGCTCCAGTCCGACTCAGACGCCAGCAAGGTGGAGGTGGATGTCATGGAACCATGAACCAGACGTACAACAAGAGATGAGTGGAAATAAGAAGGCTTTATTGAAAATAAAGCTGTAAGGCAAAAGTCCAAACGGATGGCTAAACCGAAGCAGGGTCTTGCGAAACCAGAGATCAGGAACCAGAAGGGTAGTCAGATGAAGCCAGGATCAGGAACCAACAGGGTAGTCAGACGAAGCCAGGATCAGGAATCAGCAGGGTAGTCAGACGAAGCCAGGATCAGGAACCAGAAGCAGCAGCAGTCTTAGAAGCATGTGAGCACAGGAGGACCAAGCAGGGAACTGAAGCCACAGACCTCCTATATATATGAGCTAGGCATCCAGCTCCTCCCAGTGGGAAGGAGGAGCCGCAGGGTGGGAGGCTACAAGAAACCCAGAAACCAAGATGGCCGCCAGCACATGTCAAACGAAGGAGAACAGCAAGGAGGTAAGACCATGACAGTGGAGTACTGGTTTGGGCTGGTATCATCAAAGATGAGCTTGTGGGGCCTTTTTGGGTTGAGGATGGAGTCATTTATTTACAATTGGTCACTAGGACCATAGATGTCCCTGATTGACACGTGTTACTAAGTCTAAAATTTAAACTTTTATTGCTTGTCCTTAAAATGTTTCGAACACTACAATTAAAATAATCAGCTATGCTTGCTAGATACATTCATCATAGTGCCAATGACTCTGTTTACTAGGTGATCCCACTAGAGGGCGCTTGTAACTGTTAGCTGTTTGAGGCTCTGCTGCCTATTATTTCGGTGCCCCAGTGCTATATTACTGCGCTCTGTTATTGTCACAGTGCGCTGTTTCAAACAGCCATCGCCCTCATGAGGTACACTTTCTCTCTTTGTATTAACAACAGATCATTTCCTAGCCATGCATACACTGGCTAAAACACACTATCTGCCCCCCGACATGTTTCGCCAAACACTTGGCGTCTTCAGGGGTTTGGGCAGTGAAATGTGTGTTGGGGGCGGATCCCGGTTTATGAAACCTCCCTATGGGCGTGGCGGTTCTGTTATCCAATGCGTGTCTCTGTTACTCTCAGTCAGACCGCTCAACCACTCTTCATATATCTACCACTTATCGTTCCTTGATGTCTCCTCCTAGTGTCTCCCCAGCCAATGACCGTTCTCCTGCGCCAACTAGGTTGCGCTAATCCTTGATCTAGATTGCCGATCTTTTTTGACCAAATGCGCATGTCTAGGCACTTGGTCGCTGGCTGATGTCAATTCCATCTATATGCGCTCTTCCATTCTAGATGACGTCAAAACTATGCGCTGTCACCCATTGCGCATGTCATCTGACTTAGTCTCAATTCCGTCCGGTCATAGATCGCAATACGGCTGCTCAGGGTGATTATGCAGACACCTCAGATTTGTGAAGTACTTGTATTTATTTTTTCTCTCCTCTGTACATTTCAGGTCCAAACCACCTGTACAAATATCTCATTAGGTTCTAATCTTATGATCTTATTTTACCTACTAATAATGATGCATCTCAGTGTGCACTCCCCTCTCTTTCAATAATGCATATCCCTATCTATAGATTAATATTTTTATGTTTATTTTTATGTATATATTTTTCAATTTTTGATATTTTATTATTTTTTGTATTATTTTTATTACCCCTACATACGGTATATGTTGAAACCCGCTGGGTATACTTTTATTCTCCCTTCATCATCTGACACTGCATACTCCCCTGTTCTTAATTTCTTCTATGGGGCTTATCTGATATACAGTCTAATGTTATATCAGTATCTTATCTATACCTAATTGTACCCTTCTATCTATAATTTATTTATTATTGGACACTGACTGCCCTATATCAATATCTTTTTTATCGTTTGTATTTTATAGGTTCTAATAGGATGTCACATATCCCAAGACTCTCCAGACTCTCACCACGTAAGTATTTGTTAGTGCATAACTGTGCGATTGAGCATGTGCTCATTTCTAAATCTTTTTAGATATATTTTTTAATATATTTTATTTTTATTTTTATTTTTATTTTTATTATTATCCATTGAATTATAATTTTATATTCTATGTTTTGTGATTCATTACTGACATTATTTGTGTCTACTTATTCTATCTTTTTAAATTGATGCACTCTTTAATCATATTTATTTATTCATTTTCACACCTCTTAATCATAGTAAATAGCAGATTCTAAGTTATTTTAATCTGATGTTGTTATGTCCATTATAATGTAGGGATTTTTATTTTTATCATACTTTCTGATTGGGGTTTATTGGTTATTATTCCTTTTACTCATTATATTTTATTATTATTTTTATTTTTATTTTAATATATATAGATCTTATTTTTTTATATATATATATTTTATATAGATCTTATTTTTTATGTAGATACGGATATATTTAGAGGGATCTTATATGAGATATATTGTTCTATGCCATCTACTCTCTATTTTTTGTACTCACATATATCTGCTTGGTGGCACATCATGTCTATCAGAATTATATCTGGTATTCTGATCATTTTATTGGTTTCCCAGGAGTCATCTTGTCCGTCCCATATTATGCGAATCATAAGGTTCTATACATTTCTTTATTTACATTAATATAAAATTGTTTTTTAGGAATCTTTCTCATAGGAATGAGGCATAAGTAAATCCCTCATTCAGGCCATATGGGGCCAGACTACCTAGCCGATATATCCATTTGGTTTCCACTTGTTGTAGTCTCTGGTCTACAAAACATTGTATATAGGGGCATTAGGATTAATATCAGACCGAACTCCCATCAGGATGACCCAGAATTCTTGAAAGGCTGGGAGGATCTGTTGACTGACTGCTCTTTACGTATGCAAACATACTTGCTAGAGTATGAAAAACAGTCATTGAGCAAAATAGCAGTACAGCTAGAGAAGGAGATCAATGATATACAAGTATTCCGAGCTCAAACAGAATTCACAAACCTAGAGACTAAACTCCAAAAAAATATTGAATATTTGCAAAGCGAAGTTAAAGAAAGGAAACATCGCAAGTATAACAGGGACAAAAAGGATTTTGAGACAGGAAAGGTATATGTAAAAAACAAGCAAACCAACTATCGCAGCAATTATAACCGCAGCGAAAATACTGACATTTCAGAGTCAGATATATCTGAACCTGAAACTTATACTACTACGTATAAGACTGGCTATAGACCCAGATATAAACGGAGAGGAAACAATAGATCCAACAGACAGGCTTATAGTAGAGGATATTCGCAGGATACTTCAAGATGTCCCAACCCAGTACTAACAAATATGAGTGGAGCAACAGGAGGAGGAGGAGAACAAGTTATGACAGCACAGTTATCATCCTGTTCATCATTGCCTCAACCAACTGGCAGTGGTTTACTGGGAAATCCCAATCAAGCAGGGAATATCACCCAGACATTGATGCCCCATTTTTTAGTACCGGGGGTACAGCTCAGGGACAGAGACAAGTGGGGGTATCGTCAGGGGACGTAGCTGTAATACCATCTAGCGATATGCAAATTATCAACCTCACTGACATGATACTGACCCCAGAACATCAGACCATGTTAAGCAAAGGATTATCATTTACACCATTACCCTATTTTGACTGTTTTAGTTGGGTCAAAGATGTTAATTTATTTGCGAGGAAATTGGCATTATATAAAGAGCATAAAAATTTGGAAAGAGACCCAACAAAACAAAGTGCCAAAGAAGCAGAAGCGGTACAAATCTTAGAAGATCTTCAGAGGGAACATCAGGGAGAAATAGTGCCACTCAGGGCACCCCATAGTGCATTAACTCCACAATCAAGGTTTACTCCGCCATTTACGAAATATGGGAAAATAGAGTCGTTTGTAGACCTGGTCACAAAGGATCTTCAAAAAATCAAGACTAGTAAAAGCTCCCTGGGATCTAACCTAACTCCACAGGAGAAAGAAGCCCTGGATAGCTTGATAAAAAATGACAACGTGGAGATAAAGCCCTCGGATAAAGGAGGGAACATAGTGCTCCTGGGTAAGGAATACTATGTAAGTATGGTGATGACCCTCCTAAATGACAATAATACATACCGATTATTAGGAGAAAATCCTACAGAGAGGTTTAAACACGATCTAAAAGCTATTTTGGATGAGGCAAAGGGAAGGGGTCTCATCACCAAGGAGGAGATGAGAGTCCTCTATAACCCTCATCCAACAATAGCTACTTTTTACGCTATCCCTAAGGTGCACAAAAAACGTGATCCTATCCCAGGGAGGCCAATAGTATCAGGTAATCAGAGCCTATGTGAGGGGATTAGCAGCTATGTAGACCAAATTATATCACCATTTGTGTCTAGTTTATCCTCGTATCTTAAAGATACCAAGGACACGCTGATGAAACTTCAGGGCATTCAGGTCAGCCAGACCACACATATAGCGAGTCTGGATGTTGAAGCTCTATATACCAGCATCCAACATGATCTTGGCCTAGCAGCAATCAGACATTATTTAAACAAAAAAGGGATACAATATCAAGAGCACAATGAGTTTGTTTTATCACTATTGAATTTTCTGTTGACACACAATTATTTCACTTTTAATGGGAAGTATTATTTACAGACAATTGGGACAGCTATGGGGACTATTTGTGCCCCGAGCTTTGCAAATTTATTTTTAGGGTGGTGGGAAGAACAGGTAGTTTTCACAGAGGATAATTTACAGTTCACAGATCACATATTATACTGGGGTCGTTTTATAGACGACATTATAATTTTGTGGGACAGCACTAGTATACAATTTCACGAGTTTGTCAATAAACTTAATAATAATTTACTAGGCCTTAAATTTACTGCGGAGATAGATCAGAGAGCTATTAACTTCCTGGATCTCACCATAGCCCTGGAACTAGATGGTAGCCTTAAAACTACCATCTATAGGAAGCCCACGTCGACAAACAACCTCCTACATTGGGAAAGTCACCATCCAACCAGCCTTAAAAAAGGAATCCCAATAGGACAATATCTGAGGGCAAAACGAAATTGTTCGACAACTGAAGATTTTGAAAGAGAATGTGGGCTCCTCTATGACAAGTTCTTGGCAAGAGGATATCCAAAAAAGACTCTACATTTCGCATACAACAGAGCGAAGAAAAGCTGTAGAATGAATCTACTTCTTGGAAATAGACAAATAACAACACCAGATGACAAAATAATACGGTGTATTGGCACGTATGATGGACAACATGAAAAGATACGTAAGATCTTGACACGTCATTGGCCTATACTACTCTCAGATGACGAGTTGAGGGAGATCATCACCCCTAGACCAGCCATTACGTATAGAAGAGGGCAGAATATAAAAGAAAAACTAGTGCATAGTCACTTCATTCAGGACAAAACACAAACAAAACCCACCTGGCTTAGAACGGTTGGGTCCTATCCATGTGGGGACTGTAGTTTCTGCAGGCTGATGTCACCAAGGAAGGAATTTATAAACCCTAGTGACAATAAAAAATATAAGATCAAAGAATACATCAACTGTAAGTCAATGGGAGTGGTCTACGCCATTCAATGTGACTGTCCGAAGATTTATGTGGGTAAAACCATGCAAGAATTGAGAAGACGTATCTCAAAACATCTCAGCATGATCAATACTACTGGCGATACACCTCTCTCCAGACATATGCATTATATACATAATGGCAATATTCAGAATTTGAAAGTATGGGGAATACAGAAACTTAAACTAGGCCCAAGAATGGGCAACCTAGACCAGAGACTACAACAAGTGGAAACCAAATGGATATATCGGCTAGGTAGTCTGGCCCCATATGGCCTGAATGAGGGATTTACTTATGCCTCATTCCTATGAGAAAGATTCCTAAAAAACAATTTTATATTAATGTAAATAAAGAAATGTATAGAACCTTATGATTCGCATAATATGGGACGGACAAGATGACTCCTGGGAAACCAATAAAATGATCAGAATACCAGATATAATTCTGATAGACATGATGTGCCACCAAGCAGATATATGTGAGTACAAAAAATAGAGAGTAGATGGCATAGAACAATATATCTCATATAAGATCCCTCTAAATATATCCGTATCTACATAAAAAATAAGATCTATATAAAATATATATATATAAAAAAATAAGATCTATATATATTAAAATAAAAATAAAAATAATAATAAAATATAATGAGTAAAAGGAATAATAACCAATAAACCCCAATCAGAAAGTATGATAAAAATAAAAATCCCTACATTATAATGGACATAACAACATCAGATTAAAATAACTTAGAATCTGCTATTTACTATGATTAAGAGGTGTGAAAATGAATAAATAAATATGATTAAAGAGTGCATCAATTTAAAAAGATAGAATAAGTAGACACAAATAATGTCAGTAATGAATCACAAAACATAGAATATAAAATTATAATTCAATGGATAATAATAAAAATAAAAATAAAAATAAAAATAAAATATATTAAAAAATATATCTAAAAAGATTTAGAAATGAGCACATGCTCAATCGCACAGTTATGCACTAACAAATACTTACGTGGTGAGAGTCTGGAGAGTCTTGGGATATGTGACATCCTATTAGAACCTATAAAATACAAACGATAAAAAAGATATTGATATAGGGCAGTCAGTGTCCAATAATAAATAAATTATAGATAGAAGGGTACAATTAGGTATAGATAAGATACTGATATAACATTAGACTGTATATCAGATAAGCCCCATAGAAGAAATTAAGAACAGGGGAGTATGCAGTGTCAGATGATGAAGGGAGAATAAAAGTATACCCAGCGGGTTTCAACATATACCGTATGTAGGGGTAATAAAAATAATACAAAAAATAATAAAATATCAAAAATTGAAAAATATATACATAAAAATAAACATAAAAATATTAATCTATAGATAGGGATATGCATTATTGAAAGAGAGGGGAGTGCACACTGAGATGCATCATTATTAGTAGGTAAAATAAGATCATAAGATTAGAACCTAATGAGATATTTGTACAGGTGGTTTGGACCTGAAATGTACAGAGGAGAGAAAAAATAAATACAAGTACTTCACAAATCTGAGGTGTCTGCATAATCACCCTGAGCAGCCGTATTGCGATCTATGACCGGACGGAATTGAGACTAAGTCAGATGACATGCGCAATGGGTGACAGCGCATAGTTTTGACGTCATCTAGAATGGAAGAGCGCATATAGATGGAATTGACATCAGCCAGCGACCAAGTGCCTAGACATGCGCATTTGGTCAAAAAAGATCGGCAATCTAGATCAAGGATTAGCGCAACCTAGTTGGCGCAGGAGAACGGTCATTGGCTGGGGAGACACTAGGAGGAGACATCAAGGAACGATAAGTGGTAGATATATGAAGAGTGGTTGAGCGGTCTGACTGAGAGTAACAGAGACACGCATTGGATAACAGAACCGCCACGCCCATAGGGAGGTTTCATAAACCGGGATCCGCCCCCAACACACATTTCACTGCCCAAACCCCTGAAGACGCCAAGTGTTTGGCGAAACATGTCGGGGGGCAGATAGTGTGTTTTAGCCAGTGTATGCATGGCTAGGAAATGATCTGTTGTTAATACAAAGAGAGAAAGTGTACCTCATGAGGGCGATGGCTGTTTGAAACAGCGCACTGTGACAATAACAGAGCGCAGTAATATAGCACTGGGGCACCGAAATAATAGGCAGCAGAGCCTCAAACAGCTAACAGTTACAAGCGCCCTCTAGTGGGATCACCTAGTAAACAGAGTCATTGGCACTATGATGAATGTATCTAGCAAGCATAGCTGATTATTTTAATTGTAGTGTTCGAAACATTTTAATGACAAGCAATAAAAGTTTAAATTTTAGACTTAGTAACACGTGTCAATCAGGGACATCTATGGTCCTAGTGACCAATTGTAAATAAATAATTGTATAGTCCCAACACGTGTTAGGGAGAGATATGTAAAGGTGGTCAGATAAGTTAGTGGGGGAAAACCCCAAAAATTACTCCCAAAGAAAAGGAATCTTGAGCATAGAGAGTCAGCCAGGAGAGAGATGGCCAGTTTTTTGTCCAATCAACCTACCACGACAGCCTTTCTATCTGAGGCAAATAGAGTCTTCTCAACACAAAATCTACCTGTAAATGCTTTGGATATTAACTTTGCATTTAAAGAACTGAACAGAACATATAAACAATATATAAGATCAATCTGGGAAATAACCAGTTTGGAGACTTACCTACAGCAAAACATTGTATATAGGGGCATTAGGATTAATATCAGACCGAACTCCCATCAGGATGACCCAGAATTCTTGAAAGGCTGGGAGGATCTGTTGACTGACTGCTCTTTACGTATGCAAACATACTGCTAGAGTATGAAAAACAGTCATTGAGCAAAATAGCAGTACAGCTAGAGAAGGAGATCAATGATATACAAGTATTCCGGGCTCAAACAGAATTCACAAACCTAGAGACTAAACTCCAAAAAAATATTGAATATTTGCAAAGCGAAGTTAAAGAAAGGAAACATCGCAAGTATAACAGGGACAAAAAGGATTTTGAGACAGGAAAGGTATATGTAAAAAACAACCAAACCAACTATCGCAGCAATTATAACCGCAGCGAAAATACTGACATTTCAGAGTCAGATATATCTGAACCTGAAACTTATACTACTACGTATAAGACTGGCTATAGACCCAGATATAAACGGAGAGGAAACAATAGATCCAACAGACAGGCCTATAGTAGAGGATATTCGCAGGATACTTCAAGATGTCCCAACTCAGTACTAACAAATATGAGTGGAGCAACAGGAGGAGGAGGAGAACAAGTTATGACAGCACAGTCATCATCCTGTTCATCATTGCCTCAACCAACTGGCAGTGGTTTACTGGGAAATCCCAATCAAGCAGGGAATATCACCCAGACACTGATGCCCCATTTTTTAGTACCGGGGGTACAGCTCAGGGACAGAGACAAGTGGGGGTATCGTCAGGGGACGTAGCTGCAATACCATCTAGCGATATGCAAATTATCAACCTCACTGACATGATACTGACCCCAGAACATCAGACCATGTTAAGCAAAGGATTATCATTTACACCATTACCCTATTTTGACTGTTTTAGTTGGGTCAAAGATGTTAATTTATTTGCGAGGAAATTGGCATTATATAAAGAGCATAAAAATTTGGAAAGAGACCCAACAAAACAAAGTGCTAAAGAAGCAGAAGCGGTACAAATCTTAGAAGATCTTCAGAGGGAACATCAGGGAGAAATAGTGCCACTAGGGCACCCCATAGTACATTAACTCCACAATCAAGGTTTACTCCGCCATTTACGAAATATGGGAAAATAGAGTCGTTTGTAGACTTGGTCACAAAAGATCTTCAAAAAATCAAGACTAGTAAAAGCTCCCTGGGATCTAACCTAACTCCACAGGAGAAAGAAGCCCTGGATAGCCTGATAAAAAATGACAACGTGGAGATAAAGCCCTCGGATAAAGGAGGGAACATAGTGCTCCTGGGTAAGGAATACTATGTAAGTATGGTGATGACCCTCCTAAATGACAATAACACATACCGATTATTAGGAGAAAATCCTACAGAGAGGTTTCAAACACGATCTAAAAGCTATTTTGGATGAGGCAAAGGGAAGGGGTCTCATCACCAAGGAGGAGATGAGAGTCCTCTATAACCCTCATCCAACAATAGCTACTTTTTACGCTATCCCCAAGGTGCACAAAAAACGTGATCCTATCCCAGGGAGGCCAATAGTATCAGGTAATCAGAGCCTATGTGAGGGGATTAGCAGCTATGTAGACCAAATTATATCACCATTTGTGTCTAGTTTATCCTCGTATCTTAAAGATACCAAGGACACGCTGATGAAACTTCAGGGCATTCAGGTCAGCCAGACCACACATATAGCGAGTCTGGATGTTGAAGCTCTATATACCAGCATCCAACATGATCTTGGCCTAGCAGCAATCAGACATTATTTAAACAAAAAAGGGATACAATATCAAGAGCACAATGAGTTTGTTTTATCACTATTGAATTTTTGTTGACACACAATTATTTCACTTTTAATGGGAAGTATTATTTACAGATAATTGGGACAGCTATGGGGACTATTTGTGCCCCGAGCTTCGCAAATTTATTTTTAGGGTGGTGGGAAGAACAGGTAGTTTTCACAGAGGATAATTTACAGTTCACAGATCACATATTATACTGGGGTCGTTTTATAGACGACATTATAATTTTGTGGGACAGCACTAGTATACAATTTCACGAGTTTGTCAATAAACTTAATAATAATTTACTAGGCCTTAAATTTACTGCGGAGATAGATCAGAGAGCTATTAACTTCCTAGATCTCACCATAGCCCTGGAACTAGATGGTAGCCTTAAAACTACCATCTATAGGAAGCCCACGTCGACAAACAACCTCCTACATTGGGAAAGTCACCATCCAACCAGCCTTAAAAAAGGAATCCCAATAGGACAATATCTGAGGGCAAAACGAAATTGTTCGACAACTGAAGACTTTGAAAGAGAATGTGGGCTCCTCTATGACAAGTTCTTGGCAAGAGGATATCCAAAAAAGACTCTACATTTCGCATACAACAGAGCGAAGAAAAGCTGTAGAATGAATCTACTTCTTGGAAATAGACAAATAACAACACCAGATGACAAAATAATACGGTGTATTGGCACGTATGATGGACAACATGAAAAGATACGTAAGATCTTGACACGTCATTGGCCTATACTACTCTCAGATGACGAGTTGAGGGAGATCATCACCCCTAGACCAGCCATTACGTATAGAAGAGGGCAGAATATAAAAGAAAAACTAGTGCATAGTCACTTTATTCAGGACAAAATACAAACAAAACCCACCTGGCTTAGAACGGTTGGGTCTTATCCATGTGGGGACTGTAGTTTCTGCAGGCTGATGTCACCAAGGAAGGAATTTATAAACCCTAGTGACAATAAAAAATATAAGATCAAAGAATACATCAACTGTAAGTCAATGGGAGTGGTCTACGCCATTCAATGTGACTGTCCGAAGATTTATGTGGGTAAAACCATGCAAGAATTGAGAAGACGTATCTCAAAACATCTCAGCATGATCAATACTACTGGCGATACACCTCTCTCCAGACATATGCATTATATACATAATGGCAATGTTCAGAATTTGAAAGTATGGGGAATACAAAACTTAAACTAGGCCCAAGAATGGGCAACCTAGACCAGAGACTACAACAAGTGGAAACCAAATGGATATATCGGCTAGGTAGTCTGGCCCCATATGGCCTGAATGAGGGATTTACTTATGCCTCATTCCTATGAGAAAGATTCCTAAAAAACAATTTTATATTAATGTAAATAAAGAAATGTATAGAACTTTATGATTCGCATAATATGGGACGGACAAGATGACTCCTGGGAAACCAATAAAATGATCAGAATACCAGATATAATTCTGATAGACATGATGTGCCACCAAGCAGATATATGTGAGTACAAAAAATAGAGAGTAGATGGCATAGAACAATATATCTCATATAAGATCCCTCTAAATATATCCGTATCTACATAAAAAATAAGATCTATATAAAATATATATATATAAAAAAATAAGATCTATATATATTAAAATAAAAATAAAAATAATAATAAAATATAATGAGTAAAAGGAATAATAACCAATAAACCCCAATCAGAAAGTATGATAAAAATAAAAATCCCTACATTATAATGGACATAACAACATCAGATTAAAATAACTTAGAATCTGCTATTTACTATGATTAAGAGGTGTGAAAATGAATAAATAAATATGATTAAAGAGTGCATCAATTTAAAAAGATAGAATAAGTAGACACAAATAATGTCAGTAATGAATCACAAAACATAGAATATAAAATTATAATTCAATGGATAATAATAAAAATAAAATAAAAATAAAAATAAAATATATTAAAAAATATATCTAAAAAGATTTAGAAATGAGCACATGCTCAATCGCACAGTTATGCACTAACAAATACTTACGTGGTGAGAGTCTGGAGAGTCTTGGGATATGTGACATCCTATTAGAACCTATAAATACAAACGATAAAAAAGATATTGATATAGGGCAGTCAGTGTCCAATAATAAATAAATTATAGATAGAAGGGTACAATTAGGTATAGATAAGATACTGATATAACATTAGACTGTATATCAGATAAGCCCCATAGAAGAAATTAAGAACAGGGGAGTATGCAGTGTCAGATGATGAAGGGAGAATAAAAGTATACCCAGCGGGTTTCAACATATACCGTATGTAGGGGTAATAAAAATAATACAAAAAATAATAAAATATCAAAAATTGAAAAATATATACATAAAAATAAACATAAAAATATTAATCTATAGATAGGGATATGCATTATTGAAAGAGAGGGGAATGCACACTGAGATGCATCATTATTAGTAGGTAAAATAAGATCATAAGATTAGAACCTAATGAGATATCTGTACAGGTGGTTTGGACCTGAAATGTACAGAGGAGAAAAAATAAATACAAGTACTTCACAAATCTGAGGTATCTGCATAATCACCCTGAGCAGCCGTATTGTGATCTATGACCGGACGGAATTGAGACTAAGTCAGATGACATGCGCAATGGGTGACAGCGCATAGTTTTGACGTCATCTAGAATGGAAGAGCGCATATAGATGGAATTGACATCAGCCAGCGACCAAGTGCCCAGACATGCGCATTTGGTCAAAAAAGATCGGCAATTTAGATCAAGGATTAGCGCAACCTAGTTGGCGCAGGAGAACGGTCATTGGCTGGGGAGACACTAGGAGGAGACATCAGGGAACGATAAGTGGTAGATACATGAAGAGTGGTTGAGCGGTCTGACTAAGAGTAACAGAGACACGCATTGGATAACAGAACCGCCACGCCCATAGGGAGGTTTCATAAACCGGGATCCGCCCCCAACACACACTTCACTGCCCAAACCCCTGAAGACGCCAAGTGTTTGGCGAAACATGTCGGGGGGCAGATAGCGTGTTTTAGCCAGTGTATGCATGGCTAGGAAATGATCTGTTGTTAATACAAAGAGAGAAAGTGTACCTCATGAGGGCGATTGCTGTTTGAAACAGCGCACTGTGACAATAACAGAGCGCAGTAATATAGCACTGGGGCACCGTAATAATAGGCAGCAGAGCCTCAAACAGCTAACAGTTACAAGCGCCCTCTAGTGGGATCACCTAGTAAACAGAGTCATTGGCACCATGATGAATGTATCTAGCAAGCATAGCTGATTATTTTAATTGTAGTGTTCGAAACATTTTAAGGACAAGTAATAAAAGTTTAAATTTTAGACTTAGTAACACGTGTCAATCAGGGACATCTATGGTCCTAGTGACCAATTGTAAATAAATAATTGTATAGTCCCAACACGTGTTAGGGAGAGATATGTAAAGGTGGAGGATGGAGTCAAGCTCAACTCCCAGTCCTACTGCCAGTTTCTGGAAGACACCTTCTTCAAGCAGTGGTACAGGAAGAAGTCTGCAAGGTAAGAAAAACATGATTTTCATGCAGGACAATGCTCCATCACACGCGTCCAAGTACTCCACAACGTGGCTGGCAAGAAAGGGTATAAAAGAAGAAAATCTAATGACATGGCCTCCTTGTTCACCTGATCTGAACCCCATTGAGAACCTGTGGTCCATCATCAAATGTGAGATTTACAAGGAGGGAAAACAGTACACCTCTCTGAACAGTGTCTGGGAGGCTGTGGTTACTGCTGCACGCAATGTTGATGGTGAACAGATCAAAACACTGACAGAATCCATGGATGGCAGGCTTTTGAGTGTCCTTGCAAAGAAAGGTGGCTATATTGGTCACTGATTTTTGTGTTGTTTTTGAATGTCAGAAATGTATATTTGTGAATGTTGAGATGTTATATTGGTTTCACTGGTAAAAATAAATAATTGAAATGGGTATATATTTGTTTTTTGTTAAGTTGCCTAATAATTATGTACAGTAATAGTCACCTGCACACACAGATATCCCCCTAAAATAGCTAAAACTAAAAACAAACTAAAAACTACTTCCAAAAATATTCAGCTTTGATATTAATGAGTTTTTTGGGTTCATTGAGAACATGGTTGTTGTTCAATAATAAAATTAATCCTCAAAAATACAACTTGCCTAATAATTCTGCACTCCCTGTATATGCCAGCCTTTGAGGAAAAAAATGACTGAACGAATCAGAAAGTTCAGTGGCCATACAAGGAGGATTGCTGTGTATCTGTCACAGACAGGTAATGCACCTACATTGAGGCTACAGATTTATCTGCATGTGCTGGGAGCAAACAAGCTTCAAGTTTCCTATAAAAAAAAAGAACAGACTGGCCATCTGTAAAGACTGTACTATATTGCAGATATACCAATATAGGGAGAGTGAGAAAGATGAGTCTGAGAAACAGACCCAGCCTTTTATCTCCCACATGCAGCCTTGGGAAACTGCAAATAACATCTGTAACGACTGAGCTTAACGTATTCAGTGTCTGTGTGGGCCATCTGTTTAACTGCCTCAGTAAAGTATAGTGAACTTATGATACTAAAACATGGCCTTATCATTGTGTCTTTGACTCCTGCCTTGCACCTCAAAACTTATATACACCAAGGGCACCCCAATCAATAACATCCAGGAGAGCCCCAAATTTAGGGAGTGCCCCGAAGGGAAGATGACGTTCACCCTTCCTATCTCTGCACGGCCCAGGGAGCATCTGAACTGTGAGTACAACTTCTATCATCTACACCACCTCTGCCCCTCGCTACCTGGACAAGACAGGCAGTGTGTGAACACCAAATTTTTAATAGGCGAAGATTAGGGCAAAATACTAAATATCCCATGTTCTTAGACACTTCTTCTTCCATAAGAGCATCTACTAGAAATGTACAGAGAGATGGACATGGATGTAACTAAAGCATAGCGACTGCCATGGGTCCAGAGGTTAAGGGGGACGAATTAAGAACATTGTACCTTTTTGCGGGGAAACAATAAGTTGGTGGCTTTCTGGTACCTAGCACTATTGCTAGTGTTGAGCAAAGTGAAGCATTCGAAGAAGAATTCGATCAGGAATTTAGGAAAACTTCGATTTGCACCAAATCAGAATTTCCTCGCTCTTCGTGGTACCAAATCAGTTTTTCCTAAAATGGCAGCTGCACTTGTTACAAAGTGAAAGTAAGAAGCCGGAGAACATGAGATCAATAATGTCGTGCAGCCAGCTAATCCGGACATAGCCATCCCCTGTGATGTCACAGTCCTATAAATCCCTCATCACGCACGGTTGCCGCCATTGTCCTGTGAGCTGAGCATAGGGAGAGACGTGGCAAGCGCTCATGCGCTAATAACAGTGTTGCTGAAATGCGGCTGCAGGGGGAGTAAAGGGTGAGTGCAGAGAGATGCCTCAATTTTATTTACTATATTTTTCGCTTTATAAGACGCACCCGATGATAAGACGCACCCCAGTTTTTAGAGGAGGAAAATAAGAAAATAATAATTTTCATCAGACCTCATATCAGATCCTCAGATCAGACCCCCATAAATATCAGGACATCACATCAGACCCCCATATCACAACATGATATCAGACTGCCATATCAGCCCTCCATGTCAGAACCCCATCAGACCTCAGATCAGCCTTAAATGTCATACCACCATCAGACCTCGAATCAGCCCTTTGTTTCTGACCCCCATCAGACATCAGATCAGAATAAAATAAAAAACTCCTCTTACCTCTCCTGCGCCACTCCTCTTCATCTCCATTGAAAATATAATCACCAACAAAATAGTGTTGTGTTTACCGTCACTGATAGAAAATTGCTTACTTCTTGAAAAGGACAGTTTAAAATAAAAATAACAAGACTTTATTTAGATATAAGTATAAAAATATAAGAAATCCCTAACAATTTGTAAATACAAGTAGGTACACTGCGGACCAAAGTTAATACTGTTTATGGATAGTCACAGTTATCAAGTAGTTATCTGCAGAGTAATGTCACTAAAAAGCTGATGGCAAACAGTAAACTGGGACTATTGTATTATTTCAGTCCCACTCATATCGCCACCAAGCTCACATAGGGTCCATAAACATAGTCTGGACAATAGACTCCAAGGTGTCCATGTGTTTATAACACCAAGAGTATTGCCAGGAGGACACCTAACTCACCGCTGACTCCAAACTAGCTAATAGTATACAGCCCTGCTCTACGCATTTCTAGTGCCCTGTAGTAGGCACCTCATCAGGAGCGGGCGTCATGCTAGAAAGCTTATAACAAGTGAATTAAAGTAACGAAAATAGCGGCGAACTCTGCACATAACTTGCGCAGCAGCACCGACGCTGGTATGGTCGGTGCGCGTGTAGGGTGACCACATTTCCTAACTGCCATTCAGGGACACTTACATTCACAAGTGCATTTCGTCAAACTTATACTTGAGACTGGCAAAAACATATCTGCCTGTGCATTTTTCAGTATTTCTGCACATTAACTGGCTACTTTGCTGCCCTAAACCCAAAGAAGAGGCAGACATCATTATTCATTGCAAAGTTAAACTTACATTTCGCCCTCTTTAATGCCGATAACGGCCGCACAGTTACAGGCACAGTAGAGATCCCGGCCAGGCCGACGTCACGTGAGTCTAAGGCCTCGTTCACACTTCAGTGTTTGGTCAGTGATTTCCATCAGTGATTTGTGAGCCAAAACCAGGTGCAACTCTAAACACAGAACAGGAGCAGATCTTTCCCTTCTACCTCATGTCTGTGGAGGCTCCACTTCTGGTTTTGGCTCACAAATCACTGATGGAAATCACTGACCAAACACTGAAGTGTGAACGAGGCCTAAGATCACACGGTCGCGGTCACGCTACTCGGCCGCGCAGCAAGGCAGTGGAGGAGCCACACACACATCGGCATCGCATAGTACTGTCCTATCTGATTTGGCGATCGCATAGTATAAAGAAGTGACTGTCACCAGGGCCGGTTCTAGGTGAAAAGGGGCCCTGGGGCGAAAAACAATAAGGGCCCCCCCCCATGACACTTGACTTTTACAGAATAAACTGTACATTGTGTGGCAAAGTGTATGCTATATGTGTATAACAAACATATTTCATATGAAAACTTACAATTACTTGGCTTGGCCCTTGGGGATCTCGGACACCACTTCCACACTTTGGCCGGGGGCTCGGTGGAGCTGATGTTGTGTTTTATCCTAATGAGAAAGATTTCATAATAAGGATTTGTAGAATGGGCAGAGGGATAGCAGAGCTGGGAGAGGCTGGTGCTGCTACTAGGGGGTCATACCATGGGGGAGTAATAAAGCCCACCATAATGCCCCCCAGTAGAAATAATTCTTCTTATAATGTGACAGTGCAGAAAATGCCCCAGGTTGAGCTAATGTCCCCATAATGTGCCAGTATAAAATACCCCTATATAGTGCCCCCAGTAAATGCCCCCATAGTGCTCCTCTCCCCCTCCCTCCTAGTGCCCCCCATAATGTACCAGTATAAAATGCCCCATATATAGTGCCCCAGTAGATGCCCTCAGTGTCCCCCATAATTTGTAAGTATAAAATACCCCTTCTCAGTGCCCCCATAGATGACCCCATAGTACTCCTCTCCCACCTTCCCCATAGTACCCACCATAACGTGTCCCAGTATAAAATGCCCCTATACAGAGCCCCCATATAAATAACCGTTCTTTGTGGCCTCAATAGATGCCCCTATAGTGCCCACCAATAATGTGCCAGTAAGAAGTGCCCCCATAGATGTCCCCCAATAATGTGCCAGTAGCCAGAGCCCCCCCACCATTATGTGCCAGTAGCCATAGGCCCCCCTATAATGTGCCAGTAGCCATAGACCCCCCTATAATGTGCCAGTAGCCTGAGCCCCCCCCCATCAACATGTGCCAATAGCCATAGGCCCCCCTATCATGTGCCAGTAGCCATAGGGCCCCCTTATAATGTGCCAGTAGCCATAGACCCCCTATAATGTGCCAGTAGCCATAAGGCCCCCCCTATCATGTCCCAGTAGCCATAGCCCCCCCCCCCCCCATCATGTGCCAGTAGCCACCAGTATTAACAAAACAAAAAAACACTTATACTTACCTCCTTGGCAGCTATGTGATGCAGGCCGCTTCTGGCCTGTGTCCCGCGCTGTACGGCCCAGGGCTCAGGCAACGCGATGACGTCATTGCGACGCCTGCGCTGGCCTCTGATAGGCTGCAGGCACTAGGCCGGCAGCCTATCAGAAGAAGGGGAAGAGACACACCTTTCCCTCCCCTGCTCCACAGCCATCTGTATCGCTGTCCTGAGGACGGCGATACAGATGACTGGAGATGAGCGCTTCCAGAATGGAAGCGCTCATCTCCGGCACCTTGCCTCTATGGAAGCGCCTGCCCTGACTGTCACAACAGCAGCGGTCGGCGGCTCAGGTCATTCCGGGACACTGCATTGTCCCGGAATGAGGGTGACCGGGACCCGGGACAGACTCTCCAAATGCGGGACTGTCCCGGGCGATCCGGGACACGTGGTCACCCTATGCGCGTGTGCTCATTCCTACTGTTTAAATAGAGGGTGTATGGGAGGGAGGCCTGCCAGGCACGGCCAATGAGTGGAGAGGTGCATGTACAAACAGGACATTCCGCCCCAGGTCCTGGAGTAGCCGACTGTATCAAGGTAATATTGCATCCCTAACCCAAGATAACATAAAGGAGGTAGACCATTAGGAGGCATTTTGTTGTACTTGCTATACAGCAGCACATACCTCTCACATCCAGGGCCTCCCAGGTGACGTCTCCTCTGATGTAGATCTTCTCTGTCATCATCTTCTCCATTCGGTGCGTACAACTTCTCTCAGCCGCCTCGTCTCTGCAGAGTGTGACACACAGACATCTTAGCTTCCTAACATTTCTATCCTCATCCCCCAACCTGGAGTCCCAACAGTGTTATCCTTCTCCTCGTTGTAACCCCCAATACCCCCAGATACTATCCTGAAGAAAGATTAGCGCCCCCATAGTAATACTGCCCCCTACAGTGCCCCCAACTGTGATAATGCTCCCCAAGAGTGCCCCCATTTGTAGAAGAGCTCTCCAGTATTAATAATTCCCTCACAGTGCCCCCAGTACAAATAAGGCCCCCTATTGTTCCTACAGTGGTAATAAAGCTCTCTACAGATGCCTCAGTAGAAATAAGGCCTCCCATAGTACTCTTAGTAGAAATAAGGCGGATCTATAAGTCGCTCCTAAAGAGCCCTCAGTAGTAATAAGAACACCTATAATGCCCCCTGCATTGCCCCCTGTTGTTATATTCCCGCCTCCACCATACAATCCCATATAAATAACATCACACCAGCTCTCCTGCCTCCTCGAAAATACAGTCCTATGTAAATAACATCACTCCCCTCCAACATACAGTGCCATGTGAATAAGACTATTTCCCTCCCTCCTCCATACAGTCCCATGTAAATAAAATCACACCATCTCTTCAGCCCCCTCCAATATACAGTCTCCTGTAAATAACATCACCTCCTCCCCAGCCTCCTTCAACATAAAGTCCCAAGTAAATAATATCACCCCCTCCCCAGACACCTCCAACATGCATTCCCATGTAAATATCAACCGCTCAACATTCAGTCCCATGTAAATAACATCATTCTTCCCCACCAGCCACCTGCAACATACAGTCCCACGTAAATTACATCACCCCCTGAACATTCAGTCACATGTAAATAACATCACTGCCTCCCCCAGCCCCCTCCGACATACAGTCCCATATAATTAACATAATCTCCTACCACAGCCGCCTTCAACATACAATCCCATGTAAATAACATGATCCCCTCCCCAGCCACCTCCAACACACAGTTTCATGTAAATAACATCCCTCCCTTCTGCCCTAACATACAGTCCCAGTTAAATAACCACAACTCCCAGCATTGTTCTGCCTCTCCCTTCTCCTGATGTAGCAGACATCACCTTAGCTTCTTCCCCTCTTCACTGCCGCCCTTTCTTGCACTGGTCACATGATGGTGGTGACATCATCGCAGGTCCTTCTCAACCACTGACTGTTTTACTGGTCACATGACCTGTGATGTCACCACAGGTCCTTCAGCTCTTCCACTGCATTAAATTTAATTGTATTGCTGTCCTGTGGATGGTAATACAGTTGTATCTAGCAGGCACGCAGGACATTTGGGGCCTGTGACAAAACATCAGGGGCCCAAGTTGTCAAAATCTCTTACTTTTTTCTTTTCTTTTAATGTGTTTTTTACTTATCTGAAGAAATTATATCAGAAAACATTTTACAATCCAGCAGTAAGAACAGGAGTGTCACATTTCAATGTACAGCATGTCTTCATGTTCTGTCTTTACACACACACAGAGATAACAGCACCCAGACAAAGATGGAAAACTATCCCTAAAAGCTCGTTTATCTAACTGATATGATGCAGCAAATATTCTTGCTCAGCATGGCCAAATTACAGAACACATTGTGAAAGACATATTTTCTGCTCAATGTTTCCAGTGTTCTTTAGAAGCAGAAAACATCGGATCTCACACAAAAACTTTGTGCAGAATTGCACTGAAAAAAATGAATCAGCTATCTATATTTAAAGGGAGATGAGCATACTGACAACCCAATTCTGAAACATTTCTATATCTTGGAAAGGGATAGAGACACTATTGGGAAAGGACACCCTAGGTGAGGGTAAAACTGGTCTTAGGGGTATAACGGCAGCAGGGTCACTGTAGGTTGTAGGCTTGTCTAAAGAGGTTGGTTTTCAGGTTTCTCCTAAAGGTTTCCACTGTAGGTGAGAGTCTGATATGTTGGGGGTAGAGAGTTCCAGAGTATGGGGGATGCACAGGAAAAATCTTGGAGTCGATTGTGGTAGGAGTTGATAAGAGAAGAGTAGAGAAGGAGGACTTGTGAAGATCCATGATTACGTGTGGGGATGTATTGAGAAAACAGCTCAAAGATGTATGTAGGGGACAGGTTGTGGATGGTCTTATATGTATTTGTTAGCATTTTAAACTGAATTGCCTGGGCAATGGGGAGCCAGTGAAGGGTTTAGCAGAGGGGAGAGGCAGAGGAGTAACGGGGTAAGAGGTGGATTAGTCGGACAGCAGAGTTGAGGATAGCCTGGAGGGGTGCGAGGGTGCTAGATCGAAGGCCACATAAAAGGATGCTACAGTAGTCTAGGCGGGAGATGATGAGGGCATGTACAAACATTTTTTCAGACTCCTGGTTGAGGAATGGGCGGATGCGAGAGATATTTTTGAGTTGTAGGCAGCAGTTAGTGGAAAGGGTCTGGATGTGTGATTTCACAGACAGGGCAGAACCCAAGGTTACTCCAAAGGAGCTGACTTGGTTGACTGAGTAAAGTGTGCAGCCAATGATTGTGATAGATAGGTCTTTTGGGGGGTTGAGTAAGATGGCAGAAAGATGATAAATTCTGTTTTATCCATGTTAAGTTTTAGAAAACGAGGAGAAGGAGGATATAGAAGATAGGCATTGTGGGATTCTGGATAGTAAGGTGGTGATGTCTGGATCAGAGAGGTAAATTTGTGTGTCATCAGCATAAAAGTGATACTGAAATCCATAGGATTCTATAAGCTGTCCCAGGCCGATGGTGTAGATTGAAAAGAGCAGGGGTCCTAGGACCAAGCCTTGAGAGACACCAACAGAGAGCACATGAGACGAGGAGGTGGTGTGAGAGTGGCAGACTCTAAATGTCCGTTCTGTGAGGTATGATGTGATCCAGGAGAAGACCAAGTCTGTGATGCCTAGAGATGACAGTTTGCTACAGAAGGGAGTGTTCGACGGTGTCAAAGGCAGAGGATAGGGCAAAGAGGAGGAGGACAGAGTAATGTTGTTTGGTTTTAGCAGTTAGAAGGTTATTGGTGACTTTGGTACGGGCAGTGGTGGGGTCGGAAGCCAGATTGTAGCTGGTCAAAGAGGGAGCAGGAAGAGAGCTGAGTGGGCAGTTCAAAGTGGACATGTTGTTCAAGTAACTTTGAGGCATATGGGAGAAGTGATATGAGGTGAAAACTAGAGAAAAAGATGGATCAAGGGAAGGTTTTTTGAGGATGGGTATACTGTTAGCATGTTTAAAACCAGATGGGAAAACACCAGAGGTTAGTGATAGGTTGAAGAAATAAGTTAGGGCTGGGATAAACACTGCGTAAGGTTGGGGATGAGGTTGTATGGGTTTGAGTTGCATAAGTGCATATAGGTGGTGAGATGTGATCTGGAGTGTAGGGTAGAAAGTTTTGGATCTATAATGGTGGAGAAGCAGGTTTTTGGAGAAGAGGACTAAGTAGTTGTGTAGAGGGGCTGAGGACTGTGTGCTGAAGCTTTCTTGGATGTCAATCTTTTGTTTAAAGTATGTGGCAAAGTCCTCAGCTGAGATAAGAGGTGAGGGTGAGGTCACTGGGGAACGGAGAGGAGAGTAAAAAGTGTTAAAAACTATTTGAGGGTTGTGGGACAGGGAAGATATAAGAGATAATAAGTAGGCATGTTTCGTAGCAACGACTGAGGATTTGAAAATGAGGAGGGATTGTTTGCATGTGGTGAAGTGCTCCTTAGAACAACATTTCTTCCATCGCTGCTCTGCAGCCCATAAATCTTGTCTCAGGTCTTTGGTTAGGCTAGCGTGCCAGGGTTGTCTGTTGATTTTGTTGGGTTTTGTTGTATGTGAGAGGGGAAACTCTGTAGTCCAGAGCTGTAGTTATTGTGTTGTTATACAGGGTAATGGCAGAATCTGCACCATGTAAGGAACATATGGTAGAGAGTGGCAGAAGAGAGTCAGGAAGCAAGTGAAAGGTTTTTAAAGTTTCTGCTAGGGTGTGCTAGTGTGTGGACTGGGGGGGGGGCAGCGGAAGAGATCAGTGAAGATCAGTAAGTTGTGATCAGATAGGCAGAGAGGTGATTTACAAGGGTTAGATATGGAGCAGAGGCTGGTAAAGATAAGATATCGAGTCTGAGCATCTCTGTGGGTGGGTGTACCACTGTGAGGGGCCAAAGGAGGAAGAGGGTGCTAGAAGCTTAGAGACAGCAGAGTGGCAAGTGTTAATGGGGATGCTGAAGTCACCCATGATGATTGTGGGGATGTTAGGAAAAAGAAAGTGTAGGAGCCAGGTGTTGAAGGGGTCAAGTAAGATGATGACTGGATCTGGGGTGCAGTAGATGACAGCCACTTGAGGTTTGAAGGAGAGTAGATGCAGACAGAGAAAATACTGGAGGGTGGCAGTGGAATAGAGCTGTAGGAGCAGTTGTCTGACAGGAGAGGACCAACTCCTCCACCATGTTTGCTGCCAGAGCCAGGGGTGTGAATGAAATGAAATCCTCTATAAGCGAGTGCAGCAGGGAAAGGCAGTGTCAGAGAGTGTCAGCCATGTTTCTGTTAAACCCAGAAAGGAAAGTTTGTGAGAGATGAAGAGATAATGAATGTAGGGAAGTTTGTTACAAACAGAGTGAGTGTTCCATAATGCTCCTGCAAGAAGAAAAAAGGGAGTAGGGGTCAGTGGAGTGTTTTGTAGGTTTAAGAGGTTGCAGACATTTGGAGAAAAAGGGCGGTAGTGAAAGGTAGACATGATAGTGGGGATTTGCTGAGGGGGGCCTGGATTTAGAGATATATCGCCAACAATAGGGAGAAGCAGAGAAAGTGTTAGTCAGTGGATGTAGAATAGAGCATGAGGTGGCTGTGTGTGTATGGAAAGCAAGGTTTTTATGTTTATAAACAGATCTGTGCAACTAGTTAGATGTGTAGGTAGCATGGAGGGAGAGATGAATAATTCCTTGCTGGGTAAAGGGATTCAGGGGAATTTTTAGTAGATTTTGGAAAAGTGGGAAAAATAGTAAGGCCCCTTGCAGACGAGCGTGTGTCACACTGCGGGTCCGCAGTTCAGCTCCTGGCCTGAACTCCCAGCACCGCTGGGGACACAGCATTATGTTGATTTATTATCCTATGTAACCCTTACAGTTCTGGAATGTATTAGATGACACACGGAGTACCTTCCATTTTTTTTTCACGGACCCATTGAAATGAATGTTTCCGTATACGGTCCGCCAAAAAAAGGAACAGAAAGAAAATACGTTCGTGTGCATGAGCCCTTAGAAGTTTAGAAGCAATTTTTCCAATTTTCTAAAAAATTTCCAAAACCATATATTTAAACACCGATTCAGTTATAAAGTGATTTTGAGGTGTTCCACGAGAATAAAGGAAAATGGAGGTGAAATTTCAAAATTCTAATTTTTGGGGTAGATTTATGTTAATACATTTTTCCTTGAAACACAGCAAGGGTTAACAGCAATATATATGACTCTGATTCTGCAGTTTACAGAAATACCCCATATGTGGTGGTAAACTGCTCTATGGGCACGTGGCAGTGGTCAGAGGGAAAGGAGCGCCGTACGGATTTTGGAGGCAGATTTTGCTAGTTTTTAGGCACAATTTTGTTTTTGAAGACCCTGACATACCCCTACAGTGGAAACCCTCAAAAAGTGACCCTATTTTGGAAACTACACCCCTTAAAGAATATATTAAGGGGGGTACCAAGCACTTTGACCCCCTAAGCATTTTATGGAATTTGGAAACACTTAGCTGTTAAAATGAAAAGTTTCATTTCTTCCAATAAAATGTTGCTTTAGCCCCACATTTTTCTTTTTCACAAGGGGTAACAGGAGAAAAAGCACCCCATAATTTGTTACTCACTTTCTCCTGAATAAGGTAACATCCCATATGTGGTGGTAAACTGCTGTGGGAGCATATGGCAGGACTCAGAACAGAAGGAGCGCCATATGGCATTTGCAGCACATATTTTGATGGATTGGTTTACAGGTGCCATTGGTTTTTATTTTTTAAGTCATTGTTTTGTGTAAGGGCAAATTTTTTGCAGGATGAGGTGACATTTTCATTGCTAACATTTTGGGGTACATAAGACTTTTTGATTGTTTGCATATAATGTGATATTTTTATAGAGCAGGTTGTTACGGACGCGGCGATACATAATATGTCTATCATTTTTATATTTATTACGTTTTACACAGTTAAAGCTTAATTGAACAGAATAAAATCTTGTTTTTGTGTTGCCATTTTCTTAGAGCCATTTTTTTTTTGGTGATTGTCTTAGGTAGGGTCTCATTTTTTGCGGGATGAGATGATGGTTTGATTGGTACCATATTGGGGTACATAAGACTTTTTGATCACTTGATATTACACTTTTTATGAAGCAAGGTGAAAAAAATGGCTGGTTTGGCATTCACCTGACGGGATGGATCCTGTGATATTTTTATAGAGACGGTTGATACGGACGTGGCGATACCTAATAAGTCTACTTTTCTCTTTTTCCCTATTTTTTGCTATTTTTTTACCTTTATTTTGGGAAAAGGACGCTTTTTTTACTTAAAACTTTGATTTTTATTTTGTAAAACTGTATTTTTTACCTTTTTTTGTACTTTACTTTTTTGTCTCACTCTGGGACTTCAATTTTGGAGGTCTGATCCTCTTTACAATGCATTACAATACATCTGTATCGTAATGCATTGGCAGTAAGTGTATTACCAGTGTAATACACTTACAGCCTGCTTCCTGTGAGAGAAATATTGCCTATGCCGCTCATCACTAGACAATCAGACTTGGGAAAAGCTGGGTGGAGCAGTAAAGTTCCATGCAGACATACCTGGAGAGGAGAGAATTGGGTGCTGGTCAGTAGGCAGTGATGACAGAGTAGATTCCATATCCATAGTATAACTTTCTGGTATAATTCAGTATGTGCACTTAAATAGTCACACAAGATGTTGCTTTTAAAAGATCGTTTTACATTTTACAATTAATAATGATTTTTTGCATGAAAAGTTGAGTTCGGTAACTTTTTAATACATTATATCACGTATCCACTGCAAATACCATGATTATGGAAAGTATTACCGGTCTGTGCCACATTTACAATTTATTTCCAATTCTTCTGGTTTCCGAGGTAAAATCTTCCATCATTCCTTTCTGGCTTAATATTTGTACAGTGCGTTTGCTGGTGATGTAAAGTCTGTAAAGTTCTCTTTTTTTGTAGCCCTTATACAAACAGTGTACAGTAGTAATCTGGCATAGGAAATGTGACGATTGCCACTGCATTATAGGACCTCAGATTAAAAAGGTAGTCCCTATGGTGGTCCTCATAGGGTCCTAATCTATAACTTATTATAAAAGACAAAAAAAAAAACACCTGTCCACTGCCCCATTTACAGCTGTTTCCGATCCTCATAGGGCCAGTAAGTAGCTTGGTTCTGTGACCGCTGCAGCCAATCAAAAGCCTCAGTGGTCACATCTGATTGAACAGTATATACCACTGCTAGTGAAGTACCTTGTTTTTTCTAATGAGGCACAGTTTATGACCATTAGAGTTGTGGGCTCCTAGGCAAGAAAACTCTTTTAAAGGGGTTGTCTCACTTCAGAAAATGACATTTATAATGTATAGAAAGTTAATACAAGACACTTGCTAATGTATTGTGATTATCCATATTGCGTACTTTGCTGACTAGATTAACCTTTCCGTTACATTATACACTGCTTGTTTCCATGGTCACGGCCACCCTGTAATCCATCAACAGTGCCTGTG
This sequence comes from Bufo gargarizans, assembly GCF_014858855.1. Taxonomy (NCBI): domain Eukaryota; kingdom Metazoa; phylum Chordata; class Amphibia; order Anura; family Bufonidae; genus Bufo; species Bufo gargarizans. The sequence goes on from NC_058082.1 coordinate 486,792,761, forward strand.
CTTGCACAGTATAGGAAAAGCTGCCAGCCTCTCTGGTGGCTGGGGCCACGGGAGTGTGCATAGTCCATACTTTTTTCCTATAGTGTGCAAGCACGACCACTGCTGCTGGATTGCAGGGTGGTCGTAATCATGGACACGAGCAGTGTATAATGTGATGGAAAAATGTATCTAGTCAGCAAAGGAGGCAATATGGACAATCACAATTCATTACTAATTGCCTTGTGTTCACTTTCTCTACATCATAAATGCCAACTTCTGAAGTAAGAAAACACCTTTAAGGCCTGATGCACATGAATGTATTACAGCTCTGTATAATCAGTTATAGGGAGTTGTAATACAGCACGCATAGATGTCTGAGTCTTTACTGTCCCTTCATATGCCTTCCTATATACCCTATACTGTGTAATAGGGCTAATATTCTTCTACACAGGTTATTTTCTACTAGTGCACACTTCAGTCTACTCTGAGTCAGGACACGCTGATATAAAAGTTATTTTACTCCAGGATAGTGAAACTGACCATTTTAAGAAAGGCATGTTTAGGATGCACACTTTCACTGATGCAAGAGCAACACTAGTCTGAACAGCTTCTTTTCACTTTGAGTAGAAGACACCCAGGGATGTAACTATAATTTATAGGACCCCATCGCAAAATAAGATAGGGCCCCCAGCCACGCACCAGTGATGGACCCGAGCTGCGTTGGGTGCCACCCCGCTGTGACCATGCTTCATCCTCATCCTCCTCCACCTCCTCCTCATCCTCGTCCTCCTCGTCCTCCAGTAGTGGGCCCTGGCTGGCCACATTTGTACCTGGCCTCTGCTGTTGCCAAAAACCTCCCTCCCTCTGAGTCACTTCGAAGAGACTGGCCTGAAAGTGCTAAAAATGACCCCTCTTCCTCCTCCTCCTCCTCCTGGGCCACCTCCTCTTCCATCATCGCCCTAAGTGTTTTCTCAAGGAGACATAGAAGTGGTATTGTAACGCTGATAACGGCGTCATCGCCACTGGCCATGTTGGTGGAGTACTCGAAACAGCGCAACAGGGCACACAGGTCTCGCATGGAGGCCCAGTCATTGGTGGTGAAGTGATGCTGTTCTGTAGTGCAACTGACCCGTGCGTGCTGCAGCTGAAACTCCACTATGGCCTGCTGCTGCTCGCACAGTCTGTCCAGCATGTGCAAGGTGGAGTTCCACCTGGTGGGCACGTCGCATATGAGGCGGTGAGCGGGAAGTCCGAAGTTACGCTGTAGCGCAGACAGGCGAGCAGCAGCAGGATGTGAACGCCGGAAGCGCGAACAGACGGCCCGCACTTTATGCAGCAGCTCTGACATGTCGGGGTAGTTGTGAATGAACTTCTGCACCACCAAATTCAGCACATGCGCCAAGCAAGGGATGTGCGTCAAACTGGCTAGTCCCAGAGCTGCAACGAGATTTCGCCCATTATCACACACCACCAGGCCGGGCTTGAGGCTCACCGGCAGCAACCACTCGTCGGTCTGTTGTTCTATACCCCGCCACAACTCCTGTGCGGTGTGGGGCCTGTCCCCCAAACATATGAGTTTCAGAATGGCCTGCTGACGTTTACCCCGGGCTGTGCTGAAGTTGGTGGTGAAGGTGTGTGGCTGACTGGATGAGCAGGTGGAAGAAGAAGAGGAGGAAGACGAGAAGGAGGAGGTGGCAACAGGAGGCAAAGAATGTTGCCCTGCGATCCTTGGCGGCGGAAGGACGTGCGCCAAACAGCTCTCCGCCTGGGGCCCAGCTGCCACTACATTTACCCAGTGTGCAGTTAGGGAGATATAGCGTCCCTGGCCGTGCTTACTGGTCCACGTATCTGTGGTTAGGTGGACCTTGCTACAGATGGCGTTGCGCAGTGCACACTTGATTTTATCGGATACTTGGTTGTGCAGGGAAGGCACGGCTCTCTTGGAGAAGTAGTGGCGGCTGGGAACAACATACTGTGGGACAGCAAGCGACATGAGCTGTTTGAAGCTGTCTGTGTCCACCAGCCTAAATGACAGCATTTCATAGGCCAGTAGTTTAGAAATGCTGGCATTCAGGGCCAGGGATCGAGGGTGGCTAGGTGGGAATTTACGCTTTCTCTCAAATGTTTGTGAGATGGAGAGCTGAACGCTGCCGTGTGACATGGTTGAGACGCTTGGTGACGGAGGTGGTGGTGGTGTTGGTGGTACATCCCCTGTTTGCTGGGCGGCAGGTGCCAACGTTCCTCCAGAGGCGGAGGAAGAGGCCGAGGCGGCGGCAGCAGAAGAGGTAGCAGGGGGAGCCTGAGTGACTTCCTTGGTTTCAAGGTGTTTACTCCACTGCAGTTCATGCTTTGCATGCAGGTGCCTGGTCATGCAGGTTGTGCTCAGGTTCAGAACGTTAATGCCTCGCTTCAGGCTCTGATGGCACAGCGTGCAAACCACCCGGGTCTTGTCGTCAGCACATTGTTTGAAGAAGTGCCATGCCAGGGAACTCCTTGAAGCTGCCTTTGGGGTGCTCGGTCCCAGATGGCGGCGGTCAGTAGCAGGCGGAGTCTCTTGGCGGCGGGTGTTCTGCTTTTGCCCACTGCTCCCTCTTTTGCTACGCTGTTGGCTCGGTCTCACCACTGCCTCTTCCTCCGAACTGTGAAAGTCAGTGGCACGACCTTCATTCCATGTGGGGTCTAGGACCTCATCGTCCCCTGCATCATCTTCCACCCAGTCTTGATCCCTGACCTCCTGTTCAGTCTGCACACTGCAGAAAGACGCAGCAGTTGGCACCTGTGTTTCGTCATCATCAGAGACATGCTGAGGTGGTATTCCCATGTCCTTATCATCAGGAAACATAAGTGGTTGTGCGTCAGTGCAGTCTATGTCTTCCACCGCTGGGGAAGGGCTAGGTGGATGCCCTTGGGAAACCCTGCCAGCAGAGTCTTCAAACAGCATAAGAGACTGCTGCATAACTTGAGGCTGAGACAATTTCCCTGATATGCATGGGGGTGATGTGACAGACTGATGGGGTTGGTTTTCAGGCGCCATCTGTGCACTTTCTGCAGAAGACTGGGTGGGAGATAATGTGAACGTGCTGGATCCACTGTCGGCCACCCAATTGACTAATGCCTGTACCTGCTCAGGCCTTACCATCCTTAGAACGGCATTGGGCCCCACCATATATCGCTGTAAATTTTGGCGGCTACTGGGACCTGAGGTAGTTGGTACACTAGGACGTGTGGATGTGGCAGGACGGCCACGTCCTCTCCCAGCACCAGAGGGTCCACTAACACCACCACGACCATGTCCACGTCCGCGTCCCTTACTAGATGTTTTGCTCATTGTTATCGTTCACCACAACAACAAAAATATTATTTGGCCCAATGTATTGTATTCAAATTCAGCTGAATATAAATTTGAGGCCTAGTATTTAGGCGCTGGGTGACCGGTATGGATTTACTGACAGAATTAGACTTGGAAATGCACAGTAGCGTGTGTGTGAAGTTATTCTGAATGACCCTATGTGCACCTTGAATATTATATACCCTTTTAGGGATAGATTTCAAATAGCTCTGATATAGCAGAAACCACTAAATTATGAAATTGCTAAATTGGGAATTGTATTTCAACCCTGAACAAAAAATGTGCTTTGACGGACACTAAATAACTTGCCCGGCCACAACAGTACAGCGGTAACGACAGATTTAGCGGGATATAAATTTGAGGCCTAGTATTTTGGCGCTGGGTGACAGGTATGGATTTACTGACAGAATTAGACTTGGAAATGCACAGTAGCGTGTGTGTGAAGTTATTCTGAATGACCCTATGTGCACCTTGAATATTATATACCCTTTTAGGGATAGATTTCAAATAGCTCTGATATAGCAGAAACCACTAAATTATGAAATTGCTAAATTGGGAATTGTATTTCAACCCAGAACAAAAAATGTGCTTTGACGGACACTAAATAACTTGCCCAGCCACAACAGTACAGCGGTAACGACAGATTTAGCGGGATATAAATTTGAGGCCTAGTATTTAGGCGCTGGGTGACCGGTATGGATTTACTGACAGAATTAGACTGGGATATGGCCAAAAAATAACCACACTATTGCTGGTTAAATGCACTTGGTGTGACAGCTTGACCAACCACACTACTGAGGGTTAAATGCACTTGGTGACAGGCGCAGCTTGCCCCTGATGTAGTATATGGCCAAAAAATGAGCAGACTATTGCTGGTTAAATGCACTTGGTGTGACAGCTTGACCAACCACACTACTGAGGGTTAAATGCACTTGGTGACGGGCGCAGCTTGCCCCTGATGTAGTATATGGCCAAAAAATGAACAGACTATTGCTGGTTAAATGCACTTGGTGTGACAGCTTGACCAACCACACTACTGAGGGTTAAATGCACTTGGTGACGGGCGCAGCTTGCCCCTGATGTAGTATATGGCCAAAAAATGAACAGACTATTGCTGGTTAAATGCACTTGGTGTGACAGCTTCACCCTGATGTAGGCTTTAGCCAAAAAACAACCACACCATTGAGGGTTAAATGCACTTGGTGACAGGCGCAGCTTGCCCCTGATGTAGTATATGGCCAAAAAATGAACAGACTATTGCTGGTTAAATGCACTTGGTGTGACAGCTTCACCCTGATGTAGGCTTTAGCCAAAAAACAACCACACCATTGAGGGTTAAATGCACTTGGTGACGGGCGCAGCTTGCCCCTGATGTAGTATATGGCCAAAAAATGAACAGACTATTGCTGGTTAAATGCACTTGGTGTGACAGCTTGACCAACCACACTACTGAGGGTTAAATGCACTTGGTGACGGGCGCAGCTTGCCCCTGATGTAGTATATGGCCAAAAAATTAACAGCCTATTGCTGGTTAAATGCACTTGGTGTGACAGCTTCACCCTGATGTAGGCTTTAGCCAAAAAACAACCACACCATTGAGGGTTAAATGCACTTGGTGACAGGCGCAGCTTGCCCCTGATGTAGTATATGGCCAAAAAATAAATAGACTATTGCTGGTTAAATGCACTTGGTGTGACAGCTTCACCCTGATGTAGGCTTTAGCCAAAAAACAACCACACCATTGAGGGTTAAATGCACTTGGTCGCAGCTTGTGCTGGCGCACCACAAGACACAAAATGGCCGCCGATCACTCCAGAAAAAAGTGACTGACAAACGGTCTGGGCAGCCTAAAAACAGTGAGCAATTGAATTTCAGCAGCTCAATGATGCACAGCTGCAGATCGATCGATTAATCAAGTCCTTTGGAGGAGTTAATCTGCCTAATCTCGCCCTACTGTCGCAGCCGCAACCTCTCCCTACGCTAATCAGAGCAGAGTGACGGGCGGCGCTATGTGACTCCAGCTTAAATAGAGGCTGGGTCTCATGGTGCTCTGGCCAATCACAGCCATGCCAATAGTAGGCATGGCTGTGACGGCCTCTTGGGGCAAGTAGTATGACGCTTGTTGATTGGCTGCTTTGCAGCCTTTCAAAAAGCACCAAGAAAGCGTCACAAAAGCGCCAAGAAAGCGACGTACACCGAACCCGAACCCGGACTTTTACGAAAATGTCCGGGTTCGGGTCCGTGTCACGGACACCCCAAAATTCGGTATGAACCCGAACTATACAGTTCGAGTTCGCTCATCCCTACTTATGAACAATGAAAGATAGAATCTGATTGGTTGCTATGGGCAACTAAGCTATTTGTTTCTTTTACACCAGTTTTGATAAATCTCCACTAATGTGTCTTACAGCTGATTAAAGGGGTTGTCCACTTTTCTCATAGATGACTTATTCTCAGGATAGGTCATCAATATCATATCAGCCTTGCACTCCTGTGTGCTCTCTTCTCTGTTTGCCTGTTCTTCATCAACATTGTAGTGGTGAGCAGGTGTAATTACAACTTCGCTGTCCCTATTTACTTCAATGGACGGCTCTGTTCTATTAACTTGAATAGGAAGTAGCTATCCAATGGAAGTGAATGAAGATGGCGGAGTTATAATTACATTGCTCGCCTCTACAACATTGACAGAGAGCAGGTAAACAGAGAAGAGAACACAGCACTCACACGGTCGCTGTGCTCTCTTTGTATAGCTGATCTGCGGAAGTGCTGGCAAACGCATCCCCCTTCCTCCTCGACCTGATGACCTATAGATCTCTGTGCTAAAAAACAACCTCCCATTGATGTTCCACTACCTTCTGATTATTTCCATGTGGTCTTCCAAACCAATGCAAGAAAGGACATATTCTTTCTTAGCATAGTTTCCATGCCGAGCCCACTGTAAGATCTGGCACGTGTCCATACATGAATTAAACTTATTGAATGAAAAATGAAAAACCATAGCAGAAACCCGAGGACCATGGTTTGTAACATGTATTTGGTGGAAAAATTTGCCACATGAGCATACCCTGAATGTTCATCAAAACCTTAGAGGTTGTACAGTGCTGATACTTTATATTGATGAAACATCCTCAGAATAAGTCAACAATATCAGACTGGCAGGGTTCTGACTCCTGTCTTCCCCCCGCCTATGAGCTGTTTTGTGCTACATCCTCTTCCCCGTTTAACCATTTCACTGAAGCTAGAGTGATGGGTAAACAGCAGAGGCCATAGGCTAATGACCGCGAATGGCAATAATGCTGGTCGTGGTCATTAAAGCCTTTTAGATGCCGTGATCAAGTGTGATCACGGCATCTAAAAACTAAAAAACCCGGAAGCAAGCGCTTCCGGGCTTCTTACCGGCATCCTTTGTGGTCAGTGAGGATGCCGGTAATTACATTTAATATGCTATGTCTCTCTAAAGAGCTAAAATTCCTATTTTGGCCAGGATATGGCAGGCCAACATAAGAAATGAGCAATTCTAGTATCATCATAGATGTTTATGAAACATGATGGTACAGAATAAAAAAAAAAGTGAATCTTGTAGCTTCAAACATGAACTACAAAAGCATAGAAAAGTTAAAAAAATGTAAAAAATATATATATTACAAATGTAAAAAATATAAAATTTTAAATCACCCCCCTTTCAATAGAATAAAAAAATAAATACATCATAACAAAAAATATTACATCATGGGCATCACTTCATCCCCAAACACGTGTTCCAATGCGGTGTAGCGGAAAAAAAGTGTCAACATTTTTTAATCACTTCTCTTACCACCAAAAATTTTATAAAATGTGATCAAAAAGTCCCACACACTCGAAAATGGTATCAGTAAAAACTACAGATCATCCCTCAAAATATGAGCCCCCACACAGCTTAGTAGATATAACTATGAATATGTTGACAAAAATGTTTTATATATTTTTACACTATTTAGACATAAAAAACCTATACATATGTGGTATCTTTTTAATCGTAATGACCAAGTGAATGAAGGGCACAGGTCAGTTTTACTACCAAGAGAACGCCGTAGGGACAAAACCCGTAAAACGGTGGAGGAATTGCGTATTTTTGTCCAATTCGATGCCATATTAAATGGTGGCATTAGAAAGTACAACTTGTCACGCAAAAAATAAGACTTAAAAGGATGAGTGAACTGAAAAACAAAAAAGTTATGGAAGATAGGGAAGAAAAATTAAAACGAAACAACCTCCGCTATCCAAGGAGTTAACTGTAGTGGTGTTCATTAAAGTGAACAGGAGGAGCAGTTGTAGTTACACAACGCTGCTGCTACAAGCTGGACGACATGGAGTTAAATAGTGGAGGACACAGCTCTAACATGAGTGCAGTGGCATCTTCAAACAACTGACGTAGCAATCTGATATTGATGACTAAAGATTAGAGTTGAGCGAACACCTGGATGTTCGGGTTCGAGAAGTTCGGCCGAACATCCCGGAAATGTTCGGGTTCGGGATCCGAACCCGATCCGAACTTCGTCCCGAACCCGAACCCCATTGAAGTCAATGGGGACCCGAACTTTTCGGCACTAAAAAGGCTGTAAAACAGCCCAGGAAAGAGCTAGAGGGCTGCAAAAGGCAGCAACATGTAGGTAAATCCCCTGCAAACAAATGTGGATAGGGAAATGAATTAAAATAAAAATTAAATAAATAAAAATTAACCAAAATCAATTGGAGAGAGGTTCCATAGCAGAGAATCTGGCTTCCCGTCACCCACCACTGGAACAGTCCATTCTCAGATATTTAGGCCCCGGCACCCAGGCAGAGGAGAGAGGTCCCGTAACAGAGAATCTGTCTTCATGTCAGCAGAGAATTAGTCTGCATGTCATAGCAGAGAATGAGGCTTCACGTCAGCCACCACTGCAACAGTCCATTGGCATATATTTAGGCCCAGCACACACACAGGCAGAGGAGAGAGGTCCCGTAACAGACAATCTGGCTTCATGTCAGCAGAGAATCAGTCTGCATGTCATAGCAGAGAATCAGGCTTCACGTCAGCCACCACTGCAACAGTCCATTGGCATATATTTAGGCCCAGCACACACACAGGCAGAGGAGAGAGGTCCCGTAACAGAGAATCTGGCTTCATGTCAGCAGAGAATCAGTCTGCATGTCATAGCAGAGAATGAGGCTTCACGTCACCCACCACTGCAACAGTCCATTGGCATATATTTAGGCCTAGCACACAGGCAGAGCAGAGAGGTCCCGTAACAGACAATCTGGCTTCATGTCAGCAGAGAATCAGTCTGCATGTCATAGCAGAGAATGAGGCTTCACGTCAGCCACCACTGCAACAGTCCATTGGCATATATTTAGGCCTAGCACACAGGCAGAGCAGAGAGGTCCCGTAACAGACAATCTGGCTTCATGTCAGCAGAGAATCAGTCTGCATGTCATAGCAGAGAATCAGGCTTCACGTCAGCCACCACTGCAACAGTCCATTGTCATAAATTTAGGCCCAGCACCCAGGCAGAGGAGAGAGGTCCCGTAACAGACAATCTGGCTTCATGTCAGCAGAGAATTAGTCTGCATGTCATAGCAGAGAATCAGGCTTCATGTCAGCCACCACTGCAACAGTCCATTGGCATATATTTAGGCCCAGCACCCAGGCAGAGGAGGGAGGTCCCGTAACAGAGAATCTGTCTTCATGTCAGCAGAGAATCAGTCTGCATGTCATAGCAGAGAATGAGGCTTCACGTCACCCACCACTGCAACAGTCCATTGGCATATATTTAGGCCTAGCACACAGGCAGAGCAGAGAGGTCCCGTAACAGACAATCTGGCTTCATGTCAGCAGAGAATCAGTCTGCATGTCATAGCAGAGAATCAGGCTTCACGTCAGCCACCACTGCAACAGTCCATTGGCATATATTTAGGCCTAGCACACAGGCAGAGCAGAGAGGTCCCGTAACAGACAATCTGGCTTCATGTCAGCAGAGAATCAGTCTGCATGTCATAGCAGAGAATGAGGCTTCACGTCAGCCACCACTGCAACAGTCCATTGGCATATATTTAGGCCTAGCACACAGGCAGAGCAGAGAGGTCCCGTAACAGAGAATCTGTCTTCATGTCAGCAGAGAATCAGTCTGCATGTCATAGCAGAGAATGAGGCTTCACGTCAGCCACCACTGCAACAGTCCATTGGCATATATTTAGGCCTAGCACACAGGCAGAGGAGAGGTTCATTCAACTTTGGGTAGCCTCGCAATATAATGGTAAAATGAAAATAAAAATAGGATTGAATGAGGAAGTGCCCTGGAGTCCAATAATATATGGTTATGGGGAGGTAGTTAATGTCTAATCTGGACAAGGGACGGACAGGTCCTGTGGGATCCATGCCTGGTTCATTTTTATGAACGTCAGCTTGTCCACTGCAGAAAGACGCAGCAGTTGGCACCTGTGTTTCGTCATCATCAGAGACATGCTGAGGTGGTATTCCCATGTCCTCATCATCAGGAAACATAAGTGGTTGTGCGTCAGTGCATTCTATGTCTTTCACCGCTGGGGAAGGGCTAGGTGGATGCCCTTGGGAAACCCTGCCAGCGGAGTCTTCAAACAGCATAAGAGACTGCTGCATAACTTGAGGCTGAGACAGTTTCCCTGGTATGCATGGGGGTGATGTGACAGACTGATGGGGTTGGTTTTCAGGCGCCATCTGTGCGATTTCTGCAGAAGACTGGGTGGGAGATAATGTGAACGTGCTGGATCCACTGTCGGCCACCCAATTGACTAATGCCTGTACCTGCTCAGGCCTTACCATCCTTAGAACGGCATTGGGCCCCACCATATATCGCTGTAAATTCTGGCGGCTACTGGGACCTGAGGTAGTTGGTACACTAGGACGTGTGGATGTGGCAGAACGGCCACGTCCTCTCCCAGCACCAGAGGGTCCACTAACACCACCACGACCATGTCCACGTCCGCGTCCCTTACTAGATGTTTTTCTCATTGTTATGGTTCACCACAACAACAAATATATTATTTGGCCCAATGTATTGTATTCAAATTCAGCGGGATATAAATTTGAGGCCTAGTATTTAGGCGCTGGGTGACAGGTATGGGTTTAGTGCCAGAATTAGACTTGGAAATACACAGTAGCGGGTGTGTGTGAAGTTATTCTGAATGACCCAATGTGCACCTTGAATATTATATACCCTTTTAGGGATAGATTTCAAATAGCTCTGATATAGCAGAAACCACTAAATTATGAAATTGCTAAATTGGGAATTGTATTTCAACCCAGAACAAGAAATGTGCTTTGACGGACACTAAATAACTTTCCCAGCCACAACAGGACAGCGGTAACGAGAGATTTAGCGGGATATAAATTTGAGGCCTAGTATTTAGGCGCTGGGTGACAGGTATGGGTTTAGTGACAGAATTAGATTTGGAAATGCACAGTAGCGGGTGTGTGAAGTTATTCTGAATGACCCTATGTGCACCTTGAATATTATATACCCTTTTAGGGATAGATTTCAAATAGCTCTGATATAGCAGAAACCACTAAATTATGAAATTGCTAAATTGGGAATTGTATTTCAACCCAGAACAAGAAATGTGCTTGAACGGACACTAAATAACTCGCCCAGCTACAGCACTAGGGACAGATTTAGCGGGATATAAATTTGAGGCCTAGTATTTAGGCGCTGGGTGACAGGTATGGGTTTAGTGCCAGAATTAGACTTGGAAATACACAGTAGCGGGTGTGTGTGAAGTTATTCTGAATGACCCAATGTGCACCTTGAATATTATATACCCTTTTAGGGATAGATTTCAAATAGCTCTGATATAGCAGAAACCACTAAATTATGAAATTGCTAAATTGGGAATTGTATTTCAACCCAGAACAAGAAATGTGCTTGAACGGACACTAAATAACTCGCCCAGCTACAGCACTAAGGACAGATTTAGCGGGATATAAATTTGAGGCCTAGTATTTAGGCGCTGGGTGACAGGTATGGGTTTAGTGCCAGAATTAGACTTGGAAATACACAGTAGCGGGTGTGTGTGAAGTTATTCTGAATGACCCAATGTGCACCTTGAATATTATATACCCTTTTAGGGATAGATTTCAAATAGCTCTGATATAGCAGAAACCACTAAATTATGAAATTGCTAAATTGGGAATTGTATTTCAACCCAGAACAAGAAATGTGCTTGAACGGACACTAAATAACTCGCCCAGCTACAGCACTAGGGACAGATTTAGCGGGATATAAATTTGAGGCCTAGTATTTAGGCGCTGGGTGACAGGTATGGGTTTAGTGCCAGAATTAGACTTGGAAATACACAGTAGCGGGTGTGTGTGAAGTTATTCTGAATGACCCAATGTGCACCTTGAATATTATATACCCTTTTAGGGATAGATTTCAAATAGCTCTGATATAGCAGAAACCACTAAATTATGAAATTGCTAAATTGGGAATTGTATTTCAACCCAGAACAAGAAATGTGCTTGAACGGACACTAAATAACTCGCCCAGCTACAGCACTAAGGACAGATTTAGCGGGATATAAATTTGAGGCCTAGTATTTAGGCGCTGGGTGACAGGTATGGGTTTAGTGCCAGAATTAGACTTGGAAATACACAGTAGCGGGTGTGTGTGAAGTTATTCTGAATGACCCAATGTGCACCTTGAATATTATATACCCTTTTAGGGATAGATTTCAAATAGCTCTGATATAGCAGAAACCACTAAATTATGAAATTGCTAAATTGGGAATTGTATTTCAACCCAGAACAAGAAATGTGCTTGAACGGACACTAAATAACTCGCCCAGCTACAGCACTAAGGACAGATTTAGCGGGATATAAATTTGAGGCCTAGTATTTAGGCGCTGGGTGACAGGTATGGGTTTAGTGCCAGAATTAGACTTGGAAATACACAGTAGCGTGTGTGTGTGAAGTTATTCTGAATGACCCAATGTGCACCTTGAATATTATATACCCTTTTAGGGATAGATTTCAAATAGCTCTGATATAGCAGAAACCACTAAATTATGAAATTGCTAAATTGGGAATTGTATTTCAACCCAGAACAAGAAATGTGCTTGAACGGACACTAAATAACTCGCCCAGCTACAGCACTAAGGACAGATTTAGCGGGATATAAATTTGAGGCCTAGTATTTAGGCGCTGGGTGACAGGTATGGGTTTAGTGCCAGAATTAGACTTGGAAATACACAGTAGCGGGTGTGTGTGAAGTTATTCTGAATGACCCAATGTGCACCTTGAATATTATATACCCTTTTAGGGATAGATTTCAAATAGCTCTGATATAGCAGAAACCACTAAATTATGAAATTGCTAAATTGGGAATTGTATTTCAACCCAGAACAAGAAATGTGCTTGAACGGACACTAAATAACTCGCCCAGCTACAGCACTAAGGACAGATTTAGCGGGATATAAATTTGAGGCCTAGTATTTAGGCGCTGGGTGACAGGTATGGGTTTAGTGCCAGAATTAGACTTGGAAATACACAGTAGCGGGTGTGTGTGAAGTTATTCTGAATGACCCAATGTGCACCTTGAATATTATATACCCTTTTAGGGATAGATTTCAAATAGCTCTGATATAGCAGAAACCACTAAATTATGAAATTGCTAAATTGGGAATTGTATTTCAACCCAGAACAAGAAATGTGCTTGAACGGACACTAAATAACTCGCCCAGCTACAGCACTAGGGACAGATTTAGCGGGATATAAATTTGAGGCCTAGTATTTAGGCGCTGGGTGACAGGTATGGGTTTAGTGCCAGAATTAGACTTGGAAATACACAGTAGCGGGTGTGTGTGAAGTTATTCTGAATGACCCAATGTGCACCTTGAATATTATATACCCTTTTAGGGATAGATTTCAAATAGCTCTGATATAGCAGAAACCACTAAATTATGAAATTGCTAAATTGGGAATTGTATTTCAACCCAGAACAAGAAATGTGCTTGAACGGACACTAAATAACTCGCCCAGCTACAGCACTAAGGACAGATTTAGCGGGATATAAATTTGAGGCCTAGTATTTAGGCGCTGGGTGACCGGTATGGATTTAGTGACAGAATTAGACTGGGATATGGCCAAAAAATAAACAGACTATTGCTGGTTAAATGCACTTGGTGTGACAGCTTCACCCTGATGTAGGCTTTAGCCAAAAAACAACCACACCATTGAGGGTTAAATGCACTTGGTGACAGGCGCAGCTTGCCCCTGATTTAGTATATGGCCAAAAAATGAACAGACTATTGCTGGTTAAATGCACTTGGTGTGACAGCTTCACCCTGATGTAGGCTTTAGCCAAAAAACAACCACACCATTGAGGGTTAAATGCACTTGGTGACAGGCGCAGCTTGCCCCTGATTTTGTATATGGCCAAAAAATGAACAGACTATTGCTGGTTAAATGCACTTGGTGTGACAGCTTCACCCTGATGTAGGCTTTAGCCAAAAAACAACCACACCATTGAGGGTTAAATGCACTTGGTCGCAGCTTGTGCTGGCGCACCACAAGACACAAAATGGCCGCCGATCACCCCAGAAAAATGTGACTGACAAACGGTCTGGGCAGCCTAAAAACAGTGAGCAATTGAGGATCAGCAGCTCAATGATCCACAGCTGCAGATCGATCAGTTAATCAAGTCCTTTGGAGGAGTTAATCTGCCTAATCTCGCCCTACTGTCGCAGCCGCAACCTCTCCCTACGCTAATCAGAGCAGAGTGACGGGCGGCGCTATGTGACTCCAGCTTAAATAGAGGCTGGGTCACATGGTGCTCTGGCCAATCACAGCCATGCCAATAGTAGGCATGGCTGTGATGGCCTCTTGGGGCAAGTAGTATGACGCTTGTTGATTGGCTGCTTTGCAGCCTTTCAAAAAGCGCCAAGAAAGCGTCACAAAAGCGCGAAGAAAGCGACGAACACCGAACCCGAACCCGGACTTTTACGAAAATGTCCGGGTTCGGGTCCGTGTCACGGACACCCCAAAATTCGGTACGAACCCGAACTATACAGTTCGAGTTCGCTCATCCCTACTAAAGATAGGTCTTCAATATACTAGCTCCGCACAGCTCCTTTTAAGGTTAAAGCTGCTCATGTGAAATATGTAGCTTTTATTTTTCCATATACATCTTAGCACTGTATTCTCTAGAATGGATGATATTTTGTATCCAGGGTAGAATGAGTCAGGACATTGTCCCTGGCACTGTCATGGCTATTCTTTTCTTGACTGTAATTATCTATATTTTCCAGTAAAACTATGAGAGCCTGAGAATTAAAGTAAATGGTACCACAATAAAAGTAAATAAAAAAGCTGTAAATATTTCAGAGATAATGAAATGTGGAGAATGATTGGAAGCTATTACTTTCTTACTGGAAACACAACTCTTCATGACAATTATACATTTTCAGTAATGTGAACGTTTATTCTATAATCCATGTCTTTATAATTTTACGCATTTTTCAATAAGCCTAGGGTTTTGTCACCATCAGATCCATAGATTTTGTTAGTCTCTAAGAGGTAATGGTTTCTTAGTTGCAATTTTATAAATAGGGATGTATATACTAATCCTAATACATAAAATTGGCATCGATTATAAATAACCATAAAGCTAATTTTTGTGCATCCCATATTCTGAAAGTTAGGTTCCTTTTTTATGAATTTTTCATTTTTAAATATATTTCCTGTGTTTTCAGTTTAGAGTGGGTTCACACTAGCATTAGGGATTCTGTTATGGCTTTCTGTGATAACATGGTTATAACGGAATCCATAAGACGGAAGGACGGATCCGTTCTTCTCCCCATAGACTTGTATTATGACTGAATGCAAAATGGAAACCTTTAAAAGGTATTCCGTTTGCTTTCCCTCCTGATAGAAGTCTATGGGAAAGCATAACAGATCCGTCTGGGTCCCAATATGCAAGACGGAAAACAAAGTCCTGTTTTCCGTCTTGCATAATGGGACCCAGACGGATCCGTTTTGCTTTCCCATAGACTTCTATTAGGACGGAAAGCAAACAGAATGTCTTTTGAAGGCTTCCGTTTTGCATTCTGTCTGGGCATTCAGAAATTTTCCGTTATAACGGAAATCCATCACGTAATCCCTAGCGTGGTTAAGAATCAAATTTTTTCCTAAAATGGCTGCTGCATATGTTAGGACATGGAGAAGGGAACTCTGGGAACAAGGGATCACCCACAATGCCATACATGCAGCTAATCAGCAGCCAGCCAGCCCTGTGATGTCACAGCCCTATAAATAGCCTCAGCCATCTTGGATTCAGTCATTTTCCAGTGTACTTAGTGCAGGGAGAGATGTCAGTAGGCGCTAGGGACAGTGGTAAAAAAGACTTGAAAACTTTTATTTTGCTGTATAGAAATTCAGGGAAAGGATAGGGAGGAATCATTCCACAGTATTTAAGCAGAACAGGGTTCAGTAGGGGAGGTTACAGCCTGGATAATAGGAATCCTATTACACCTTGCTGCACTGACTGGGGATCCAAATGTGCAGATATATGTTCTAAAGCCCTTTTTGGTGTGTATTAGTGGCAAAACAATATATATTATTTGCAGTTCTACGGTGCAGTTATATGTTCTAAAGTCTTTTGTGGCGTGTATAAGTGGAAAATAGTAAGGGCCTATTTGCCGTTCAGTGGTGCAGTTATATGTTCTAAAGCCTTCTTTGGCATGTATTAGTAGAAAAAAAATGGCTTACTAGCCGTTGGTGTTGGTGAAGTGAGAAAATTATCGACTTTTTTTGGGGTGTTTTAATTTCTCTTTTATTTATTTATTAGATCTAACAGTATGTCAGACAGAGAAATGCCAGGCCCTGCACAGAAGAGTGGCAGATGACTAAATGTTTCTGGCGCAGGCACAGGTCACAGCAGAGTAAGGGAACATGGTAGCAGGAGTCGCAGCGAGAGGCCTGAGCTCCCAGTGTCATCTAGTGCTTGTGTCTTGACCAGCAACCCAGCGGTTCTTGAATGGTTGACTCGGTCATCCACTTCGTCCCAAGTGACATCAGACACCCCCAGCCAAGAGTCGGTATGTTCGTCAGATACAACCCTTAGTCTACTTTCACATTAGCGTTTTTTGCGGATCCATCATTAATCTGTGAAAATGCTTACGTTACAATCCAGTTGTATTTTGTCTTCTATAGCCATGACTGATCTGTCTTAAACACCATTAAAAGTCAATGGGAGACAAATCCGTTTTCTATTGTGTCAGAGAAAACAGAGCCTTCCCCATTGACTTACATTGTGTGTCAGGACGAATCCGTCTTGCTCCGCACCAAATCGCTGACAGAAAAACACTGCTTGCAGCATTTTTCTGTCCGTGATGGCACGCAACCAAATAGAACAGAATGCATTTTGGTGCATTCTGTTTTGTTCGGTTCAGTTTTGTCCCTATTGACAAAGAATGGGGACAAAACTGAAGCATTTTCTTCTGCTATTGAGATCCTATGACGGATCTCAATAGCGGAATTGATAACGCTATTGTGAAAGTAGCCTTAGTTGACAGGGCCCGGGAGCAGGCCCTGTGCCCTCACCTGTCCTCAACCTGCCTCTGTCCTTTTCTGTTCCCTTAGCTAGACAAGTAATACTGGCCAGCCAACATGTGGAGGACACATCCACCACTTCCTCCGGTAGGCGGGAAAGTAGTGATGAGGAGAGTGGGAGCTGGTGTTGCGTGCTGTCAGGCTCCTGAACCAGCGACCGCTGAGGAAGACATCAGTGACGTGCAGACAGTACTCAATGATTATGATGTAGCTGATTGCACTTGGAAGCTAGGTGAATTGGAATCTTCATCATCATTGGGAGAAGAGGGCGGTAGCTTGCCCGTAAAGCAGCAGCGATGCCAGCAAGTCGCTAGTGTGGCCGGGAGTGAGCAGGGCAGAAGCAGTGGGAGGTCGGGAGCCAAACGTGCACAGGGTAGACCACCTGCTTCACAGGAGTCTACCTGCCTGGAAAGTAGTGGTGCAAGGGTTCACAGAAGAAGCGGCTGTAGCAGTCAGGCAGTGCAGAGTGTTGGGGGTAAAATCACCTACTCTGAGGTGTGGCAGTGTTTGTTAAGCCACCAGAGGAGGTGAACATGGCCATTTGTAGAATCTGTGGGCAGAAGGTGAAGCGTGGCCAGGGTGCCAATGTTGGCACCATGGCCCTGCGTCAACATATGCAGCATAAAGTGGCCTGGGAGAACCGTGGCTCCAAGTGGTGGACTCTGCACCTTTCAGAGAACTGATGGCTTGTTCAGAGCAAGGTGGAGAGTCACAAGACATAATTTCTTGCCAAAAAGGCATTACCAGCCCTGCACACGTATGTAGAACAGAAGGTAGGCCAGTCCTTGAGTCTATCGGTGTCTGCCAAAGTGCATGGCAGCACTGACGTGTGGAGCTGTAGTTAAAGTCAGGGATGATACATTTCCTTTATGGCCCACTGGGTGAATGTGGTTCCTGCACAGCCACACCAGCAACTTGGCCAGGTGACGCCGCTTCTGCCTCCATGTTCTCATGTCGTTGGTCCTGTGACAATGTCCGCCTCTGCCTCCTCATTCTCCAGCGTATCCTCAGCCTCCACTGCAGGGACAATTCTCAGTGCCACTCCTGCATACTACCATATATCACAAAAACATTGCACCAAAACGGATATGCCACTGACTATACTGGCTAGTCATACAAGTAGATATTAAAAGCTGAGACTTTTGCCAATATATTCCTGTCAGGAAGATATCAGAGCCCATCATGCACCACTCCAGCATACTGCATGCGCAAGGCACGGCAGTGTTACCCTGTTCTGCACCTCGTTTGCCTGGGCGAACACAGAGTCACACAGGGGAGTAACTGTTCCGTGTCCTTCATAAGAAATCGAATCCTGGCTTTCTCTGCGACAACTCAAAATTGGAACCATGGTGACCGACAATAGGAAGAACATGGTGTCAGCACTGCATCAAGTAGGGCTGAGCCATGCGTCGTGCATGGCACATGTGTTTAATCTGGTTGTCAAGCGGTTGCTGAAGTCTTCCACCCAGCTGCAAAACATCTAAAAATGGCCAGGAAACTTTGCATGCACTTCAGCCACTTGTATACCGCAAAGCACACCCTCCTTGAGCTGCAGCGGCAGAATGGCATCCCCCAACATAGGCTGATATGCAACGTTTCTACCCGATGGAATTCCACCCTCCATATGTTAGACCGACTATATGAATAGAGAAAGGCCATAAACGATTTCTTGATGATCCAAGTGGACATGAGTACTCCCCTGTGTAACTTCGATTTCAGCCAGTGGCAGCTCATGCTTGACACCTGATGTTTACTCAGGCCCTTTGAGGAGGCCAGATTATTTGTCAGTCACCGGGACTGCGGGAAGAACAACATCATTCCACTGCTTCATGTTCTGGAACAGATGCAGGTAAATCTGGCTGGTCGGGGGACTGAAAACATGGCGCCTATATCTCATGGCCACATGAGCTCTGTGGGGCCTGAACTGGAGGAGGAGGACATTGGATCACAAGCAATGTGTAGTGAAATGGGTGGTTTTTATACACAGGTGATAAGAGAGGAGGAGTAGGAGCAGCCAGAGGAGCTACAGGGTGATGAAGAAGACTAGGCAGAGGACCCAGACACACATTGGCAGCATGCAGTTGAGATCGAGGCATGGAGTCCCTCCGAGCCATTTACACAAATGCATGCTCAGTTGCTTGCGTAGTTACAGTCGAATTGTCACTATTTGGTAGAGGGATGACTTCTGGCTCTCCACCTTGTTGGACCCTCGCTACCGGTCCAAAATGGGGTCCTTTTTTACACTTGCTGAGAGGGAAGACAAACTGAACTACTATAGAGACATCCTGTGTAGTCAGTTTGCCGCTGCCTATCTGCGCCATCATCTATCTTCTCGCAGGTCTGACGTTCCTCTGTCATGGCTGCTGTGGCAGGGTAGGGGGGTAGAAGCAGTTCCAGCTCTATCAGCAGCAACTTGAGTCTAGATTTGCTGATGAGCAGCTTTCTTCACCCGCCTAGTGAAGAAGCTACTCACCAGCAGCAGCAGCAACTGGACCTGGAGCAGGACCTGAACCAGCAGGTAGTAGCATACTTGGACAGCACCCTGCCACCCCACATTGAAAAACCGCCACAACTGGCAGAGTTTGCCCGAGAAAAGCTGTCCTGCTCGGCCAGTAGTGTGGAATCAGAGCGGGTGTTTAGTGCGGCGGGGGCCATAGTTACCCCAAGAGAGACTGACCTTTGTCAAGATGAATCAGGCGTGGATCATCCAGGATTTCAACCCACCAATGCCTGATTCATCAAACTAGATCATCCATGGTGCCACACAAACACTTTGACAAAAGAGACAGGTTTCTTCTGGCTACCTGCCTCAGCTACTATTTTGATGCTACCATTCGCCTGATGCCACACATCTGATGCCAAGTGCTCCTTCTTTCACCCACCATCTTCAGCTGGTTTTGTCACCCACCTCCCCACTCTGTCACAGGGTCACTCTGTGGTCTGTTGATGCTGCTGCCACCTCCACACTATGTCACCTTGCCACTATGTGTTCTCCTGATGCTGCTGCCACCTCCACACTCTTTCATTGTGCCACTCTGTGGTTTCTTCATGCTGCTGCCACCTCCACACTGTGGCTGGTAGCCTGGTGTTATTTTTACTCCAGCTTCTGTTGGTGCTGGAGCTATGCTCCTGTCCTAAGTATTCCAACTGCCCAGTCCTTGAGGGCCACCTTGTAGGACATCAATGTCTCCTCTATCTTCTACCCTACCTTCCCTACTCTATGTGTGGCGTGGTATGTTCAGGGTTTTTGTTGTCTGGTTGTTGTTCCATGTATGGTCTGTCTTTGGTGTGTACGGTCCTGCATGGATGCTAGACATTCCCCTGTCTGTCTGTCTGTGCCTTCAGTGAGGGGAGGGGGAACTACAAGTCAGTGAGCAGTTGCTGGAGTGCTATTACCTATGTGTGTCGGTTTGTACTGAGTCTGGTATGGTGTTCGGGTTGCATTATATTCGTATGGGTTCCAGTTCATTGTGGTGTGGTCTTCTGGTGTGCATTCCAGCAGCTGTGGCAGGTAAATTGCCAAGTATACCATTGTTCTTGGTTCAGTGGTTATTCTCGCCACTGGATTCTTACCTTACTGGATTCTCAGTCTTTTCCTTACATCTAGGCCTGCTGGAGACTCCTGTTCATGATTGTTGTGGACGAACAGGGTGTCTTAGTCCTGACTTTATTCTAGGGATCTTTAGGATCAGTTAGGGCTCAGGTTACTGTGTATGAGCCCTTCTACCATCTTGGTCCGCTCATATGGATAGGAGTCTTGGCGAGGATTAGGGATGCTTTAGGAGGTGACCTGCTCCCTTTTCTTTGGTGTTCAGGCCTAGTTTTTCTCCCCGTTTACCTATGGTTCAGTGTGGAGTTCCCCCACACCGCATCGTGACACCACCGCCACACTCTGTCATTGTGCCACCCTGTGGCCTCCTCCTGATGCTTCTGCTGCTGCCACCTTCACACTCTGTCATTGTGCCACTCTGTGGTCTCCTCATGCTGCTGCTGCCATCTCCACACACTCATTGTGCCAAACTGTGACCTACACCTGATGCTGCTGCCAGCTCCAGACTCTATCATTAGGCCGCTCTGTGGTCTCCTCATGCTGCTTCCACCTCACCACTATGTCATAGGGCCACTCGGTGTACTTCTAATGCTGTTCGCATCCTCCCCACATCATGAATGGGCCACTTTTTTGCCTTTTGGCCTGGATGACATCATAATTTATTTGAACCTTCTTCTGATCTGTAAGAAGGAAGGAATAATGAGATGCACAACAGATCCTGTGTATGTAACAGCTGTGAGGCCTGCAGGACATGGTCCCTATTTTGCATCAGAATTTACTTTTGGTAGCCAAAAGCAGGAGTGGGTAGAAAACAAGGAATCAGAGGAAGGACAAAATAATAATCAGTGACGTCAACACAAACTTACTGCTGACACCCACTCCACTCTGTCGGGAGAAGCTCTACTTGTTTAAGCGTTTAAAAGAACAGATTCTGTTGACATCTATGTGGAATCAGCTGACGACGGTGTAAAAGGAGTGCGCTCTTTCACGCTACAGTAGGATCTTGGGCCTCTGCACAGTTCGTTATACCTTGTGCAAACATTGACCTGTAAGGCTGAGTTCACAATTTAGTTATTTGGTCAGTTTTGGCCCCCATAACTGCCCAAATAAGTGAATTGTGCAGTGATTCTAAGAGCGACGCCTGTCATCTGCATGTCATACTGACTCACAGTATTGTTTCACCACCACAGCAGACTCCCTATACATGCTACTGCAAGGCCCAGTGTTCTACACCACTATAAAGGCTCTCTGCAGCCAGAAAATAGCTTCTTTTTTTTACTCGATTTGCCACAAATAAATTCGGATCAAACCAAATTTGTTTGAAAAATTGGCGAACTGGCCGAATCTAATTTTTGAGAAATTTGCTCATCTCTAATTGCAATATATGCAGCAAATTGTAGTCAGCATAGTAATACAAACCGGATTCCAAAAAACTTGGGACACTATACAAATCGTGAATAAAAACTGAATGCAATGATGTGGAGGTGCCAACTTCTAATATTTTATTCAGAATAGAACATAAATCACGGAACAAAAGTTTAAACTGAGAAAATGTACCATTTTAAGGGAAAAATATGTTGAATCAGAATTTCATGGTGTCAACAAATCCCCAAAAAGTTGGGACAAGGCCATTTTCACCACTGTGTGGCATCTCCCCTTCTTCTTACAACACTCAACAGACTTTTGGGGACCGAGGAGACCAGTTTCTCAAGTTTAGAAATAGGAATGCTCTCCCATTCTTGTCTAATACAGGCCTCTAACTGTTCAATTGTCTTGGGCCTTCTTTGTTGCACCTTCCTCTTTATGATTCGCCAAATGTTCTCTATAGGTGAAAGATCTGGACCTCAGACTGGCCATTTCAGTACCCGGATCCTTCTCCTACGAAGCCATGATGTTGTGATTGATGCAGAATGTGGTCTGGCGTTATCTTGTTGAAAAATGCAGGGTCTTCCCTGAAAGAGATGACGTCTGGATGGGAGCATATGTTGTTCTAGAACCTGAATATATTTTTCTGCATTGATGGTGCCTTTCCAGACATGCAAGCTGCCCATGCCACACGCACTCATGCAACCCCATACCATCAGAGATGCAGGCTTCTGAACTGAGCATTGATAACAACTTGGGTTGTCCTTGTCCTCTTTGGTCCGGATGACATGGCGTCCCAGATTTCCAAAAAGAACTTTGAATCGTGACTCGTCTGACCACAGAACAGTCTTCCATTTTGCCACACTCCATTTTAAATGATCCCTGGCCCAGTGAAAATGCCTGAGCTTGTGGATCTTGCTTAGAAATGGCTTCTTCTTTGCACTGTAGAGTTTCAGCTGGCAACGGCGGATGGCACGGTGGATTGTGTTCACTGACAATGGTTTCTGGAAGTATTCCTGAGCCCATTCTGTGATTTCCTTTACAGTAGCATTCCTGTTTGTGGTGCAGTGTTGTTTAAGGGCCCGGAGATCACGGGCATCCAGTATGGTTTTACGGCCTTGACCCTTACGCACAGAGATTGTTCCAGATTCTCTGAATCTTCGGATGATGTTATGCACAGTTGATGATGATAGATGCAAAGTCTTTGCAATTTTTCGCTGGGTAACACCTTTCTGATATTGCTCCACTATCTTTCTGTGCAACATTGTGGGAATTGGTGATCCTCTACCCACCTTGGCTTCTGAGAGACACTGCCACTCTGAGAAGCTCTTTTTATACCCAATCATGTTGCCAATTGACCTAATTAGTGTTAATTGGTCTTCCAGCTCTTCGTTATGCTCAAATTTACTTTTTCCAGCCTCTTATTGCTACTTGTCCCAACTTTTTTGGGATTTGTTGACACTGTGAAAATTTGAATCGACGTATTTTTCCTTTAAAATGATACATTTACTCGGATTAAACGTTTGATCTGTCATCTACGTTCTATTACAAATAAAATATTGACATTTGCCATCTCCACATCATTGCATTCAGTTTTTATTCACAATTTGTTTAGTGTCCCAACTTTTTTGGAATCCGGGTTGTAAATCCAATTAATGGCACCAAAAGTGAAGACCAATCACTGATGACTAAAGTACAATGTAATGTTTAATAAATCAGATTTAAAAAACTTCAAAAATTCTAATTCAGCCAGAGATGTGATAGCATTATATTGTGGGATTCCATATACTATAATCGAATACCTAATTAACCATGCCTAAGCAGGCATTTTATACAACCACTAATTTGTTAGTATAATGGTCTTATTGCAGATCTTATTTGGGTGACCTCTGGTTTAGTGACCAAGTGGAGTTTATTTTTATCTTCATCCAATAGTTTTCTCCCAGATCTTAATAGGAGACTTTTCAATTGGCTGCTAGGGATGCAATCGATCAAATTTAATCACCGCCTATTCCTGCAGAGTGAGTCCCTGCTCTTTTGTTGTTTAGAAAACCCACCCTAAATAGAGCGACCACAATCAGTAGCTCTACTGCACCCTAAATGTATCCTTATTCTAAAAGCAATAAGAGCTAAATGCCTGATGTACAATTGAAGGCGCCTTGTAAAAGGCACCTTCTCTGGGTCTGGCCGCCACACCACATCTCAATTGTATAAATAAAGTCATTAAACATTGTCACATGATAAATAATAACTCTTTTTCTCTCAACAAAAACAACAAATTTAAATAAGACATCTCTACTCTCTACCAATATACTCAAATGGGCCCATTCCATGAATTAAACATGAATTAACCAAACAATGGAGGTACACTTATTAGGTAACTATCCCTGACCTAAACCATAGGTGCTCCGGTACTCCCTATAACAATACTCAACAGAAGGGTATCAGTAAGGGTTTAGTGACCAATAATATGGCTCTGTAGGTGTAACTGAGATTATCACACCTAACACTGACATACATAAGATAAAACAAGTATATAGCTTTTCATTAAGCCATTTTCGGGCCAGGATGAATCCAGGTGAAAGATCCAATGGTCTTCCCTTTTGAAGAATACCCCGGTCCCATTCCCCTCCTCTTGGGGACAGTCAGACTTCTTTAATGCTCCTGAATAAAAAGCCCTTTTCAGTTCCCCTGATGTATCTTGCAGTCCTGTCTTGAAAAATACACTTTTACAATGTGTAATCGCTGAGCTGATGTAAGTGTCACGGACGTTCTGGCAACAGGTGGCAGGAGATCGGTGAGACTGGCAACACGTGGTTTGATTTGATATGTTTTCTGTTTGGATCAAATGACGTCTGTGTTTCTGGTGCTTGCCACACCTTCTTTCCCCAGGTGTGGCTACTATGGTCATTTAACCTTCTCTATTTATTGTTGTTTCTCCCACTATGCTATGAGGTTTATAGCTTTAGTTTGAGTTGTGGATAGCTGGTGTGTGGATCTTGGCTGAGTTCCTGGTGCTGCCATAGCCACTTGAAGTTAAGTGTTTTCTTTCCCTTTTTGTTTTTTTCTTGGGTTATTTTGTGTGTTGCATTTCCCTGTCATTTGTATTAACACCTCAGGGAGACTCCTGTCCGTCCTTCCTTTTGAAGGAACAGGTTGTCTCAGTCCTGACATTAGTACCAGGGTCCTATAGGGTGAGTTTGGACATTAGGCATTCCTGTGTATGAACTCTCCTACCTCTGGGGTCCGTTCATAGTGGTAGTTAGTCAGGACTTTGATTAGTGTTTACTAGGAGGTGTCCATCTCCTTTCCTTAGTTTCCAGGCCTTATTCCCTCACCCCTTTCTCTCCTATGTTCGGTGCAGTGTTTCCCTCCCAAACCCATGGCAGTAAGGCTAGCAGTAATTCTGAATAATAATGCATTTCTCTGGATCTGGCACTGCTGGATACAACTACAGTCGTGGCCAAAAGTTTTGAGAGTTACATAAGTATTGGAAATTGGAAAAGTTACTGCTTAAGTTTTATAATAGCAATTTGCATATACTCCATTTGCATATAGTGTGATCAGATGAATTGCATAGTCCTTCTTTGCCATGAAAATTAACTTAATCCCCCCAAAAACTTTCAACTGCATTTCATTGCTGTCATTAAAGGACCTGCTGAGATCATTTCAGTAATTGTCTTGTTAACTCGGGTGAGAATGTTGACGAGCACAAGGCTGGAGATCATTATGTCAGGCTGATTGGGTTAAAATGGCAAACTTGACCTGTTAAAAGGAGGGTGATGCTTGAAATCATTGTTCTTCCATTGTTAACCATGGTGACCTGCAAAGAAACGCGTGCAGCCAACATTGCGTTGCATAAAAATGGCTTCACAGGCAAGGATATTGTGGCTACTAAGATTGCACCTCAATCAACAATTTATAGGATCATCAAGAACTTCAAGGAAAGAGGCTCAATTCTTGTTAAGAAGGCTTCAGGGCGTCCAAGAAAGTCCAGCAAGCATCAGGATCGTCTCCTAAAGAGGATTCAGCTGCGGGATCGGAGTGCCACCAGTGCAGAGCTTGCTCAGGAATGGCAGCAGGCAGGTGTGAGCGCATCTGCACGCACAGTGAGGCAAAGACTTTTGGAAGATGCTCTGGTGTCAAGAAGGGCAGCAAAGAAGCCATTTCTCTCCAAAAAAACCCATCAGAGACAGATTGATCTTCTGCAGAAAATATGGTGAATGGACTGCTGAGGACTGGGGCAAAGTCATATTCTCCGATGAAGCCTCTTTCCGATTGTTTGGGGCATCAGGAAAAAGACTTTTCCGGAGAAGAAAAGGTGAGCGCTACCATCAGTCCTGTGTCATGCCAACAGTAAAGCATCCTGAGACCATTCATGTGTGGGGTTGCTTCTCATCCAAGGGAGTGGGCTCACTCACAATTCTGCCCAAAAACACAGCCATGAATAAAGAATGGTACCAAAACACCCTCCAACAGCAACTTCTTCCAACAATCCAACAACAGTTTGGTGAAGAACAATGCATTTTCCAACACGATGGAGTACCGTGCCATAAAGAAAAAGTGATAACTAAGTGGCTCGGGGACCAAAACGTTGACATTTTGGGTCCATGGCCTGGAAACTCCCCAGATCTTAATACCATTGAGAACTTGTGGTCAATCCTCAAGAGGCGGGTGGACAAACAAAAACCCACTAATTCTGACAAACTCCAAGAAGTGATTATGAAAGAATGGGTTGCTATCAGTCAGGAATTGGCCCAGAAGTTGATTGAAAGCATGCCCAGTCAAATTGCAAAGGTCCTGAAAAAGAAGGGCCAACACTGCAAAGACTGACTCTTTGCATAGATGTCATGTAATTGTCGATAAAAGCCTTTGAAACGTATAAAGTGCATGTAATTATATTTCACTACATCACAGAAACAACTGAAACAAAGATCTAAAAGCAGTTTAGCAGCAAACTTTGTGAAAACTAATATTTGTGTCATTCTCAAAACTTTTGGCCACGACTGTAGAATGTCAACTGGCCCCATTAACTATAATGGAGGAGATCTGGCCACAATCCAGCTGTTTGTGTCAGGCCGATTCCTGGTATTCTCTGCTAGAACTGGTGGCTGGATCACAATGCCACAGATGTGAAAGTAGCCTAAGTTAAAAAATTTCCAAGAATTTATAATTTCTACAAATCCCAAACTTTTGAAATTCTTCCCACCCAAGTCAGTTAAAATGGTGGTTACTGGTGGTTACTGATCAGAAGGTATAGAAGAAGCGATCAGCCACAGTATTCCTTTTGGCCATTTTTATTTAAATTTAAACAAAAAAATCCATACAATGTGTTATTAAATAGGCTATCACTACTGACTACTATCATTTACCCATAGCCATATAGGTCACTGTTGCTTTGACATTACTAATGTCTTGGCATTAAAGTGCTTGAAAGGGGTTGGATACCCCCAAGACACCCCAGAGTGTTATTAACAAATTTTCAGGGCAATTAGGGCACTTTCGATTTAGACCAAATTAATTTAGTCTGTACCTGTCTAATTAGAACCATAGATGAATTTTTGGGAAACTCACTCATCTCTACACCAGAGACTTCTATTAAAGTTTCAGTATTTTATTTATGTAATCTTTAAAAAAACTGTAAAATTTTGGTCACAAGTATAGATGAGCAAATCGAAGCTGACGAAGTGGAATTCGATCCGAATTTCAGGAAAAATTTGATTGGCAAAGAAAGCGAATTTCCTTGTGCTTTGTGGTAACGAATCACAATTTTTCCTAAAATGGTGGCTCAAATGGCGGCTACACATGTCAGGACATGGGGCAGGTAACTGTGGGAAGGCGGGATGATCCATAATGCCATGCATGCAGCCAATCAGCAGCCAGACAGCCCTGTGATCTCACAGCCCTATAAATACAGCGGCCATCTTACATTCAAACATTTTCAGTGTTCTGAGTGCAGGGACAGACGTGAGTAGGCACTAGGGACAGCAATTTGGAAAACCTCATTGTGAAAATAAAAACTTAAAAAATGATTTATAAGTGCAGGGACTGGATTTGGGGGAATAATTTCACACATCTTAGTGCAGGGAGAGACATCAGAAGGTGCTAGGTACAGTGCCAGAAAAGCGATTGACAAGTGCAGGGAAAGGATAGGGAGGAATCATTTCACAGTATCTTAGTACATGGAGAGACGTCATAAGGCGCTAGGGACAGTGCTAGAAAATCAATTTACAAGAGCAGGGAAAGATTATTATTTGGGGATCCAAATAGCCATTATACAGCTCTGTCATTCCAGCTATTTGTTATTGTTATTGGGGTGCAAGTGCTATGTTGAAAAGATTTTCCCTGATGTACTTTATTCATGTGTCTCACTTCTTATTTTAATGAATGTCCCCCACATGTCCTAATAAACTACATCTCAACTCTCTCTTTGTTTTGCCTACATAGTCACAGGGCCATGGGCATATGCCTACATATACGACTCCAGGTGTTTTACAGTTAATAAATCCCCTCATCTTAAAGGACTGACCTTTTGAGGAACTAGAGATCCCCTTACATGTCATCATGAAGTCACAGGCCTTACAATCTACACATTGGTTGATGATCCAGCCACGTGCCCTTGATCTTTGATTGTAAATAGTGGCTCCGGATAAAATGACCCCCGACGTCATGGCCCTTCCTATGATCAAGGGATAATCCGGAAGAAGCGCACATAGTGTTCAGTATTTATGTAAATTGCATTTTCTGTCTTGTAGCACCTCCTGCTGTTTCTCCTTTGGCTGACATTTTGGTTCATATTCTCTTGCACTTAGTGGTGGACTAACAACTTTCCTGCTCTCCTCCTCTTCTTGGTCTCACAGTAATGATCTCATAGTGAACCCGCCACACATTTCATTAATTCATGCCTAGAGTTATATAGCTATATCTCTTTTTCAAATGTTGAGAAGGAAATTTGGGGTCAGTACATACCATAGTACCATTTATTAGTATGATTGCTGGGACTGTGGGTGAGTGATTATTTTCTAAGCACGGGAGGATGGGATTAACAATAGCTTATTGCAGTCGGCTCCTGAGGTTATAGGTGCTTAATGGTTGAATATGACTAGCTGTTGCCCTTCCACAGAAAGGGAACAAAGTCATCCTGATTATGAGTAGAAAAGAGATAAAAGGGAAAAATTACATTAGACAAAGATTTTTTTGTACCAATATAGTTAAAATAACCGTGTGCATAATAAGATACTTTTATTTTTCTATGTTTTTATTCATGGGATAACCCCTTTAATCAACATCTAATAATATATGTGTAGCTGACATTGATGCTCACCTCTAAAAGTGATGTAACACCTTCACCACTTCTTGTGTTTGCTTGTGTTCAGTAGTAGAGATAGTAGAGTTAGACAATGCAAATAGTTTGCATTTCGGTGAATCAACGAAAAAGACACATCCATTTTAGTTCAAAAGATGACAAGCGCATAGCAAGGCCCTATCTGAACCTCTGTACATACGTCCATGAGCCAACACTCCAAATGATTATGCTTACGCATTTTAGGCTAGTAGTTGATTGCTATGCATTAACCTTATCATGTGTATTGCGGTTGCATGAGTTAACTCATGCATGAGTAAATTCGCCTGCAGTAAGTAAATGACATATTGCGATATCAGAAGAAATCGTACCATCTGACAAGCT
The DNA here is from genome assembly GCF_014858855.1 of Bufo gargarizans. Taxonomy (NCBI): domain Eukaryota; kingdom Metazoa; phylum Chordata; class Amphibia; order Anura; family Bufonidae; genus Bufo; species Bufo gargarizans. The sequence goes on from NC_058082.1 coordinate 486,822,291, forward strand.
CTGCTATATTTCTATCTATACCAGTGGGTTTTATCTTTTCAATTTAAATATATTTAAAATTCTTATCTTTTAGAATGGCTTTCGAGAGGACGGTTATCCGGCTGATCTCTGACACATCCTGGCTCACTTTTCAATGCTGTCATTGGATTGTGATAGGACTGAAAGAGATTTAGACAAGCCTTGTTCTAAAACTACCCTGGTACCCCTGTGATTAAGAGAGCGCTAACCACTAAAAGTCATTGTAGACTTATTAAATCCAGAGTGTCAGTGTAATTTGCAGATCTTCCTTTTGGAGAGGACATTGATTTCATTTCAGTTGCTATGTTAATGGATGGATGGTTAAATTGCACTGGATTTCACATTGTAAAATATTCACTTTTTCATTTTGAGCTCCGGTAAGATGAGCGTTTCTTGCTGACACGTTTGAAAAATACATCAGCAAAATGCCCACTAAGTTTGTACGTATTCTAATAAGAAGGATCTCTCATTACAACTTGTGGCTGGAGATGAGAGCGAGGCTTTTTTAGCACAATCTATTGTTAAAGCATCAGCCTCGACATGTTCAATAAGACCCAGCAAAAAAAGCGATTGACCGCTGAAAGACCGAAGTTGAGCCTTTTGGATGAAAAATACCATTAATTTTAACCTCTTGGGGATATGTAAGTCATAAAATGTCTGTGTCGTCTTCACATCAGCCATTGCTCTTTAGTCTATCCTGGCTAGAATTTCTAAGTTGAATAACTGCATTGAATATAAGGTCAATTATTCAGAAAGAGACGCACTTTTATATAAAAATTTTAGTATTTCAGCAGACAAAGTTATACATGTAAATGATGTGAGTTAAATAATTCTTGAGGTTGATGTTGCTCCATCCCCTGTTTTCCAGTGAAAAGCAAATACCCAGCATATCCTTGAATATTTATGTAGCTGAGATATTACTGTAGATAGAAAATTTCGGCAAGATGTTTTCTCATGAAAGAAAGACAAAGCCTTTTCCAGACAACCACTGATAACTAAAAGAGTACATTTGTCCTCACGTAAATGGGATGTTACTGGGAGCAGTGTCGGATGTGTGGGGTGTCGGACTTCCACCAATTAGACATTGATGGCCCATCCTGAGGATAGGCCATTAATAGTAAAATCCTGGAATATCCCTTTAACTCTGTTCTGTATCTTATCTAAACTTACTAACAGGATAAAGTCTATAGATGTGTCCTTCCTTCCCTTTTTATTGGCTCAAGTCAATATATTTCTAGATATGTTGCGTGAGATGACCAGCTTTGAAAAACATGATTTGGAATACTCTGTCATAAGATATGTATGCTATATGTGTCATTGTGTGGCCACTCAGTGTTGTGAATAGAGTTGAGCGGACACCTGGATGTACAGGTTCGAGAAGTTCGGCCGAACTTCCCGGAAATGTTCGGGTTCGGGATCCGAACCCGATCCGAACTTCGTCCCGAACCCGAACCCCAATTGAAGTCAATGGGGACCCGAACTTTTCGGCACTAAAAAGGCTGTAAAACAGCCCAGGAAAGGGCTAGAGGGCTGCAAAAGGCAGCAACATGTAGGTAAATCCCCTGCAAACAAATGTGGATAGGGAAATGAATAAAAATAAAAATAAAATAAATAAAAATTAACCAATATCAATTGGAGAGAGGTCCCATAGCAGAGAATCTGGCTTCACGTCACCCACCACTGGAACAGTCCATTCTCAGATATTTAAGCCCCGGCACCCAGGCAGAGGAGAGAGGTCCCGTAACAGACAATCTGGCTTCATGTCAGCAGAGAATCAGTCTGCATGTCATAGCAGAGAATGAGGCTTCACGTCAGCCACCACTGCAACAGTCCATTGGCATATATTTAGGCCCAGCACACAGGCAGAGGAGAGAGGTCCCGTAACAGACAATCTGGCTTCATGTCAGCAGAGAATTAGTCTGCATGTCATAGCAGAGAATGAGGCTTCACGTCAGCCACCACTGCAACAGTCCATTGGCATATATTTAGGCCCAGCACCCAGGCAAAGGAGAGAGGTCCCGTAACAGACAATCTGGCTTCATGTCAGCAGAGAATCAGTCTGCATGTCATAGCAGAGAATGAGGCTTCACGTCAGCCACCACTGCAACAGTCCATTGGCATATATTTAGGCCCAGCACACAGGCAGAGGAGAGAGGTCCCGTAACAGACAATCTGGCTTCATGTCAGCAGAGAATTAGTCTGCATGTCATAGCAGAGAATGAGGCTTCACATCACCCACCACTGTAAGAGTCCATTTTCATAAGTTTAGGCCCAGCACCCAGGCAGAGGAGAGAGGTCCCGTAACAGAGGATCTGGCTTCATGTCAGCAGAGAATCAGTCTTCATGTCATAGCAGAGAATCAGGCTTCACGTCAGCCACCACTGTAAGAGTCCATTTTCATAAGTTTAGGCCCAGCACCCAGGCAGAGGAGAGAGGTCCCGTAACAGACAATCTGGCTTCATGTCAGCAGAGAATTAGTCTGCATGTCATAGCAGAGAATGAGGCTTCACGTCACCCACCACTGCAACAGTCCATTGGCATATATTTAGGCCCAGCACCCAGGCAGAGGAGAGAGGTCCCGTAACAGACAATCTGGCTTCATGTCAGTAGAGAATCAGTCTGCATGTCATAGCAGAGAATCAGGCTTCACGTCACCCACCACTGCAACAGTCCATTTTCATAAGTTTAGGCCAAGCACCCAGGCAGAGGAGAGAGGTCCCGTAACAGACAATCTGGCTTCATGTCAGCAGAGAATTAGTCTGCATGTCATAGCAGAGAATGAGGCTTCACGTCACCCACCACTGCAACAGTCCATTGGTATATATTTAGGCCCAGCACCCAGGCAGAGGAGAAAGGTCCCGTAACAGACAATCTGGCTTCATGTCAGCAGAGAATCAGTCTGCATGTCATAGCAGAGAATGAGGCTTCACGTCAGCCACCACTGCAACAGTCCATTGGCATATATTTAGGCCCAGCACACAGGCAGAGGAGAGAGGTCCCGTAACAGACAATCTGGCTTCATGTCAGCAGAGAATTAGTCTGCATGTCATAGCAGAGAATGAGGCTTCACGTCAGCCACCACTGCAACAGTCCATTGGCATATATTTAGGCCTAGCACCCAGGCAAAGGAGAGAGGTCCCGTAACAGACAATCTGGCTTCATGTCAGCAGAGAATCAGTCTGCATGTCATAGCAGAGAATGAGGCTTCACGTCAGCCACCACTGCAACAGTCCATTGGCATATATTTAGGCCCAGCACACAGGCAGAGGAGAGAGGTCCCGTAACAGACAATCTGGCTTCATGTCAGCAGAGAATTAGTCTTCATGTCATAGCAGAGAATGAAGCTTCACGTCACCCACCACTGCAACAGTCCATTGGCATATATTTAGGCCCAGCACCCAGGCAGAGGAGAGAGGTCCCGTAACAGACAATCTGGCTTCATGTCAGTAGACTCAGGACAGCATAGTTTAAACAAGTACAAAAACTTTTATTGGACATACATTAATAAAAACATACATCTCCATATATATGAATAAGCAGCACGGAGCTACACAGGATAATACTAATGGATCTGTTGTAAGAAAAATGACTATGAATAGTCCCAGACTGTGCAGGAAGTATCCAAACACAGATCACAATCAATACAATACAAAGTGCATAGTGCTTATTGTAACCAATGATAGAGGGAAAATACATATATAAATACAGACCACGTCTTCCGGGATCCGGGAGGACGTGGTCTGTATTTATATATGTATTTTCCCTCTATCATTGGTTACAATAAGCACTATGCACTTTGTATTGTATTGATTGTGATCTGTGTTTGGATACTTCCTGCACAGTCTGGGACTATTCATAGTCATTTTTCTTACAACAGATCCGTTAGTATTATCCTGTGTAGCTCCGTGCTGCTTATTCATATATATGGAGATGTATGTTTTTATTAATGTATGTCCAATAAAAGTTTTTGTACTTGTTTAAACTATGCTGTCCTGAGTCTAGTTTTGGTAAACGCAATTGTTCTAGGACAGCGATAACACCGGGCGTTTGTCTCGCTCTGCGCGTATTTGGGATTTCATGTCAGTAGAGAATCAGTCTGCATGTCATAGCAGAGAATCAGGCTTCACGTCACCCACCACTGCAACAGTCCATTTTCATAAGTTTAGGCCAAGCACCCAGGCAGAGGAGAGAGGTCCCGTAACAGACAATCTGGCTTCATGTCAGCAGAGAATTAGTCTGCATGTCATAGCAGAGAATGAGGCTTCACGTCACCCACCACTGCAACAGTCCATTGTCATAAATTTAGGCCCAGCACCCAGGCAGAGGAGAGAGGTCCCGTAACAGACAATCTGGCTTCATGTCAGCAGAGAATCAGTCTGCATGTCATAGCAGAGAATGAGGCTTCACGTCAGCCACCACTGCAACAGTCCATTGGCATATATTTAGGCCCAGCACACAGGCAGAGGAGAGAGGTCCCGTAACAAACAATCTGGCTTCATGTCAGCAGAGAATCAGTCTGCATGTCATAGCAGAGAATCAGGCTTCACGTCACCCACCACTGCAACAGTCCATTGTCATAAATTTAGGCCCAGCACCCAGGCAGAGGAGAGAGGTCCCGTAACAGACAATCTGGCTTCATGTCAGCAGAGAATTAGTCTGCATGTCATAGCAGAGAATGAGGCTTCACGTCACCCACCACTGTAAGAGTCCATTTTCATAAGTTTAGGCCCAGCACCCAGGCAGAGGAGAGAGGTCCCGTAACAGAGGATCTGACTTCATGTCAGCAGAGAATTAGTCTGCATGTCATAGCAGAGAATGAGGCTTCACGTCAGCCACCACTGCAACAGTCCATTGGCATATATTTAGGCCCAGCACCCAGGCAGAGGAGAGAGGTCCCGTAACAGACAATCTGGCTTCATGTCAGCAGAGAATCAGTCTTCATATCATAGCAGAGAATCAGGCTTCACGTCACCCACCACTGTAAGAGTCCATTTTCATAAATTTAGGCCCAGCACCCAGGCAGAGGAGAGAGGTCCCGTAACAGAGGATCTGGCTTCATGTCAGCAGAGAATCATTCTGCATGTCATAGCAGAGAATCAGGCTTCACGTCACCCAACATTGGAACAGTCCATTGGCATATATTTAGGCCCCGGCACCCAGACAGAGGAGAGGTTCATTCAACTTTGTATAGCCTCGCAATATAATGGTAAAATGAAAATAAAAATAGGATTGAATGAGGAAGTGCCCTGGAGTCCAATAATATATGGTTAAGGGGAGGTAGTTAATGTCTAATCTGGACAAGGGACGGACAGATCCTGTGGGATCCATGCCTGGTTCATTTTTATGAACGTCAGCTTGTCCACATTGGCTGTAGACAGGCGGCTTCGTTTGTCTGTAATGACGCCCCCTGCCGTGCTGAATACACGTTCAGACAAAACGCTGGCCGCCGGGCAGGCCAGCACCTCCAAGGCATAAAAGGCTAGCTCTGGCCACGTGGACAATTTAGAGACCCAGAAGTTGAATGGGGCCGAACCATCAGTCAGTACGTGGAGGGGTGTGCACATGTACTGTTCTACCATGTTAGTGAAATGTTGCCTCCTGCTAACATGTTGCGTATCAGGTGGTGGTGCAGTTAGCTGTGGCGTGTTGACAAAAGTTTTCCACATCTCTGCCATGCTAACCCTGCCCTCAAAGGAGCTGGCATTGACACAGCTGCCTTGGCGACCTCTTGCTCCTCCTCTGCCTTGGCCTTGGGCTTCCACTTGTTCCCCTGTGACATTTGGGAATGCTCTCAGTAGCGCGTCTACCAACGTGCGCTTGTACTCGCGCATCTTCCTATCACGCTCCAGTGCAGGAAGTAAGGTGGGCACATTGTCTTTGTAGCGTGGATCCAGCAGGGTGGCAACCCAGTAGTCCGCACAGGTTAAAATGTGGGCAACTCTGCTGTCGTTGCGCAGGCACTGCAGCATGTAGTCGCTCATGTGTGCCAGGCTGCCCAGGGGTAAGGACAAGCTGTCCTCTGTGGGAGGCGTATCGTCATCGTCCTGCCTTTCCCCCCAGCCACGCACCAGTGATGGACCCGAGCTGCGTTGGGTGCCACCCCGCTGTGACCATGCTTCATCCTCATCCTCCTCCTCCTCATCCTCGTCCACCTCGTCCTCCAGTAGTGGGCCCTGGCTGGCCACATTTGTACCTGGCCTCTGCTGTTGCCAAAAACCTCCCTCTGAGTCACTTCGAAGAGACTGGCCTGAAAGTGCTAAAAATGACCCCTCTTCCTCCTCCTCCTCCTCCTCCTGGGCCACCTCCTCTTCCATCATTGCCCTAAGTGTTTTCTCAAGGAGACATAGAAGTGGTATTGTAACGCTGATAACGGCGTCATCGCCACTGGCCATGTTGGTGGAGTACTCGAAACAGCGCAACAGGGCACACAGGTCTCGCATGGAGGCCCAGTCATTGGTGGTGAAGTGGTGCTGTTCTGTAGTGCGACTGACCCGTGCGTGCTGCAGCTGAAACTCCACTATGGCCTGTTGCTGCTCGCACAGTCTGTCCAGCATGTGCAAGGTGGAGTTCCACCTGGTGGGCACGTCGCATATGAGGCGGTGAGCGGGAAGGCCGAAGTTACGCTGTAGCGCAGACAGGCGAGCAGCAGCAGGATGTGAACGCCGGAAGCGCGAACAGACGGCCCGCACTTTATGCAGCAGCTCTGACATGTCGGGGTAGTTGTGTATGAACTTCTGCACCACCAAATTCAGCACATGCGCCAAGCAAGGGATGTGCGTCAAATTGGCTAGTCCCAGAGCTGCAACGAGATTTCGCCCATTATCACACACCACCAGGCCGGGCTTGAGGCTCACCGGCAGCAACCACTCGTCGGTCTGTTGTTCTATACCCCGCCACAACTCCTGTGTGGTGTGGGGCCTGTCCCCCAAACATATGAGTTTCAGAATGGCCTGCTGACGTTTACCCCGGGCTGTGCTGAAGTTGGTGGTGAAGGTGTGTGGCTGACTGGATGAGCAGGTGGAAGAAGAGGAGGAGGAAGCCGAGAAGGAGGAGGTGGCAACAGGAGGCAAAGAATGTTGCCCTGCGATCCTTGGCGGCGGAAGGACGTGCGCCAAACAGCTCTCCGCCTGGGGCCCAGCTGCCACTACATTTACCCAGTGTGCAGTTAGGGAGATATAGCGTCCCTGGCCGTGCTTACTGGTCCACGTATCTGTGGTTAGGTGGACCTTGCTACAGATGGCGTTGCGCAGTGCACACTTGATTTTATCGGATACTTGGTTGTGCAGGGAAGGCACGGCTCTCTTGGAGAAGTAGTGGCGGCTGGGAACAACATACTGTGGGACAGCAAGCGACATGAGCTGCTTGAAGCTGTCTGTGTCCACCAGCCTAAATGACAGCATTTCATAGGCCAGTAGTTTAGAAATGCTGGCATTCAGGGCCAGGGATCGAGGGTGGCTAGGTGGGAATTTACGCTTTCTCTCAAATGTTTGTGAGATGGAGAGCTGAACGCTGGCGTGTGACATGGTTGAGACGCTTGGTGACGGAGGTGGTGGTGGTGGTGTTGGTGGTACATCCCCTGTTTGCTGGGCGGCAGGTGCCAACGTTCCTCCAGAGGCGGAGGAAGAGGCCGAGGCGGCAGCAGTAGAAGAGGCCGAGGCGGTAGCAGGGGGAGCCTGAGTGACTTCCTTGGTTTCAAGGTGTTTACTCCACTGCAGTTCATGCTTTGCATGCAGGTGCCTGGTCATGCAGGTTGTGCTCAGGTTCAGAACGTTAATGCCTCGCTTCAGGCTCTGATGGCACAGCGTGCAAACCACTCGGGTCTTGTCGTCAGCACATTGTTTGAAGAAGTGCCATGCCAGGGAACTCCTTGAAGCTGCCTTTGGGGTGCTCGGTCCCAGATGGCGGCGGTCAGTAGCAGGCGGAGTCTCTTGGCGGCGGGTGTTCTACTTTTGCCCACTGCTCCCTCTTTTGCTACGCTGTTGGCTCGGTCTCACCACTGCCTCTTCCTCCGAACTGTGAAAGTCAGTGGCACGACCTTCATTCCATGTGGGGTCTAGGACCTCATCGTCCCCTGCATCGTCTTCCACCCAGTCTTGATCCCTGACCTCCTGTTCAGTCTGCACACTGCAGAAAGACGCAGCAGTTGGCACCTGTGTTTCGTCATCATCAGAGACATGCTGAGGTGGTATTCCTATGTCCTCATCATCAGGAAACATAAGTGGTTGTGCGTCAGTGCATTCTATGTCTTTCACCGCTGGGGAAGGGCTAGGTGGATGCCCTTGGGAAACCCTGCCAGCGGAGTCTTCAAACAGCATAAGAGACTGCTGCATAACTTGAGGCTGAGACAGTTTCCCTGGTATGCATGGGGGTGATGTGACAGACTGATGGGGTTGGTTTTCAGGCGCCATCTGTGCGCTTTCTTCAGAAGACTGGGTGGGAGATAATGTGAACGTGCTGGATCCACTGTCGGCCACCCAATTGACTAATGCCTGTACCTGCTCAGGCCTTACCATCCTTAGAACGGCATTGGGCCCCACCATATATCGCTGTAAATTCTGGCGGCTACTGGGACCTGAGGTAGTTGGTACACTAGGACGTGTGGATGTGGCAGAACGGCCACGTCCTCTCCCAGCACCAGAGGGTCCACTAACATCACCACGACCATGTCCACGTCCGCGTCCCTTACTAGATGTTTTCCTCATTGTTATGGTTCACCACAACAACAAAAATATTATTTGGCCCAATGTATTGTATTCAAATTCAGCGGGATATAAATTTGAGGCCTAGTATTTAGGCGCTGGGTGACCGGTATGGATTTACTAACAGAATTGGACTTGGAAATGCACAGTAGCGTGTGTGTGAAGTTATTCAGAATGACCCTATGTGCACCTTGAATCTGATATACCCTTTTAGGGATAGATTTAAAATAGCTCTGATACAGCAGAAACCACTAAATTAGGAAATTGCTAAATTGGGAATTGTATTTCAACCCAGAACAAAAAATTTGCTTTGACGGACACTAAATAACTTGACCAGCCACAACAGTACAGCAGTAACGACAGATTTAGCTGGATATAAATTTGAGGCCTAGTATTTAGGCGCTGGGTGACAAGTATAGGTTTACTGACAGAATTAGACTTGGAAATGCACAGTAGCATGTGTGTGAAGTTATTCAGAATGACCCTATGTGCACCTTGAATCTGATATACCCTTTTAGGGATAGATTTAAAATAGCTCTGATACAGCAGAAACCACTAAATTAGGAAATTGCTAAATTGGGAATTGTATTTCAACCCAGAACAAAAAATGTGCTTTGACGGACACTAAATAACTTGACCAGCCACACCAGTAACAACAGATTTAGCTGGATATAAACTTGAGGCCTAGTATTTAGGCGCTGGGTGACAGGTATACGTTTACTGACAGAATTAGACTGGGATATGGCCAAAAAATAACCACACTATTGATGGTTAAATGCACTTGGTGTGACAGCTTGACCAACCACACTACTGCTGGTTAAATGCACTTGGTGACAGGCGCAGCTTGCCCCTGATGTAGTATATGGCCAAAAAATAAACAGACTATTGCTGGTTAAATGCACTTGGTGTGACAGCTTCACCCTGATGTAGGATTTAGCCAAAAAACAACCACACCATTGAGGGTTAAATACACTTGGTGACAGGCTCAGCTTGCCCCTGATGTAGTATATGGCCAAAAAATAACCAGACTATTGCTGGTTAAATGCACTTGGTGTGACAGCTTCACCCTGATGTAGGATTTAGCCAAAAAACAACCACACCATTGAGGGTTAAATGCACTTGGTGGCAGCTTGTGCTGGCACACCACAAGACACAAAATGGCCGCCGATCACCCCAGAAAAAAGTGACTGAAAAACGCTCTGGGCAGCCTAAAAACAGTGAGCAATTCAATAGCAGCAGTTCAATCATCCACAGCTGCAGATCGATCTCTGAATAAAGTCCTTTGGAGGAGTTAATCACTGCCTAATCTCGCCCTAACGTCGCGGCTGCAACCTCTCCCTATGCTGATCAGAGCAGAGTGACGTGCGGTGCTACGTGACTCCAGCTTAAATAGAGGCTGGGTCACATGGTGCTCTGGCCAATCACAGCCATGCCAATAGTAGGCATGGCTGTGACGGCCTCTTGGGGCAAGTAGTATGACGCTTGTTGATTGGCTGCTTTGCAGCCTTTCAAAAAGCGCCAAGAAAGCGACGAACACCGAACCCGAACCCGGACTTTTACGAAAATGTCCGGGTTCGGGTCCGTGTCACGGACACCCCAAAATTCGGTACGAACCCGAACTATACAGTTCGGGTTCGCTCATCCCTAATTGTGAACTGTGGCCAGTCAAGGGTTTTGCTAAATCTTGCAGTCCTGTCTTTAAAAATACACTTTTACAATGTGTAATTGCTAGTGTCACGAATGTTCCCGCAACAGGTGGCAGGAGATCGGTGAGACTGGCAACACGTGGTTTGAACTGATATGTTTTCTGTTTGGATCAAATGACGTCTGTGTTTCTGGTGCTTGACACACCTTCTTTTCCCAGGTGTGGCTACTATGGTCATTTAACCTTCTCTATTTATTGTTGTTTCTCCCACTGTGCTATGAGGTTTAAAGCTTTAGTTTGAGATGTGGATAGCTGGTGTGTGGATCTTGGCTAAGTTCCTGGAGCTGCCATAGCCATTTGAAGTTAATTTTGAATTTCTACAAATCCCAAACTTTTGTAATTCTTCCCACCCAAATCACTTAAAATGGTGGCCACCATTTTACAGACCAGAAGGTAGTGAAGAAGATATCAGCCACAGGATTCTTTTTGGTCCATTTTTTATTTTTATTTAAACAACAACAAAAAATCCATACAATGTGTTATCAAATAGGTTATCAATACTGACTACTATAATTTACCCATAGCCATATAAGTCACTGTTGCTTTGAAATTACTAATGTCTTGGCATTAAAATGCTTGAAAGGGGTTGAATACCCCCAAGACACCTCAGAGTGTTATTCACAACTTTCCAGGGCAATTAGGGCACTTTCGATTTAGACCAAATTCATTTAGTCTGAACCTGACTAATTTGGACCTAAGATGAATTTTGGGAAACTCACTCATCTCTACACCAGAGACTTATATTAAAGTTTCAGTATTTTATTAATGTAATCTTTAAAAAAAAAACTGTAAAATTTTGGTCACAAGTAGAGATGAGCGAATCGAAGCTGACGAAGTGGAATTCGATCCGAATTTCAGGAAAAATTCAATTAGAAACAAATGCGAATTTCCTTGTGCTTTGTGGTATCAAATCGCAATTTTTCCTAAAATGGTGGCTAAATTGGCGGCTACACGTGTCAGGACATGGGGCAGGGAACATCTTACATTCAAACATTTTCCAGCGTTCTGAGTGCAGGGACAGATGTATAGTGCGGGGGGAATCCTCCGAAGACCCTCTCCATCTCTGTACACCACAGGATGTCCTCCTTCCCATCCATGATGACTGGGAACTCGTGATGTTTTCCCTGACGAAGAGACCAGGGACTGGTAGTTATGGTTTGAATCTTGATGATCTTCGCTACTCTTCCGGGCTCCAAGCATTCTTGAAGCTTTGTCTTCTCATTTTCTGTAGCTACTAGAGGCCTGTTCACACCAGGCAGGTTCACTCAGAAGTATCTGGCTCGATGAGTAACTGATACCGCACTTGCATCAATCTTGATAGGACTCGTCTCCAGGTGGAGAGATATTGTTTGTTTGAATGCTTTCTCCATCGCCAGCATGTTGTTAAATAACCAAAAGAATGGCCGTTTCTCTCCTGTCTTAGGCAACACTTTATTGAGTAATCTTGGAAGGTCAAAAAACTGTTGTCCACTGTCCCCATAAAGGCCTTTCTGGTGCGGGTTAACCACAGATAATTCACTACAAGGACTGCCGCCAATTATCAGATCAAATTGTCCCCTTTCTTCAATCTGTTTTCTGGTTATATTCTGTATGTCGCCCACATATACAATCTGCCCTGAATGGCGTTCCCATGTCCTATCGTGATGGCCATCTCACTAGTGTTGATCATGCACCAAAGTGCTCGGGTGCACTGGCCAAACACATCAGGATACTCATTGGGATACCCCGAGCATTAAACCAGGCAGCCCCTGCTCTGAAGAGGGAGGGTGCCTGTTCATAGGAAAAGGTCAGAAATTGATGGAAACACCACCAAAATGGTTCGGGAACAGCATGGGGAGGATGTCTGGATGCATCTTTGACTCCCAGGTCACTGCAGGGAACCATGTTGTCCGATTAGTACGCCACTTTTACAGACTGACAATAATATGCACCAAACCGAAGATAAAATAAATTTTTTAGGAAACATTCTTTTCTGTATATTTACTTGTATATAAAGTGCAAATGCTGCCAAAAATTACAAGGAAGAGGCACTCCGATACAACCTGTATATCACATAAAGGAGGCCCTCATTCACATTGTGGTACAATTGTTCATGTAGTGGGACTCCTACAATCATAAAGCTTATGCACTAAGTGAAAGGGCTGCCAAAAATTACAAGGAACTGGGACTCCAATACACCCTTTGTTACACCAAAAGTAGGGCATCATACACAGCCTTGAAAAATTATGATTGATGGCCTGCTGGTGACCCTCAAAAACATTTGGAGCAAGGGCCTGCTGATCTGACCAGCTAAAGCATTATGGACGAGGGCCTGCTGCCTCTTTAGTGACTCTAGATAACCTGGGGCTGATTGCACGTTCCCATGATGGCGATGATCCATTCGGATGTCTGCCCTATCAACTTTCAATGTTATTTTCAACGTAAACGATGGTGACCATGGGTAACGAACAGTGAATCAGTTTTTGATGCCGGAGAGGGAGCCTGAGAAACAGCTACATCTACCACATCCCAGCAAGGCATCATGCGCACAAATTACCTATTAGGTATAAGTAGGTGAGCTGACCCTGTAAAAGATTTTAGGTGCCGGCCTGCAGGTGAGCTGACCCTTCTGGGGATTTGCTCTGGTAGGCAGGTTAGCGGCTGTAGTATAGAGGCAACAACAAAGTCTTTAACTTAACTTAAACATTTCAGTGTTTATTCACACTTGGCAGGTTACCAAAATATAATCAAAGTCACCTTAGTTTAAATCCTTGCTGCAGGTACCGCATAAGAAGGAGCACTTAAACTCCAGTCCGGTATTTGAGCTCACCTGGCTGTGTCACATACCCCCCACTTTGTTCAACCCTGAGGGGGTGAACACATGCCAGACAGTGTACCTGGGACAGGGCATTACGCATTTCCCTGTAGCCGGCTGCTCTATGTTCCACCGAAAAACTTAAAGTTTTGTATGGACAAGAACCATCTGGTGACCAAAGCATTCTTCTTTTTGGCCTGGCTCATCCACTTGAAAGGGGAGTGGTCGGTCACCAGACGGAACTTTCTACCCAACAGATAATAGCGGAGAGACTCCAGTGCCCATTTGATGGCCAGGCACTCTCTCTCCACTATACTACATCAAGACCTTCCCTCGGAGGCATCGGTCTGCACTATAAACTCCCTTTTGAAGTCGGGCGTCACCAAAACCGGGGACCCACACAGGGCCGACTTCAAAGCGGAGAAAGCCTTTTCCGCCTGCTCATTCAAGTGGACAGTAATTGACTTGCGTCCCTTTAAAAGGCCTGTCAATGGTGCGGCCATTGTAGCAAAGTGGGGGACAAATCTCTTTTAGTATTCCACCCTTCTCAGGAATGACTTTACTTCAAATTCTGAATTGCCTCAATTTTGTTCACCTGAGGTTTGATAATTCGATGTCCAATCACATACCCCAGGTACTTGGTCTCTTCTAACCCTATCGCCCACTTTTTTGGGTTAGCGGTTAAGCCAGCCTTCAAAAGGAAGTTTACTGCAGCCTGTACTTTAGGTAGGTAACTTTTCAAGTCTGTGCTGTGGATAACGATATTGTCCAGGTACGCCGAAGCGTACTGACATTGTGGACGGAGTACATTGTCCATTAGCCTTTGAAACGTGGCGGGAGCGCCATGTAGACCAAAGGGTAATACCTTGTACTGATACAGCCCCTCTGCTGTGATGAAAGCCTTTTTTTCCTTGGCAGCCTCCATCAAGGGTACCTGCCAGTGCCCTTTGGTGAGGTCCAAAACAAAAAAAATACCAGGCTTGGCCTAACTTCTCAAAAAATAAAAATCACTGCAAAATATGCACCAAAATGATACGCAACTGACAATACTAGCTAATACCTCAGGCCGATGTTAAAAGCTGAGAACTTTGCCAATATCTTCCAGTCAGGAACATATCGGAGCCCCTCATGCACCACGTCACTGTGTCTCAGCACGCATGGGGTCCTACCACTCAACTGCCCATGGTGTGTGAACAGGGTCTTAATCAGTGCTAGAAATCAACTCACATCCAGACTCTCACATGCCTCCATAGTAGTATCACCAATGCACTGTGAGGTAGGATAAAGCTGTGAGCTGCACCCACAACAGACCATGTGACACAGAAGCTACCAGGTGCAAAAAGATGTGACCAACAAAATAAAGTGGCACATTCCATACACATAAAGACAAAAAACTCACTGAAAAAAGTGCCCTAAACGGGTGAAAACCCAGACACTGTAGCGTGTCTATAACCGGTGCGGAAGTCGTTACAAAATCGTAACGCCCTGTCTGGCTTGGGTATTAAGACTATCAGACTGGCCCTTTCACTTTTTGACTTCTTGATGACACCTAGCTGTAACATCAGCTGCACTTCTTCCGAGATGGCTTGTCACCGCTACTCAGGTACCCGGTATGGTTTTAGCTGGATTCTGGCCTGAGGCTTAGTGACAATGTCATGTTGGATGATAGAAGTGCGTCCAGGGAGGTCCGTTTCTGCTGATGAACTCCCTGGCCTCCTGAGTCTGTTTAGAGGAAAGGTTGTCAGTAGGGTTGAGCAAACCTGAACTGTAAAGTTCGGGTTCGTACCGAAATTTAGGATTTTTGGACCTCGGACCCGAACCCGAACATTTCCGTAAATGTTAACTGTCTGACCTTAGAAGCCATCACAGCCATGCCTACTAATGGCATGGCTGTGATTGACCAGAGCAGCATGTGACCTTGGCTTTATATAAGCTTAAGTCACGTAGCGCTGCACGTCACTCTGCTGTTACAAGTGTAGGGAGAGGATGCTGCTGGACTTGTGATTTCAGGGAGAGAATAGGAGAGAATCGAACTCAGCGATCTACAGAGAAATAGTTGTGTGGGTGCAGGACACAATCATTTTACCCTGCCCTGAGGCAATTGACCCCAAAAAATTAAACATTTATAATTCTGTTAGTTAGGTGGGTGGCGGTGGCGGCGGCCATTTTATGCAAGCTCAGTGCACTGCATCTGAGCTTTTGTGACATTGCAAAGCACAATTTTTCTGGGGCAAACTACAACATCTGAATTAGCCAGTGTGCAATTTAAGGTAGAAATACACCCATAATTTTCTGGGGTTTTAAAAACACACTTTATTGCCAAAAAACAGTATTTTTCAGATCTGCAAGTGTTAAATTCAAGTTTAATATATACAGCTTTTATATTCTGTTACAAAAAAAACTTTTTTGGCAATCTACAACATCTTGATTAGTCAGTGTGCAATTCAAGCTAGAAATACACCCATCATTTTCTGGGGTTTGAAAAAACACACCTTTTTGACAAAAAACTATATTTTCAGGCCTTGCAGCATCAGCACGTGTGAAATTACAGGCTTATATACTGCTGTCAAATTCAGTTGTTAAACAAACACTAGTTTGGGCACCAAAAATTTAGTTGGCAGCCTTTGATGCAGATGTCATTGTGAGATACACACTTAATACATTTGGTTTACATTCAGAGATTTTAAATAGCGCCATTTGGTGCACCAATATTGAATTCAGGCCTACACTGGTTCAGGCCCTGTGAGATACTCCCTCTACGTACAGGGGTTTGTTTCAGGGATTTGAAATACAGCCATTTGAAATACAGCCATTTTAGGTAAAGACATATTTACTTCAGGCCTACACTGGTTCAGGCCATGTGAGATACACCCTCTACATTCAAAGGTTTGAGTCAGGGATTTGAAATACAGCCATTTTGGCCCAAAAAAATATTTTATTGAGGCCTAGTCTGGTTTAGGCCGTGTGAGATGCACCCTTTACATACTGTCATTCTATTCTACTATTAATTAAACACCCATTTAGGGCAAGATCCTAAATTCAAAAATATGAGGAGAGCCTCAAATAAGGGACGTGGCCCAGGTCGTGGTGCTGCTGGTGGAGCTCCTGTTGCAGGGAGAGGACAAGGTCAATCTGTGCCAGCTACACGCACAAGCGAAACCCTTACCTCAGGTGCGAGTGGGCGACAAAACCTGCAGCGGTATTTGGTCGGGCCTAATGCTGCTCTACGAATGGTGAGGCCTGAACAAATACGGGCGATAGTAGATTGGGTTGCTGACAGTGGATCCAGTTCCTTCACATTGTCTCACTCCCAGTCTCCTGCTGAAAGACCACAGTTGGCACCTGCAGCCGATGTCCATCAGTCTTTCACCTCACCCCCTTGCAAATCAGCCAAGCAGTCTGAGCCCCAAGTCATGCAGCAGTCTCTTCTGCTTTTTGATGACTCTGTTAGCAGGGTTTCCCAGGGCCATCCACCTAGCCCTGCCCCAGAAGTGGAAGAGATTGAGTGCACCGATGCCCAACCACTTATTTTTCAAGATGAGTACATGGGAGAACCATTGCAGCACGTCTCGGATGATGACGAAAAACAGGTGCCAACTGCTGGGGCATTTGAAAGTGTGCAGACCGACAATGAAGGCAGGGGTGAAGACTGGATGGAAGATGATGTGGAGGACAATGAGGCCCTCGACCCCACATGGAATCAAGGTCATGCGAGTGACCTATGTAGTTCGGAGGAAGAGGCGGTTGTGGTCGCACAGAGTCACCAACACAGCAGAAGAGGGAGCAGGGTGCAAAAGCGGAGCGGCCGTCCTCTAGACAGTACGCCTCCTACTGCCCACCGCAGCAAGGGACCGAGCACACCAATGCCAGCTCCAAGGAGTTCCCTGGCATGGCAGTTCTTCAGACAATGTGCTGACGACAAGACACAAGTGATTTGCATGCTGTGCAATCAGAGCCTGAAGCAAGGCATAAACATTCTCAACCTGAGCACAACCTGCATGACCAGTCATTTAAGTGCAAAGCATGAGCTGCAATGGAGTAGACACCTCAAAAACCAAGAAAGGTCTCTGATTCCTCCTGCTTCCTCTTCTGCTGCGGCCTCTTCATCCACCTCTGGAGTGACAGTGCCACCTGCCACCCCGAAAACAGAGGATCTGCCAGCAACACCAACACCTGGGTGACCAAGCATCTCCACAATGTCACACGGCAGCGTTCAGCTCTCCATCTCCCAAATGCTGGAGAGGAAGAGGAAGTACCCCCCTACCCACCCGCGATCCCTAGCCCTGAATGCCAGCATTTCTAAATTACTGTCCTTTGAAATGCTGTCATTCCGTCACCACGAACTTCAGCACAGGCAGGAGTAAACGACAGCAGGCAGTTTTAAAATGTATCTGTTTGGGGGACAAACCCCACACCGCGCAGGAGCTGTGGACAGGCCTTGAACAACAGACCGGTGAGTGGTTTGTGCCAGTCAGCCTCAAACCCGGCCTGGTGGTGTGCGATAATGGGCGAAATCTAGTAGCAGCTCTGGGACTAGCCGATTTGACGCACAACCCTTGCCTGGCACATGTGCTGAATTTGGTGGTGTAGAGATTCCTTAAAAATTACCCCGATATGTCAGAGCTGCTGCGGGCCGTCTGTGCGCTCTTTCGGCGTTCTCACCCTGCTGCTGCTCGCCTGTCAGACTCAGCGCTGCAGCGTAAGTTCGGCATTCCCGATCACCGACTCATATGCGACGTGCCCACAAGGTGGAACTCCACCTTGCACATGCTGGCCAGACTGTGTGAGCAGCGGCAGGCGATAGTGGAGTTTCAGCTGCAGCACGCACGGGTGAGTCGCTCAGCGGAACAGCACCATTTCCTATTTATAATTGAGACATACCCTGGGTAAGGTTTATTAAATAGTTTATTTGCAAATGCCTATACAGGCGTTGAACCTATCTTGCCCCAGGTGAAAATTAATACTTCACTTTTATTATTATTTGAATTAAAAAGCTAAACGTGTATTTGATACCTTTGTTTTAATTTTACTTAATGAACCAAAAACAGAAAAAAAAGTTAAAAATACAGTCACCACTCCACTGTTGTATCAAAGATTGGTCAGTGGATCAAGAGGGAGAGAAAGTGCACTATCTCTCACCCCTGTCACTTTACAGGCTATGTGCTGCCATCATGCCTCTTGCAGTGCCACTATCAACTAGACTGAGTTGTGGGAGCGGAGAGCCGTCAGCCCACTGTGAACGCAGCACATTAAACATCCCATGTGCTATCTAATTTGCATCTATCATATTGATAGTAAACACTTCGGTCGGAACGGTCAGGTTATTTACCGTGTCTAACTGCTAAGGTGAACCTAGCATTGGTAAGTAGGCCAGCCGGACTACTACTTACTAACTTGCAGTGGAGCGGATCGCTGAGTTAAAAACGAAGTCTGCCCCCCGACATGTTTCACCAGATTACTGGCTTCTTCAGGGGAAATGGGCAGCAATATGGAGTGGTGACTGTATTTTTAACTTTTTTTCTGTTTTTGGTTCATTAAGTAAAATTAAAATAATGGTATCAAGTACACGTTTAGCTTTTTAATTCAAATAATAATAAAAGTGAAGTATTAATTTTCACCTGGGGCAAGCTAGGTTCAACGCCTGTATAGGCATTTGTAAAAAAAAAAGCACCATTTCACCACCAATGACTGGGCCTCCATGCGAGACCTGTGTTCCTTGTTGCGCTGTTTCAAGTACTCCACCAACATGGCCAGTGCCAATAACGCCGTTCTCAGCGTTACTATCCCACTTCTGTGCCTCCTTGAAAAAACGCTCCTGGCGATGATGGAAAAGGATGTGGCACAGGAGGAGGAGGAAGAGGGATAATTTCGTAGGGTTTCCGGCCAGTCATTCCCAAGTGACTCCGAGGGTGGTTTCCTGCACCCACAAACCCAAGGTACACAATTGTCCAGCCAGGGCACAGTTCTGGAGGATGAGAAGGTGGAGGATGAGGAGGAGGAGATGGAGGAGAAGGAACCATGTTCACAGCAGGGTGGCACCCAGACCAGCTCATGGCCATCACTGGTGCTTAGATGGGGGGAAACAGAGGACACAGACGATACACCTCCCACAGAGGACAGCTTTTCATTGCCTCTGGGCAGCCTGGCACACATGAGTGATTACATGCTGCAGTGTCTCCGCAACGATCGCCGAGTTGCCCACATTCTAACTTGTGCTGATTACTGGGGGGCCACGATGCTGAATCCCCGTTACAAGGACAATGTACCGTCCTTAATTCTGTCACTGGAGCGTGAATCGTAAGATGCGTGAGTACAAGCGCACGCTGGTAGATGCGCTGCTGGTGGCATTCCCACCTGAAAGCGGGGGCACAGTGGAAGCACAAGGAGAAGGGAGAGGACGAGGAAGAGGTCAACGCAGCTGGGGCACGGCCCTCACCTCAGAAGGCGGGGTTAGCATGGCCAAAATGTGGAAAAGCTTTGTCAGCATGCCACAACAACCAGCACCACCAGCTGATATGGAACGTCTTAGCAGGAGGCAGCATTTCACCAACATGATGGAGCAGTATGTGTGCACACGCCTACACATACTGAATGACAGGTCTGCCCCCTTCAACTTTTGGGTCTCCAAATTGGGCACATGGCCTGATCTTGCCCTTTACACCTTATGGTTTATCTGAACGTTTATTTAGCATGGAAGGGGGCGTCCTCACAGACAAGCGCAGCCGCCTGTCCACAGCCAATGTGGACCTGCACACGTTCATTAAAAGATCCCACAGGACTTGTCCGTACCTTGTGCAGAATAGACATGTATACCGGCACTAAGCAGCCATTGTTATACTACAGCGCAATTGCTCATGTTTGTATTTTGGATATTTCACACTCTTTTGGAGTGTACCTTAATTTTACAAAATTAAATTAAAACCAAAAACCTGTGTTGGCTATCTCGTCCTCCTCCACCGCCGCTTTTACCTACTCCGCTATGTCCACCGCCTCCTTAAACTCCTACTGCATATGGAACTCCACCTCATAAATCCATTTTTTTTGTAAGTGTTTTATTTTATATCATTTCACTACTTTGTCATTTACATTTTCTGGTGAAATTCACAAATTTTGGGGTTTATAGTACCACTGCTGTGACGGTCACGTACACTACACACAGGGGGGAGGATAGTGACCACTGCGCTCCACCCTCACCCCTGGCCCTGCTAACTTGCCTCGCAAGTCCTAATGACAGGGGACAACTAGACGGCAGTCCCTAACTTAGGATACATGCTGGGAAGACAGACAAGACAAATAACAGGACCTGAACGGACCGGGTCAATACCTGGAGAGCTACGCAGTACTAAGGAATGAGCAGAGAATAGTCAGGAAAAGCCGAGGTCAAATACCAGGAGAGAAACTAAGTACAACAGGAGTCCGCAAAGAATCGTCAGGTGGAAGCTGGGGTCAGGATACCAGGAGAGATGCGCAGTATAGGAGGAGCAGGCAAAGGATCGTCAGGGAACAGGATCAGGTAGTATTCAGTGGTCCAACAAATAGCCAGGAACCTAGAATTAACAGGCAACCTGTGGCCAGCAGGCTGCCTGTATTTATAGTGGGGTTTGAGGGTCATGTGACGTGGCCAGCGTCACATGACCGACAGACAGACAAGTCGAGTGCCGAGTGATCAGCTCGGCGCTCAAGGCAGACCTAGGAGCAGGGAGCCTCCCAGCTAGCAAAGCCGCCCTGGGAACGAGACCAAACACAGATCCTCGCTCCCTGATTTAACCGGTAGTAGGCCGGTTAAAAAATAAAAATAAAATTGTCATTAACATTTTCGGGTGAAATTCACCAATTTTTTGGGGTGTATAGTACCACTGCTATACCTAGTATGTCGGTTAACAAAAAAATATATTTGTCAGTTACATTTTCAGTTGAAATTCAACAATTTTTGGGTGTGAAGTACCACTGCTATACCTATAGACAGGTTAAACAATAAAAAAAATTGTCAGTTACAATTTAGGGTCAAATTCACCAATTTTTGGGTGTAATATACCCCTCCTCTACCTAGTTGACAGCTTAATAAATTTCAATAATTTTTATTTTACATATTCGGGCGACAATAAACAGACCCCTGCTCTATCAAGTAGACAGGTTAATTAATTTCTGTAATTTTTCTGTTACATTCTTAGGTTGACATTATACAATTTTAGACGTGAATAAACCCCTGCTCTGCATAGGTAACAGGGAATAACATTTCTGAAATGTTTCTTTAATTGATGCACGCCACCTCCTTTGATTCAATGCTTAAACTTAAGCAAGTTGTACCACATTTAAGCTTCAATACTTTGTCCCACATTTTCGCTATACTCTTTTGGCCAATATTTGGGCCTCAATAGCTTTTCCCACAATTCTGCTTGACTCTTTCGGCCCACATTTGGGCTTCTGTAATTTGTCCCACATTTGCGCCTCAATAACTTTTCTCACATTTCTTCTCGATCCCAATTTTAAATTTTTTTTTTTATCTCCCTTAAATTTGTTCTCTTTTTCTCACGCTCCCTCTCCGGCCTAGAACCCTGATTCCCCGCCACCCGTAATCACCATGGTAGGCGCGTAAAAGAACCGAAAGTTGATAGAGCAGATATAAAATTGGATCGTGAACATCACGGGGACGTGCAACGCCTACACGAACTAACTGACAGGGGTCAGCCCCTGCAACTTCTGGGTCTCCAAATTGGGCACATGGCCTGAGCTTGCCCTTCACGCCTTGGAGGTGCTGGCCTGCCTGCAGCCGGTGTATTGTCTGAATGTGTTTTTAGCACGACTGAAGGGTTATATTTCCCAATGTTTTGGGGTGTACCCTCATTAAAAAAAATAAAAAAAATTAAACCAAAAAGCAGTGTAGGCTACCTCCTCCACTTCCACTTCCACCTACACCATCACATCCACCGCCTCCTCAACCTCCTACTCGATATGGACCTGGTCCTCCTAGATCAAGATTATTGTTTTTTATTTTTATGTATTTTATGTTATTTAAAGTCATTTCCCTACCCACATTTGTTTGTAGAGCACTTGCCATGCTCTTAACCACATTTTGACGACATTTTCAGCCCTCTAGCCCTTTCCATTACATTTTTTCAGCCATTTTAGTGCTCAAAAGTTCGGGTCCCCATTGACTTCAATGGGGTAAGGGTTCTGGGTCAAGTTCGGTTCCCAAACTCGAACTTTTTTCCGAAGTTCGGCCGAACCCGTCGAACCCGAACATCCAGGTGTCCGCTCAACTCTAGTTGTCAGCAATCTTTACTGTGGAAACTGCTTCCCTCGTATCAGAATGTGAGACCGAAAAAACGCTTCCCCTAGAAAACCTGGCTGGGCTGTCTTCAGTACAGGTTTCACTATCTTTCCACGGGTTTAGTAAGTTTACATGGTACACCGGCTCTGGCTTTCTCTGCCCTGGCTGGTGTACCCTGTAAGTTACCTCCCCAACTTTTTGGAGCACCTAATAGGGACCCTGCCACCTAGCCAGGAACTTATTGTCCACCATTGGCACCAGAACTAAAACCCAATCTCCCGGGTTGAAATTCTGAACCCGAGCCTGGCTATTATAGACCCTACTCTGGGATCGCTGGGCTGCCTCCATATGTTCCTTAACCAGCGGCAACACAGTCTCCATCCGTTCTTGCATCTGAGTGACATACTCAATCACAGTTTTATGCAGTGTGGGTTGTTGTTCCCATGCCTCTTTGGCAATGTCCAACAAACCACGCGGATGTCGGCCATACAGCAGTTCGAAGGGCGAGAACCCTGTAGAGGCCTGGGGAACCTCTCACACTGCTAACATGAGATAGGGCATTAGAAGATTCCAATCCCTCCCATCTTTAGACACCACCCGCTTTAACATGTTTTTCAAGTTTGAATAAATCTTTCTACCAGGCCGTCCGTTTGGGGGTGATAGACGGACGTCCGCAACTGTTTGATCTGTAGTAGTTTACTAAGTTCCCTCATGACTTTTGACATAAAAGGGGTTTCCTGGTCGGTCATAATCTCTCTCGGTAGGCCTACTCGGGAAAACATAGAAACATAAAATGTGTCGGCAGATAAGAACTATTTGGCCCATCTAGTTTGCCCAATATACTGAATACTATGAATAACCCCTGGCCCTATCTTATATGAAGGATGGTCTTATGCCTATCCCATGCATGCTTAAACTCCTTCACTGTATTTGCAGCTACCACTTCTGCAGGAAGGCTATTCCATGCATCCACTACTCTCTCAGTAAAGTAATACTTCCTGATATTACTTTTAAACCTTTGCCCTTCTAATTTAAAACTATGTCCTATTGTAGCAGTTTTTCTTCTTTTAAATATTCTCTCCTCTTTTACCTTGTTGATTCCCTTTATGTATTTAAAAGTTTCTATCATATCCCCTCTGTCTTGTCTTTCTTCCAAGCTATACATGTTAAGGTCCTTTCATCTTTCCTTGTAAGTTTTATCCTGCAATCCATGTACCAGTTTAGTAGCTCTTCTCTGAACTCTCTCCAAAGTATCAATATCCTTCTGGAGATATGGTCTCCAGTACTAAGCACAATACTCCAAATGAGGTCTCACTAGTTCTCTGTAGAGCGGCATGAGCACCTCCCTCTTTCTACTGTTAATTCCTCTCCCTATACACCCAAGCATTCTGCTAGCATTCCCTGTTGCTCTATGACATTGTCTGCCTACCTTTAAGTCTTCTGAAATAATGACCTCTAAATCCCTTTCCTCAGATTACTGAGGTTAGGACTGTATCACTGATTTTATATTCTGCTCTTGGGTTTTTACGCCCCAGGTGCATTATCTTGCACTTATCAACATTGAATTTTAGTTGCCAGATTTTTGACCATTCCTCAAGTTTTCCTAAATCCTTTTCCATTTGGTGTATCCCTCCAGGAACATCATTCCTGTTACAAATCTTAGTGTCATCAGCAAAAAGACACACCTTACTATCGAGGCCTTCTGCAATTTCGCTGATAAAGATATTAAACAATGTGGGTCCCAGAACAGATCCCTGAGGTACCCCACTGGTAACAATACCATTGTCTGAATATAATCCATTGACTACAACCCTCTGTTGTCTGTCCCTCAGCCACTGCCTAATCCATTCAACAATATGGGAGTCCAAGCCCAAAGACTCTAATTTATTGATAAGCCTTCTATGTGGGACAGTATCAAAAGCCTTACTAAAGTCTAGATAAGCGATGTCTACTGCACCTCCGCCATCTATTATTTTAGTCACCAATCAAAAAATCTATAAGATTAGTATGACATAATCTCCCTGAAGTAAACCCATGCTGTTTTTCATCTTTCAATCCATGGGATTTTAGATGTTCCACAATCCTCTCCTTAAGTATGGTTTCCATTAATTTCCCCACTATTGATGTCAGGCTTACTGGCCTATAGTTGCCCGATTCCTCCCTACTACCTTTCTTGTGAATGGGCACAACATTTGCCAATTTCCAATCTTCTGGGACGACTCCTGTTGCCAGTAATTGGTTAAATAAATCTGTTAATGGTTTGGCTAGTTCGCCGCTGAGCTCTTTTAATAGCTTTGGGTGTATCCCATCAGGCCCCTGTGACTTATCTGTATTAATTTTAGACAGCTGATTTTAGATCCCTGACATCTCCGCTAACTCTTTGGCTATAAGTTTGGCTGAGGTATGTCACAGTGGCACCGCCTCCGGGTACCGAGTGGCATAGTCCAGGTCTACCAAGATGTTTTGGTGCCCTCTAGCTGACTTCGGTACTGGGCCTATGAGATCCATAGCGATCCGTTCGAATGGAATTTCACTAATCGGGAGAGGCACCAGGGGACTATGGAAATGTGGCTGGAGGCTGGTTATCTGTCAGGTTGGGCAAGACTTGCAATACTCTTCCAGCTCTCTGAACACACTATGCCAGTAAAACCACTGTAGAATCCGGTCCTGCATTTTCTGCCCGCCCCGGTGTCCCCCAAGAACATGTTGGTGGGCTCACTCCAACACAAGCTTGCGATACGCCTTGGGCACCACCAACTGTTCAATTTGCTCACCCCGTAGTTGATTTACCCAGTACAGCATCTCTTGTTGAAACATAAAACGGGGAAACATAGACTTGGCCCCCGGTTGTTGCGGCTCACCTTCAACTACTACCACATTTTCCCAGGCTCGAGATAGAGTTGGGTCCTGGTGCTGTGCTGTACCAAAATTGTCTCCGGAGACGTTGATGTCTACCAACTCGGCAAATCCTCCACGTCTTCCACCATCACACTTAACAGGGTTGTCTCCCCCTCTTCCACCAAAGTAGTGGTCACCCCTACTGCTGGCCCTTCGGTCTCAGGTACCCAGAGTTCTGGTCTCCCCCCTGAGCAGGGCCATTCTGCTAGGATTATCAATGTCTCATGGGTATTGGTTACTCTTGCCTCAGGCCACAATTAACAGTAAATAGGGGAAGCCTCTCCCAATTATTAGTTCATAATGTAACTTTGTGGCGATGGCCACCTCATGAGTCTACCTGCTGGCCACCGTGGATAGAGACACCAGGGCGGTGGGATAGTCCTTTAAGGCTCCATGGATGCACATGACACCGACTTTTCGGCCAGTATACTCGGCGGGCCGCACCAGAGCAGCTCTTACCAGGGAAACCATGATCCCTGAGTCCAGCAGCGCCACCGCCAGTGTATCTCCCACTTGCACCTGGCACAGGTGACTATTGTCTATTGTCTCGGGGGTACCGGTTGCACACAGCCTCCTGGCATACATTGAGGGGCGCTAGCCATAGTTAGTTTCCATGAGTTTCCCCCGATGGGGACAGTCGGCCCTTATGTGACCAGGCTTTTGACACCGCCAACAGACCATCGGGCTGGGTCTGTAGGGAGTATATCCCGAGCGGGTTTTATCTGGCACTGGCCGCCTGGTCAAGGCGGAAGATTTCCAGGGTTTAACTGATACCCTACCAAAAGAACCCCCCTGTAGATTTCTGGTGGCCTTATAGCGCTCTACCAGGTCGACCATTTATAGAGCATTATCAGGGGAAACCTGGCTGACCCAGTGCTGGAGAGGGTACGGCAACGCCCTCCAGAACACATCAGCTAACAGACTGTCCAGCTTAGCAGTGGGACCCAGTACGTCAGTCTGCAGGCATTTTTGCAACCATTCCCACTAATCCACTGCGCCTGGACCAATACATTCCCCCTCAGTCTTGCCAGAATCTCACCCTTCACGGTCGGGTAATTGGTCACTTGATCATCTGGTAGCTCAAAAAACACCTGCTGGGGTCCAGACGCCAGGAACAGAGCGATGACCTCAGCCCATTGGTCTCGGGGTAACTTCTCCCTTATGGCCACCATTTTGAATACCACCAGATAGGTCTCAACGTCGTCCGAGAAGGTCATCTTAAGGATCGTCGCGCGGACAGCTTTCCGGGCATCGTGAACGTTCTGGGATGCTCATGTTGCTTGTAATGCTATCACATGCTGTAATAGCAGCTAGTTGGTTTCCTGCTGCTGATTGTTAGCCTCCAGCTGCTGCAAGTTAGCCTCCAAGAGGGCTTTCACGACCACCTGCATGATTGTCAGGGGAAACGGGTCGTAACCTTGCTGGCTTGATATAAGACATACACCTGTGCCCTGAAACACTAAAACTTTTCAGCCTTCAGGCCAGCCTCACTGTGTGTGCACGCATCCTCCACCAATTGTGGGGATTTACTCTGGTAGGCAGGTTAGCGGACACAGTATAGAGGCAACAACAAAGTCTTTAACTTAAACAGTTCAGTGTTTATTCACACTTGGCAGGTTAACAAAATATAAACAAAGTCACCTTAGTTAAAATCCTGGTGTTCCATTCACACCTTGCATAAGAAGGTCAAGTATTGGTGTTCACTTCACACCATGCTGCGGGTACCGCATAAAGAGTCCCATTCCTGAATGTCATTCCCTTGCCCTTCAACACAGGTCGCAGGCATGCATCCAGCTACAAGACTCATACACAGACACAGTCCTGGCTCTGAGCCCAGCTGCCTATTAAAGAACAACCAGGTGCTGCAAAACCCAGACCTGCACTTAAACTCCGGTCTGATATTTGAGCTCACCTGGCTGGAAACCAGCCAAGCTGCACATGTTGGGAGGAAAATACCTGCCTTCTCTACAAAACCCCTCGCTGTGTCACACCCTGTAAAAGATTGTAGGTTAGGGCCTGCTGGTGAGCTGACCCTCTAAAAGGTTGTAGGTGAGGGCCTGCAGGTGAGCTGAACCTCTAAAACATTATATGCGAGGGCCTGCAGATGAGCTGACCCTTTAAAAGATTGTTGGTGAAGGCCTGCTGGTGAGCTGACCCTGTAAAAAGTATATGCCAGGGCCTGCTGGTGAGCTGACCCTGTAAAACATTATATGCAAGGGCCTGCTGGTGAGCTGACCCTGTAAAAGATTTTAGGTGTGTACCTGCCGGTAAGCTGACCCTGTAAAAGATTTTAGGTGCGGGCCTGCGGGTAAGCTGGCCCTGTAAAAAATGATTTATGAGGGCCTGCAGCTGAGCTGACTGTTTAAAACATTATATGCGAGGGGCATATATGCGAGGAATAAGCATGTTGATATAATAGAAGAGAAGTTGGAGGATGAGAAAAGGAAGATTCAACCATATACACTTGTTTGTGGTGGAAGGGGTGCATGGGAATACAGTGTATTTAGTACATTACTGTACAAACAACACATTTAAAGTGCTCGAGCATCGCTATGCTCGGCAGATCTGAGTGCTCGGCCGAATAATTTGGGTGCTCAAATACAATTTAATACAATGGAAGTCAATGGGAGAACCCCAGGCACCCCCTGCTCAGAGGAGGAGAGGGTGTCTGGTTCATAAAAAAAAGCTTAGAAATTGATGGAAACCCCATCAAAATGGTTTGGCAACAGCATTAAGAGGATAGCTGGATGCGTCTTAGACTCCTATTATGTATGACATGCAATAGACAACCACACAAAGGCTATATGCCAAGTATATACAAGCCATCCATCTATCCATTAGACAGATAACAGCCAGCATACCCTAGAATGGCAGCCTTGTGCACTATGATATATTCCAAACCAGCTCTCATCTGACTGAGAACCAGTAAACCTCAAAGTTATTTTGCATCTGTTGGATGGCGTGGGTGGACCTGCACACCTAGATCAATATTATTAGGGCGACAAAAAGTTTTCCGATTGTCCTAACATAATATTCAATAACTTTTCTATACAGTTTTGTCATGTAAAAACTAATTTGCATAAACATGGGCATATCGGAAAGACATGCAAAGGAGCAGAATCTGCCTTGTTTTTCAGCTATCATAAGACTATGAAAACCAAAAGATGGCGCTATTGAGTTATGAACAGCGCCCTCTATTGGTTTCGCAGTCTTATGACAAGACAAATATTCTTATCAGAAGACTATGAAACCAGTAGAGGGCGCTATTGAGTTATGAACAGCACCCTCTATTGATTTAACAGTCTTATGACAAGACAAATATTCTTGTCAGAAAACTATTAAACCAATAGAGGGCACTGTTCATAACTCAATAGCGCCATCTATTGGTTTCATAGTCTTCTAACAAGAATATTAGACTGAGCCTTATGACAAACTTATTAGTGTAGCCTTTTGCATGGAAAATTCACGATTAGATTATTCGCAATCTACACTAGGATGATATCTGACACTTGGAAAGTTGGGTAATAACTCGCGATCTACACTGAGTTATTACCCAGCTATTACACCCAGTTATTTCCAGTGTCAAATATTATCACTGACTTACTACATAATTATTACATAATATTCGCTATATATCTATATATTCGTTTTTAGAATATTCATCTTGTCATAAGACTGTGAAACCAATAGAGGGCACTGTTCATAACTCAATAGCGCCCTCTATTAGTTTCATAGTCTTCTGACTAGAGTTGAGTGGACACCTGGATGTTCAGGTTCGACAGGTTTGGCCGAACTTCCCAAAAAAGTTTGAGTTTGTTACCAAAACTTGACCCGAACTTGACCCTGAACCCGAACCCCATTGAAGTCAATGGGGACCCGAACTTTTGAGCACTAAAATGGCTGTAAAAAAGTCATGGAAAGGGCTAGAGGACTGCAAATGGCAGCAAAATGTGGTTAAGAGCATGGTAAGTACTCTGCAAACAAATGTGGATAAGGAAATGACGGTGGTGGATGATGAGGAGGTAGCCTACACTTCTTTTTGGTTTTATTTTTTTATTTTTTTTGTTTAAATTAGGGTTTACGCCAAAACATTGGGAAATATAACCTATTATAACCCCCTCCAGCCATGCTAAACAAACTTTCAGACAATACACCTTGCACCTTCAAGGCGTAAAGGGCAAGCTCAGGCCATATGCCTAATTTGTAGACCCAGAAAATGAAGGGGGCAGACCCATCAGTTATTATGTGTAGGCGTGTGCACACATACTTGTATGTGTGCACACATACTGCTCCACCATGAAAGGTAGTAAGGAGGAATCGGGCAACTATAGGCCAGTAAGCCTGACATCAATAGTGGGGAAATTAATGGAAACCATACTTAAGGAGAGGATTGTGGACCATCTAAAATCCCATGGATTGAAAGATGAAAAACAGCATGGGTTTACTTCAGGGAGATCATGTCAAACTAATCTTATTGATTTTTTTGATTGGGTGACTAAAATAATAGATGGAGGAGGTGCAGTAGACATCGCTTATCTAGACTTTAGTAAGGCTTTTGATACTGTCCCACATAGAAGGCTTATCAATAAAGTGCAGTCATTGGGCTTGGACTCCCATATTGTTGAATGGATTAGGCAGTGGCTGAGGGACAGACAACAGAGGGTTGTAGTCAAGGGAGTATATTCAGACCAAGGTCTTGTTACCAGTGGGTTACCTCAGGGATCTGTTCTGGGACCCATATTGTTTAATATCTTTATCAGCGAAATTGCAGAAGGCCTCAATGGTAAGGTGTGTCTTTTTGCTGATGATACAAAGATTTGTAACAGGGTTGATGTTCCTGGAGGAATACACCAAATGGAAAAGGACTTAGGAAAACTAGAGGAATGGTCAAAAATCTGGCAACTAAAATTTAATGTTGATAAGTGCAAGATAATGCACCTGGGGCGTAAAAACCCAAGAGCAGAATATAAAATCAGTGATACAGTCCTAACCTCAGTATCTGAGGAAAGAGATTTAGGGATCATTATTTCGGAAGACTTAAAAGTAGGCAGACAAGGTCACAGAGCAGCAGGAAATGCTAGCAGAATGCTTGGGTGTATAGGGAGAGGCATTACTAGTAGAAAGAGGGAGGTGCTCATGCCGCTCTACAGAGCACTAGTGAGACCTAATTTGGAGTATTGTGCTCAGTACTGGAGACCATATCTTCAGAAGGATATTGATACTTTGGAGAGAGTTCAGAGAAGAGCTACTAAACTGGTACATGGATTGCAGGATAAAACTTACAAGGAAAGATTAAACGAACTTAACATGTATAGCTTGGAAGAAAGACGAGACCGAGGGGATATGATAGAAACTTTTAAATACATAAAGGGAATCAACAAGGTAAAAGAGGAAAGAATATTTAAAAGAAGAAAAACTGCTACAATAGGACATAGTTTTAAATTAGAGGGGCAAAGGTTTAAAAGTAATATCAGGAAGTATTACTTTACTGAGAGAGTAGTGGATGCATGGAATAGCCTTCCTGCAGAAGTGGTAGCTGCAAATACAGTGAAAGAGTTTAAGCATGCATGGGATAGGCATAAGGCCATCCTTCATATAAGATAGGGCCAGGGGCTATCCATAGTATTTAGTATATTGGGCAGACTAGATGGGCCAAATGGTTCTTATCTGCCGACACATTCTATGTTTCTATGTTTCTATGTTGCATGTCCCCGTGATGTCCACAATCCAATTGGATATCTGCTCTATCAACTTTCGATGTTCTTTTCTGCGCCTACCATGTGATCACGGTTAGCGGCGAATCAGAGTTCCACGCCAGAGAGGGAGTGTCAGAAAGGGATACCACATACAAGGGAGGTCAATGTATGAAATTAAATGTGATTGAGCGGAAATGTGGAAGGATCTAATGAAAGGAGGGGGCGCACGCAATTACCCACTCCCGACTCGGGGAGGTAGTGACAATAAATAACAATACAGGACTCTCAAGATCCCCTGTTATTGAAATAATTAATAGAAAATTATAGGGAATGTCACTGGGGTATTTTAGATTTGGAAACGTTAGACAGGAGAGGCTCTGCTGCCGCTTTTCTAACTCTAGATAACATCTGCCTGATCACACATCCCTGTGACGTCCATAATCCAATTGGATACCTTCTCTATCAACCTTTCAATGTCCTTTTCTGGGCCTACCAAGTTGATCACGGTTAGCAGTGAATCAGGGTTCCACGCCAGAGAGGGAGCGTGAGAAAGGGAGGCCTCATCCAAGGGAGGTCAATGGCTGCAATGTGATCGAGCGAAAATGTGGGACAAGTTAATAAAACAGAAGGATCGAATGAAAGGGCCAATTAAAGACGAATTTTAGAAATTTAGGTCCCTGTCAACTATGCAGAGCAGGGGTTTTTCATCACCAGAAATGGGTTAATGTCACCCACCAATGGAACAGATGATTTTTTAAAATTTCGTTCCCTGTCACCTATGCAGAGCAGGGGTTTATTCACTGCAAAAATGGTAAAATGTCACCCAATAATGTAACAGAAAAATTTGTGAAATTTATTAACCTGTCTACTAGGTAGAGCAGGGGTATATCGCAGCCAAAAATTGGAGAATGTCACCCGAAAATGTAACAGACAAATTAGTGAAATTTGTTTACCTGTCTACTAGGTAGAGCAGGGGTATATCATAGCCAAAAGTTGGTGAATTTAACCTGAAAATGTAACTGTAATTTGTGAAATGACATAAAATACGTACAAAAAAAAATAAAAAATCTTGATGTATGAGGTGGAGGTCCAT
Source organism: Bufo gargarizans (assembly GCF_014858855.1). Classification (NCBI taxonomy): domain Eukaryota; kingdom Metazoa; phylum Chordata; class Amphibia; order Anura; family Bufonidae; genus Bufo; species Bufo gargarizans. The sequence goes on from NC_058082.1 coordinate 486,854,465, forward strand.
ATGGAGTAGGAGGCGGTGGAAGTAGCAGTGTAGGTAGAAGCAGCAGTGGAGGAGGACGAGGTAGCCAACATTGGTTTTTGGTTTAAATCTTTTTTTTTATTAGGGTACACCACAAAAGAGTGGGAAATATAAAAAAAAAAAATAACACAGAAAATTATAGAAGTATTTCAAGCTTGTATCTCACACTGACAGATGCAGCCAATGCCGCAAATTTAGCATTTGGCCCAAAATGGGTGTTTTTTTTAAATAACAAAATAGAATACCAGTATCTAACGTGTGTATTTCACACTGACAGATGCAGCAAAGGCTGCAAATTTAGTATTTTGCCCAAACCCAGAATATTATTGCAGTATTTCTAGCTTGTATGTCACACTGACAAATGCAGCATAGGCCTCAGATTTAGGGTATTGACAAAAATGTTTTGTTTTTTTTAACCCAGAAAATTATTGAAGCATTTCAAGCTTATCTTTCACACTGACAAAAGGCTGCAAATTTAGTATTTTGCCCAAAGTGGGTGTTTATTTAAACCCAGAATATGATTGCAGTATTTCTAGCTTGTATGTCACACTAACAAATACCCCAGATGTAGGGTATTGCCAAAATGGGTGTTTTTTTTAATAACAGAATACGACAGTAGTATCTAACGCTTGTATTTCACACTGACAAAAAAGGGTGTTTTTTAAAAAATTATTGCAGTATTTCAAGCTTAAATTTCACAATGACTAATGCTGCATAGGCCCCAGATGGAGGGTATTGCCAAAAAGGGGTGCTTTTTTAAACCCAGAAAATGATTGCTATATTTCAAGCTTAAATTGCACACTGACTAATGCTGCATAGGCCGCAGATGGAGGGTATTGCCAAAAAGGGGTGCTTTTTTAAACCCAGAAAATTATTTCTGTATTTCAAGCTTGTATTTAGCAATGACAGATGCAGCAAACACCGCAAAATTATGATTATGATATGATTATGATATTTTTATAACAGAATATGACAGCAGTATATAACGCTTGTATTTCAGACTGACAGATACAGCAAGGGCTGTAAAATTTAGTCTTTTGCCAAAAATTATTGTTGTATTTCAAGCTTTAATTGCACACTGACATAGGCCCCAGGGTATTGCCAAAAATGGGTGTTTTTTTTTAAACCCAGAAAATTATTGCAGTATTTCAAGCTTAAATTGCACACTGACAAAACCTACATAGGCCCCAGATGGAGGGTATTGCCAAAAAAGGGGTGCTTTTTTAAACCCAGAAAATGATTTCTGTATTTCAAGCTTCTATTTGAATGTCACAAATGTATGCTGTGCTGGTGCACAGAACTTGCCTAAAATGGTCGCTGCCGCCAACCTAACTAACAGACAGATAAAAATTATTTTCTGGGTCACTGGGCTCAGGGTAAAAAGATTGTGCCCTGCACCCACAAAACAAAATCTAGGTAGATCGCTGAGTTAACAAGCACCTCAGATTTTAGATTCTGTTCTATTATCTCCCTCACAGCAGCAGCAGCATCCTATCCCTACACTAATTAGAGCAGAGTGACGTGCAGCGCTACGTGACTCCAGCTTATATAGAGGCTGGGTCATATGCTTCACTGGCCAATCACAGCCATGCCATTAGTAGGCATGGCTGTGATGGCTTCTAAGGGCACACAAGTTAAACACTTGTTGATTGGCTGCTCTGCAGCCTTTCAAAAAGCACCATTAACTCGCCGAACACCGAACTCAAACTTTTACTGAAAAGTTCCAGTTCGGGTCCGGGGTCCAAAAATCATAAAGTTCGGTACGAACCCGAACTTTACAGTTCGGGTTCGCTCAACCCTACTTCTGACAAGAATATTTATCTTGTCATAAGACTGTGAAACCAATAGAGCGCCATCTATTGGTTTTCATAGTCTTATGACAGCTGAAAAACAAGGCAGATTCTGCTCATTTGCATGTCTTTCCCATAAGCCCATGTTTATGCAAATTAGTTTTAACATGACAAAACTGTATAGAAAAGTTCTTGAATATTATGTTTGGACAATCAATTTTTTTTGTCGTCCTAATGATATTCATCTAGGTGTGCAGGTCCACCCACGCCATCCAACAGATGCAAAATAACTTTCAGGTTTACTGGTTCTCAGTCAGATGAGAGCTGGTTTGGAATATCTAATAGTACACAAGGCTGCCAATTGTCTCATGGATAGATTGATGGCTTGCACATACTTGGCTTTTGGCATACAGCATTAGTGTGGTTGTCTATTGTATGTCGTACAAAATAAGAGTCTAAGACACATCTAGCTATCCTCTCAATGCTGTTTCCAAACCATTTTGATGGAGTTTTTATAAATTTATTTTTTTATTTTTTATTAATTCTTTATTTTCAGAATTTTATCAATATGGATACATACCAACATTAGCCTGATGGCCATAAATTAATATTCTATAGAAAAGATGTTACAAATAATCAGGCAGAACAAATAGTAACTTCATAAAATTACATCAAAGTCATCCAAAGAATAGTAGCCAGAGATGTTGGAAAATTCACATTTCCTTGAACAACTCCCAGATATTCAATAATATATCAAAGATTAAATAAGTTTGAGTGTTCAAGGTTGCCTTGGCTACCTGAATGTTGAACAAATTATACATTAGATAAATGTATACAAAAACTGAGAACAGTGTGAAGAGAAAGGACTTTTGAGAAGAAAGAAGAGAAAAAAAAGTGAGAAGAGAGAAGAGGGAGAGGAAAAGAAGGGGGGGGGGTTCATATAGACTACTATAACTAATAGGTCTAGCTAGAGTTTGAAATACTAGACAAATGTTTGCAATGCTGGTCAGGTGATGCCAATCTTCCCAGGATGCGCTATTGAACTGTCACCATAGCAAATCACATCACTCACCATCATTCAGTGACTTCCAAGGTTGCCAAGTTTTCAAGAATTTCTCATGGCTTCTGTTGAACCAACTCGTCATTTCTTCAAATTGACAGATTTGATTAACTTTAGCCTTCCATTCTTGTATTGAGGGAGTATTGGTATGATGGCTTTGGCTGCCGAGATGAGATGGGTTACTAAATTGCGTTTAGATGGCCTATAAAGGTCAGTTGATAGTGAAAAGAAGACTATTTCTAACGTGATCTTTAACTCAGAATTGGAGACTTTATTATCTTAGCAACATTCTCCCAAAAAGGTGTGATCAGTGAGCATGTCCACCATATGTGGGATAATGATCCTACTCCTTTGCCACACCTCCAGCACAGCCGATCAGGGGCTATACCACTGTTGTGTAAGAACTCTGGCGTTCTGTACCATCTGGAGAGAAGCTTGAAGTGGTTTTCTTGTAGACGTATGCATGGTGACGTTCCTGATCCGAGAAGACAGTGTCAAGCTCTCTCCCATTCTCTTACGTATAAAGGTTTTTCTCAGAAGGGATCCAGGCCGCGGTTCCACGGCCCGCACACGGCTGTGAAACACGGCCGTGTGCATGGGGCCTAAGTCAGGGATAAGATTTGCTGGTGAAAGAGGAGACGGGTTGGGAGCTAAAGTTTTGCCTAGCTCTTTCCATGTCTCTCTGATCCCTTTCAATAAGGGGTCAAGACCTTTATTCTTGTTTTGGATTATGTCAATAACCAGAGAAGTCTCTGGAGTGCGGGTCCCACACTATGTTGCATTAGTTCTTGTACATATGGTTGTCTCTTGGGATCCACTGATTCTAACCATCTGTTTAACTGTATAGCTTGGTAATATTTTGAAATGTTTGGGAATCCCAAACCTCCTCTATCTCTATGCCTGACTAAAAGATTGTGTGAGTCTAGGTTTTCTCCCGTTCCATAGGAATTTAGAAAAGAGTCGCCTAATCTCTAGGAAGAATGTTTTTGGAAGGTGTATCGGTACCATTTGCATTACATATAGAATCTAGGGAAAAATATAGGCTTTAATCACATTCTTCCTGCCCATCTAGGATAGGTATGGCAAATTGTATTTCTGTAGCAGTCGTGTGATGTCACTTTTAAGAGGTATGTAGTTACATCTAAATAAATCATCCAAGTTCCTTGGTATCAGTATCCCTAGATACTTTATTGGTCCCTTGGTCCAGTGAAATGGAAGGTGGGTCTGTAGGGAGGTTAATATAGTCCAGCTAACTAGTAACCCTAACAAGATTAATATTTATAAATTTTATTACTATATAAACAAAATGTCCAAACATGTTCAGGCGTACACCAGGCCATCCCTAAGATTAGGCCAGAGTGTATGTATTTGAAAGCCCTAAGCTTTGAACCTAAATCTTGTCCCTAAGCCCAGGGGCGGCCCCTGATGGTGGAGACCCCCTGTCCTCGAACCTAACTATACACTCCTATTGTACCCTAGTACATTAGGTTAGTAAGGGGCCTAGATTTAAATGTGGTGGGCTGGTGTAGGCGTGGACACGGAGGATCAGTGAAAAAATGCGCACAGTGTATACAACCCTGCCCATGCAGAGATAAGCAGGTACACGGTACAATAAGTTAAATCTAAAGACACCAACAGAGAAGGATAGTATATAATATCACAGACTAAATCTGTGTAAACCCCAACGCGTTTCCCCCACGATGTGGGATCATCAGGGGGTAGATAGAAATACGGTAAATAAATGAGAAAAACAAAAGAAAATAACCCTGTCAAACGGAAGGAAGTCCAAACAATGTTGGCATATCCGTGATATATCCGTATGGCAGGTGGTGTCAAAATACAGACATACAAGATTAAAAGATTAGACAAATGAAATTTCTGGGAGGTCTTAGAGGGAAAAGGAATATTTATACCAGACGTCTTGATCTACCAAGTATGTGCATGTCACAACAAAAAGATGGATATCTGTAAAGAAAAAGAGAAGGTACATGCTACATAATGCGTCCAAATGTACTTAAACATAGCCACCCGGTAATGTGAGGCGCCACCACCAGCATATGCCAAATATCAGGAGATAACTCACTGAGTCAAGACAGAATATGGAGCACAATGGTGGCCAGGATTGATACCAAATGTCACACACCACAGTCTTCAATGTACTGGTACTCTCAGTCTTATTTTGAATGTCCCAGGATCATTCAGATTCAGCGTGACGATACACTAAGAGGTAATGTAATACCACGTAAAGGTAAAGTCAAATAGGCCAGCGGCCAGATGTAATGAATGCGGAAGTTACCTTAAGATGTTGATTAGATAACGTAACCCGGCCTCTCAGGATATGGCCATCCACTGGTTAAAGTCCACTTAGTGACAAGAAAATGCATGTCACAGATAGGAACATGAAATCAGCTCATGTCTAGGCGTACTGTAATAGAGTTTACTCACTGTTGGTGGTAAATCCCTCAGGTAAAGTGGATGTCCTTGCCCTCCCAGGGTCCAATAGTTAATCACTAAAACTGGCCATATTTATACTAAACACCTAATTGATAAGTGGCGTTACCTGTCTTAGGGCGGTCCGTCCAGTGCGTATACTCATGTTGCCGCCATGGATACGATCTGTGCTGCAGTCAGACCGGCGTGCGTTCCACTGTGGAACGCTCGCCGCCGAACATCCGGTTCCACCGTCCGGATGTGACGTCAGGGAGCCATGCGTTCCACTCTGGAACGCAGGCCGATCCCGGACCAATACAGCGCAAACCAAGCGGTCAGATGTGGCGTCATCAAAGTAGGCCCTGCGCTCCAAACTGGAACGCATAGGGCCAAGTAAATATAGAAAGATTATCAAGGATCTAGCCTAACCGATATACATTTATAAAATAACAGAGGCTAAATCGCTCATGGGTGATAACGCACTATGAATCCCTGCCAGTCAGGCGATATTAGAGATAAATTAAGCAGCAGATAGAAATCAGCTAAACAGGTCGATGATAATAGATTTATCTGAATGAATATACAAGGAGGGATATAGAGAAACCCTAAATACCTTTCCAGCGCGTAGATCAATAAATGGCCATTGTGAGGACAAGACGTTATTACAATAGTGTATATAAATTTAAAGATAAAGAGATAGTTAAACCAGTGAAAACGGTTCATATTCACTGTTCACGATACTACATTTGGTGGGTACTTCACGCACCCGGCCCAATTTCCATGGACAATACAGTCAATCCGAGCTCATATGTAGCCGGGATAGAGGACAGGGGTGGGGAAAAAAGGGGGGGGGGTGGGATGGGGAAAGAAAGGAAATAAGAACGTGGCAGGCAAAGGCCAGAGGGCCTAAAGGAAAAAAGGAAAAACAGGCTACAAAAAACAGAAGAAAGTCAGTCTTAAATTCAGGCCGAGGGGGGATTGGGACCGGAGTCTATGGATCCATTCACTTTCCTTTTGTAGGATCCTCCTGTCCCAATCCCCTCCTCGTGGTGATGGATGTATTATTTCAAGCACCGTGAACCGAAGGCAAGCGGGATCGCCCCCATGATGATCGTTCACATGTGTCGCTACCGGAGTGATCTCCTTATTTTTAACATCATTGATGTGTTCTAGGATACGTCTTCTAAGTTCTCTGATGGTCTTACCAACGTAGTCAAGGGGGCAAGTGCATTGGCATAAATACACAAGTCCCCTAGATCTACAATTAATGAAGTCGCGTATCTGAAAAATCTGACCCAGCGTGGATCCTGTAATGGTTTTGGCCGTGTTCAAGAATGTACAGGCCTTACAACCACCACATTTATATACACCAACTGGTCTACGATCCAACCAGGTACCCACTCTGACCGGTGTTGTAAAATGACTGGCCACCAAGCGATCTTTGAGGCTTCTGCCCCGTCGATAGGACACGGAGGGTCGTTCAGTCACGACCTGATGGAGATCGGGGTCCATCCTCAAGATAGGCCAGTATTTATTTAGGATTTTTCTGATATCCGGATTAGCGGTATCAAAGTTTGAGATGATTCTCAATGGTTGAGGACTGTCTGTTGTCCTCATTTTAGGACTAAGTAGATCCTTACGCTCTCTGGTCCATGCGTGCTTAAAGGCTTCCCTAAGGACCGGTTGTGGGTAGCCCCTAGCTGTGAATCGGTCTTCAAGGACCTTAGCCTCCCTAAAGAATGCTTCATCACTGGAGCAGTTCCTCCGTACCCGGAGATACTGTCCCCTGGGAATGCCCCGTTTAAGGGATGGAGGGTGGTGACTGCTCCAGTGAAGAAGAGAATTAGTTGCAGTTGTTTTCCTGTGTATATTGGTTGATAAACGATCCTCCACTATTGTTACCTTGACGTCAATAAAAGGTAATAGTTGACGGATCGTATTCAAAGGTAAAGTGGAGTCCAATGTCGTTCACGTTCAGGTCCGAGACAAAGCGTTTAAATTCACAGGAGTCGCCCTTCCAGATGACGAAAACGTCGTCTATGTAGCGGGTCCATAGCTGGATATTCTTGGACCACCAGACATCGCGGTCTGGAAAGACATGAGTATCCTCCCACCAGCCCAGGAAGAGGTTTGCGTAAGTGGGGGCACAAGGACTGCCCATCGCCGTCCCCCTGAGCTGGTGGTAGAATTTAGAGTTAAAGAGAAAGAAGTTATGAGTAAGGGTATACTCAAGTAACCTAATAATAAAAGCATTATGTGAGTCAAATTGAATGCCCCTGGCGCATAAAAAGTACTCAATAGCCCTAAGGCCATGTTGATGCGGAATTGAGCTATACAGTGACTCAACGTCAATGCTGCATAACATGCACTCAGGGTCAAGGGTTAGGGCATCAATTTTGTTGAGGAAGTCCATTGTGTCCCTCGTATATTCTGGGAGGGACACAACGAACTCCCTCAACACCTTGTCCAGATATATCCCACAATTCTGGGTAAGTGAATTAACGCCTGACACAATGGGACGACCCTTAAGCGGGCTAGTCCCCTTGTGGATCTTCGGGAGCCCATAAAAGGTCGCAATCAGGGGTTTATTCGGTAGGAGAAATTCAAATTCCGATGGCCCGATCACTTGGTTCTCCAAACCGAGCAATAGGATCTGTTTAAGCTCGGCTAAAAATATCTGGGTCGGATTGGAGGGTAGAATTCTGTAACCCTCCTTGTCCTTCAACAACTCCAAGCACATATGCATATAGGTCTCGTTCTCAAGTACCACCAAATTCCCACCTTTATCTGAAGGTTTTATTATGATGCTGTGATCCTGTTCCAGAGATCGTAAAGCCTTCATCTCTGGGATAGAGAGATTGAAGGCCTTAGGGCCTCGTTGATTAAGGTCTTCAAGGTCACGTATCACCATCTGCAGAAAAATATCTACGTATTCATAGTTGGCGGGTGGTAGCATTTTCTTACTCTTAGGTCTCAGTGTGGTGAAGGGGCCTGAGCCAATAATTCGAGTGTGGTCCCTGTTAAGGTCAGTGAGGGTTTGAAGGTCATCAAAGTCATCTTCTTGGAGACCAAGTCTAATACATGTGTCTCTATTAGAGACCCTGAAAAATTTCTGCCATTTTAGTCTCCTGCAGAAGAGGTGGAGGTCCTTAGTCCAAGTAAAAAGACTGAAATTAGATGTAGGCACAAATGACAGGCCTCTCTTAAGGACCTCCACCTCAACCGGAGTGAGACATCGTTTGGACAGGTTAATAATTTGCAGGTCTGTCACTGTCCCTTGTCCAGTCTGCCGCGCAGTGGATATGGCATCACATCTTTCTCTAAAAAAGAGGATGAAGAGTAGGGAGGTTAGTCTTGAGTCAGAAAATGAGATGTTTAATATTTCAGACTTAGAGTGATTGACCTTAAAGTCTGAAATCTGGCTAAATATCTCAATCTTTTTGACTAAGTGTTCTAGTCCTTTATCAGGATTAGTCACCAGGAACAAAAGGTCGTCTGCAAAAGCAGTACATTTTAGATCTTCCTGGCCATGGCTAACCCGTTTGATTTCCGAGGACTGTCTGACCATCTGCATGAGCGTCTCTACAACTAGGATGAATAGAGAGGGGGACAATGGGCACCCTTGCCTTGTCCCATTTGTTATTTCAAAGGTTGGGGAAAGTGTGCCATTGACTTTCAGTCTAGCATGTGGTTGCTGGTATAGTGTGAATATTGAATGTATGAATGGGTCAGGGATGGCAAATTTTTCTAGTGTCATTTTCATGAAGCTCCAGTTGACCCTGTCAAACGCCTTTTCAGCGTCTATGTTTAGCAGGGTCAACGAGAACCTTTTTGTTTTAGCAGCGTAAATTGCGTGAAAAATCCTGTCTGCGTTATCTTTCGCCTCCCTGCCTTGGATGAATCCGGACTGTTCTGGGCCTATTAGATAGGGTAATATTTTGCTTAATCTAATTGCTAGAATTTTGGCCGAAATCTTCAGGTCCAGATTCAAGAGAGATATCGGCCTATAGCTTCCACAATTCAGTTTTTTTTTACCTTCTTTATGGATAAGTGTGACATGATTCTTGTGTCTGTCTAGGCAGAAAACCTCCTTGCATTAACGCATTGCACATGTCAGTTAGTCTGGGTACTAAGATGTCCTGAAAACTCCTATAGTATAGAAGAGGCAGATCATCTGGTCCTGGACTCTTGCCCGGGGGAAAACTACGTATAATAGAACTCACTTCCTCCAATGTAACTGGGGTAGTTAATGAATCTAAGTCGGCCAGGCGGACTGACGGTAGCCTAGGGGAATCTAGGAATTCTTTGATATGTGTCCGCCTAATTTCATTTTGGTCTGGGGATTTTAATTTGTTAAGGTTATATAGTTCCTCATAACATTTTTGGAAGGCCTCTGCTATCTCAGGTGTTTCTTGGGTGACGTTGCCATCTGTCCTTTTTATCTTAGAGATGTGTGTTACATTTTTTGTCTTTTTTAATAGTGAGGACATCAGTTTGCCTCCTTTGTCCCCATGTGCGTACACTTTGTGTTGGAAGTTTAACATCTGTTTCCTCACTTTCTGGGCTAAAAGTTTTTTAAGTTGGATTCTGAGTTCTGCTATTCCTTTTTATTTGTACATGCAGACAATTTGTTTAGCTTTTCTACTCTCATTATCTGAGCTAGTATGGAGTCTAGAGTCTTCTGATGTTCCTTTTTGACCCTGGTACCAATAGAGATAAAGCACCCCCTAACGTAGGCTTTGTGGGCTTCCCACTCAATAGGAGAAGTGCTGTGTGTGGTGGAATTGATCCCAAAATACAACTCTAGTTGAGACCTAACCTGTTCGAGGTGAAGTCTGTTATTTAACAGAGATTCGTTAAGTCTCCAGTTCCACTCTCTTCTTGGTAGCGAGGCCAGGGCGAAGGTCACTTGACATTATGCATGGTCACAGATAGTGATATTTCCAATCTCGGCGGCGCTGGAAACAGGCAAAAGAGAGGCAGATGTTAGAATGTGATCAAGTCTCTGATATGAGCCATGTGGGTTAGAGAAAAAGGAGTAGTCCTTAACTGTAGGATTGCTATTTCTCCATATGTCTATCAATTGTAAATCTTGTAATTTTCTATGCAACCTACTAATATGTTTCTGTGCGATATGTGATTTGGATGTAGAGGAGTCGAGATCTGGGTTTAATACCAGGTTGAGGTCCACCCCCAAGATCACCTGGCCTTCTGCAAAGTGTTTAATGGTGTCTAAAGCTTTGAGAAGCCATTGTACCGTAGCTGTATTTGGGGCGTATAGGTTAGCTAAAGTGTAATTTTGTGAGGCTATTTCCCCTTTCAAGATCAGAAGTCTACCTTCATCATCTGTGAGCTGCTGGTTTAGTGTAAAAGGTATGGAATGGTGAATAGCAATATAAACTCCCTTGGAGGCTGAAGTGGGGTGAGTGCTGTGAAACCATTGGCTAAATGGGCAAGATGGTAATTTTGGTATTTTTTTCTGGCGTAGGTGAGTCTCTTGTAAAAAGACTATGTGGGAACCCATTTTTCTTAGAGCTAGCATCACCTGACCCCTCTTTTGAGGTGAGTTGAGGCCCTTAACGTTGAAAGTTGTTATTTTTACTTCTGCCATTTTCTCCTAGGTGAAGAAACCCTAAGTTCCTTTACTAGTATAAGAGGTTTGTGAACTTTTTTCATTAGGGAAAGGGGAAGGAGGGTATTAAGTAATAGAATAGTGTAGAAGAGAGAGAAGAAAAAAAAAAGTATAAGAATACAAGTATTGAGCAATACAACAATATCTTATTCAACTATAATCGTTAGCTAAGAATCTGCTAAGTTAAGAGTGGATGGGTGGGGGGGGGGGTGGAGTGATGAGAGAGTGAGGTGAAGTCGGGGAGGAGGTAAGAAACTTGACTTAGCCTACGCACTCCAAGCTTGCAAACCAAGCTGTATCTTAATAGCTGGTTGGTGATCCTGCAAATTTATTCCAATTTTGTCATCCTCCCTTTTTTTTTAATGCTAGACGGTAGACGGGGGAGAGGGAAAAAAGGAATGGGGGGGTCAAAGAGACAGTAATATTCCCATGCCTGAGATTAGGGTTAACCATAGGGAGGATAGGGTAATATCTATCCAAACGTAATAATTTCTATTAGATCATATACTTATAAAGGATAGCTCAGGGTGTATACCATTGTGCATACTTTTTCTTGACAACATGCTGGTACTATAGTAACCTTTTTTTTTTTTTAAGTTTAATTGCTAAAGGGGATGCAAAGGGAGAGGGGAGGGATGGAGGGAGTGTGAGGGAAGGGGGGGGGGGGGGATAGTAATAATTCCATAACTGAGAATTAGGGAAGTATTGAGAGATAAGAGGGTAGTATCTATCGGGACGTTATAACATCAATCTGATCATACACTTTTTAGGTATACCCCAGAGCCTATATCAAATACATAAACTTTTTATTTTTGATAATACATCAGAATCCTAATGACTCTTAATAACTGGCATGTTATAATAGTTAACATAAGTCCAATACTCAGAGCTCAAACCCTGTGTGTAGTAGAAGCTCTCCATGGGTCAGCGTTCAGTCACAACTATTCCGGCTGTCCATTGTAAATTGAGGCCTACGATCCCTGGTTCTGTCTTCAGGGTGGAGAACGCGTCTCAGACGCCGCTCTATTCATCTTGCACTTCGTCTTTTGCACCTTCCTCCAGGGTTCTATCTGCGTGAGTCTCGGTAAGTCAGCGGGTTGACCTATCGGCATCCATGAGGAAATTTCTACCGGGTGTATTCCTATAGCTTCCCAGGCTCTTTCCAGGTCGTCTGGAGTATGGATCGCAATGCGTTTTCAGTTTTTTATAATCGCAATGCCAAAAGGGTATAGCCAAATATATGGTATTTTTTGGGCTCTCAGCGCGTCCAGCAGTGGCTTCATGATGCACCGTTTTGCAAGTGTGGTAGGCGCAATGTCCTGGTACAGTGCAATGTCTGCTCCGTTGTATACAATCTGCCTTTTCTCCCTGGCTGAGGCCATTATGCGAGCAGTGTCTACAAACGATAGTAGGCCGCAAACAACATCTCTGGGCCTTTCATTCGGCTTCGGGGCTGGTCTCAGTGCCCTGTGGATCCGCTCTATTACAATCGAAGCAGACGATTCCTGGCCTAAAAGATCGGTGAAAATTTACAGAGCTACTTTACGCAGCGATTCAGAGGCCCAGGACTCAGGTAGCCCTTTGATGCGAATCTTTCGCCTTCTGCTTCTGTTCTCTTGGTCCTCAAGCATTAGCATCGCTCTGTTAAGCTCTGTAGTGTGGCAGTCGAGGTATTCTGCCATTCCTGTGGAGTCTGTCACTAGCTCCTGCGTCGCGGTTTCGAGCATCTCCACTCTATGCCCCATTTGTGCATACCGGTGAGGGGTCCCTAGATTCTACTGCGTCCCCTTGTGAGCTGTCTGCATCAGAGTCTTCTCCTTCCTCAGCGCATGCTGCTGCCGCCGCCATCTTAGGGCCCGCGCCTGGCGAGATGGGGGCTTTCTTTTTAAGGAAATGCTGCATAGCTTGCTGGCTCTTTTGGGTTCTCGGTGAATCAGGGGTATCAGCACCCCTGTCTCTCCCGTACTTGACCATTTTGGAGTGGGTCACCGCTGTATAAGTGGTTTAATTCGCTTGAGTGCGGAGGAGCCGAGGTTTTTACACAGCCATCTGCAGTCACGGCTAGGCTCCGCCCCCGAGCACGGGTTGCCTGGTTGTCTCCTATTGACTTCCATTATACTCGGGTGCTCGACCGAACACACAAATATAGCAATGTGTTCGGCCCGAACACCCGAATACTTTGGTACTCGCTCATCACTATCAATTACATTAGATAGTTAGTTCTTATATATAATACAGATAGTGGGAGATAGTCAGTGTAGGTTAGATAGTGATTTAGTGTAGCTGCTAAGTTCCAGTGCAGGGTGTTAAGTAGTGTGATAGGAATTACTGTTTCTCTGCTGTCCATACATACATGCTATGGACATACTGCTGTGATGTCACAACAATACTTAGTGCACCAATCAGTAATATCTACTCAGACCTGATAAAATGTGAATTTGCACATATCGCGCAAAAAAAAAATGCACATTATTAGTGCTGATTTGCGCAATCGTGAATATAATGACTGGAAATCACAAATTCTGGAAATTGCTAATTTATTGCGAATATTATGGAAAAAATTTCAAAATAGCGCGAAAACTAATATTGCCTATGCCGTTCATCACTAGTTGCTACCTCTTGAGGATAATTTTCACACAAGGCAGCTGATCCAGACGGACCAGGAGGTACCAGAGCAAGGTAGACATAGTCAGCAGGCCAAGTGGTAAACAGGAGCAACAGTGCAGAACTGAAGGATGAGGTAGACGCGAAGTCAAACAAGCAATAGGTCAGGGCAGGTGGCCCAGATACAGGTCAGGCAATCCGGGTCGGCAACAGGATAGTTAAGGCAAGCAGGTAACGGAGTCCAGGAACACAAGCACGGGTCAGGTTAACAGAAACTCAAGCAGAGATATCAACAACCCTTGCAGGACACTAGGACCTTGACTCTTAGGCATCTGGGAAGGGGGCTGAGCCACTTATATACATGCAAGAGGGCTAGGATTGGTCAGCAAGCTTGCATGATCTAAACCATTAGCACAAGAAGTGACATGCTCCGGCCCTTAAGGAAGTGCTGCAGGGAACAAGCAGCAAGCATGCTGTGGCCAGGGCTGAAAGGGAACTGTGGAGGGGATCCCAGAACAAACAGTACCTACAAAGACAGAGCCCAAGACTGCAGCAGTGAATGGGGAAGCACTGGCAGCAGATCACAGCTGAACACGGCGCCCAAGACGGTAACCAGGGGAACAGTGGCACACAGCAGCCGCTATTAAAATAGTACAGACCTGAATACTGCTGGAAGAATCAGGCGAGGAGATACCAGTATAGAAACCAGTACAATGTAGCAGGTGCCCATAACAATTAAACAAATAGTCTGCTATGGACAACTACTCCACTTTTGCCTTTCACTGTTGATAAATCTCTGCATGTGACTATGACCACATACCGTATTTTTCACCCCATAAGAAGCACTTCCCCCCAAAAAAAAGTGAGGGGGAAATGGCAGTGCATCTTAGGGGGCGAATGCTGCCATTTTTACATTGATAACACTGATACATCGCCGGCTGTGATGCTGCACAGCGCGGCAATGTATCAGGGGGAGGGAGAAGGGCTGGGGTCGGCAACTGCTGAAATCACAGCGGGGCCCGGTGCAGTCACTATGTTTTACAACGGGCCCCCTCTGTTCACAGCAGTTTTCATATGTAAACTGTAATCCTTAACCTCTTCTTAACTTTAGTTAAAGTAGCGCTATCCCCTGTACTACTACTTGCTATCATGCTCCCGTAGCAGGAAGAGCGGCCGGCAGCTGTAACGTCACTTACTCACGTCCCGCACATGCTCCTCCCACTTTATGAATGAAGCAGGCAGAGCAGGTGCGTGACGTGAGTGAGTGACGTTACGCTGCCGGACGCTTTGTCTGCTATGGTGCAGGAGCTTGATAGTAAATAGTAGTAAACAGGATAGCGCTACTTTACTAAAGTTAAGAAGAGCTTAAGGATTGCAGTTTACATATGAATACTGCTGTGAGAGGAGGGGCCTGGTGTATTGGGGACACTGTTATGGGGGGATCTGTGGATGACACATATATAGCATAAGATGCTATATATCTGTCATCCACAGATCCCCCATAACAGTGCCATCTAGAGATCCCCCTCCCCATAACAGTGCCATCCACAGATCCCCCTCCCCATAACAGTGCCATCCACAGAGCCCCCTCCCCATAACAGTGCCATTCACAGATCCCCGATAACAGTGCCATCCACAGATCCCCGATAACAGTGCTATCCACAGATCCCCCTCCCCATAACAGTGCCATCCACAGATCCCCCTCCCCATAACAGTGCCATCCACAGATCCCCCTCCCCATAACAGTGCCATCCACAGATCCCCCTCCCCATAACAGTGCCATCCACAGATCCCCTATAACAGTGCCATCCACAGATCCCCTATAACAGTGCCATCCACAGATCCCCGATAACAGTGCTATCCACAGATCCCCCTCCCCATAACAGTGCCATCCACAGATCCCTCTCCCAATAACAATGCCATCCACAGATCCCCTATAACAGTGCCATCCACAGATCCCCCTCCCCATAACAGTGCCATCCACAGATCCCCCTTCCCATAACAGTGTCATCCACAGATCCCCCATAACAGTGTGTCATCTACAGATCCCCCATAACAGTGTGTCATCCACAGATCCCCCATAACAGTGTGTCATCTACAGATCCCCATAACAGTGTGTCATCCACAGATCCCCATAACAGTGTGTCATCCACAGATCCCCCATAATAGTGTCATCCACAGACCACCATTAGTTAAGGTTAAATACATTTTTTTTTCTTGTTTTCCTCCTCAAAACGCTAGGTGCGTCTTATGGGGAGGTGCATCTTATAGGGCGAAAAATACGGTACATATGCTGTAATTCCAGCCTTTATTTCCCTGATAAGCAAAATGTAACATTATTAATATGTGCAAAAGTAATTCTTGGTGATTTCTTTTAGGCTTAGCTAAAAGCTAATGTTGCAATAATTTTAGGAAAAAAAAGCATAATCATTAAGTTGTTAGTACTCTATTAGTAGATATATTATGGCGATTGCATTTTGCAAACAATAAAACATACATTAATGAGAGAAAATCACCATTCTCTGTGCACCGCAGCCTCAGCTCTTCACATTCAGTGGATGTTAATGGAACTTTTAATAAGCAATGTATGGGGACATATTATGAAGAGATTAGTGATAAATATGGCAAGGACAATTCTTCCTCTTCGGCGTACTGAGTTGATTGCAGAAAATCTGAATTTGATGCATAGTCCCCGAGATTGCACTGAGCGAATCCAAGGCTTTCTTTAAAGTTAATTTACTAGTTAACTTTAATTCTAGCCTGAGCTTCTCATCTCAGATTTGCAGGACGGCTTGCAGCAGCAGGTAATTGGAAACACCAACAAACAGGTTCATTTGTGAACAGCGTAGCTTGCGTCGCCTGCCATTTTAATTGTGTTGCCATCTCTATGGGAACAAAGTGCTGATTGCAATTAGCATTGTATACAACTTTAAATGAGCTCCGAAATCCAAACAAATTAAAAACTGCAAGTGGTGCACACTGACATTTCAAATGAACAAGTTTTCTCCACGCTGAAATGCTAGGATGTTCTTGCCAGTATTGATTGGAAGAAAAACGTCTTAATGACACCTGCGGCAGACACAAGGATGTCTGAGAAATGGGGCTTTTCACATCTTTAATCGTCTGGAATTTGTTTGCTTCTACACTTCTTAAAATACAATATGCTAGTGCTTATAACAATATTACTTTTCTTATTAGTAGCCAGTCTTCTAAAGGCTTAAAGAGTTAAAGGGGTTGTCCGGTTTTCTCATATTGATTACTTATCCTCACAATAGGCCATCAATAGAGAAGAGCAAATTTCTTCAAAATTCGATTTGGCTGCTTCGCTGAATTAAAAAAATAAAATGCGCTTCAAATACTTTTTCCGTAGACGGTGTCCGCTGCGAACAGTGACATTAGCTGCGCCATATCTCCAGTGTAAAGTGTACGCATCCAAAGAATATCCGACATCTAGTGTCCTTTTTCCGTAGATGGTGTCTGCTGCGGACAGTGACATTAGCTGCGCCACATCTCCAGTGTAAAGTGTGCGCATCCATAAATACCTGACACACAGTGTACTTTTTCAATAGACGGTGTCCGCTGTGAACAGTGACATTACCAGCGCCACGTCTGCAGTGTAACGTGTGCGCTTAAAAAATGTATCTGTGACATACAGTGTCCTTTTTCCATAGATGGTGTCTGCTGCCAGGGCCGGCGCCACCCATAAGCAGAGTAGGCCACCGCATAGAGTGCCACTCCTGCTGGGGGCGCCGGAACTCTGGAATATGGCCGCCAGTGGCGTTGCGAGGTGGGTGCGGTTGGTGTGGGCCGCACCGGATGACACCAGTCTGATGGGGTGTCACCCACCGGATCCAAGTTCCCAACACCACTAGCACCCTCCCCCTTGTACTTGTGTCACTGATCTGATCCTGTACTTGCTGTCTGTGTGGGCATGAGTTCAGTCACTTCAGCGCACAATCCTGCGAGACCCGTGACATCCCAAGTAGGGTCTCGCGGGATCACGCGCCGCATGACGGAATTGCATGCCAAAGACACTGAACTTAACTGAACTCATGCTCGTGCAGCCAGCAAGTACACACTGTACAGGATCAGCGACACAAGTACAGAGGGGGGGGGGGGGCAAACTACATAATGAAGGGCAGTGTGGGGGCAAACAACCTAATGTGAGGCAGTGTGGGGGCAAATTACTTAATGTGAGGCAGTGTGGGGGGCAAATTACATAATGTGGTGCAGTGTGGGGGGCAATTGTGGGGGGCATATTACTGAATGTGGGGCAGTGTAGGGGCAGTAATACTAATGAGGGCATTCTAGAAGGGAATTACTATTGGTGGGACTATGAGGAGCACTATTACTATGGGGGCACTATTATTTCTTCAGGATAGTATTTGTGGTATTGGGGGGCACAGCGAGCAGCAGGATAACACTGTGGGGACTCCAGGTTGGGGGATGATGATTGAAAAGTAAGGACACTAAGAAGTCTGTGTGTCACACTCTGCAGAGACGAGGCAGCTGAGAGAAGTCTCCGGACTGAATGGAGAAGATGATGACAGAGAAGATCTACATTGGAGGGACTTTACCTGGAGTCCCTGGATGTGAGAGGTATGCGCTGCTGTATATGTGCAATGCTGCTATTTTATGTTTTGCATATGAGAAAATGTTTACAATTAAAATGTTTTAATTAAATATTCTATTTTACTATTTTTATTATTTGGTCGAAAGGCTGATTGGGGGGGAGGGGGGATTGTAATGGGACTGCTGTAGAATATCTAAAATTAGCTGGTAAAATGTTGCATGCAACAATCATTAAATAGGTGGCTGGAAAAAAAAGGCGGGTCAAAGGGCGTGGTCAATGGCCGGAGTCAAGGAGGGGGCGGCAAAATTAGCTTAGGGTGGCAAAAATCCTTGCACCAGCCCTGTCTACTGCGGACAGTGACATTAGCAGCGCCACATCTGCAGCTTAACGTCTGCGCTTCTAAAATATATCTGTGACATACAATGTACATTTTTCCATAGTCGGTGTCTGCTGCGGACAGTGACATGACCAGCTCCACATCTGCAGTGTAACGTGTGCGCTTCTAAAAATTTTCTGTACATACAGTGTACTTTTTCCGTAGACGGTGTCTGCTGTGGACAATGACATTACCAGCGCCACATCTGGAGTGTAATGTGTGCGCTTCTAAAATTTATCTGTGACATACAATGTCATCTCTCCGTAGACGGTGTCTGCTGCGGACAGTGACATTACCACCGCCACATCTGGAGTGTAACGTGCACTTCTAAAATGTATCTGTGACAGTGTACTTTTTCCATAGACGGTGTCCGCTGCGGACAGTGACATAACCAGTGCCACATCTGCAGTGTAACGTGGGGGCTGAAAACATTTATCTGTGACATACAGTGTCCTTTTTCTGGAGACGGTGTCCGCTTCTGACAGTGACATTACCAGCACCACATCTGCAGTGAAACATGTGCGCTTCAAAAATGTATCTGTGACATACAGTGTACTTTTTTGTGTAGATGTTGCATACAGTGACATTACCGGTGGTACCTCTCCTCATCCCAAATACCTGTGACATTCCCTGTAATTTTTCATTAGCCACTGGTGAGAGTATTGACATTATCTGCGGGATATCTCCTGTGTGACGTTTCCACATCCCAGATACCTTTTTACATTTAAATCCTACGCTACTGTACGTGTGACAGAATTTCAATCATATATAACATTTAATATGAAGAAGACGAGCAGTAAGGGACGAGGAAGTGGCTGTGATGCTGATGGTGCACACAGAGGCCGTATCCCTGGGTGAGGTGAAACTGTGCCTGCTGCCAGTGCACAAGAAAAACAATCATCCACAATACCTAGCTTCATGTTCCAGTTTGCAGGGCGGCACAGGGCACCTCTCTTGAATTCAGACCAGTGTGACCAGGTGGTCAGTTGGATTGCAGCAGATAATGCTTCCAGTCAGTTAAGCACCACCCTGTCTTCCACAAAAGTCCAGTCTCAGTAGCCAAGAGTCTGGTCAACAGAATCCTCATCCTGATCCTCCTTCCTCCCACCATGAAGAGTCTTGGCAAACAAGTGATTCCACACTCAGATATTCTGAGGAGCTCTTTTCAGCGACATTCCTTGATTTGGCCCTCTCACCAAGCACGCTTGAAGAGGGACAGATCTTGCGCCCTGATTCCCAAACTCCTGAGCATCCACAATCACAAGAAGATAACGGTGGGGAATGGCAATTACTGTTTAATAAGGTGGATGATGATGAGACACAGTTGCCAATTACTCAACTTCAATTACTGTCTCAAGACGTTGAGGAAGAGGATTAGACAGAGTTGTCAATCACTGAGGTAGTAGTTAGGTCAACAAGACAGGAGTATGAGCAGAGTGAGGAAGTGGAAGAGGAGGTGACCCAACCTAGGAAGGTGGAGGCGGGCCACACCAAACAGGCCCGCTACTGCTCCACGGTGCATCCCCTTGCGGAAATAACCTTGCCAAGGGGTAGATGTTCCTCAGTATGGCGCTTTTTTGAGGAAAGTGCAGACGACAAAAGAATTATTATTAGCGACCTGTGCCATACAAAAATGAGCAGGGGCATGAACACTAGCAATCTCACCACCACCAGCATGATCCGCCACATGGCATCAAAGCACTGTAATAGGTGGGCTGAACACCTGGGTCCACAATCTGTGTCTGTGGGTCACACCACTGCCTCCTCACACTGGGTGAATGTTGTGGAGGCCGAGAGCGAGTCGTAACCTGGGATGTCACAGGTGCTACCGACGCCAAGGATTGCGGACCCTACGTCGATCAGGGTTTCCGCCAGCACCTACGTTAGTGGCTCCAACTCCCAATTCTCCTCCTCTGCTTCCTCCTCCACGTCCACCTCTGTATTATACTCGTGCAGCACCAGTCAGTCATCAGTCGGTAGCTGAAAGCAGTATAGCACTGCAGTGGGGAAGCGGCAACAGGCCTGCTGAAGAAGATATGCTTAGGGGACAAACAGCACACTTCCGCAGAGCTGTGGCAGGGGATAAGAGACCAGACTCAACTTAGAACCAGGCATGGTTGTGTCTGATAATGGCCGCAACTTGGTGGCAGCTTTGGAGCTCGGCAAGCCAGACACATCCCATGCCTCAGCGGTTTCTCAAAACCTACTTAAATTTGCCTGAACTACTGGTAAAGGTGCACCACGTGTGTGCACATTTCCGCAAGTCAATAACAACTTCAGCCGGTCTGTCAACGCTGCAGCAGCACTTGAAATTGTCAGCTCACCGGCTGTTGTGCAACATGTGCACATGCTGGAACTCCACTCTCCACATGTTGGCCAGGCTTTGTGAGCAGCAGACGGCAGTAGTGGAATACCAGCTGCAACATGGTCGTCGCCTTTCCAATCGGCTTCTGCTATTCACAAGCAAGGAGTGGGCATGGATGTCTGACCTTTGTGAGGTTTTAAGAAACTTTGAGGAATCAACACAGATGGTAGGCAGCGATAACGCTATTATCAGCGTAACCATCCCTCTTCTGTGTCTACTCGAACGCTCGCTGCTCACAATTAAGGACGACACTTTGCATGTGGAAGAGGTGGAAATGGGGGAAGACATTACACAGGGTGATAGCCAGACCACCCTCATTTCGCCTTCTCAGCGCAAATTGGACAAGGAGTAGAGAGGAGGAGTAGGAGTAGGAGCAGGAGTTGGTGATCATGGGTAACAGGGAATCAGGGTTACAGGCCGGAGAGGGTGCCTGAGAAAGGGATACCACAGGGAGGTCAATTGATGAAATCTGATCGGGTGGAAATGTGGGACAAGTTATTAAAGCGGAAACATGCAAGGAAGACAGCAGGCGCGCGGCAATTACCCACTCCCGTCTCGGGGAGGTAATGACGATAAATACCAATACAGGACTCTTAAGATGCCCTGTTATTGGAATGATTAATAAAAAATTACAGGTAATGTTACTGCGGTATTTTGGATTAGGAAGCGTTAGACAGGAGGACCCTGTTGCCGCTTTGTTGACTCTAGATAACTTCTGCCTGATCGCACGTCCCTGTGACGTCCACCATCCATTTGGATATCTTCTCTATCAACTTTCGATGTTCTTTTCTGAGCCTACCATATTGATCACGGTTATCGGCGAATCAGGGTTCCACGCCGGAGAGGGAGTGTGAGAAAGAGAGACCACATCCAAGTGAGATCAATGGATGATATTTAATTTTGATCGAGCGGCAATATGGGAAAAGTTATTAAAGCAGAAGAATCGAAGGAAAGGAGGGGGCACGCAGCAATTACCCACTCTTGACTTGGGGAGGCAGTGACGATAAATAACAATACAGGACTCTTAAGATGCCCTGTTATTGGAATGATTAATAAATAATTATAGGGAATGTCACTGGGGTATTTTGGATTTGGAAACGTTAGCCAGGAGAGGCCCTGCTGCCGCTTTATTGACTCTAGATAACTTCTGCCTGATCGCACGTTCCTGTGACGTCCACCATCCATTTAGATATCTTCTCTATCAACTTTCGATGTTCTTTTCTGAGCCTACCATGTTGATCACAGTTATCGGCAAATCAGGGTTCAACACCAGAGAGAGAGCGTGAAAAAGGGAGACCTCATCCAAAGGAGGTCAATGGTTGCAATGGGATGAAGCAGAAATATGGGACAAATTATTAAAGCAGAAGGATTAAAGGAAAGGGCCAATTAAAGACGAATTTTAGAATTTTAAGTCCCTGTCGCCTATGCAGAGCAGTGGTTTTTCATCGCCAGAAATGGGTTAATGTCACCCACCAATGGAACAGATTATTTAAAAAAAAATTGGTCCCTGTCACCTATGCAGAGCAGGCGTGTATTCACATCAAAAATTGTAAAATGTCAACCCAAGAATGTAACAGATAAATTTGTGATTTTTTTTTTTACCTGTCTACTAGGTATAGCAGTGGTATATCACACCCAAAAAATGGTGAATTTCACCTGAAAATGTAACAGACAAATTTTAGATTTTTTCTTACCTGTCTACTAGGTATAGCAGTGGTATATCACACCCCAAAATTGCTGAATTTCACCCTAAAATGTAACAGACAAATTAGTGAAATTTTTTACCTGTCTACTAGGTATAGCAGTGGTATATCACACCATATAATTTTTTAGAGAGTCAGCTCACCAGCAGGCCCTCGCATATAATATTTTACAGGGTCAGCTCACCAGCAGGCCCTCACTAATCTTTTACAGGGTCAGCTCACCTGCAGGCCCTGATCTAATTATACCTAATAGGTAATTTGCACGCATGCTGCCTTGCTTGGAAGTGGTAGCTGTAGTCGTTTCTCATGCTCCCTCTCTGGAATCAAACCCTGATTCCCCGTTACCCAAGGTCACCGTGCTTCCTGCTGAAAATAACATCGAAAGTTGATAGGGCAGACATCCGAATGGATATTTGCCGTCACAGGGACGTGCGATCAGGCCCAGGTTATCTAGAGTCACCATAGCGGTAGCAGGCCCTTGCCCATAATGTTTTTTGATGGTCAGATCAGCAGGCCCTTGCTCCAAATGTTTTTTGAGGGTCACCAGCAGGCCATCAATCATAATTTTTCAAGGCTGCATATGATGCCCTCCTTTATGTGTAACAAAGGGTGTATTGGAGTGCTGGTTCCTTGTAGTTTTTGGCAGCCCTTCCACTTAGTGCATGGGCTTTATGAGTGTAGGAGTCCCACTACCTGAACAATTGTACCAAAATGTGAATGAGGCCCTCCTTTATGTGATTTACAGGTTGTATCGGAGTGCTTCTTCCTTGTAATTTTTGGCAGCACTTGCACTTTATATACAAGTAAATATACAGGAAAGAATGTTTCCTAACAGTTTTTCCTCTAAAATTGATTTTATCTTCGGTTTTGTGCGTATTATTGCCAATCTGTAAAAGTGGCGTACTACTCGGACAACATCCTTCTCAGCAATGACCTGGGAGTCCAAGATGCAGCCAGACATCCTCCCAATGCTGTTCCCAAACCATTTCGGTAGTGTTTCCATCAATTTCTGACCTTTTCTTATGAACCAGGCACCCTCCTCTCTTCAGATCAGGGGGTACCTGGTTTAATGCTCGGGTTCTCCCTTTGACTTCCATTGTGCTCGGGTACTCAGTAGAGCACCCAAGCACCCCAATGTGTTCGGCCCGAGGCCCCGAGCACTATGGTGCTCGATCAACACTAGACGTCATAAATCACCACGCATGGCGAGATCTTCAATCAAGATGGTGACGGTCAGCCTGTTGCAAGCAAATGGAGGAGGTAAGTAGGAGTTTAAGGTTAAATCAATTCGCTACCATGAAGCACGAGAAAATTCGGCTTCGCGGTGAACTGAATTTATCCTGAAATTCGGATCGAATTTTACTTAGTTGAATTTGATTTGCTAAACTCTAGTCATCAATATTAGATTGTCGGGGGTCCGACTCCTCTGCTGGCCAACTGTTTGAAGAGAAGGCAGTGCTCATGCTCAGTGTTCATTGGCAAGCAAGTGTAATTACAGCTTCTCCGTTCCATTCACTTCCATGGTAGTAGTTACACTCCGTCCCATTTAAGTGAATGGGCGGGAGCAGTACAGCTGCTCTGCCACTGCAATGTAGACTGTGAGCATGTAAACAGTGAAAAGAACGCAATGCCCACATGAACGCTGCATTCTCTTCAAACAGCTGATATTGATGACCTATCCTGAGAAAATTAACGTGCACATGCGCTGGATTTTTAAGATTAGGGGAGCGCACATGCACAGGCAGGATGAGGATAGCAGTGCTGGTGAAAGCACCGGATTATGGCTGTTGGGCCTGCTGCAGGTGTGCAGAGGAGGGTCAGTACTACTGACTCAGTAGGTCCTGGCACCAGATTCCAAAGAGAAACAGCATAGTAGGGGATGCGGAGTCCGTGCCCACCCCAGATAGCGGGACGGCATGGTGTGCCACTATCACAGGCACCAAATAGACTTCTATAATGTATTATAAAATACAGTGCATGTGAATATATTTGTAAAGAGAACATGATCCCGTGTCATAGCATTAGATCCATAACAGAAGGCTTTAATCATTAGGATGTTTAAGTGGAAGTCCAGTAAAGTGGTCCTCTGATATGTCAGATGCGTGTCAGCAGGTCATATTGGATGAGCTGTGATTTTGGACCACAGCTAATTACCTGAATGCAAGAGCTGTGTCTCTACACAAACCCTGTTGATACCGCTCAGAAATCTTTTTTTTCAAAATGAATGTCATCGAATAAATGACAGTTTCTTGTATATCTGTATATCACATTACCAGTATCAGAAATCTTTGATCAGTGCCAGTTGTGTTCGAGTTTTCTCTGTCGTTTCAATTTGGAAATCAGTGGTGGTTTGAGGTCACGGGCTTCACCAATGTGATCTTCTCATATGTATCCTAAGTATCCTAAGTATCCACAATGGAGGGCACATCATTATTTTATTAGCCTATATTCATCCCCTGGAGACTGACCATGAACCATTTACAGGTAATGAGTGACTGGTCTTGTGAGAGGCAGTGTTTTTCCCCTTATGCAAATGTGTGAATGAGCACAGCTCCAGTTTTATATGTTTCTGGAATGATGGCAGGCTATCGATAAAGATATAGGGTAGTGATGACAACATGCTTTTTATGTGACACAAAGATAATGTATCTATGAGAACCTGTTGACATATAATATCAGTTGTTGTGCTGATGACTTCTATTATATGTTGTGATAGGGTGAAGAGAAAAGTGTATGGTAAAGTCCTGGAAGGGGTGTATATCCCACCCAGCTTCCTCAACTGGGTGAAGTAAATAAAATCAAAAAGGTTAAAATGGTCTCAGCAATGTGTAGGTTGCTGAGACAGTTTTGTTAAGTTTATGGGCTGGATTTTATTGGACTCGAAGAATGTAGGCTTGGTAGAGGGACCTCCCCAGTCCACCCTATTCCGGGGCAGGTTTTCCCCTAGCCTGAGGGATCCCCAGCTGAAGGCAGCTGGGATCGTCAAGGGGAAATAAAGCACAGTCCAGGTTGTCAGTCTGAGGAGAGTGATGCCTGGAGAAAGTCTGGGAAGATGGCTGCCCTGCTGGCTAGAGAAGTAGGGTCTTCACTGTATTAGCCAGAGCCTAGACGGGCAGGTGTTTATTTTGGTTTGGTTTATGTTTTGTGGTGCTGGACCTTCACCTTACCCAGTAAATTGTAACTGGGGTTGCCTGTATTGCCGGAGTGTTATAAATAAAGCAACGTTTGGATTTTAACCCTGTGGTCTGCACGAGAATCTTTCATCGCTGCGCTGCCTGAGGGTGTAACCTCTTACAATGTTTATATACATATAATTTATACACATTTTTTAATAGGCAGGCCAAATCCTAATGACTTCAGAAACAAACACCACATGTGCAACATTTTTACTCTCACTTGCAACAAATTGTCATTTGTATGTGCAGATTTTTAGTGCAGATTTCTTCCCTGCAATGCAAAGAGTGAGATCGTAGCAAAATCACGTCAAAATAAAAGTAACACATGCAGATTTTAGTGGGGATTTGGTGCAGAAATACAAAGAAATCTGTGCAGGAATTCTGTAAATACACATCCATGTGCAGGAACCCTTCAAACTTCAAGCTGACATGCAAATTAGCGCGGACGGAGGATAAAAGATTGTTTTCTGACCTTATGCAGCATAGGACTGCAGGATGAAAAGTATGATTAGTATCACTCTGCGGGCTACCCTGAGGTACTGTTGATGGGTTTACATGCATTTAGGAGGTGACTTGTTCCCTTTAAACATTTACAATATGAGGACCTTCTCAAGATAGCTCCTCTGCCAGTTCTCTGAGGCCAAAACTGCTTTTTTTCACTTCCCATACACACTTGTTGTAACCAGCAGCTCCCTGCCAGCCAATCTGATTGGATTACTGAGAGACACGCCTCCTCACTCTGAAGCCTAATGCAGGCATGCAGTGTAAAGGACCGCCCCTCTGTCTTCTGTTTATACTAAAAGGAAGACAGACAAGCCCTAGCAACGGTCTTTTAAGGGAGCAGTGGAAAGGGACATTAATGAAAGCTGTTATAATAAGTTAATTACAGATCTTTTGACAATCATTGACAGACTAACTCAGGTATACATGCCTAGCTCTATAATGTCACAGATTATGTTGCAGAAAGCTGGAACTTATAAATAAACATCCGACTGGCTTGATGCCAAACTAAGGAGCATATGGGTGAGCCCTATAAAACCACTAGAGCTCTCCCTGACTGCTATGCCCATGCAAGGGTCTCTATGGTAGACGATTGCATGCCCACGTACCTAATACTGTGTGACACCTGAAAACCCTATAATAGTGAGGGGACATGACCACCGACTCCCTGCACTTAATACGGACGGAGTCAGGGTCACCTAGAATCAAGCCAGCAAGGAAACACAAATAAAGGAAAATTACTTATCTGAGGATACAGCAGCAGCAGCCTCCAGCAGTGAACACCTAATCCAGGAAGTAGTATAAACCGCAAAGTGAGGCAGTATAGGAGGGAATATAAAGGGAGACAATTAGTCTGACACCTGGGAGAAGAACGTCATGCAAGAGGCAGAGAAGAACGTCTGCCAT